>NC_090446.1:1138227690-1138847511 GCF_031143425.1 Pleurodeles waltl
GAGCTGCACACACAAAAGTAAATGTAGGAGAAGGTACCAGTGACTTGACAGTGACACTTGCTAGTCTGTGTCTCTTCTAACTAGCCGACAGAACACTGGCCGGCCACAACGACTTCCCCCTGCCCAGCAGTGCAAGGGCCGTGGGCAGTCCAGCATAGCCTCAAAGTTTTCAGTTTGTTTAGGAGTGACATTTCCATATTTGTAGTGTGAATATGGGTGACAGTTCAGTGCCTTATGGGAGACACCTTGAGTGATACCTTTTTACGAGTTGTGTAACGTGTCAAGTGCTTCCCAAAGTCACAATCCTACCCCCTTTTTAATATGATCATTCTGGAACCATTCATGCAGGAATAGATAAGGACAGGGGCCTAAATCTATGTTGGATCACCCTAGGCAACAGTGCTACCCTCCTACTGCAGACAATACAACGTCTATGTTCCTATGTATGTAGCACTCCTACTGGTACTGGGCTGTCAGTTGCAGTTGGTCTGTAACCTATGGGCTTCCACCTTGCCTACAGATCACTGCTGGACCACCTTTGACAGTTCTGCATAGGCAAGAGTGCTCTACATCTGGTGCGACTTGGTAACCACCCCTCAGCCTGAGTGTGGACAGAGAAACGTGCGAGCCACAGAACTGCTCAGAATGTAAAATGCAAATGGAAAAGCCATCCAGCTTCAATTGTCACACAGACAACTCCTGTCTAATCTAAACATGCAGAAGTCCTACAGAGCACCTATACTTACAAACAAAACACAACTTTTGATGGAATTATAACCTGCTGGTGACTAATTACCACTCCACCAGCAATACCTTGCAACAATACCCATTTCCGGTGACCCTGGCACAGAGAGAAGCCGAAGGAATGCTATCCGCTGGTAATAATAATATACTGCTTATCGTTCAACAAGCATCTGTCAAGAACACTGCAACACCGCATATAGGATTCAGAAAACATTCTTCAAAGTGTAGCACATATTTTTTTAAAGTAATTTGATAGAACACATTAAGACTGTTTAAATGTTTACAATATTTGTGTATCAGGTCTGTCATTCATTTAATTTTTTATCATTGCAAGGCCAGTGCTTTCTTAAGTTGCAGTAAGTTCTTGGACCTGAACCCCTTGGGTGCCAAGGACGTAATGGTTACGTCCACTCGCACGGAGCTCGTGTGCCACAGATGTAACCATTATGTCCTGGCACTGACCCTCATGGGAAGTTCTAGCACTCCCCCGAGGCCCTTTCACCTCCCTCTCCTGGGCAGGGATGGAAGCGGAAGCGCTTCCCCTACCACCTCCCCCAGCGACATCTGATGACGTCAGCGTGTGATTGCGCGCGGACTTCATCAGAGGTCGCCCACACTATTGTTTCTCTTCCGATCAGGGGTGGGGGAGATCGGAGAGGCATCAAAGGAAAGGCTTTTACTTTCCTTTGATGTCTTTCTGAGCATTCCTGCAGCATGATCACATAGAATACCCACTAGACACCATTTTTTTTAAATGTAAACAATAAAGGGGAGCGACCCCTTGGGTAAGGGTAACTCCCCTTGGTGGCATTTTTTAAGGCCGTTTCTGGGGCAGATAAGCCTATTTTAATTTGGCCAATCTGCCCCCAAGGGGGGCAGAAGCCACTAGGCCCAGGGAGATAGATATATATATATATATATATTATTTTTTTTTTAACAGGTGGGGAGCAACCCTTTAGGCAAGGATTGCTCCCCTGGGGGGAGGCAAGTTTATTTTAGCCCATTTCTGCCCACATTGGGGGCTGACCTGGCTATTTTTATTAGGCCAATTTGCCCCCAAGGGGGCCAGATACCACTATCCACCAGGGATTTTTTTTGCGCTAATTTCAAGCAATGGGAGCGACCCCTTAGGCAAGGGTCGCTTCCCTGGAGAGCAATTTTATTTTAGGCCATTTTTGCCACCCTTGGGGGCAGATCGGCCTCCTTTTATTAGGCCAATCAGACACCACTAGATATCAGGGATTTTTTTCTTTACTATTTTACTTAAGGGGAGCTGCACCTTGGGCAAGGGCCATTCTCCATGGGGGCAAATAATTTTAGGCCATTTCCTATTTTTATTAGGCCCATACGAAAGCCGACGGGATGCCAGGGAATTAAAAAAAAAAAAAAAAAATAGTAGGGTGGTAGCTACCAACCAGAATGGGCATGTTTATGCCCCCCACCCTAACTGATGGGGGTAACAGTCTTTTAGCTCTACCCCTGCACACTAAAAGATCTTATCCCAACGGCAAGAGGACATTTGATTATTCTGGGTTTTGATTTTACATTTGGGCCATGAGAGCTTGGCTCTCAAAATCGTCTCACTTGGAATGGTGAGGACTGCACTTTTTGGACTTTGGCACACTGCCATCTAGAAAAATCTACTAGACCTAGACACATCTGAAAACTAAACATCTGTGCAAGTCCAGGGTGGTGTGCTTCACATGCACCCGCTCCATTTTCTTACCCACAATACCCTGCAAACCTCCAACTTTGACTGAAATCACACATTTTCCCCACATTTTAGTGATGGAACCTTACGGAATCTGCAAGAATCAACAAAATTCCTACCACCCAGCATTGTTGCATCTATACCGATGAAAATTCTGCCCCACTTGATGAAAATTCAGCCCCACTTGCCAGCCTAAAAACGATTTTTTATAAACTGCCCTTTTGGACCCGCTTTGGTTCCCCCTCAATTTCGACAGGTTTTTGGCTCTTCCCTGTCACAAGTGAGGTATCGTTTTTATCAGAGACTGAGGGGAACGTTGGGTGGTAAGAAATTTGTCCTGGTGCAGTGATCCCGCACAGAAATGCGGCAAAAATTTGATTATTTTTTTTTTAGCTAAATTTGAGGTTAACTGAGGATTCTGGGTAAGAAAACACTGGGGGAATCCACCCAAGTAACACCTCCCTGGACTCTCTTGGGTGTCTAATTTTCAGAAATACCTGTGTTTGGTAGGTTTCCTTAGATGGCTGCTGAGCCCAGGACCAAAAACGCAGGTGCCCCACCCCCGTAAAAACAGGTTGTTTTGTATTTGATAATTTTGATGTGTCCACGTAGTGTTTTGGGGCATTTCCTGTCCAGGGCACTAGGCCTACCCACACAAGTGAGGTACCATTTTTATTGGGAGATGTGGGGGAATGCTGGGTAGAAGGAAGTTTGTGGCTCCTCTAAGATTTCAGAACTTTTCAGCACCGAAATGTGAAGAAAAAGGGTTTTTGTTGCCAAATTTTGAGGTTTGCAAAGGATTCTGGGTAACAGAACCCTGTGAGCGCCCCACAAGTTATCCCATTCTGAATTTCCTTAGGTGCCTAGTTTTAAAAAAAGTATAGGTTTGCTAGGTTTCCCTAGGTGCCGACTGAGCTAGAAGCCAAACTCCACAGCTAGGCACTTTGGAAAAAGAGGCAAGTTTTCTTTGGGAAAATGTGATGTGTTCACGTTGTGTTTTGGGACATTTCCTGTTGCGGGCAGTAGGCCTACCCACACAAGTGAGGTACCATTTTTATCTGGATACTTGGAGGAATGTTGGGTGGTAGGAAGTTTGTTGCTCCTCTAAAACTCCAGAACTTTCCATCACCGTAATGTGAGGAAAAAGTGTTTTTTGCCAAATGTTGAGGTTTGCAAAGTATTCTGTATAACAGAACCCAGTGATAGCCCCACAAGTCACCCCATTCGGAATTCCCCTGGGTGATTAGTTTTAAAAAATGCACAGGATTGTTAGGTTTCCCTAGGTGCCAGCTGAGCTAGAGGCCAAAATCCACAGCTAGGCACTTTTTTGAGGCCAAAATCCACAGCTAGGCACTTTCCAAAAAACACGTCCGATTTCAATATAAAAATGTGATGTGTCCATATTGCGTTTCCTGTCGCGGGCACTAGGCCTTCCCACACAAGTGAGGTACCATTTTTATCGGGACACTTGGGGTAACACAGAATAGAAGAACAAGTGTCCCTTGTCTTTCTCTACATTTTTTACTTCCAAATGGAAGACACTGTGTAAAAAAGAAGTCTATTTGAGAAATGCCCTGTAATTCACATGCTAGTATGGGGACCCCAGAATTCAGAGATGTGCAAATAACCACAGCTTCTCAGCACCTTATCTTGTGCCTATTTTGGAAATACAAAGGTTTCCTTGATACCTATTTTTTACTCTTTATATTTCACCAAATGAACTGCTGTATACCCGGTATACAATGAAAACCCATTTTAAGGTGCAGCTCATTTACTGGCTCTGGGTACCTAAGGTCTTGGTGAACCTACAAGCCCTAAGTATCCCAGCAACTAGAAGAGTCCAGCAGACATAATGGTATATTGCTTCAAAAATCTGCCTTAGATGGAAAAAATTATAGAAGAAAACTTGTACAGAAATGGCTTTTTTTTCACCTCAATTTCAATATTTTTTTAATTTTACCTGGTCCTTCCTGTAGGCAAATCTTGAAGGATCTACACAAGTGACGCCTTGCTGAATTCAGAAATTTGTCTACTTTTCAGAAATGTTTAGCCGTCCAGAATCCAGCATTGGTTTCACACCAATTTCTGTCACTAACTGGAAGGAGGCTCAAAGTAAATAAATTAGTAAAAATGGGGTATGTTCATGTAAAATGCCAAAATTGTGTTGAAAAAAGTTTAGCACCGCAAACCATTTGTTGATGCCATTTTCAGGGAAGGGAAAAAAAATATATGCTTTCTTCTGCAGCACTTTTTCCCCATTTTTCTGAGAAAAAAACACAACATTTTTGCTGTATTTTGGTTACTTTCTTGGTCTTCTCCACGGGAACCCACAAACCCCTAGGATGCTGGAAAAAAGGATGCAAATTTGACGTGGATGGCTTATGTGGCCAAAACGTTATGAGAAACCAAGTGCAACCTACCCCAAATAGCCAAACAAAAAAGGCTTGGCACAGGAGGGGCAAATGCCTGGCAGCGAAGGGGTTAATAGCTGCCAGAAGGCCAAATGCCACGGAAGCCACAACCAGTACTTGCCTTTTAGCCAGCAGCCGTGTAGCATTACGGGACTTTTAGTTTCATTTAACACTCCCATAATGGGACCAATTGCAGCTTGGGAAAGTTGGCTAAAAAGTATGGTCATCCATGTTACATCTGAAATATTGCCCTTTGCAGCCATGGGCAGCTCTTTAAGAGTACATTTGTATGTGCATTATGGGTGTCAGTAGAAAAGCCTTCCAGAGTCTTTGGTGCCAACCCACTCCCCCAAACCCCTCTGTGTCTGAATAAGCATTTGTTTGTAATGTGCAGCTTAACCTGATGGTTTGAGGCTGCACGACCAGGCAGTCCTAGCTTCTGAAAATGTCACTTACCCAGTGTACATCTGTTCGTGGCAGGTCCCGCTGCAGATTCACATGCTGTGCACTGCCATATAGTGTTGGGCTCGGAGTGTTACAAGTTGTTTTTCTTCGAAGTCTTTTCGAGTCACGGGACAGAGTGACTCCTCCCTTTCGGCTCCATTGCGCATGGGCATCAACTCCATCTTAGATTGTTTTCCCGCATGGGGTGAGGTAGGAGTGGTAGAATGAGAATAGTAAAGATGTCCATGCAATGGAATAGATATGTATGTACATAGTTTGTGGTAAAGGAATGTTTATTTACATGTATACAATTTCTAATTGCAACTTAAACAGCTACAGGCTCCAGGGGAGGGCGCATGTTAATCTGCAGCTACACATGCCACGAACAGATGTACACTGGGTAAGTGAAATTTTCCGTTCAATGGCATGTGTAGCTGCAGATACACATGCTGTGCATAGACTACAAAGCAGTAATCCTCCCAAAAGCGGTGGTCAGCCTGAAGGAGTGGAAGTTGTTTGAAATAATTTACTTAGTACAGCCTGTCCTACTGTGGCTTGTTGTGTTGCTAACACATCCACACAGTAGTGTTTGGAAAAAGTATGAGGTGTGGACCAAGTGGCTGCCTTACAAATCTCTGTCATTGGTATGTTACCTAGAAAGGCCATTGTTGCTCCTTTCTTTCTAGTGGAGTGTGCCTTTGGTGTAATGAGTAGCTCTCTTTTAGCTTTTAGGTAACAAGTTTGTATGCATTTGACTATCCATCTGGCTATGCCCTGTTTGGATATAGGATTACCAGCTTGGGGTTTTTGGAAAGCAACGAACAATTGTTTAGTTTTACAAAATGGTTTTGTTCTGTCTATATAGTACATTTAATGTCTAATGTATGCAGTGCTCTTTCTGCTACTGAGTCTGGCTGTGGGAAGAAGACTGGGAGCTCAACAGTTTGGTTTAAGTGAAACGGTGAAATGACTTTTGGCAGAAGTTTTGGATTTGTGCAGAGAACTATTTTATGTTTGTGTACTTGTATAAAGGGTTCTTCAATAATGAACGCTTGTATTTCACTAACTCTTCATAGCGAAGTAATATGTACTAGAAATGACACCTTCCAAGTTAAGCATTGGATTTGGCAAGAATGCATGGGTTTAAAGGGTGGACCCATGAGTCATGTAAGTACAATATTAAGATTCCACGACGGTACTGGTGGGGTTCTTGGAGGTATGATCCTTTTTAGTCCTTCCATAAAGGCTTTAATGACTGGTATTCTGAATAGTGATTTTGTGTGTTTAATTTGCAAGTAAGCAGAGATTGCAGTGAGATGTATTTTGATGGAAGAAAAAGCAAGATTTGCTTTTTGTAGGTGTAGTAAATAACCTACGATGTCTTGTATGGAGGCATCTAGCGGTGTTATATGTTTTGCTTGGCAGTAGAAAACAAACCTTTTCCATTTGTTTGCATAGCAATGCCTGGTGGTAGGTTTTCTTGCCTGTTTAATGACTTCCATACACTAATTTGGAAGATTTAGATAGCCAAACTCTAAGACTTCAGGAGCCAAATTGCTACGTTGAGCGTCGCTGGATTTGGGTGCCTGATCTGTTGTTTGTGTTTTGTTAACAGGTCTGGTCTGTTTGGAAGTTTGATGTGAGGTACTACAGAGAGGTCCAACAGTGTGGTGTACCACGGTTGGCGTGCCCACATTGGTGCTATGAGTATTAGTTTGAGTTTGTTTTGACGCAGTTTGTTGACTAGAAAAGGAATGAGTGGGAGAGGGGGAAAAGCGTAAGCAAATATCCCTTACCAATTGATCCATAGAGCATTACCCTTGGACTGAGGGTGTGGGTACCTGGACGCGAAGTTTTGGCATTTTGCGTTTTGTTTTGTGGCAAACAGATCTATGTCTGGTGTCCCCCACTGGCGAAAGTAATTTTGTAGTATCTGGGGATGTATTTCCCACTCGTGAGTTTGTTGGTGATCTGGACTGAGATTGTCCGCTAATTGATTGTGAATGCCTGGAATGTATTGTGCTATTAGGCAAATGTTGTTGTGAATTGCCCAATGCCAAATTTTTTGTGCTAGGAGGCATAATTGTGATGAGTGTGTTCCCCCTTGTTTGTTTAGGTAGTACATTTTGTCATATTGTCTGTTTTGACAATAATGTGTTTGTGAGCTAGAAGAGGTTGAAATGCTCTTAGTGCAGGAAAACTGCTAGCAGCTCTAAGTGATTTATGTGTAGTTGTGTCTGTTGATTGTCCCATTGACCCTGTATGCTGTGCTTGTTGAGGTGTGCACCCCACCCGATCATTGATGCATCTGTTGTGAGAATGGCGTGAGGCACAGGGTCTTGAAAAGGTCGCCCTTTGTTTAAATTTACGGGGTTCCACCATTGAAGCGAATAGTGTGTTTGGCGGTTTATCAACACTAGATCTTGGAGTTGACCCTGTGCCTGCGTCCATTGTTTTGCAAGGCACTGCGGTAAGGGCCGCATGTGTAGCCACGCGTTTGGGACAATTGTGATGCATGATGCCATCATGCCTAGGAGTTTCATCACAAATCTGACTGTGTAGTGCTGATTTAGTTGTATTTTTGGTACCATGGTGTGGAATGATTGTACCCTTTGTGGGCTTGGACTGGCAATCGCTTTTTGAATGTTGAGTGATGCTCCCAAGTATTGTTGAACATGGGCTGGTTGCAAGTGTGATTTTTGGTAATTTATTGAAAACCCTAGTGGGTGTAGCGTATCTATGACGTAACGTGTGTGATGTTGACACTGCTGTTGAGTGTTGGCTTTTATTAGCCAATCGTCGAGGTATGGGAATACGTGCATGTGTTGTCTCCTTATATGGGCTGCTACTACTGCGAGGCATTTTGTAAATACTCTGGGGGCTTTTGTTATCCCGAAGGGTAATACTTTGAATGGTAATGCTTTCCTTGTATGACAAACCTGAGGTATTTTCTGTGAGATGGATGGGTATATAAAAATACGCATCTTTTAAATCCAGTGTTGACATGTATTCTCCCTGTTTTAGCAAGGGGACTACATCTTGTAGTGTCACCATGTGGCAGTGTTCTGATTTGATGAATAGGTTGAGATTCCTGAGATCTCAAATTGGTCTTAGTGTTTTGTCCTTTTTGGGAATAAGGAAATATAGGGAATAAACCCCTGTTCCATTTGTTGGTGAGGTACTAGTTCTATGGCTTGTTTTGTTAATAGTGCCTGCACCTCTTTTTGTAACATTTGTAGATGTTGCGCCGACAGTTTGTGCGCTCTTGGGGGAATATCTGGAGGAAAATGTGTGAATTCTATACAGTAACCATGTTGGATAATTGATAGGACCCATGTGTCCGTTGTTATATCTGACCAATGTTTGTGGTAAAATCTCAGTCTTCCTCCCACAGGTGATATGTGTTGGGGGAGGCTGACGGGCAAGTCACTGTTTGTTATTAGTAGCCTGCTTAGTGGGCTGAAATTTCCCTCTTGACCTTGGGAATTGTCCCCTGAAGGACCCGTGAAACCCCCCTCTCTGATATTGTGTTTGATAGGTAGGTTTTGTTTGAGAGGTGAATGTTTCTGAAGGCTGTTGTCTGAAACCACCCCTATATTGTGGTTTCCTGAATGTCCCTCTATATTGGGACGAGTAGAGCGCGCCCATGGCTTTGGCCGTATCAGTGTCCTTCATTTTCTCGATGGTTGTGTCCACTTGTGGTCCAAACAGTTGTTGTTGATTGAATGGCATGTTAAGTACTGCCTGTTGTATCTCTGGTTTGAACCCTGAGGATCTTAGCCAAGCATGTCGTCTAATTGTGACTGCAGTGTTCACTGTTCTTGCAGCAGTGTCAGCAGAATCTAATGCTGATTGTATCTGATTGTTCGATATTGCTTGTCCCTCCTCTACCACTTGCTGAGTCCGTTTGTGGTATTCCTTGGGGAGATGTTGGATGATATCGCTCATCTCGTCCCAATGAGCTCGGTCATAGCGCGCGAGGAGGGCTTGAGAGTTTGCTATACGCCACTGATTGGCAGCTTGTGACGCTACTCTTTTTCCTGCTGCGTCGAACTTCCTACTCTCCTTATCTGGAGGTGGCGCGTCTCCAAATGACTGCGAGTTGGCTCTCTTTCCCGCAGCTCCAACCACTACAGAGTCTGGGGGCAGCTGCTGTGTAATGAACACTGGGTCTGACGGTGGTGGCTTGTATTTCTTTTCGACCCGTGGTGTAATGGCTCTTCCTTTCACGGGCTCCTGGAAGACTTGTTGGGCATGTTTAAGCATGCCTCGGAGCATAGGAAGGCTTTGGGAGGAAGCATGCGTGGAGACCAAGATATTAAAGAGAAAATCGTCCTCCAATGGCTCTGAGTGCATGCTTACATTATGGAATGGAGCAGCCCTGGCCAAGACTTGGATGTATGAGGTGCTATCCTCAGGTGGAGAGGGTTTTGAAGGGTAGCACTCAGGGCTATTGTCCGACACAGGGGGATCGTAGAGGTCTCAGGGGTCTGCATCGTCTTGCGACTGCACAGTGTGTGTGGGTGACTGTGCAGTGGGCGTGGGAAGAGGTGACACTGTTCTTTGTGGTGAATGTGGAGGAGAATGTTCTGGTGAAAAATGGCGAGACGGCGATTTTTCCCTGGGCACTTTAGCCTTTGGCTGTTCAGTGTCTGATCGTCCCTGGAAAGCCAGTTTCCTTTTTAATTTGAGAGGAGGTGCAGTTTGGATTTTCTCAGTATCTTTATGGATCTGTATCCTTGACTGTGTTTCATCAAACTCCTCCATTTGAAGTTCCTCCTCAAATCTGTGTCTCTCTTTTATTTGCTTAGAGAGTCCATGTTCCTCGGTGTACAAGGCTTTTTTCGGCTCCGAAGCAGTTTTTTTTCGGCAACAAAATGCCCATGCTGACTGAAGGCCTCGGCTCCGAAATACTTTTTCGAGGCTTTGTCGACTCGACAAGTCGATGTTGAGTTTTTTCGATGACTGGTTCTCAGCTCGAGTCCGAAGACACTGGCACGATTTTGGCCTTTTTCGGTGCCGAAGGTGTTGCTTGGTCACCGCTTTGTTTTTTATGGGTCGAGCCATGGCCTTCAGGCAGTGGCGTCCCCGAGGCCTTATGCTTCTTAGGCTGAGTGTGGGCTTGGGTCGGGCAGGTGTACTCACGTGTTGGCCTGCTGTAGGTGGTTGGTCTTCGTCGGAGTCGTCAGAGTCCGAACCTTGGATGGAGATAGCCATCTCCTCTTCTTCGACGTCGAGGTGCTCTGAACTTTTCAACGCCATTTGCATCCGCCTCGCCCTCCGATCCCTCAAGATCTTCTTCGATCGAAAGGACTTGCAGGCCTCGCAAGTATCTTCCCTGTGCTCTGGTGATAAACACAGTTTACAGACCCGATGCTGGTCTGTATAGGGATATTTGGCATGGCACTGTGGGCAGAAACGGAAAGGGGTCCGGTCCATTAGGCTTTGACATTTTCTATGGTCGGGCCGACCAGGCCCCGGCTGGGCACAGAAGTCCCGAAGGTCCACCGAAGCTGTGTGTCGCCGGTGTTGAGGCAAGATGTTTCCCGATCGAAAACAATACTGACGCTTTTCGGTGATTTTTAGTCTTTTTCCGATTCGAATAATGGAGCGAAGAGGAACAAGTCCGAACCCGATGGCGGAAAGAAAACAATCTAAGATGGAGTCGATGCGCAATGGAGCCAAAAGGGAGGAGTCACTCGGTCCAGTGACTCGAAAAGACTTCTTAGAAGAAAAACAACTTGTAACACTCTGAGCCCAACACTAGATGGCAGGAACAGTGCACAGCATGTGTATCTGCAGCTACACATGCCATTGAACATATATATATATATATATATATATATATACACACATTAGCAATAAAAAAACAATACAGAAAATATGAATACAACCATAAATATATGAATAAACTTCTTGGATTGCCTAAAATACTTCGAAGAAATTATGTTTCATAATCCTCAAACTTGACTGGTTTATTTATTACTCTTTTGTTCACACTACTCATAGTAGTCTTGGGATCCCTAAGTCCACTTTCCTTCTCACTCGACTTCTTATGCAACTCCGGCTTATTGCACTTGGTTATTTTCCTCATATTCCATTTCTTACCATCTTTCAACCAGATATTGTTTCCCTGGATCTTCTCAACTCTTTGGGGATCCGACCACCTGGACACTTTACCATCACCTCGAGACCTCAGCCAATCACCATCATGAATTTTGGGTACACCTTTACCTAATCTTCCATTGTGCCTCGCCACATATTTATACTGATACTCATTCACTCGCCTCCTACTTTTGTCACCATCTACCCACAACTTGTTCATTCTCTCTATCCAAGGAGGTGTAACCTTGGTGCATGCTTCTCTACCCCTTAGTAAACCGAAAGGTGTTTCATTAGTGGCACTGTGGGGTGTGTTGCGATAACTCCATAACATGTTTTTAACCTCGTTCTTACAGTCTAATTCTCATGTTATAGTCAATTGCACACATTCTTTTAACCCTATTAAAGCGCTCCACAAGACCATTTTCTTGTGGATTATAAACAGCTGTTTTATGATGGCTAACACCATGATTTATGAAACTCCTCAGCCACAAACTTCGGTCCATTAACCAACACCAACCATTCTGGATAACCTTCTCTTCTAACTATCTCATCACAAATTGTTATGTCCGTGGATAAATGCTACTTCTGGCAACTTGGAATAATAATCAACAAGCACTACTGCCTACTTGCCTTCAAGCCGCTTTCCCTGGAATGGACCACAAATGTCAATTCGTACTGGTTCCCATGCTCTTGATGGAAACTCTGTAGCTTTGATGGGGGGTTTCAACTGTGACATGAGATTTATCCCCACTAGAGCACACCCAACAATTTCTCACAAACCTTTCAATCCCTCGGTCTATTCCTGGCAACCAGAAATCCATCCTAGCCCTCCTGTTCATTGCAGAAATACTACTGTGTCCTTCATGTATAAGTTCCATGAGTTCGTTAGGATCCACTAACCTACCACTTCTTCTGACAACTCCATTCTCCACAGATTATTCTGACCATATTTTCGCTCAATCACACAACTCCGGCCACTTCTCCTTATTGACTTTAGTATGTGATATGTTCAACAAAATTAGTTGTAAAACCCTGTCCCTGGATACAGCTTGTTGCCACTCAAGTTGCGAAACTGCCTCATTTGACACATCCTCAATGCTAGCTACCAACCATTCTTCATGACTATTGGTTCCCACTTACTCTGTAAGGATAGATGTGACAAACAGTCCGCCTTTACATTTTTAGACCTTGGAACATACTTCATTTGAAATTATACTCCTGTAACCAGAACAACCATTTGGCAATTCTGGGAGGTGCTTTCGCTTCACCTTTGGGGGAAAACAAATTTACCAACGGTTTATGATTCGTAAGTAGTCAAAATGGTGTACCCCAAACATATGTTCTAAAGTGTTGTACTCCCCACCAACAAGCTAAAGCTTCTTTCTCAATGGTGGAGTACATTTCTTCCCCTCCATTTAAGGTGCGAGACGCAAAAGCAACCACCCTCTCCTGATTGGCACTCTGCTGCATCAACACAGCTCCTAAACCATACCTGCTAGCATCTGTAACAACTATCGTCTTATCCCGAGGATTGAAAGGTTTCAAAACAACAGCTTCAATAATGCCTTTTTTTATATCTTCAAAAGCATTCTGACACTCCTTTGTCCAGTCATAACACATTCCCTTCTTCATTAGCATTCGCAAATCATGCACTATGTCAGAAAAATGTTCCACAAATTTGGAACAGTACTCGGCCATGCCTAAGAAAGATCAAAGCTGTTCTATATTCGTTGGTGGAGGTGCTTTCTCAATAGCTTCCACCAATTTTAGCTTAGAACGAATCCCTTCACAAGATAGAGTATGCCCTGGATACTCTACTTCTTGAACATAATATTTACACTTTTTCCTTGCTGAGGGTCAAACCAGCCTCTTCCAGTCTTTGTAACACAGTATACCACACCTCATTGTGTTTGTTTTGTCCAGTCCCCATACCAATACATCATCTTGGGAGTACAATACGCCATTTATACCTGATCAAATGTTTTGCATCACACGCTGGAATACTGCTAATGCAGACACTAAACCAAATGGCATGCGTACAAACTGAAAGGCATCTTCTGGAGTAACAAAAGATGTGAGGTGTCTTGATTCTGCATGTAGCTTCACTTGGTGATAAGCGCTAGAAAGATCTAATGATGAAAAATATTTAGCATCTCTTATGTTCATCAACATCTCATTTATGCACAGGAGAGGATGTCAATCTACCCATATGCACTCATTCAGATCACGTAAGTCGACACACATCCTAAGTTTGCCATTAGCCTTGGTTGCCAAAACCACTGGACCCAACCACTCAGATGACTCTATAGGTTCAATTACACCCGCATTGCATAATCAATCAAGTTCTTCTTTCAACTGACTTCTTAAGACTAAAGATACATTTCTCACTTTGTGTACCTTAGCAGAACTATTCTTCTTCAACACAATTTTATGTATACATTTTTCCAAACACTGTCAACGATTAGAGAAGAGATTAGGAAATTTGTTACTCCACAAGTCCTCTACTGAAGATTCCTGGTCATTGTCAATAGTACTTGATCGGGATTGTTTTGGATCTAAAATTATGCCTAAACTTCTCTGCTCTCCCATGTTCTACCACATACACTTCAGCAACCCGTCCTTTATACTCTAAATAGGCTTTAAAAACCCTGATTAAGGGTATTTTACCACCTGAATAGCCTTCTGGTTGAACATCAGCTGTGGCAAGATCAGCATTTAGCGTACCTTCCCACATATTGCGATTGATGATGGTATAGGGAGAACATGAATCATCCCACATGTGCATCTCTTTGCCATTCACATTCGACCAACACGCAGGAGGATGATACTCCTTAACTCTACCAATAAAGGTCCCTTGGTGACTTATCATTTACCACCAATATTTCCACCTCACTATCCTCTGATGAAGTCAATTTACATGCTGCATCATGTACAATATTTACATTCAAATTATCATTATGCATTCTTTGTCTACACACCCTGGAAAAATGTAAATTTTTCTTGCACTTGAAACATCCGGCTTTGATCGCAGGACAAGAATCTGATTCCGCCAAATGCTTAGTGCTTCCACAACGATAACATTGGCGTCTTGAAGACTGTCCCTTATGTGATGTTTGAATGCTACCATTGCCTCTGAGCGAGTCAGGCTGATTCTTCATTCTCTGTACTAGATGAACATTTATCAGATTTGCTACTATCCTCCGTCTGTTCCACACTCAACTCCTTCACATACTTGGAGGTATTCTCCATGCGCCTAGCTATTATTATTGTCTTGTCTAGCGATGGATTCTTCAACCCTAAAAGTTTTTCTTGTATCTTGGAACAATTTGTTCTATTAATAAATTGGACTCTCACAATTTCATCTTTAAGTCTTTAAATTTACAAGCGCTTGCCAACATTTTTAACATCGATATATACTGTCCACATTTCCCCCAGATTGCTGTGCTCTTGAAAAGAATTTGTGACGTTCAACCACTATACTGGTTTTCCATCCAAAGTTGTCTTCCAAGGCTGTCATCACTTTCCCATATTCATCCTCAATTAGCTCATCATGCTCTGAAGATTCATCATCCTCATTGTTTTCATTGTCGCTTTGGATAGGTAAAGTTCTCAAACCTTTCCTGCCTTCCACACCTAAATTATGTTTTAAAATTGCTAATTTCTGTTTAGAATTAAATACTTCTCCTGCAACCTCCAGATATGTTTCAAAAGATTCTTTCCAATCTTCCCATGGCATTATTGGATGGCCCGGGTTCTGTAAAAATTTTGGAGGAGGTGTAATTGATTGAACATCCATGCTGTAATATATTCTCCAAAATAATGTTTCAAAATTTATGACAAAATACAAAATTACTATTGGTTTTTTCCCCCTATAATAAACAATACAACAAAAGTAAACACCGTGGTCTAGTTGTTGATACTGCATTCTTTACAATGACTGTTTTTTTGAGTCTGACATTGCCCCTTTTTTAGTTTCCATGAAAGTTTCTCCTTCTTTGCTTGTTAATACTTAGAACGAGGAGGAGCCTCTCTGCTGTACAGGCGATTCAACCTGAGAAGTAAGTCACAACAACCGTTTTTTCTTTATGTTTAAACACACTGACGCGCGATGAAGTATATATAAATTTCCAGCACGCGAGGCACTGCTGTTTGCATGCACAATCTCACAGTGTGCCAAATAAATCGTCTGACAGCAGTGAAAAACACGTCCTGCTATTGTTTGCGACGCGGGGCTTCCTGCGCGCGATGTGGCGAGCTGACAACGATACTAGCGCAAGTAAAGGTTACACAAACATACCGCACTTGCTCGCCTTGATTAACACATCACCCAAGGCTTTTTCGTCATCCACAGCCAATAAATCAATGTTCTCCGTCCGAGCGATGAAAACGAATATATCCAGCAGTTACACTATTAACGTGTGTCCACCCGATCCTTTCAAGTCGTTCTTCAGGGGTTGAACTTTGCAGATCCGTCACTCATCGCCAATTTTGCAAAGACGCCACTTTCAATGTGGAATATGATTTATTTGAAATGAAGCACGTAAGTAGTTCAAACAGCAACCCCTGGCAGATCACATGAACACCGGCCCTCATTCCATTCCCACCCCATAGTAACTATGGGGCACAATGACTTAATGGCTGACATGGTAACCTCAGAATGTAACAGTAAGACCTGGTACAGATTGCATAAGATTGCCTCTTTCCATAAAACTTAGTAACATCTGCTAGCAGTCTGTACTTCAATCACTAGAAACAGGCTTACAGAATAGCATCGCAAAACGTGCAGCGCTGCCGATTACCATGTGTATCTAAAAGGCACATGGTCACCTGAGTTCTTTGACGCTGAATAATATTTAACTTCTAAAAGAACTGCTTATCTCCATCCTGTAAGGGAATTTCACGAAACGTGGAGTTATAGAACTCTGGACAAAAAAAGCACAGTGAGAAATATCAGAAAAATAATAATGAAAGAGTACAAAGTAGCTGCTACAGACGCTGAGTACTTGGTGAGCGTCGGTCCGGTGAGCAGAGCATATCTTAAGCTGAGCTGGCTCTCTGAGTGCCGTATGACAACCTGACCTTACAGACGCAGAGAGTGCACTCATTTCACAGTATGCTCTATATACTGTGGAATAAAACTACGGAAACTCAAAGAGGGGACAAAGCAAACTGTGACTCTAGAACTGCCTTAACTAATCCATCTTTAACCTCAAAGGAGTCTCAGCTCAGCAGGCTCCCGCTTTCTGTAGGCATCGCTTGGGAATGGGAATTCACCCCTGCCAAGCACAGCTGGGAGAGATGACGGCCCTTCTGGGCATCCTTTGGGGAGGAAGGGGCTGTGCCGGGTAGTGCTGGAAGAGACACCAGCTCTACCAAGGATCCGTGGGTGAGACAGCAGAGCTGCCAAAAAACATAACGGGAGAGTCATCAGTTCTGCCAGACCTCCCCCAGAATATGTGGCAAGCAGTCTCTGGAGCTAAATCACTATCTGTCCCAGGCAGCCCCAGAGAAGACAGCAGCTCTGTAGGCATACTACAGCTGGCACCAGTTCTACAATTCACACCTAGATCTTAAGTAATGTTCACAGATGTGCCAAGCATCTCCTTGGACAGTAACTAAGTGTAATGTGCTGGCCAGGACAGACGCTCAGCCACTAACTCTGCCAGTCATTCCAGAGCAGCCACAAACCAGGCAGATTCCCTACATGCCTGCTACCTGATCTCAAGAAAACCCACCCATGCCTGCCGGTTCTTCTTTCTCCAGCTGTTTGGTGGGTGGGCTGACTCAGCTGTTCATCCTGCCCGGCTCTGAGTCTTCACTTTTACACATCCTGAAATGCCAGTTTTAACATTTATTAAAAGATTTAATACACTTACTCAAGGCTGTGTGCTCGTTTATTTCAAGTAAGTGGGGGCCATATCCAAGAATATTTACACTGGTGGGAAAAAGAACACACAAGTGCAAAGGCATTGGTACAATTTTTAGTACCTGTGTGAGTTAGAAATGGAGAAAATATATTTTGCTTTTGTCTATATCGAAGGAAGAATTTTCCACTAGGGCAAAAATTGAGAAAATTACTAGAAAAACAAAACGCAGGTATTATGTTTCATGTTTGCCCTGGTGCACATTCTTTTTGCCAGATCACTACTCAAAAATCCACAAGTGGTGCAAATGAATGTTCTATGTTGTTTTTGCATTGGTGTAAAGTTAATGCAAATCACTCCTTGATCATCTAAAAACAAACCGCCCATCGGTTAAACGCTAACCTTATATGTAATAGTGACATCATTCATACTTCGTTAAGTGAAGCTTGGTTGGGGTAAATCGTACATGGTGTAGGTGCTAAGAATCACGACCCTCTTCAGAAAGAAGAGTTTCTATCTTTTTGTGCCGCCTCCCCACATCCACCGACTGACACTTGCTTGGAGGTTTTGATATAACTCTGTTTTGTAATTTAGTGTAATTCATTAGAAGTGCGAGGAATGTGCAGGAAGACTCCTTTGCAGAGGTATAGTGTGGATTTAAGTGTCAGACTAGAGCCCATGCCACAGGAGGAACGGCGAAAGGTGCTACCAGCATGCTAGGGAATGTAATATGAAGTTAAACGTGAAACATAAATGGGATGGTCTCTGACACGGCACTGACCCACAGTCCTTGCCGCAGTTAGGGGTAACGACCGGCTGATGCTGTTTGACTGCTCTCAATCATCCAAGTTAAAGGAAAGAGGGCTGAGCATAGCGCTGAGCACCTCTGGCATCTCACTGCTCAGGCCTGGTGGTGCTGGCTGGGCTCCGGCGGGTCCTGTGTCCTGTGGGAACCCCACCAACGCTCGTACTCTGAGTGCTACTGCATGCTGCTCAAGGTTACAGTTCTGAACCACCGGGATGATCAGGTTTCCAGGGTCGTATGGCGCCCTGTCTGGGCAAGAAAGAGTCCACACCAAAGACAACTGCATGCGCAGTGAGACCAGCCACAGCGAGGACACCAAGTACAAACTGTAAAATGTAACAAGCTGGGACCAGAGACAGTTTCCACAGCAACCTCTTCCCTGGGCCCGGCTTGCAATGTCTGCCAGGAAAAAATAAATATTAGTCAGATTACCAGTGACCGCGCACATGCTGCACTGACAGCAAAGCACCTCGACCAAAACAAAGGAACTATAAATGCGTGACAATTCCTTTTAATGCGGCGAAGCTGGGAAACAGAAAAAAATGCGTTAGACTAACCCATGATTCGTGGCACTTGGCAGGGCTGCCTCCTCCTGTGGGCCCTCAAATTACTTCAGTTAAGAGTGTGCGGAGTTCCTCGAAAAAAACATTTTTAGGTGTTACCGGTAGGACTGAGGATAGGAGTTACGGCAACAATAGCATCTTGCCTATCGCTACTCTGCCCATGACTGAATGCGGGACGTCACCTCAAAATCTCATGGATTGACAGGCAAACATTACTACCCGACCCAATTTACCATCAACGAGGTTGCCCTCCTCATGGAATACATTAATCTCTAAATACTTAAGCAAGTCTGGCCGCCACCCGAACCAGGCATGATTTTGGGGGGGGGATCACTGTTAACAGTTTACTCTCTGCTGTGTAGAGGAAATACTATGACTTAGTCCAATTGGCTTTCAGCCAATACACCTCCCCAAATTCTCCAGTAGCGTCATCAGCTGGGGAAGAGATCTTCTGGAGTCCCAGAGGTAAATAAGGGCATTGTCTGCATTTTAACAACACCATATGCCATTGTCTCCATGACCCTTTCCTGGGCACTCTTCCGTAAGAGGGATGCCAGGGGTTCCATTACCAGTGCAAATATAATTGAAGGCAGTGGGCACCCCTGCCTTGTGCTCCCTTGTGTAAATCAAAACTGAAAGATCATCTGTCCTGTCCGCACCCTAGCAAGCGGGGCTTAGTGTGTAGCAGCTGCACCCAGCCAATGAACTCAGGACCCAACCCCACTTTCCGCAGGACAGCCAGCCTAGGGTATTGAACGGCTTCTCTATGTCGACTGACCCTGCCACATCTTCAGTGCCACCCCTCTCAGTCACATCCATCAATCGGTGAATACTAAAAAGGGTATTCCTATCTAGAATAAAACCGCTCTGATGATGGTGGCCTAGAGATCAGACCACAGAGATTAATTGGTTCACTACCACTTTGCTCAGGATCTACTAATACAAGTTAAGCAAAACTAAAGGACAGTAGGACCTCACAAACAGAAGGTGACATCCAAATTTTGGCAGGACCACTATCATTGCTTTCCACCTTGATGCCAGTAGGCAGCCAACCTCCCTAGCCATCTCAAACATTGTTAGTAATTTCTGTGCCTCCTGCACTTTATATGGGTTGTAAAATTCAATGAGGAGGCCATCGATCCTTGGGGATTTATTAGTCGATATCTGGGTTACGGGGCAGTGCATTTCCTCGATTGAGGCAGGCTGTTCTAATTCTTCATTGTGTAGGGTATCTATCTGACGCAGGGTATTTATCTGCTTGCATGTCTGTAAGTCAGTTGAGTCCAGTTGTGTGGTATCAGTCTAGAAGTGGTTGTAATAGGCCCTAAGTATATAATTTATACCCGCCTGTATGTTAACCTCAATAGTCCTTGGGGTCTCTGAGCGGCAATGGGTGATCAATAGTCTGCATTTCTCAAAAACTAGCCAACATCGTTCTAGCTCTGTCTTCCGCTCCTTGTTGTTTGGTGACGCATTCTCTATATTCAAGTCGCCACAGTCTGTCAGAAGTCCCATTGTCGTTTTCAGAGGTCTAACACTGGGGTCACACACCACAGGAGGATTTGGAGCATTCCGGGAAAAAGAGTATGCATACTGATGTCCCCTATGGACACAATTACAGTTTTAAGCATTAACCCAAGGGACCTGAATGCTCCAGTGAAAAGGGGAGGGGGTGTTCTACTGTCCTTGCTTTGGGACTAGGGTAGTCATATTTGTCTGCTGCAAGAGATCCACATGCTCAAAAACGACTGCCACCGAATGCACTCTACGTGGTTCCCCAACAATACTGCTCATCGGAGCCTAAAAAAAAATAAAAAAAAAATAAAAAAGGATTGTTCATACTGTTATGAGCCACACTTTATGGGGTGGTGCATGGCAGTAATGCAAATAATAATGGAAGATCAGGCAGATGCACTGAGGTTTTCTATTGGGGAATACAAATTTACAGTGGCATCTCTGCACAACTGAACACAGGTCAGGAGCAATTTCTCAAAATGGTGGTCACCTACATTCTACATACACCAGAGGAGGATGTGCTAGTAGGAGGTGACTTCAACTTGATATTGTGCAATTAAATAGACAGATCATCACATTGGGTAGGTCAAGTGGGGCGATAGCTACAGAGTGGACGTTCTGGCTGCAGGAGACTGGGCTGACTAATATGTGATGTTCTTTACATCCCAACAAACAAGACCGCACATATTTTTCACCCACGCATAAACCCTACACCAGACTATTACATACTTGGCTCACCATCGGTCATGGGACAGGAGGAAATAGCAAAGATGGCTTGCAGGCAATTTCGGTTTATGCTTCTATCTAGGTTACAGTGAAAGTATTGAAATAAAAATATCACAGGAGTGTGTGTGTGTGTGTGTGTTTGGGGGGGATATGGGGTTTAGGCAATAGGCCTGGGAGGCTCCTGGCCTGCAAACTGAGCGAGCAGGTAGTGAAGAGTTATATCAGATCTATCCAAACAGAAGCAGGCACACAGTATTACAATGACAAAGAGACTGGTCAGGTTTTTTACATTTTCTATTCAACTCTTTACAAAGACGACACATGGGGAAAACATTCTTTGGAACATTAGTGGAACCCAAAAATGGTGCTTTGCGAAACCAATAATGGTTGAAGAAGTGATCAAGCATCTCCCATAACCCATTAGTTACAGAGTGCCCAAGAGTCACCCCACCCCCTTGGCTGGTACCAGGCATAAATGTAGCACCGCCATGCCCCTACTTTAGAACACTTCTCGACTTACAGAATAACAGAAGTGAACTGGGCCTGATATCTGTGACCAGAGAGGAGCCTTGAAGGACTGGACCACCTCCTGCCTGTACCCAGGACAAAGACATGGACTCCAAGGGTAAGCTGGCTGACCTCGCGTGGCTATGGGGACATCACAAGCGTCTTTTTTTTTTTCTTAAAGTGCCTTGCTATCTAGTAGCAACTGCATGTGGACTGGACTTTGCTGCTGGCCTCTGCCTGATACCCTGAGATTCTCCAAGTGCCCTCCCCTGAAGTCCTGGCGTACTTGGACTGTGGTTTGGTGAGAATTAAAAGACTAAGGGGGTCATTCTAACCCTGGCGGTAAAAACCGCCAGGGCGAACGACCGCGGTAGCACCGCCAACAGGCTGGCGGTGCACCGCTGGGCATTCTGACCGCGGCGGTTCAGCCGCGGCCAGAAACGGAAAGTCGGCGGTGTACCGCCGACTTTCCGCTGCCCTTGAGAATCCTCCATGGCGGCGGAGCGCGCTCCGCCGCAATGGGGATTCTGACACCCCCTACCGCCATCCTGTTCCTGGCGGTTCTCCCGCCAGGAACAGGATGGCGGTAGGGGGTGCCGCGGGGCCCCTTGCAGTGCCCATGCCAATGGCATGGGCACTGCAGGGGCCCCCGTAAGAGGGCCCCAAAAAGAATTTCAGTGTCTGCCTAGCAGACACTGAAATTCGCGACGGGTGCTACTGCACCCGTCGCACCTTCCCACTCCGCCGGCTCCATTCTGAGCCGGCGTCCTCGTGGGAAGGGTGTTTCCCGCTGGGCTGGCGGGCGGACTTTCGGCGGTCGCCCGCCAGCCCAGTGGGAAACCCAGAATGACCGCCGCGGTCTTTTGACCACGGTACGGTCTTCTGGCGGTTCCCGCTTGGCGGGTGGCTACCGCCGCCCGCCAAGCTTAGAATCACCCCCTAAGTCAGAAGGTAAAAATTCTTGACCAGGATGAACCCGGTTGATGTATCCAACTCGCGATCTATCGTGGTCGTCCTCAAATCGTGCCTAGCTCCAGTCTACCGCAATCATTGTCTATCATTGGCGCTTCGTGGCACTGTTTTTTATTTAAAAACTTTAAAAATTCATATCTCTTGTTGGATTTTTGTAATTTTGGTGTCATTTAGGGCCAGATGTACCAAAGGATTTTACCCATTCTGTGTCTATGGGAAAAAGCTTTCGTACATATGGCCCCTAGTGTATTACATTTTACTCTATTTTTCTAAGTCGGCTTGGGATTTTTATTGTTTGGTGTTTTTACCTTATTGTTCTTTTGTTGCTACATATGTACATTACACCCTAAGTTAAGCCTGTCTGTTTCGTGCCATACCTTACTAGCAGTTGAGCTCATGTAAATTTAAAGATTTGGAAGGCTTACCCTGACAAGAGTTGTGATCATTCACTGACGTGGGCCTCCTATAATCCAATTTATTACACAGACACATTGTGAAAACTGGCCCACCTATGGTGCTACGTACCGGGGCATTATGGAACAGGTCTGGCTTGTATATGGTGCTTACATAATGCCCCACTGTGGAAACTCTTCAAGTTACTGTGCTTTACAAACTGAAGCACTGCTGATAAAGGTCTAGCTATGGTGCTTACATGATGTGACACTGTAGAAAGGGGCCTTGTTAGGATAGTCCTGTCGGGTGATGCAGTCTCTGTCGGTTGACCAAGTGTTGGCTAGCTTAACTTTTCACACAGACCTTATTTAAATAAACACTGATACTGCAATGCAAATTAGGATTTCAATTGTTTGAGTGAATATCAGAGATTCATCTAATTAGAAAGTCTTTAAAAAAATGTATATTGCACCCTAATCTCCCTAAACTGCTTCTTTTGTGGGTATAGAGGTATTGCCCACTTCTCAAGCTAAGGTAGCCCCAACTCCATATTTTAGGGCGCAAAGTGTTAGAGTTCCTACTCCCTCTGCTTTGGAATCATTCACTGTAAAACAGGCCTGGCTACATATTTAGGAAAACTGGACTGGTTACTTCACTTCATATACTGTGACACTGCCTCCCTAAATGAGACCTAACAAACTAAGCCTTTACCAGTCCATCCCTGCCAGCACACCATTGCTTTATTCGTCCTATAAATTACAGATGCCTACCACTCTTTCAGTGGGTTTCCAAATCACCCACACTGACATGGGCTTCACCATTTTCCCTTTTCGAGCGGCTTACTCTGTATCTTCTCACCCCCATGGATTTCCTTATAATGGAAGCAATCTCAGTGTTTCTCCCCACATACAGCGGTCAAATGTGGTTTGCTATGCTTGTGCAAAATGTACACCTGCTTTTTCATGTCAGGATTATTTCCCAGAAAGGCTAACGGGTGCACTATCGATTTACTCATTTCCATCCCAAGCAGATGGCTTGATATCTTACATTAAGAAAAACACAGATATTGCGTAATGCTTTGGGAAGCATCCCTACGCAGCACTGGAGAGTCCCCCATGCACTTTCCTTACCAAGGCTGGAAACTAGTTTTGGCTTTCCGCAATGTAAATATCAGGGTTTTTAGCACTATGCCTTTTGAAGAAGGAAAAGCTGCTGTATGGGTGGAACATCTCCTGGGTTCCTCCACAACAGGAAATCATGTTAGGACCTTGGCTTCTTAGAAATAATAGATATATGCTGGTCAGTGGAGTATTACTCCACCAATCTCAGAAGCATTCTAGACTGATCATTATTACATTTTTTCTTCTGCCCCAGGTAATCAATTTCTGGAAGCATATTTTTTGACACAAGTCTCTTTTGTTCAAGGTGGAACCACACTCCTAGGGTCACAGAACAAGGCACCACCTTCATTTAGAGGAGAGTTCTCTCTTAGTTACCGATGGACCAAAGAAACTTGCACTCCTTCACCAATCCAGAAAGCAGGATAAACCGGGGCTGTGAATATACAGGAGAAAGTATGTAAGAGCTCCATTTTATCCCCAATGCCATAAAATGTCAGGGAGCCCGCTGAGTAGTCGAGATGCACTCCTATGTGGAGATACAGGGGTGCTACAAGCTTCTGTTCCTGACCACTATGCCAGGCAATGTGAGAGTTGCGTTGCACTTGTAGGCTCCAAGAGTCTGCATTGCGTCCAATGAAGCTGGTCTTCTTCTCTGTGTTCTTGCGGTCAATCTTGTTGTAGGCTACACCAAGGTAGACAAAGTAATCTGAAAGGCACACCTCCCAATAGTGGCTCCCCTCATGGAAGTTCTCGCAACAGAGCACCTGCCATGACTTAAAACGATCAGGGTGTTCTGGCCGTTGCTTGCTAGGGGTCTCAATGTGCTTCACCCTTCGGTCTTGCCTTGACAGTTGTAAATAGTGGTTTGCTGTGTTGGGATCAAACGTCAGGTTTCGGTAGTCTGCAAGGATAAAAGAAATGTATGAGTGACAAATCCTGCACTTCTGGCACCTGCAGTTGCTGCTATTCTATCCACCCAAGTGCAGGAAATAGTACACTGCATCACAGACTCCAGCTGTTAATCCCTGCTCGAGAGAGGAACACCTTCCATGAACTTCTCATTTTAAAATGGTGCTCTCTATAGTGGGCAAAACCTCTTCACAAGCTCCTCAATAGAGTGAGGAACACTTTCCACAAGCCTGTATAAGGAGAACCCTTTAAAAAATCTCACAGAGGAGCCCCTCCTTCAAGGTATACAGTGCAAAGAGGCTTTTCCACAACCTTGACTGTGGAAAGATGACCCATAAAGAACTTCATAATAAGGAGCACTTACTTTCACAAACTGGCATGCAGACAGAGGAGCATCCCATGCGAGCTCCTGAACAGTGTTCCTCTTTGGGGTCCAATGGGATCAGCAGCAATCAACGAACAGGATTGTATTATCCTGAATCCTTGATTGCTTCCTTACACCAACACCTCTTCCCCCTTATTCACAGAGACAAGGTGGGGGAAATCAAGGAAGTAATTAACATACATGGAGACCTGACAATGTGAGAATGCTCTAATGCATTGCTATTTTACACTGCCTCATAACATTGTTTTTTTATCTGATTTCAATCAGACCCCACAAAGTTGTTTTATGCCGCACCTTAAGTTTGAAATCATTTTGCAGTCTTAAAAAGTTCTCTCTAAAGAGCCTCAGTGCTTCTTGGGATTATGTTCACACTATGAAATAACAAAGTAATGAAAAAATAACCTTGAGTTTACATAGGTGTGTTTGGTAGATGCATGATCTCACTGAGCCAGGCTACTTGCATTGGAACCTGCGATCTGCAGTTTATACACACAGACCACTGCAGCAGATGGGATTCAATCATGCAACCTCCAGATGATGCAGTTTGACAACTTTTCTTAAGTTTCTCTGTAAAACATGCAGATACTTCAAGCATATAATATGTTTGATTGGTTTAAAGAATGTAGTTTACTTTTCAAAATATAATTACCCCTCCCTCTTATATTAATACGAATCTGCACTCCCAATACCCCTTAAAAGTGCCTCCATCCTCTAGTTTCATTATAATTGTTAACGGGGTAAAACATAGTGCTTGTGTGGAAATTCCTCAGTGACCATAACATGCCCCTAAAGCTCCTCCTCCGACATAGAAAGCAGACACTGGCAAGTCCCTTACTTTTAAATAGCTTTGTCCTCAGTGCTCCTCCTGGAAGGCTGCTGGGTTCAAGCTTTACAGCTGAGGGTGTCTTTAACACTGGAGATTCTGGGGAAAGATGAGAGGAAATAAAGATGCAGAGAGGATGAAGGCTGTTACTAGAATCCTGCAATGTTGGTAATGCACCAGAATATGTACTCAACAATATACCTTGCAGAGAATCAAAGCCATTGACTGACAAATTAAAACTTGAAAGGAAATCCCAAGTGACAAAGGCAGGGCATCCTGAAAGGATAAGCAGACTCCCAAAGGGCATGGGTGTGATAAGTACACTTCCAACAGGAGTGAAAAGCAGAGCACCAAAGGATGACTATCTTCATCCACATACGTATGTACCTGTATGCTTCTGTGGATAATGTAACAGTGCGTCAGGTAGTATTAACACAGAAATGTGCTGCAGATATGAGAATGTGCGTCAAGAAAAAGGAGGTTCATTTGATATGTATTTTATTTTTTGTGCATGCAAGCCACCAGTGTGAATACTGGTTTCCAAACCCAATTATTCACACCCTTCACATTGAAGCAATGAAAAACAAAACCCATTTTACAGTGTTGTGACATCTTGCTGGGAACCAGCTGCCTCCTCAGTCTTCACTCGCCTTACCCCCCAGGTCTCCTTAGCCAGCAAGAAACAGCGGATGGACAAGCACTCTTTCTCTGTATCACTTGAGGCTCCAGAAACTAAAGTGAGGCATTATAATGACCTATAACTAATAATCATCACAACAGCTTTCACACTTCCACAGACCCAAGAGCGGTGAAGGAATGAAGGGTGGTGGTGCACTGTCACAACCTGACTTTTCCTCAGCCACGAACCCATCAGAGGATTTCCAGATATTCGCATAGATCTCTCGTGGTTGGCAGCACCTATGACAGAGCAGCTGCTAGCATATCACCTATGTGCAGCTCTCTAACTGAGCACAGATATCATCACACCAAGAGAGGAAAGGAGAGGAGAGCCCGTCAGTTGGAGACTTGGGGGAGCTTATAAGATGCCAAGTATGGAAAATGTCACTTACCTAGTGTACATCTGTAGTGCTGCAGATTCACATGCTATGCATTATTCCTCCATCTAGTGTTGGGCTCGGAGTGTTACAAGTTGTTTTTCTTCTAAGAAGTCTTTTTGGAGTCACAGGACTGAGTGACTCCTCCTCTCGGTCATACTGCGCATGGCATTGACTCCATTGTTAGATTGTTTTCCCGCCAAAGGGTGTAGGAAGGAGTGATAGAGTGTAGTGATATAAATGTTGTATATAAAAAGTAAGTAAAAATAGATCTCCATGCAAATGTAAATGTATATACATATGTACAAAAGATATAAACTGCAACGACTACAGGCTTCCGGGGAGGAGGGAGGGTGGATGTGAATCTGCAGCACTACATGCCACGAACAGATGTACACTTGGTAAGTGACATTTTCCTTTTGATGGCATGTGTAGCTGCAGATACACATGCTATGCATAGACCACAAAGCAAAGCAGTTACTCTCCCCAAAATTGCGGTGGCTAGCCTGTAGGTGTTGGAATTGTTTGAAATAATGTTCTTAAGACAGCTTGACCAACATTGGCCTGTTGCTTTGAAAGTACATCTACACAATAATGTTTTGTAAATGTATGAGGAGTAGACCATGTGGCAGCTTTACATATGTCTGCCATTGGAATGTTTCCTAAGAATGCCATGGACGCACCTTTCTTTCTAGTGGAATGTGCTTTAGGTGTGATTAAAAGTTGTCTTTTCTCCTTAATGTAACATGTTTGTATACATTTACCCATACATCTTGCTAACCCTTGTTTAGAGATAGGATTCCCTTTATGTGGTTGTTAAAAGGCAACAAAAAGCTGTTTTGTTTTTCTGAATTCATTGGTTTTATCTACATAGTACATTTGAGCTCTTTTAAGATCAAGAGTATGAAGGGCTCCTTCTGCAATTGAGTCTGGCTGTGGAAAGAAGCCTGGCAATTCCACTGTTTGGTGTATGTGAAAAGGGGATACCACTTTTGGCAGAAAATTGGGATTTGTTCTAAGTACAACTTTAGGTTTGTATACTTGGAAAAAAGGTTCTTCAAGAGTGAATGCTTGTATTTCACTAACTCTTCACAATGAAGTAATAGCTACTAGGAAAGCAACTTTCCAGGTTAAGAATTGAATTTCACAGGAATGCATGGGTTCAAAAGGTGGGCTCATTAATCTGGTGAGTACAATATTGAGATTCCAAGCAGGAACAGGTGGTGTTCTGGTGGAATAATACGTTTTAGTCCTTCCATGAAGGCTTTAATAACTGGGACTCTAAAGAGTGAGGTATGTTGTACAGTTTGTAAATATGCTGATATGGTAGTAAGATGAATTTTAATAAATGAGAAAGCTAAATTTGATTTCTGCAAATGAAGTAGGTAGCATACAATATTTTGTATTGATGCTGTAATGGGGTCAGTATTTTTAGATTGACAGTAATAAACAAATCTTTTCCATTTGTTAGCATAGCATTGCCTAGTTCTAGGCTTGCATGCTTGTTTGAGAACTTCCATGCATTCTAACGGAAGTTGTAAGTATCCAAATTCTATGACTTCAGGAGCCAAATCGCTAAGTTGAGCACTGGGATTTGGATGTCTGATTTGTCCTTTGTTTTGTGTTAACAAATCCAGTCTGTGTGGAAGTTTGTAGTGAGGTACTACCGACAGGTCTAGGAGTGTTGTGTACGAATGTTGTCGTGCACACGTTGGGGCTATGAGTATGATGGTGAGAGAAGTCTGACGCAGTTTGTTGACCAGAAATGGAAGTAGTGGGAGAGGGGGACAAGCTTAAGTAAATATCCCTGAGCAGTTGATCCATAGAGCATTGCCCTTGGACAGAGGGAGTGGGTGTCTGGATGCAAAGTTTTGGGATTTTGCGATTTTGAGCTCCCCAACCGGTCATTGATGCATCTGTTATTGTGGTCTGAGGCAGAGGGTCTTGAAATGACCGCCCCTTCATTAAATTGCTGAGATTCCACCATTGAAGGGACTTGTGCGTTTGGCAGTCTAACAACACTAGATGTTGCAACTGACCCCATGCTTGATACCACTGCTGTGAAGCACTGTTGTAGTGTCCTCATGTTTAGTCTTGCATGCGGGTACTATTGCTATGCATGATGCCATCATTCCTAAAATCTTCATGATAAATCTTACAGTGTATTGTTGATTTGGCTGCATTTGTGGTATAAGATTTTGAAAAGCTTGTATCCTTTGTGGATTTGGATAGGCTAATGCTTTTTGTGTATTGAGAATAGCACATAGGTAAGGCTGAACCTGTGCTGGTTGAAGATGGGATTTTTGGTAGTTGAGAGTGAACCCTAGTGTATGTAGTGTCTCTATTGTGTATTGAGTGTGTTTTTGACATTGTATAAAATTGCCTGATTTTATTAGCCATTCGTCTAGATATGGAAAGACATTTATGTGTTGTTTTCTTAGGTAGGCTGCTACTACCGCTAGACATTTTGTGAATACCCTTGGGGCTGTTGTTATGCCGAATGGTAGAACTTTGAATTGATAATGGTTTCCTGCTATCACAAATCTTAGGTATTTTCTGTGAGCTAGGTGGATGGGTATATGGAAATACTCATCTTTGAGGTCTAATACAGTCATGTAATCTTGTTTCTGTAGTAGTGGAATGATGTCCTGCAGAGTTACCATGTAAAAGTCTTCTGACAGGATATATAGATTTAGGGATCCGAGATCTAGGATGGGCCTCAGAGTGCCATCCTTTTTGGGGATGAGGAAGTGTAGTGAGTATACTCCTGTTCCTTGTTGAGAATGTGGGACCAATTCTTTTGCCTGTTTTAGTAGTAGCAATTGCACTTCTTGTTGTAACAGCACATTGTGTTCTGGGACAGTTTGTGATAACGTGGAGGAATGTTTTTGGGCGGGGGGGGGTACAAATCAATTCTAGGCAATAGCCATTGCGGATAATTGACAATACCCATTAATCTGTGGTTATATTTTGCCATTGGGAATGGAATTGCTGCAGTCTGCCCCCCACAGCAGACGTGTGGGGTTGGGGGATAATAAACGAGTCACTGTTTAGATGGGGTAGTGGCTTGTTTTGAAGTCTGGAATTTGCCTCTAGTTCTAAAGAAGTGGCCTCTACAAGACCCTCTAAATCCCCCTCTCTGGTACTGCTGTTGCTGTTGCCCTTGTTTTGCCTGGGAGGTAGAAGCCTCTGTGGATTGTGGCTTGACTCCTCCGCTAAATTGTTGTCTGCGAATGGAGCCTCTATATGGTGTTTTGTATAAGGCTCCCATTGCTTTGGCAGTGTCTGAATCTTTCTTCATTTTTTCTATGGCCGTGTCGACTTCAGGGCCAAACAGTTGCTTTTTATTAAAAGGCATATTCAGCACTGCCTGCTGTATTTCTAGTTTAAAACCAGACGAATGGAGCCATGCATGTCTACGTATAGTAATGGCAGTATTGACACTTCTAGCTGCTGTATCTGCAGCATCACGGGCAGACAGTATTTGATTATTGCTTATGGCCTGACCCTCTTCCACAATTTGCTGTGCCCTTTTTTGGTGTTCCTTTGGGAGGTGCTGTAGGAGTTCCTGCATCTCGTGCCAGTGGGCTCTATCGTACCTTGCTAGCAAGGCTTGCGAGTTGGCAATTCACCATTGGTTGGCAGCCTGTGTGGCTACCCTTTTGCCAGCAGCATCGAATTTCCTACTCTCCTTGTTAGGGGGAGGAGCATCCCCTCTTGACTGTCTATTAGCCCCTTTTCTAGCCGCACTTACTACCACTGAGTCTGGAGGAACTTGGTGTGTAATATAATCAGGGTCTGTAGGAGCAGTTTTATACTTTTTATCTATGCATGGAGTTATTACTCTAGCTTTGACTGGCTCACTAAATATTTGATCTGCATGTTTAACCATGCCAGGTAGCATAGGAAGGCATTGATATCTTGAGTGGGTGGAGGATAGAATGTTAAAGAGAAAATTCTCTTCTAGGGGCTCAGTGTGCGTAAGCACACCATAGTATGCTGCTGCCCTAGAAACAACCTGTGTGTATGCAGTAGTGTCCTCTGGTGGAGAAGGCTTAGAAGAGTATAAATCAGGGTCATTGTCAAAATAGGATCGGGGTCATATAGATCCCGAGGATCAATCGTATCACCGTGTGAATATTGCGAATTAGTTGGTAAAGGTGGTGGCTAGTGGGTCGAAAAATAAAGTTGCGGTGAATGAGGGGGAGAAGTATGGGCAGGTACCGGCTTCTTCTGTTTATACATTTTTGCTGGTGGTTGAGCAGTGTCTAATTGTTCTTGAAAGCCAGTTTCCTTTTGGTTTGTAGAGGAGGTGCAGTAACTATTCTGCCAGTTTCTTTATGGAGTGGATCCTTGGATGTCTTTCATCCTTAACCTCAAGGATAGGCTGAATCTCAGTGTCCTCATCAGAAGGTCTATAAGATTGTTCGTGCAGTGATTTTGAGCGCTGTTTACGATGGCTCGAAAGTCCTTGCTCTTCTGAATAAGAAGATTTTCGGCTCCGAAGATGGTAGCTTTTTCGGTCCCGAAAATGCAGCCGGTTGTTTCGGCTCCGAAGCAGGGCGTCGAGGCTTCGACTTCAAGGAGTGAGGACGCTTGCTCGAATCTGAAGTAGAACTCTTAATGGATTTACTTGACTCTGATACCAACATAGGAGTGGCCTTTTTCGACGCCGAACCTAAGGATCGGTCGCCGAGAGTCTTGTTTCGGGTCAAATCATGGCTCTCTGGTAGTGGTGCACCCAAGGCCTTCAATGATTTTTTATATGTGGGCGTAGGGGCAGACGTACTCATGTGCTGTCCAGCAGTGATAGGCCTATCTTCTTCCGATTCTTGTTCGGAGTCGGTGTCTCTGATGGAGACCGCTGTCTGCACCTGTTCTTCCTCCATGATGTCGAGATGTTCCGTACTGTTCGACGCCATTTCTAATCTTCTGGCTCTCCGATCACGCAGGGTCTTCTTGGATCGAAACGAGTGACAGGCCTCACTATCTTCTTCTTTGTGATCGGGAGAAAGACACAGCTTACAAACAAGGTATTGCTCTATGTAAGGAAATTTTGCGTGGCATCGAGGACAAAATCGGAATGCAGTCCGATCCATCAGGCTTCGAAGCGGTAGGCCCGAACAGGCCTGAGTCAGGCGAATGCACCCAGAAGGGCAAAATCTAGTGTCCGACGGTACTATCGGTTTGAGGCTAGGTGGAAATGTGATCAAAACAATACCGACGATTAAGGGAGTTTTCTAAAGTTTCCGATTCAAAATCTTAGAGCGAGTGGAAACGTGTCCGAACTCGACAGCGGAAAGAAAACAATCTAACAACGGAGTTGATACCCATGCGCAGTATGACCGAGAGGAGGAGTCACTCGAACCTGTGACTCCAAAAAGATTTCTTTGAAGAAAAACAACTTTTAACACTCCGAACATTAGATGGCGGAATAATGCATAGCCTGTGTATCCGCAGCTACACATGCCATCGAACATCTGTTATATTTGGGCTGGAGGGCTGTAGAGGGAGGAAAGAAAGACATCAGGTCACCAAAAAATCCCCCCCCCCAAATAAAAACTAGTATGGTAAGGAGAGAAGGCATTTTCCATTTCCTATCTTTGATCACTCTACCCCCCCCTCTCCTCCAAGGGAGATCTAAAAAAGAGACTATTGCCGTGATTTAGAGTTTGGCAGATGGTGTCACAAATGTTACGAATATCCCGTCTGCTGCATTACGATGCCATTATAGCCTAGGGGAATCGTAATACGGATGACTGGGTATCCATCACATTTGTGACAAAGTAACCCAAACTCTAAATCAGACCCTTTATCACGAAAGGCAGAGAAGATCCTGTTAGTTGTTGTGTACTTTGATGTTGAGACACAGTACAACACCAAAGTAGGTCACAAGAGGATCAGACATCAAAGAAGTCAAGACATTGGGCGTGGAGGACGATTTGCCCATAGAGGAAGTCCATGATATTAAGGCACACAGAAACTTATTCTTCTATTAGGAAGTCTGTGAATGATGGAAAATGATGAAAAGAAGGAAGCTATTAATGACCTCTGATTCCAGGTACTCAACAACATAGTACTCTTCCACACCTTGTCTCCAGTGGTCTTTCTGAAGCCACCAATTCTGGTACCTCAACTATCACTTTATCATCCAGCAATGACTCTTTCGCCACTGCCACCTCCTCCGCAACAACCAATATTGCCTGCAGTGCCACCAACAGGACCTGCAGAAACACATCTGTCCAATCCACCCCAAGCTCCTCCTCCAATTTTGCCCAGAAGATCTAAGTGTCCATGTTCTAGTTCTCCCCACAGACCAAGATGAAGATCATGATCAAGATTAAGACCTCAGTGTCATTCATGCCACTGCAGACTATCTTGGCATATTTCTTCAAGGTGCTTTTCTAGATGCAGACATCCGTCTAGATTTCCCTCTTCTTTCTTATGTACCTTTTCATCTTCTAAAGGAAGATATTCGCCAATGCTTCTTGGACTCTCTGCGATTAGGAATTTCTCTTACTGATGACCAGAATACTTTTCAGTAGGTTGGAATCAGAATCCTGACTATCCAGGAGACAACATGGGTAATCAAGCATGGCCAAGAGCTCAAATAAAGGTTCTAACTAACAGCTTTGTCATATGAATCTCAGTGAGGTTAGTAACCTCATTAATTCATTAAAAAAAGAGATTTTCGACTAAAGACAGACAATAGTAATGTTAATGGATTTAATGCACAGGCAGGTCCATGTCTTTTCTATACCCTTGCAGGCTAGACGTGTGGCTATTGTTAACAGCAGTACTTGTCCCAATGCTCTTGCACCTTGTTCATGTAATTTTACAAATTACAATACAGGGTTGTTAATAATAAGAGACAACACTGAGGGACGCTCATTGAATCTAGCTGAAAAGCTATTGTTACAGATACAGGGATACATACATACAGTAAAGATTCAATAGTAATCATCAGGGGAGACTTTAATACTGCTTCTTTTGAACTCTTCATATTATTGAGAAAGACAGCAAAATGAATGGCACCAATAAAGATGCATATGACTAGATCTGGGTTGCAACTGGTTGACATTTCACTATCTTTTGGGTTATGTACATGCAATGGCAATACCCTTGAGACACGTGAGCTGCTGCAACATTCGAAAGAGGTTTTTATAAAATATTATTGATGCTATACTTTTTGATGTGAGACTGTGGGGTGAAATGATTAATATGATGTTGATTCTGAGATATAAGAGTGACCAAGATCTTCTGCCTCTCTACTTAATTGGATCTTTAATCCATGACCTAGAGGACGCATTTAACACAAAGGGCATTGACATAGCTTTTACCAATAAAAGGTAGAAAGTCAAATGAAGAACAAATAACAGTATCATAGATTAATTCAATTATCGTAGAGTTATTAATAGCCTAACACTGTTTTTTTGGGTGAAAATTTAAGGTTGTTCACTTAACCTTTGGATGCTCACAATTTTTTTCCTATGCCCTCAAATTATTTATTATAAAACCAGAACTGCCTAAAGGTAAAGAATGGTTCAACTCTGTTTGTAGAACAAAGATGTCTGATCTTATAGCTGCTATTAAATTGGGTGAAAAAGATCTAATGGCAAAGGCAACTTACAACAAGATTATCAAAGGAGCTAAGATCAGGTGAGGAAAAAGGAATGCAGGACAATTTATTAGATTCAGCTAAATTCAATGGTGATAATATTTATGGACAGACCAGGGCTGATATAACCAGATGAGGGAAGAAGTTCACATTCAGGCAATTATTGTTTTGCACATTACCAGACTCTATTTTGCACAGTTGGCAAAAGTCAACCTAGATGCACCTCTGGAACTTGTCGAGTCAAGCAAAAGTCTACCAGTGAGACTTGTGTATTTTTTTTCTTTATCTGACATTATGATAGCTGTCAGTGCTCAGAAAAGGGGCAAGGCTCCTTGTCTAGATAACAATCCCCAGACCTTTTTCATTCTGAGCCCAATATTTGGGTCGCTTACATAAATGTTTAAACTAATGCAAAAGCCACAGACACCCTGATACTAGAAACATATAGGGGTGCAGAGATAGTCCCAATTAATAAGAAGGGTGACGGCTCCTTAACTAGTAATTATTGACCAATTTGGATTGGTTGAAGAACAAAATAAGGAACGACAGAATATTTTGGACTTTATTCCTCCACTTTATTTAAATCTGGTTGCTCGGGGGGCTTTTTATATATTGTTGGAGGTATTGAGTTTCTGGTGGAAGTGTTTGGTGGCCCCTTTCCTGCTCTGGAGCACCATCTGACACTGAACATGTTTTTTGTTACTGTAAGCACACAAGGGTTTGCGCCTCTTCTGAGCCCAGACACCTGTTCTTTTTTATACATAAGGTATTTGTCATTACAGTGATAAAACTGAACTTCAGCTTCTACAACAGTGAATCTTTCAAAGATTCACATCCTTGGACTGTCTTCCAACATTGAGATGTTAAGTCCCAGTAGACCATGATATTATTGCAATATACTACTATAGCAATTAACATTGAAACCAAGTGGACAAACTGTATTCAGCGTGAGGGGAGCAGGGTTCTAACCCTCTTAATAGGCTTCAACTGCTAGTGTTTTCTACTGCTTGGTATCAGGCTACATGGAATCCCCTAAGATCTGCTCAGCTCTCTTTCGTTCATTTCAAAGTTTGATCAGAATTCTTCAGGAAATCTTGACTATGAGTAGCCAGAATGTAATCACTACATATTCCTAAGGATGTGAGCTACAGTTTTTATATTTTGTGAAAGAGGACTCTTTTCAATTCATGTAAAGTGTGTAGTGCTAGAAAGGGCTTCACTAATGTCCCACACACTAAATGTATTATCTGCCTACGCATGTCTGGCCATAAATGTAAGAAATGCGACATATGTGCGACTTTCAGCTCTGAAGGACACAGAGGGTAGGCTGCTATGCCTCCACAACCCTGAAATGTCAGATGCATACTCTGAAAAAGTGCTCTAAATCAAAAATGTGCAAGTTAGGATATTCTTCAAGGTATGTAGTTGATGGGGCTATCGCAGAGCCTGTATTATACGCACCAAAAGACTCTCTATACCTGTCTTGAAGTGACAGATATCTGGCCACAGTGAGGTTCCTCTTACAATTCAAGTCCTCAAAGTCACTGTTGAAATACAAACATCATCAGAGAGAAAGAAACCCCCATCGTCTTTGAAACAACCGAAGGCTAAGACCCAGCAACCAGAAACAATGACATCATTGACGGAATCACAATCCTTGACAAAGTATCCATCGCTGAAAACACTGTAGACAGGCAGTCACTTCTTCGACGAAGACATCGTCAACAAATCATTACCTGCCATCAACAGACACATTGACATTGAGTGTTCAGTCACATCTTCCATAACCTTACTGGTTGTAACAGTTGAAAGTGACAACCTCAACTGCAGAGTTTATCACTACAATGACTACTGTATTGCTTCAAACTCCAATATCCTTTACAGTACTGATGAAGTAGCTGTTATCATCTATAAGGATTAAGCCAGAACCACCCAGCAGAACTCCTTGATGATTCATCCATAGCTCCCTCTCACAGTTAGAGGTTTATAGATCAGGAATCAGACAGAACATATTCTGCTAAGGATATGCCTGAAATGGTCTCTCACCTCTACCCTGGAATTCTCTTGCACGAGGTAGATACCAACAGTGGCATGGATGAATCTTACAGCTATTAAGAGCCATCCTACTTTTGTCAACCACAAGAAGTAAAATGTTACTTATCCGTTTGTTACGTGCAGCGCTGTAGATTCACATGCTTTGCATATTCCTGCCATCTAGTATTGGGCTAGCACTTTACATCTTGCTTTTCTTTGCAGAGGCTTCGAGTCACAAGACCCCTTTGATCACAATAAGCATGGGCACAAACTCTACCTTAGATTGTTTTTTACTCAGTAGTTGAAAGTGAAGGGTAGAGTAAGAGTAATATGATGTACCCTGTACATTGTAAGTTTGTAAATAGGGGGCAATAAAGGAAAAAGTGCCATCACTTCCAGGGAGGAGGGTGGTTACACGTGAATCTACACCACTACATGGTACAAACAGATCCTCACAGGATAAGTAACGCTTAACACATAGCATGTGTTGCTGCAGAAACACTTGCTTTGCATCAACTATAAAGAAAAAAGCAACAAAGTCCAACCAGATATCAATGATAACTAAAGCTATTTAATACATCTGAGATAGTAACCACTCCTAAAATAGCTTACATTAAGTACATTATAAGGAGTCCATATGTATGTAGGACTGGTTATTATTTTATTATTATACATACATATCCAAAAAATAGATTACATATATTCAAAAGTAATGTTTGAAGTGCTTAAATGTAATATTCTGTGAAGTGGGTAATAACATGGTGCAAGTAAACAAAAACTAAAACAACCCAATAAACGTGATCAATAAAATATGGCGATAGACTTTAAAGAGGCAGGAAACTCTTTTTCAAAATTAATTCCAGTAGAAATCTAAGGAAAATTCAAAAGTTCAATGCTCCTAGGAAGCCACGATAAAAGAATTACAGATCCTGAAGCTAGTATCTAGCGATTAGGCGGCAAGAAATTGGGACAGAGGTTCTATCAATATTGGTAGGTGTGTGGTGGAGGCGATATTCAGGAGAACGGACTGTCCAAAATGGTGGGATGCCAGAGAATTTGTCAGTGATGCAAGTGGCAATTAGAGTGCATGGCAATGTGTATTTCGGGTGCTATTCCTTGGAAGAAACAGATGGGTAGTGACCCTGTAGAAGACAGGAATAGGGATTAATTAAGCATGTATCGGTAAGACGACATCCAGGGAGCGGGTATGTGTGTGTGGTGGTCAGAAAGCTAGTCCAGCTGTAGCTAGGGCTTGGAAGAGTAATTAAGGATTTGCTAACATTTCAGTTCCTCCCACACCGAGGATCGCCAGACAGACTCGTTTCCGGGCGGGAAGCATATCCTATTTTCAAAAACAAAATCTGACCCTGGGATTTTGCTTTTGAAAATAAAAAAATTAAAAAAATGAGAAAGTCTGACATACAGCTCATTGAATATGGCAGCCCTTTGTCAAAGTTTCAATGCTGGAAATGCAAGAGATGTCCACTGGGCCAGTGGACATCTCTTAATTTGGAGGGTGGAGTATCCTTGCCCTGGTGGGAATAAAGCAATTTGCCATGGCGAAGGTACATAATCCATCCGCCAAACTCTAAATCAGGCCATTAGTCAATGTAATGCATGAGCAGCATTTAATGTCTAAGGTGTGTAGAGCCCTTTCCACTATACAATCATTTTGTAGAAAAGAATATGGGATGGTCAATAGTTTGGTTAATGTGGAAAGGAAAGACTAACTTATGTAAGAACTTCAGACTGATTCCAAGGACTACTCTGTCCTAGTGTACCTGAATGGATTGTTCCTGAACAGTAAGAGCTTATAACTCACTGATGCACAAAGAAGTTATACCTAAAATAAAAGCCACATTTCTAGAAAGGAACTGTAAGCTGCAGGACTGTAGGGGGATCAAAAGGCAGCCCCATGAGGTGGCCAACCACTGATTAAGATGGATGCTTGCCGGTGCAGCTGCGTCACCCACGCTGCTAAGTCCCCCCAACATCCATCCTATAATCCTTTCCCCTGCCGGGCACTGTTCAGGGCTGCAGGAAGCACGGGGAAGATGGTGGTCACAACTGCAGGCCACAGAGGGCTCCCACATGGGAGGACGGACTCAGTGTGGAGGATTAGGCATCCGGGCTGGGCCCCGAAAAGGTTTGCCCTTTCCGGCACCCAGGACACAGTGAAGTTGTGGTCCCCCTCCAGCCCCTCCAGATGGCAAATAGGGTGGGGTGGGATGGCCCGGCGAACACTCTGGGGTCAGACAGCAGGGACTGGAGCCCCCTTTGCCCCCACACGAGGATGGGCCAGGTGAGCAGAAGTACGAGCCCAAGAAAGTGGCGTTGAGAGAAGCAAAGGAGACCTAAGAGGAGTACTCCCCTGTCTCGCCTGAAAAAAGCTCAATTGGGGCCCGCAAACGAGAAGCCCTTAAGTACAGTTGGGGGAGGCGAGGAATATGAGCCCATAGATTTGAGGGGACACTGAATCCTGACCTGGGGGCACAGCTAGACATCGAAGAGCGATAAAGGGCAGCCAATGTAATGGCCTGCTCACCTGACACGGACTCTGGCCCTTAGGGAGATACATAATCCGAGCAGGACAGACAAAGGCAGAGAAGGGGCCCCTTGGTGACTGATGAGAAACCCAAAAAGCCATGGGGCGGGCTTTGAGCACAGGCGTGAGCTTAGCAGGTGGTGGTGAGTGCCATCATGCTCCCTAGTGTGGCACAGAAGAATGTCGCCACCCATGATGACAGCAGGCAAAGGAACTAGGACTTCCCAGCAAATAAAGCTCAACAAGTATACCTGACCCAGAGAAGGGGTGGGGAGAGTGCCGGGGGAAGAGATACCAGAGACCCCCCAGGAGACAGTGGCTCCCTCACCCTCAAAGACATTATGAAGGCAATACGGGGTGGATTCTTGGGAGTCAGGACTGGTCTGATGCCGCAGGCTCTAGCTCGATGCCGCCGGCATGCACGCGAGGGCTGGGGCCAGACAGTCAAAGGACGTGAAGAGACGTAATAAAAATCCAACATATGGCTTAGTAAGACCACTAAATCCAATTGTTTTAGATTCTAGTTGGTGTGACAGGCACTCTGCATTGTTGAGGGGTGGGCAGTTCAAAGGCCCCAATGTAGGGAGCAGAGGGGGGGGGATTAAGAGGGAAATGTTTTTTACTTAACCAGGTTGTTTGTTAATTTTTATTTCTTCAGTAGCACTGTTGATCCATACTATCGAGCATAGCCACCTACACCGACCAGTACAGGCCCTAAGACGAAAGAAGGAAATACATGAGGCCTTGCAGGCTCAGCATTGGGAACAATACGGACAGGATGGCTGGAGAGGCCCCAGCAAAGATACTGTTCTGGAATGTCAACAGGCTTGGGGGCACAATTAAGAAAGGGATAGTAGTGCAGTATCTTAAGTATCATGCTCCTGGCTTGAATCTATTGCAAGAAAGGCACATGATGGGTAACACATACCAGGCATCGGACAGGTGGGGGTATTAAACGGTGGCCCATGAGGGGCACGTCAGGCTAGAAAGGAGTGGGGATTTTACTGAAGCAATCGATTCCCCTTATTGTTTAATGTATCTGGATAAATTCACAGGATAGATATGCAACTTTATCCGGGAGCTTGGGGGTGGGTGGGCGCCGGGCGAACACTTCACATATGTTCAATATATCTGCTACCACGCTTGTATGCTTCCACATTCCCCAATTTGAGCACCCTGTTACTGTAAATGGCAGATGGAATGCTGCTCAAGGGGGTGTTTTTAGTCTGACACTCAATGAGGAGTGGAACCAATGGCCCAACAAATCCAAAGGGCCCACTCAAACAGTGCTATCGGAATTCTAAGCATCCCTTGAGATGGCAGATATATGGCAAGCACACAATCCCAGGGAACAACAATACACCGGGTAAACATGGAAGCTTCTCCTGCATACACTACCTTATTACAAACCACCAGCAGATACAACACTACTCAGAGGTTAGGCACCTGGCAAGGGGGATTTCAGATCATTCCTCGATAAGGACGTTGCTTGCCCGGAGTCAAAAGTACATGGGGCGATCTGACCAATAAACTCCTGGTACCTGAAGCAAAGAGTTATAAGGGAGGGTCTTAAAAACAGTGCAGAACAACACTTCACAGAAAATCTGGCCACGATCGGCTTGGCACAAACCCTTTGGGAGGCATACAAGATGGTGATCAGGGTCCAGGCTATATCCCTTATCTCAAGCTTGAAGAGAGCCAAAATGGATGAACTTGAAAGGGACATTCTGTCTCAGGACCAATGTCTCTTGACAGTAGATTGGCCAGATGCGTGACACACTCTAGCCCTAAAACAAAGGGAATATATGGGCCTTGCGACAGAGGGAGCCCACCATGCCACAACCCACTGGCCTCTATGAAATAGGAAATAAAATGAGCAATCTTTTGAGGTGGCTTGATGAGCAACATCAATCTAGTCGCTGAGTCCTGGAAGTTAAGACGGGGAGGGGGAAAATAGTACAGGAGAGAAGCTGTATAGTGTTAGCCTTTCCAGAATATTATGCTCAGTTATTCTCCCCAGTGGTCAGCACAACAGCAGACGACACCTGTGCCTTTCTCCAGGACATACGCCTGCTGCACTTGTCCGAAGTAGTTCTGGAACTCTTAGAAGCAGATATCACCAAGGAGAAATTGAAGATGGCTATGAGGGAGCCTGAAAAGCCATGGACCCTAATGGGATTCCTATTGAGCTCTACAAAATGCCAGCAACCCCACTAGCCCCCCACCTACTGAAAATGTACAAAGAAAGTAAGCAGCGTGATAGACACCTACTGGCCACTGTAGTGGTCATAAACAAGGAGAGGAAATCACCTGAAGATTGCACCTCCTATAGGCTGATCTCACTCAAACACTGAAGTGAAAATAATGGCCTCAGTGTTAGTCATGTGTCTAATTAAAGTGATCCAGTCCATGATCCACCCAGATCAGTAAGGTTTTATGCCTCACCGAAGTACCGCCCTTAATCTACGGCACCTCCACGGTGTCTTGGGACAGAGGAGCAACTTACGGGAGCAAGCCCTGGTACTATCACTAGATGGCAAAAAGGCATCTGAATTTTTGTTTGAATCTGTTTTATTGCATTTTAGTATATTATAACAGTTTTATACCACATTTCAATTTCCATAATTTCAAGGAGTACATTTAAATGCAGTTGAAGAATATGGACAGTTCATGGCATTTGACAGGGGCAATGGAGACCAATTTGCTACAACATAATGTTATGTATTATCCAGTACAGAGTATTTTGGCTTTGAGTCAATGTTAGTGTAATGTAAGTTATGGAGTTGTCTTGTTCTGTGGTGAGTAGGTTCGTACATGTGGCGTCTCGATAAGGAGTTCAAATGGTATATTTTCATCTGAGTTATTTCAAAACAGTACAAAATGAGAACCAACAGTACAATTAACAGGGGGAAGCCCATAGGTGGGCCTATGGGTAGGCAGACTGTAAGAGCATATTCCAAAATCCTTCAGAGTAATCTGGCAACGACCACTACATAACAGACCACATGAGGGACACCTATAGCGTGTCTAGTAGATAGGTGGTGATGCAGGATGAAGAGTTGGTACACTGTGCGTTGCGTTGTTTCTGCCATCATGCGCATTATCAGTGATGCAGTCAGCTCAGGCGAAATGGTATTTGATATAGTGGAATTGGACTATATTTTTGAAGTACTGGAGAATTTGGTATTTGGCTCACAGTTCACACAATGCGAAAGCGTCCAGTGGCACAGGTTAAAATCAATGGTGGACGCTCTCCACCGTTTATGCTTTGTCCCTAGATCTCTTGGCGGCCTGGATCCGTTAAGATCCATTAGTCAGAGGCCTGAATTGGGAGGGGCTGCGGGAAGTGGAAATATCCCTCTATGTGGATGACATGCTGCTATATGTTATGGATCCAGAGATAACCCTAACAGATTAATGCAGATTATTAGAATATTTAGGAAGTTCTCCGGTTACACCATCAACTGGCACAAATCCCTGCTGTATCCACTTAAGTGGCGTCTCCTGCCTGGCTGTGCAGCAACAATAGCCACTACGGACTTCCGTTACTTGGGGAAATATATCACCTGGGACACTGACCTTTTCTTCAAGAGCAACTTGACTGCGCTCTTCAGCAGACTAAGGCAGGATGTATGACATTGGAAATCGTTGTCGTTTTCGCTCCTGGGAAGGGTGGCACTATTCAAAATTATGTTGCTGCCTCACTTTCTTTCTTCATATGCTGCAGAACACATACTATTTCAGAGCAATTGAGGGGGAGATCCAATCACTGTTATAGGATGGAGGCCTAGTCCACATAGCACTGCCCCAGTTAACAAGGGGTTGATAAGATGGCCGCTTACGTTGACGGATATACAAAAATATCACTGGCCAATGCAGCTGAGCCCGATTAATGGCTGGGCTTTCCTCTCACCGGCACAGCCAGTGTTCCATATGGACAGGAGACTACTACAACTGAGGGATACCTCAATGCTATATCTGGTGGGAGGAAGCCCAGAGACTGGCGATATCCTACATTGATGATAGTGCAATTTTGGAAAACAGTGACAAAATACCTGGTGTAGAAAAATAAGGTTACACAAGCGACACCACTCTAGGACAGTGAAATTATAGGCAGCTTATGAAAGCAGCCAGAATTTGATTAATGGGACCTCAGGGGAATCTCCAAGGTAGGGGACATATGGACCCATGGTGAAGTGATCCCACCTCCCTGATGTGCAACAAGAATATCAACTAGCATCCTCTGAGATATACAGATATATGAAACTCCAGCAGGTGCTTACAGCTGTGCTGCCCTGGGGCACAGATCTTCTGGAATTCCTCCACTAGCGAATTCATGCCTGAAAGGCCACATCAATGACTTATAAAAACTGCTTAATCACACACTAGATGTCCTACAACATGTGAGAGAACAATGGGATTGAGCGGTAGTGGGGTACTGAAGATGGGGAATGGGCAGAGGCACTTGCAGCCCCAACAGAGGTGGTCATACGGTCAGGATTCAGACTGGTCCAGCTGAGGATCCTGCATCACTCTTACTACGCCAAAACAATGCTAGTAAAGATGGGAAGGGTGATAGACACCAACTGTCTGTGCGCTTGTGGGCAGATGGGTAACTTCTTCCACATCCTGTAGGACTTCCTGGTAATACAGGAGTTCTGGATAGCAGTGGTTGAGTGCTTGCGGGAGTAAGGGGGAAATAAAAAAGATTTGTTAAAAAAAGGGAGACCCATGAGCCTTTTAAGAATCGAACTAAAGTTACAAATTGAGGCTGGAGGTGCTCATGGGTGTATCACTCTCGAGTCCCTCAATGAAAAATTTGACCAAGGGAATCATGAAAAGTGATGGGTGTTCCCTTTTCTGCATGTATGCTGGTACAGAGGCTAAGTTGAGGCATTTAGAGGTGTATGTTAGACCTGTGTTTTGAAGGTGTAAAAAGGTAGCAAATGATATCCTTAATCTTCACCATATAGGGGTCTAATTGCTTGGAGATGCAATAGTAGGAAAAACGTTTTCCACTTGGCTGCATAGCATGCACATCTACTGTGCATACATGCCTCAGACAATAGCATCATATATGCCTTTGTTAGGTTTAGGCAGCCAAACTAAGACCTCAGGGACCAGATTGCTAGACTGAGCTGGTTGGGATTTGGGTGCCCAATTTGGTTGCCTTGTTGTGGGATAAGGTCTGGCCTGATTGGTAGCTTCTCGTGGAGACAAAAGACATTTCCAGGAGCATTGAGTATCCTTGCTGTCTGGCCCAACTTGGGGACACCTGGTTGAAGGTCATGGAGCATTGCCTCATTTTCCTCACTATGTATGGGGTGAGCAGGAGAGTCAGAAAAGGGTGGGCAAATATCCCTGACAAGTTCTCACATAGTGCATTGCCCATGCACTGTGGGTGTGGATGCCTGCAGGGGAAGCTTGGGAATTTTGTTTTTTTTCTGAGGTGGTGAAGAGACTGACGGCTGTGGTTCCCCACTACTGGAAGCACCCGTGGAGTTCTCAGATGTGGACTTGATAATGGATCCTGCTTAACAGGTCTGCAGAGTTGTTGTCCACCTCAAAAAGTGTTTTGCCAGGAGATGGATCTTGTGATCTGTTGCTAAGACTCCTGTGTTAGCAAAGACAATGAAGGAGCGAGGGAAGCACTGAAATTGTGCAGAATGGTGGCCTTTGTCAATATTAGGTAGTCCTATTGTTTTTGAAGAAGAGCTCAGACCTCTTCTTACAAGAGTAAGGTGGTCTTGGCTGAGGGTGTGTCTGCATGGCAGCATGTTGGACAAGGTGGTGTGGAAATGTAAGCAGCAGCAGGAATCCACATATCTAAGGACAATTCCTTCCACTGAAAATAGAAATCCCCTAATCTCTTTCTCTCCCCCACTGGCCACATAACACCTGTCGAAGTGTGGGCAAGTCACTGCTTGGGAGTAGAGACTCATTTACTGAGCCCTCCACCCCTGCTTTTGGCAATACTGCGTGACCCTGGAGTAACCCTTGCCTGACTGGCACTAGTGAAAGGGCTAATGTTAGCGCTGGCAGGATTGCACCTGGCCGGAAGGTGTGATCTTACTTCTGCAACTGGACTGCTATCTGCGAAAAACGGCCCTTGGTGTTGCAGACTGTAGGACGCCCATGGTCTTTGCAATCTCTGTGTCCTCCTTCATCTTCTCTTTAACATCTCAGGTGTTCTCCATCAAATGAGAAGTTGGTGAGATGTAAACCCCAAGATGCAGAGCCATACTTGGTAGTGGAGCAGAATGCTGGTATTGACACTGCAAGAAGCAGTATCTTCAGCGTCCAATACGCAATGGATATTCATGTTGGGAATTATTTTTCATTCAGCAGCTAGCGCCTCACTTTTCTTCCACTGTGTCCCAAAAAGGTGTTGTTCTAGGGCGACCATCTTCTCCCAGTGGTACCTGTGATATCTCAACAGCAAATCCACCAAAATGGCTATTTACCATTGAGTGGCTGCACCAATAATTACAAGCTTGCCAGCTCAATTTATTTGTTTACTTTCTTTATCGGACAGGGTAGGTGGAGGGAGTGTCTCATTTTGCCTGGGTATAGTCCTACAGCCTTGCAATATGGACCACTAAGGAGCTATGGGGGACATATCTTCTGTTGTAAAGAAGTTCATTATGCCTTAAACATTTTCTTTTCTACCTTTGGTGAAACCACCCTGGCTCTGACCTGCTCCTCAAAGTTGTCAGGTGCTGAATTAAAAACTTACCCTTGAGCATTGGACGGATCTGGTCAGTATGCTCTTTCTTGGAAAGAGTTTCCACGAAAACGTTGTCCTCATCCTGTAAGAGATGCATGTCAACTTTATGATGGAGGGTCACCCTCTGAAAGATGGAATGCTAATTAGTGGTATCACCGAGCAGAGATGGTTTGGCCGAGTAAGGCTCAGGCCTGGATCATATAAGCTAATGTTGTAGCCGTCCCAGGAGTCACCCCTGTCCCCTGCCCCAGCAGGTTGGTCGTAAGGTGTTCCTCCCCATAACAGCTATCTGGATCAGAGAAGAAATGCATTAACCTCTCAGGAGATTATGGTGGACGTGGAGGGGGTGATGAATATTGCCACAGTGGTGCTGCTGTCTGGTTGTCGGAGGCTGTGGTAGAGGGCTTTTAGCTTTGTCCTTATGCCTCTTAGAGACGGCTACTATTGTGCTACAAAGTGAGTTCCTCCACAGATGTCAGCCTCCACTTCTTGAGAATCAGTGCAGTAGGGTCAATGGTTTCCAAAGTTGCAGCTTAGCAGGAATCTTGCCAGTCCCTCTGTGTATGGACAGTCGCTTTTGCTTGGTATCAAGTTCCTCCAGCCATCTCTTGAGGATGAGTGTCTGACTCTTTTGACCTTGGTGTCGACTTTGTGCTTGGTTTAGTAGACTCTGATGGCAACGATTCTGGGTACAAAGGGGGAGATGCTGTGCCTTTTGGGTGATAGGGTGTCAATGTGTGTCATACCTAGACACCCTTTGTCAGGAGCTGCTCACCTCAGAATCCTTTTCTCTATGCTAACCAGAGCCCAAGGGTGGTGTTGAGGCAGAGTCCCTATTGGTGTCGATGCTCAAGGTGCCCCATCTTGATCAACTAGGCACTCGTGGACAATGTCTCGGGCTAGGCATCAGTTGGGCAAGCAAGATCCCAGTGGGTCCACTTCGCCAGAGATGTCGGACATCTGAGGAGATGTCTGAGCGGTATACCCATCAGGACAGCCATGCACAGCGATTGTTCACTGGTCGTCAGTCTCGAGACGTAGAACTGTTAAGACCAAAAAAGCTGCAAGAACATTTTGACCTTGAAGCCACTGCTGAACACGTCCAAACTCATGGGTGGTAAAAAAAAACAAAAAAAATACCTAAGGTGGAGTCAGTGCTATGCGCATTATGGAGTAAGGGAGGAATCACAAAACATAGTGTGACTCAAAACCTCTTTGAAGACAAATAACTTGTAATGTCCAAGCCTAATGCTACAAGAAAGGAGTATACAAAGCAAGTGTATCTACTGTGCAGAGCATATGTATCTACAACCACACATGCTATGAACACAAACTCTACAGACTTCCAATTCCCGGATGTGCAAGTGCATATGGAATTTTTTTTCAGGATATGAGAAAATTGATGGATGTATTTTATAGGGGACTGCCAACAGCTAAACTGTTGGCACCACCTCAACTACCTCCACAAGAAGAACCAAGAATTCAGACAGAATTGCTGAAAAGGGATACTGGACATAACACACCTCCTGAAGCAAATAAAAAAGAATGTGTTCAAATTTCAAATCATACACCAATACCAAGACTATGATCGTGAACAACAGCAGAGCATGGAACCATTTCAGAAACTCACCATTGGATGATATTTAAACATGGTGGTGGGCAGAGCTCCTCAAACGTTTAATTTGCCAATAGATAAAGTAGAAAATACTTCCTTTCTTTTTGATTTTAAGGTCAAAAGGAAGAGATAATTAGAACAATCTGGGTGCTTAATTAAATAGAAGGTCTTGCCTGTATGAGAAATTGTGCAACACGATCCATATTAATAGCAAAAATTACCAGAAAAGTTCAAAGCATCAGGTAAAGCACCAGTGTGGTGACTGAATCAAATCAAAACACTGATTTCTCCTGCAGTGAAGATCACAAAATCCAGACACTCCTTGTGTGGTACCCATAAACAAAGTAGGCAGAAGATGAAATACTATGGATAAAAGAGTAGAATTATTCGGCACAACATCAGTAAAAACTGACATCACAACTGCCATCCTGTAGAGATACAACAGACAATTATGAAATTAAATAGCTATTCCTCAAGAGGCTTCCAGATGATTGTAAGGAACAGGCAAAATAAATACTAGGAGAACACATAACCACATAATTAGGCTTCAGGGATGGAGCTCTACATGCAAATGGCAACAAGTGCTTTTCTACCACCTTTCACCCAGAGGTACAGGATCTTCCTCCAACCGTGTTCTTCCAGATCCCGGGGAGGGTTGCGAGGGCCAGTTGAGCAGAGCGGAGTTTCCTGGAGGGTGTGTAGAAGGAGAGGCAGTGGTTGAGGTAGGCAGGTTCAATGCTGTGAAGGGCCTTGTATGCATGGGTCAGGAGCTTGAAGGTGATGCGTTTGTTGAAGGGGGGCCAGCGTAGGTCTCTCACGGGGGTGGAAATGTGGCTGTGGCGGGGATGTCCAGAATCAGTCTGGCTGTGACGTTCTGTTTTCTCTGAAGTTTAGTTTGGTGTTTCATGTTGATTCCGGCATTGCTGTAGTCGTGTTTACTGCTGATGTGAGAAGGTAGCCTCTTTCTAGCCTTGTTACCCCCACTTTTGGCCTTTTTGTGAGTGTATGTCAGGGTGTTTGTCACTGTTTTCACTGTCTCACTGGGATCCTGATAGCCAGGCCTCAGTGCTCATAGAGAAAACACTATGGTTTCAGTATGTTTGTTATGTGTCACTGGGATCCTGCTGGTCAGGACCCCAGTGCTCATAGGTTTGTGGCCTATATGTATGTGTCACTGGGACCCTGTCACACAGGGCCCCAGTGCTCATAGGTGTGCATGTATATGTTCCCTGTGTGGTGCCTAACTGTCTCACTGAGGCTCTGCTAACCAGAACCTCAGTGGTTATGCTCTCTCATTACTTTCAAATTGTCACTAACAGGCTAGTGACCAATTTTACCAATTTACATTGGCTTACTGGAACACCCTTATAATTCCCTAGTATATGGTACTGAGGTCCCAGGGTATTGGGGTTCCAGGAGATCCCTATGGGCTGCAGCATTTCTTTTGCCACCCATAGGGAGCTCTGACAATTCTTACACAGGTCTGCCACTGCAGCCTGAGTGAAATAACGTCCACGTTATTTCACAGCCATTTTACACTGCACTTAAGTAACTTATAAGTCACCTATATGTCTAACCTTTACCTGGTAAAGGTTAGGTGCAAAGTTACTTAGTGTGAGGGCACCCTGGCACTAGCCAAGGTGCCCCCACATTGTTCAGAGCCAATTCACTGAACTTTGTGAGTGCGGGGACACCATTACACGCGTGCACTACATATAGGTCACTACCTATATGTAGCTTCACCATGGTAACTCCGAATATGGCCATGTAACATGTCTATGATCATGGAATTGCCCCCTCTATGCCATCCTGGCATTGTTGGTACAATTCCATGATCCCAGTGGTCTGTAGCACAGACCCTGGTACTGCCAGACTGCCCTTCCTGGGGTTTCACTACAGCTGCTGCTGCTGCCAACCCCTCAGACAGGCAGCTGCCCTCCTGGGGTCCAGCCAGGCCTGGCCCAGGATGGCAGAACAAAGAACTTCCTCTGAGAGAGGGTGTGACACCCTCTCCCTTTGGAAAATGGTGTGAAGGCAGGGGAGGAGTAGCCTCCCCCAGCCTCTGGAAATGCTTTGTTGGGCACAGATGTGCCCAATTCTGCATAAGCCAGTCTACACCGGTTCAGGGACCCCTTAGCCCCTGCTCTGGCGCGAAACTGGACAAAGGAAAGGGGAGTGACCACTCCCCTGACCTGCACCTCCCCTGGGAGGTGTCCAGAGCTCCTCCAGTGTGCTCCAGACCTCTGCCATCTTGGAAACAGAGGTGCTGCTGGCACACTGGACTGCTCTGAGTGGCCAGTGCCACCAGGTGACGTCAGAGACTCCTTGTGATAGGCTCCTTCAGGTGTTAGTAGCCTTTCCTCTCTCCTAGGTAGCCAAACCCTCTTTTCTGGCTATTTAGGGTCTCTGTCTCTGGGGAAACTTTAGATAACGAATGCATGAGCTCAGCCGAGTTCCTCTGCATCTCCCTCTTCACCTTCTGATAAGGAATCGACCGCTGACCGCGCTGGAAGCCTGCAAACCTGCAACATAGTAGCAAAGACGACTACTGCAACTCTGTAACGCTGATCCTGCCGCCTTCTCGACTGTTTTCCTGCTTGTGCATGCTGTGGGGGTAGTCTGCCTCCTCTCTGCACCAGAAGCTCCGAAGAAATCTCCCGTGGGTCGACGGAATCTTCCCCCTGCAACCGCAGGCACCAAAAAGCTGCATCTCCGGTCCCTTGGGTCTCCTCTCAGCACGACGAGCGAGGTCCCTCGAATCCAGCGACACCGTCCAAGTGACCCCCACAGTCCAGTGACTCTTCAGCCCAAGTTTGGTGGAGGTAAGTCCTTGCCTCACCTCGCTGGGCTGCATTGCTGGGAACCGCGACTTTGCAAGCTTCTCCGGCCCCTGTGCACTTCCGGCGGAAATCCTTCGTGCACAGCCAAGCCTGGGTCCACGGCACTCTAACCTGCATTGCACGACTTTCTAAGTTGGTCTCCGGCGACGTGGGACTCCTTTGTGCAACTTCGGCGAGCACCGTTTCACGCATCCTCGTAGTGCCTGTTTCTGGCACTTCTCCGGGTGCTACCTGCTTCAGTGAGGGCTCCTTGTCTTGCTCGACGTCCCCTCTCTCTGCAGGTCCAATTTGCGACCTCCTGGTCCCTCCTGGGCCCCAGCAGCGTCCAAAAACGCCAAACGCACGATTTGCGTGTAGCAAGGCTTGTTGGCGTCCATCCGGCGGGAAAACACTTCTGCACGACTCTCCAAGGCGTGGGGGATCCATCCTCCAAAGGGGAAGTCTCTAGCCCTTGTCGTTCCTGCAGTATTCACAGTTCTTCAGCCTAGTAAGAGCTTCTTTGCACCAACCGCTGGCATTTCTTGGGCATCTGCCCATCTCCGAGCTGCTTGTGACTTTTGGACTTGGTCCCCTTGTTCCACAGGTACCTTCAGACAGGAATCCATCGTTGTTGCATTGCTGATTTGTGTTTTCCTTGCATTCTCCCTCTAACACGACTATTTTGTCCTTAGGGGAACTTTGGTGCACTTTGCACTCACTTTTCAGGGTCTTGGGGAGGGTTATTTTTCTAACTCTCACTATTTTCTAATAGTCCCAGCGACCCTCTACAAGGTCACATAGGTTTGGGGTCCATTCGTGGTTCACATTCCACTTTTGGAGTATATGGTTTGTGTTGCCCCTATCCCTATGTTTCCCCATTGCATCCTATTGTAATTATACATTGTTTGCACTGTTTTCTAAGACTATACTGCATATTTTTGCTATTGTGTATATATATCTTGTGTATATTTCCTATCCTCTTACTGAGGGTACACTCTAAGATACTTTGGCATATTGTCATAAAAATAAAGTACCTTTATTTTTAGTATAACTGTGTATTGTGTTTTCTTATGATATTGTGCATATGACACTAAGTGGTACTGTAGTAGCTTCACACGTCTCCTAGTTCAGCCTGAGCTGCTTTGCTAAGCTACCATTATCTATCAGCCTAAGCTGCTAGACACCCTATACACTAATAAGGGATAACTGGGCCTGGTGCAAGGTGCAAGTACCCCTTGGTACTCACTACAAGCCAGTCCAGCCTCCTACATTGGTTGTGCAGCGGTGGGATAAGTTCTTTGAGACTACTTACCACTCTTGTCATTGTACTTTTCATAAGAGAAAAATATACAAAACAAGGTCAGTGTATATACACATAGCCAAAAAGTTTTGCATTTCCTCTTTTCACTCTTTTCTAAGTGCTGAAAAGTACTTCTAAACTTTCAAAAAGTTCTTAAAAGTTTAAAAAGTTTTTTCTGTCTTTCCAAAAAGTTCTGAAAACTTTTTTCTCTTTGCCTATCACTTTAACTCTCTCTAAAAATGTCTGGCACAGGCCAAAAAGTTGAACTGTCCAAACTTGCATATGATCACCTTAGCTGGAAAGGAGCAAGGAGTCTCTGCATAGAGAGAGGTTTGAGTGTAGGGAAGAATCCTTCCTTAGAACTGTTAATTAATATGCTTAGAGTACAGGATAAGGCCATAAGTGCCCAATCTGTAGAAAAAGTAGCTAATGGTTCTCAATCTGATCCAGGGACTCCCCCAGGAAAAGGTTCAGGAAAGAAACTTCTCAGCCTGCCCATTACTAGACAGTCTAGCATAGTTGGTACAGAGGTTGAATCACATCATACTGATGATGTGCTCTCACATTATGCTGGTAGCCAAGCTGTTAGGGTGCCCCTTGTAAGGGACAGGTCTCCTTCTGTTCATTCCCATCATACCTCTGTATCTAGAAATGTCCCTCCCACCCACCCTGATGACAGATTGTTAGAAAGGGAGCTCAATAGATTGAGAGTGGAACAAACCAGACTGAAGCTCAAGAAGCAACAGCTGGATTTGGATAGACAGTCTTTAGAAATAGAGAGGGAAAGACAGAAGTTGGGTTTAGATACCCATGGTGGCAGCAGCAGTATTCCCCATAGTCATCCTGCAAAAGAGCATGATTCCAGGAATCTGCACAAGATAGTTCCCCCTTATAAGGAGGGGGATGACATTAACAAGTGGTTTGCTGCACTTGAGAGGGCCTGTGCTGTACAGGATGTCCCTCAAAGGCAGTGGGCTGCTATCCTATGGCTATCATTTAGTGGAAAGGGTAGGGATAGACTCCTTACTGTGAAAGAAAGTGATGCCAATAATTTTACAGTTCTTAAGAATGCACTCCTGGATGGTTATGGCTTAACCACTGAACAGTACAGGATAAAGTTCAGAGAGACCAAAAAGGAGTCTTCACAAGACTGGGTTGATTTCATTGACCATTCAGTGAAGGCCTTGGAGGGGTGGTTACATGGCAGTAAAGTTACTGATTATGAAAGCCTGTATAACACAATCCTGAGAGAGCATATACTTAATAATTGTGTGTCTGATTTGTTGCACCAGTACCTGGTAGACTCTGATCTGACCTCTCCCCAAGAATTGGGAAAGAAGGCAGACAAATGGGTCAGAACAAGGGTGAACAGAAAAGTTCATACAGGGGGTGACAAAGATGGCAATAAGAAGAAAGATGGTGAAAAATCTCAAGATAAGCATGGGGATAAGGGTAAAACCAAAGATCCCACTTCAAATCTTAAACACTCTTCAGAGGGTGGGGATAAAACAAATTCTTCCTCTTCTTCCCAACCTGCACACATTAAAAAGCCTTGGTGCTTTGTGTGTAAAAACAGAGGCCATAGGCCAGGGGATAAGTCCTGTCCAGGTAAACCCCCTGAGCCTACCACCACTAATACATCAAGCTCTAGTGCCCCTAGCAGTAGTGATACTAGTGGTGGGACTGCTGGCAACAGTCAAGCAAAGGGTGTAGTTGGGTTCACTTATGGGTCCATAGTGGAAACTGATGTAATCAGTCCCAAGACAGTTTCTGTCACACCTAGTGGCATTGGCCTTGCCACACTGGCTGCTTGTCCCCTTACAATGGATAAGTACAGGCAGACAGTTTCAATAAATGGTGTTGAGGCCTTGGCCTACAGGGACACAGGTGCCAGTTTCACTTTGGTGACTGAAAACCTAGTGCCTCCTGAACAACACATCATTGGACAACAGTATAAGATTATTGATGTCCATAACTCCACTAAGTTTCTTCCCTTAGCTATAATTCAGTTTAGTTGGGGTGGAGTTACTGGCCCTAAGCAGGTGGTGGTATCACCTAGCTTACCTGTAGACTGTCTCTTAGGTAATGACCTAGATGCCTCAGGTTGGGCTGATGTAGAGTTTTATGCCCATGCAGCCATGCTGGGCATCCCTGAGGAATTGTTCCCTCTCATTTCAAGTGAAATGAAAAAGCAAAGGAGAGAAGGCCTGAAAACTCAGGATCCCTCTCCAGCAACAGGTAAAAAGGGTATCACAGTATCCCCTAACCACCCTACCATTCAGGATACTATTCCTGTGGTGGGAGAAACCTCTCCTGGGGTGGCACCTGTTCCAAGGGAATCATCAGCTGGCAAAGCTGGACTCCCTGAGGTGGAAGTACCTCTCTGTGGGATAACTAACATTGGTGAGAAAAAGAGCACCATTTTAGTTAACATGGAGCATCCCTCCAACCCTCCCAGAGAAACTTTAGTGCAGAAACTCTGCACTGCCTCACAACACTTAGGACAGAATCCCTGCCCTAGTGTGGAGCTGATAGGACAGCATCCCTGCCCTGCTCCAACCCAAGAGAAACAGCATCCCTGTTCTCTCTTCCAGCCATATGGACAAAGTTTTTGCCCAGCTATGGCTTTTCTGAGACAGCATCCCTGTCTGGCATTTCCATCACTACAAATAGGTTCAGTGGACAATTCCCACTGCTCTAAACTAAAACTTACTGATAGAAACTCTGAAAATACATCTTCACATTGTTGCTTAGCTAAAAAACTTCAAACAGGGTGTTTTACATCCCCACAGGGAAGTAACCATATAGTGGATGATAAAGGGAGTAACCAGTCTATTGCAGAGCTACTCTCTACTTATCACCACTTAGACAATAAAGTCTCAACTGGCCAAGGTTAGCCTTATTGTCCTTCGTTTGGGGGGGGGGGTTGTGTGAGAAGGTAGCCTCTTTCTAGCCTTGTTACCCCCACTTTTGGCCTTTTTGTGAGTGTATGTCAGGGTGTTTGTCACTGTTTTCACTGTCTCACTGGGATCCTGATAGCCAGGCCTCAGTGCTCATAGAGAAAACACTATGGTTTCAGTATGTTTGTTATGTGTCACTGGGATCCTGCTGGTCAGGACCCCAGTGCTCATAGGTTTGTGGCCTATATGTATGTGTCACTGGGACCCTGTCACACAGGGCCCCAGTGCTCATAGGTGTGCATGTATATGTTCCCTGTGTGGTGCCTAACTGTCTCACTGAGGCTCTGCTAACCAGAACCTCAGTGGTTATGCTCTCTCATTACTTTCAAATTGTCACTAACAGGCTAGTGACCAATTTTACCAATTTACATTGGCTTACTGGAACACCCTTATAATTCCCTAGTATATGGTACTGAGGTCCCAGGGTATTGGGGTTCCAGGAGATCCCTATGGGCTGCAGCATTTCTTTTGCCACCCATAGGGAGCTCTGACAATTCTTACACAGGTCTGCCACTGCAGCCTGAGTGAAATAACGTCCACGTTATTTCACAGCCATTTTACACTGCACTTAAGTAACTTATAAGTCACCTATATGTCTAACCTTTACCTGGTAAAGGTTAGGTGCAAAGTTACTTAGTGTGAGGGCACCCTGGCACTAGCCAAGGTGCCCCCACATTGTTCAGAGCCAATTCACTGAACTTTGTGAGTGCGGGGACACCATTACACGCGTGCACTACATATAGGTCACTACCTAGCTTCACCATGGTAACTCCGAATATGGCCATGTAACATGTCTATGATCATGGAATTGCCCCCTCTATGCCATCCTGGCATTGTTGGTACAATTCCATGATCCCAGTGGTCTGTAGCACAGACCCTGGTACTGCCAGACTGCCCTTCCTGGGGTTTCACTACAGCTGCTGCTGCTGCCAACCCCTCAGACAGGCAGCTGCCCTCCTGGGGTCCAGCCAGGCCTGGCCCAGGATGGCAGAACAAAGAACTTCCTCTGAGAGAGGGTGTGACACCCTCTCCCTTTGGAAAATGGTGTGAAGGCAGGGGAGGAGTAGCCTCCCCCAGCCTCTGGAAATGCTTTGTTGGGCACAGATGTGCCCAATTCTGCATAAGCCAGTCTACACCGGTTCAGGGACCCCTTAGCCCCTGCTCTGGCGCGAAACTGGACAAAGGAAAGGGGAGTGACCACTCCCCTGACCTGCACCTCCCCTGGGAGGTGTCCAGAGCTCCTCCAGTGTGCTCCAGACCTCTGCCATCTTGGAAACAGAGGTGCTGCTGGCACACTGGACTGCTCTGAGTGGCCAGTGCCACCAGGTGACGTCAGAGACTCCTTGTGATAGGCTCCTTCAGGTGTTAGTAGCCTTTCCTCTCTCCTAGGTAGCCAAACCCTCTTTTCTGGCTATTTAGGGTCTCTGTCTCTGGGGAAACTTTAGATAACGAATGCATGAGCTCAGCCGAGTTCCTCTGCATCTCCCTCTTCACCTTCTGATAAGGAATCGACCGCTGACCGCGCTGGAAGCCTGCAAACCTGCAACATAGTAGCAAAGACGACTACTGCAACTCTGTAACGCTGATCCTGCCGCCTTCTCGACTGTTTTCCTGCTTGTGCATGCTGTGGGGGTAGTCTGCCTCCTCTCTGCACCAGAAGCTCCGAAGAAATCTCCCGTGGGTCGACGGAATCTTCCCCCTGCAACCGCAGGCACCAAAAAGCTGCATCTCCGGTCCCTTGGGTCTCCTCTCAGCACGACGAGCGAGGTCCCTCGAATCCAGCGACACCGTCCAAGTGACCCCCACAGTCCAGTGACTCTTCAGCCCAAGTTTGGTGGAGGTAAGTCCTTGCCTCACCTCGCTGGGCTGCATTGCTGGGAACCGCGACTTTGCAAGCTTCTCCGGCCCCTGTGCACTTCCGGCGGAAATCCTTCGTGCACAGCCAAGCCTGGGTCCACGGCACTCTAACCTGCATTGCACGACTTTCTAAGTTGGTCTCCGGCGACGTGGGACTCCTTTGTGCAACTTCGGCGAGCACCGTTTCACGCATCCTCGTAGTGCCTGTTTCTGGCACTTCTCCGGGTGCTACCTGCTTCAGTGAGGGCTCCTTGTCTTGCTCGACGTCCCCTCTCTCTGCAGGTCCAATTTGCGACCTCCTGGTCCCTCCTGGGCCCCAGCAGCGTCCAAAAACGCCAAACGCACGATTTGCGTGTAGCAAGGCTTGTTGGCGTCCATCCGGCGGGAAAACACTTCTGCACGACTCTCCAAGGCGTGGGGGATCCATCCTCCAAAGGGGAAGTCTCTAGCCCTTGTCGTTCCTGCAGTATTCACAGTTCTTCAGCCTAGTAAGAGCTTCTTTGCACCAACCGCTGGCATTTCTTGGGCATCTGCCCATCTCCGAGCTGCTTGTGACTTTTGGACTTGGTCCCCTTGTTCCACAGGTACCTTCAGACAGGAATCCATCGTTGTTGCATTGCTGATTTGTGTTTTCCTTGCATTCTCCCTCTAACACGACTATTTTGTCCTTAGGGGAACTTTGGTGCACTTTGCACTCACTTTTCAGGGTCTTGGGGAGGGTTATTTTTCTAACTCTCACTATTTTCTAATAGTCCCAGCGACCCTCTACAAGGTCACATAGGTTTGGGGTCCATTCGTGGTTCACATTCCACTTTTGGAGTATATGGTTTGTGTTGCCCCTATCCCTATGTTTCCCCATTGCATCCTATTGTAATTATACATTGTTTGCACTGTTTTCTAAGACTATACTGCATATTTTTGCTATTGTGTATATATATCTTGTGTATATTTCCTATCCTCTTACTGAGGGTACACTCTAAGATACTTTGGCATATTGTCATAAAAATAAAGTACCTTTATTTTTAGTATAACTGTGTATTGTGTTTTCTTATGATATTGTGCATATGACACTAAGTGGTACTGTAGTAGCTTCACACGTCTCCTAGTTCAGCCTGAGCTGCTTTGCTAAGCTACCATTATCTATCAGCCTAAGCTGCTAGACACCCTATACACTAATAAGGGATAACTGGGCCTGGTGCAAGGTGCAAGTACCCCTTGGTACTCACTACAAGCCAGTCCAGCCTCCTACAGCTGACGAATGCGTCAGTGACTGTCCCTCTTGCGTAGATGGGTATCCACGAGAAGATCTTTCTAAGTAGGCAGAGAGTGTGGAAGCATGCAGATGAGACGGCGTTGACTTGACGGGTCATGGAAAGTGACGAGTCGAGGATGATGCAGAGGTTGCGTGCGTGGTCAGTAGGAGAGGGGGCAGTTCCTAGGGCGCTAGGCCACCAGACGTCATCCCATGCAGTAGTGGTGGGGCCCAGGTTGAGGATCTCCGTCTTGTCAGAGTTGAGCTTGAGGCAGCTGTCTCTAATCCAGTCAGCGACTGCCTTAATTTCAATTGTGAAAGTTCTCTTTGGCTGTTGATGGTTCGTCGGTGACGGAGAAAATGAGCTGTGTGTCGGCGTATGAGACAATGTTGAGCTTGTGGCGTCAGCGGAGTAATGTAGAGGTTGAAGAGTGTTGGGCTCAGGGAGGATCCCCGGGGCACTCCACATCTGGTTTCTGTCAGCATCCAGGTGAAGAGTGGAAGTCTGACTCTAGGTTCGGCCGGTGAGGAAGGAGCAGATCCACTCCATGGCTTTGACGTGGATGCCGGGGTCATGTAGTCTGGTTTCAAGGTGGTGTGGGAGACGGTGTTGAAGGCGGTGGAGAGGTTGAGGATGAGGAGTGTTGCTGTCTTGCCGTGGTCCAGTAGACAGCGGATGTCATCCGTGGCTGCTAGGAGTGTGGCTTCGGTGCTGTGGTTGCTCCTAAACTGCTTTTTCAATTAGCTTGGCATGAAAAGGGAAGTCAGATTAGCCTATAGTTTTTCAGTTCTGTTGGGTCTGCGGAGGGCTTCTTCAGTAAGGGGTTTATCTCCGTGTGTTTCCAGGTGTCTGGGAAGGTGGTGGCCTCAATGGGGCAGTTGATGGTGCGGCATAGTTTGGGTGCAATGGTGTGGCAGGCTCAATTAAAGATGTGTTGGGGGCATGGGTCGGAGGGTGCCCCAGAGTAGATGGTGTTCATGAGCTTCAGGGTGTCTTCGGGGTGAGGAAGGTCCAGTGGTTCACAAATGGTTGGTGGCTGGAGTCTGTGGAGGTGGGGGGGAAGGAGGGGCTTGGTGGGCCTTTGCTTGCATATCCCTTGTAGATGTCCTGTATCTTATGGTGGAAGACGGTGGTGAGGTTATTACAGATGTCCTGGGAAGATGGAATGTAGGTAAGCTAACAGTGTGGGCAAAATCATTTCAAGAAGGCAGTTCATCTGCTCTTCATTTCTAAGGACAGGGAAATTATACTCAGACCCAACACATCGAATGAAACAAGGAAACCAACAATAGGGATGCCCATCAAAATACAAGGGCCAAGAAAGATATCAAGGAAAACACTACCACTTGGGGCCACTGAGACAACAGATATGAGCGTTGAGTCTCAAAAATGCCACTGAACCATTACCAGAAGCAAAAAGACCATGTCATCTTCCTCATTCTCAAAAAGAATGGAGCATGGAAAGCTATCCTAGATCTACAGACACTGAGAAAACTGGTGAAAAAGCAGAGTTTCAAAATGCTCTCCCTTACTGAATGCATTTCAGTCGATAAAGAGGATTACATATGGCATCCACAGATATAGAGGATACATATTTTTATCCGACAATCCATCAGAAGCAGTGCAGATACCTCCGATTTAAGGCAGACAGTCAACACTACCAGTACATATTGCTCTTTTGGCCTCAAGTCAGCACCTGGAGTTTTCACAAAATGCATGGCTCCTATAGCTGCCTGCCTACCTTGTCAAGAGAATGAGTATATCCATACGCAGATCAACAAAAGGAATAACTGTCGTGGAAAGAGGAGAAAGATCACTGTACGATTCAGGAGAGAAGTACAAAAAATGATAATGGTAAAAAAAAAAAAAAAAAAACATTCAAGGTGCTGCTAGGAATACTGTTTTCTTTCATTCCACTCATACAGCAATCCAGGATGAGAATGAGGCCCCTTCAGGAAGGTTTGGATATGCAATGAGAACAAGTAACATGCTGCTGGGACAACTAATACAGTAAACCTACAGAACTAAACAAGCCAAGGCCTGGTGGAAAGAAAAGGAATCCATCTATCCTGGTTGTCACCTAAATGAGATGGAACCAAGGGCCATATGCACTAAAGCATTTTCCCATAGACACAGAATGGGTGAAATCCTTTGGTACATCTGGCCCCAAGTTTTCATCTGACAATAGGCACCTTGATCAAGTGCTGGGAAGCACATCAGGAAGATCTGTGGATGAGCAGAAACTTGTCTAACAAGAGCAAATATGTATATTAACCCGAATTAAGACCAGTCAAGCTAGAATTGAAGACATTCCTACCCATAATACAGTAGAACAATGTAAAACTACGAATGGGCAACAAGATAACACTATTATATCCTAAAGCAGGGATTAAAAAAAAGTCCAGACAACTAGGGAAATGCAAAAACTGTGGCACTGGGCCTTAATGTACAACATCGACCTAACTGGGGAACATATTCTTGGTCTCCAAAATGAGACAACAGTTGCCCTCAGCAGGAAGTCTGTGAGACAGCACAAATGGGATACAGGCAGCAAATCATTTAGATTAGATCTCAGGGAGATGGGGAAAACCACAGATGGATCTGCTTGCAATGCCAGAGAAAGCAAAATGCTGACGCTTAACAAGCGGGTAGAAGTTCCACTTTAGCAAGGAAAAGCATTTTCAACTCCCTGGGCTATCGAAATTTGCATATGCTAGCTGCCCCTGATAGTGCTCTTACTAAAAATCCTGAGGGAAACTGAGAAGAGAGAAGGATTCATGCACCATCATATTAGTCACCCCTGCTTGGACCAGAAGATTGGGGTGCACAGATCTTTGGGATCTCTCGATTAATGCACCTTCACAATTTAAGACATATCCTGTAGTAAGATGACTCTGTATATACTATCCAGGGGTTCCGCAGAGGCTTAACAGAGGCTAAAGTAGATAATACCAATGCACTCTTTTGTGGTAGTGTGGTCGACTAGTTAGGCTTATCAAAGGGTAGGGCAAAGCATTTGTTGTGCAGACACAAACAATAGAAGCAGCACAAACTCAATGACTTAACTCCAGACCAATGATTTTATATAGCAAAAATATATTTTCTTAATTTATAACCACAAGATTTAGGTTGCAGGTAAGTACTTCAATAGATTAGTATTTCACACATATATCAATAGTACTTTGTTTGAAATCGATAAGTTATAAAGTTTTAGAAATATTGGCAATAATCTGTTTAAAAAGTTGACCGTGCAATTTTCAGAAACAGTTCCTGGGGGGAAGAAACGTTATTACGATTTACAGGTAAGTACTCGACTTACAGTTCCAGTCTCCGGGGGTTAGGAAGTCCACAGGTTGGGGTTCAAGTTAACCCCAAACACCCACCACAAGCAAAACGGGGCCAGCCAGTGCAGAGGTCAAAGTTGAGGCAAATTTAACATGGGCTCCTATGGAGACTGGGGCACTCTGGGCTTATTGCCTGCAGGTAAGTACCCAAGACTTCGGAAGGCAGACCTGGAGGGTTCAGAGGAGCACTGGGGGGCCACATGTAGGCACTAAACATACACCCTCCGCGGCACTGAAGCGTAGGGTGCAAACAAGGTGTTGGGTTTCCAATGATTCTCTATGAATGAACCTCGGGGCTCAGTCAGATGCTGCAGGTGAGGTTCAGGGGGTCGACTAGGGCAAAACACAGGCTGGACAGAGAGGAGGGTCGCCTGCTGAACTTAGCTGCATCGGAGGTGGGGTTCTCGAAGGACTGGGAGGGGTGCGGTGCAATGGTCTTTTAGGCGTCAGATAACTTAATCCGGAGCTTTCTTGGTCAAGGGGGGGGGGGGGGAGTCCTCGGGATTCCCTCTGCAGGCATCATCGTGGAGGGGTGGCGAGGTCAACTCAGGGTGGGTACTTGCTCGGAATCGCCTGGGTAATCCTCTCTAGTTGGTTGGGCCACCTGGAAACGGGCCGTGGGCGTCGGGTGCAGTGGTCAGGACTCACGCATCCGGAGTGGGGCTGGAGTCCTTGGTTGCCGTTTCCTCTTGGACAAGGCCATTGTCCACGGGAGTTCTTGGTCCTTTTGGGTGCAGGGCAGTCCTCTAGAGCTTAGTAGAGGTTGCTGGTCCCACTGGATGCGTTGCTGTTCTTGTGCAGGTTCTATGAAGCAGGAGACAAGCCAGTAGGGCTGGGGCCAAGACAGTTGTCATCTTCCTTTTCCTCTGCTGGGGGTTCAGCTTAGCAGTCCTTCTTTCTTGTAGGTCGCTAGGAATCTGGTGAGCTGGTAAGATGCCCTCTGGGTGCATTTTTCAATAAATCCCACACTGGCATCAGTGTGGGTTTATTGTGCTGAGAAGTTTGATACCAAACTTCCCAGTATTCAGTGAAGCCATTATGGAGCTGTGGAGTTCGTAATAACAAACTCTGAGACCATATACTCAATATGGCTACACTGCACTTACAATGTCTAAGAATAGGGGTATACTGCTCATGCAGCTATGCCCTCACCTGTGGTATAGTGCACCCTGCCTTAGGGCCGTAAGGTCTGCTAGAGGGGTGCCTTACCTATGCCACAGGCAGTGACTTGTGGGCATGGTACCCTGAGAGGGGGGCCATGTCGACTTTGCCTTTTTCTCCCCACCAGCACACACAAGGCAGTGTATATGGGCTTGGTGAGGGGTCCCCCGGGTGACATAATACATGCTGCAGTTCTTGGGGACCTATCCTGGCCACAGGGCCCTTGATACCATTAGTACCTTTTACAAGGGACTTAACTGTGTGCCAGGGGTGTGCCAATTGTGGAAACAAAAGGTACAGATTTTGTGAAAGAACACTGGTGAGGGCCTGGTTAGCAGGGTCCCAGCACACTTTCAATCAAAGCTGGCATCAACATCAGGCAATACGTGGGGGGGGATTAACCATGCCAACAGTGGCACTTTCCTACAAATCCATTCCTACTATCCAAGAATCAAGGCAGGATCTTGTCTCACGATCCAACCTCCCTGCATGTGACTGCTTGGCTGTTACAGATCTAGAATTTGAATTATCAAATATTTCACAAAGCTGTAAAAAGACCCTACACACAGCTAGGGCTGCTTCAACAATAGTAAAGGTTTCTTCTTTAAAGTGGAAAAGGTTTTGCATATGGGAATCGGCAAACAAGATAAATTAATTATCAATGAATTCACATGAAATACCACCTTTTCTGCTGAGCATGGCACACTGTGAGCTAAAGTATTTCTAAATTAGAGTGCGCCTAGTGTGCATTTCTAGGTATCTAAGAATCCCATCTACACCTTCGGTATTCACTAGTAGAGTGATAAAATAATTTATGTAAGGCTAGTTTCATACTTTTCCTTGGTTGTTAAAGAGCCTACCAACATGGGAGTTAAACAGATTATTTTTGTTACAAGAAATTGACAACATAAACCCAAAGTTTGCCGCACATTCCTATAATACCGAGTATTGTATAGGTGCTCATACATTCAAAACATGCCTGTTGTCAAGCATGTGTGTCGGCACAAGAGAGCTTGTGCCAGCAAATTAACTTTATGAGAAGATGAGAATGGAGCACACATAAAAAGTAATAACAATCTGTTAACAATTATAGAATGGTCATAAGTCAATAAGTTGTGTAAGAGAACTGTGATATAAATTCCTACAAAAAGTGGTATCAGTACAAACATTGATAGTTAAAAAGTTAAAGAGGAAATTTTAATTGATAAATCAAAGTCATTTCATTTAATATGTACTAAGAAAAATTGTTGTTTACAAAATGTGACAATACAAATGTAATTCAATATCAAATACCCTATCCATACATGAAAACAATTATTTATACCAGAATAGGACAAAAATATATTCAAATCAACAGAAGAGTAATTAGTCCCTTAGCAAATTCATACAAAGTCCAGCAAATTGATCATAGGGACAGAAAATGTCCACTCTGGTGATATGGAAGCAGAAAGAATTGTCTTCATCCAATAGAGAAAAAAGTTATCCGGTTCATCCAGATTCAGCCGACACGTGTTTCGTCCCAAATGGGACTTTATCAAGGCTTTGAAGATTTCTTTTTTTACTAATCTTTAATTGAAGTTGATAATGTAAGTCCAAAGCTCATCGCAACATCAACATCGAAGTCCAATGTCAATCTAGTACCTAAATATAAGGTGCCTTTAAGCGTTGTGTGTCCTCCGGCGGTCGAACCTTCAGTAACGGCTTCAAAGAGAGTTAAACAGAGCTCTAGGCCAACTGACCAGAGAACCATTTCAACCTATACACTGGGCTTCACTTCAAATCCTATCTTGGAAAACTGTTTTACTTTTACTTGTCACTTCAGCAAGAGGAGTTGGAGAAATTGCAGGCCTTTTCGATTACACCATTGCAGTACTGTCTAATCCAAAGTTAGATACAAAAGATACCCCCATGTTTCCCTTTAATGAACAAGCATTGGCAAGGCCAATAGGTCTTGCCATTGTGAGAGCTATTGGCAGTGCCAATGTTTTTAGTAATGTACAGCAGTGTGGAGCAGATGAGGGTGGAGTAGAGTGGAACAGAGTGGCACAAACTAGAGTGGAATAGAGTAGACTGGCATAGAGTGCGGTGGAGGGTAGTAGAGTGACATGGAGTAGAGTGTCGTAGGATAGAGCGGCACAGGGTGGGGTACCAAAGAGTGGAGTAGAGTAGCACAGAGTGGCATTGTGTGAAGTGGGGTAGAGTGGAGCGGCACAGAGTGGAGAGGCCTGGAGGGACATAGAATATAGGGACATAGACTAGAGGGGCACAGAATAGGATGGCATGGGGTGTGGTGGCAGGAAATGTGGTGGAATAAGATGGTATGGAATAGAGTGGTGTGGAGAAGAGTGGCATAGAGTGGCATAGAGTGGCACAGACTGGAGTGGCAGAGTGCCAAAGAGTGCCGGGATGTAGAGAGACGTGGCACAGAGTGACCGGGGCAGAGTGATGTGACGCAGTGATGTGGCACAGAATGGTGTAAATTACAGTGGAGTGGTGAAGAGATGGGTAGAGTGGTATAGGGTACAGTTGCACAGAGTGGAGTGCCTTAGAGTACAGTGGCATGGGGTAGAATGGCATAGAGTGGAGTGGTGTATTGGGGTGCAGATAGAGTGCCATAGAGTGAGGTGGATAAAGTGGCATAAAGTGATGTGGCGTAGAGTGTAATGGCAGGGAGTGTCGTAGAGTGTGGAATGGAGTAGAGTGACAAAAAGTAGCATTGTGTGGAGTAAAATGGCCCAGATTAGAGTGGCACAGAGTGGATTGGCCTAGATTACAGTGGAGTGGTGTAGGACAGAGTGGAGTGGCGTAGGGTGGACTGTGCTAAGGTGGAGTGGAGTACAGTAGAGTGGAGTGGCATAAAGTGGCACATAGTGGCACAGAATAGTACAGTTGCAGGTGTAAATGATTAAAGCCTCAGTAGAGACAGCAGATAGGGTGAAAGCAGCCAAGAAAGACCACTGCTTCTCCAGGAATAATACAGAAACACTTATAAAATTAAGATGTTTGTTGCAAAGAAAAAAAAACAGAACAACAAAGACAAGGAAGTACACATGTACTTGGTCCATGACCTAGGGAGAAGCTAACACAAGAAAGGAAGGGAAGTCAATGGAAGCTAAGCAATTGAAAGATTGCAAATGAGGGTGACAATGATAACAACTAATGGTATGCTGTGAGCAGGCTGTAAGCCCACTAAATTGTAAACTATCAGCCTCGCAACACAGTGTATGCACTGCGTAGTAGGGACCTAAAAACGGCAAGTTGGCAACCTCAACTCACCCAGAGCTGGGCCACCACTCCTGTTCTTAGAGTCCAAGCATCCCCAGAGTTCAACACGCCTAAGCTAAGGGCGAATGCCAACCAGTATACTACTCTCTGCGTTTGCCAATGAGGAAATAAAGGACCTGCCCAATTTCAACGACACATCTACAGGATCCATGACTTCAGGCAAGGACAGCAGTCATTTATTTGATCACCCAGTAATCTAGTTCATCTGAAGACCATGAGGAAGGAAATGGAGGGGGGACGATGACCACAGAGACAGAGACAAGAGATATCCTAGAGAAGGGACATGAACTGCCAGACAAAAAAGCGAGCACTTGGACTAGCGTACGTTAGATAAATACACATACATTATTTATAGACTATGCATAGGGAAGGTGAAAAATCTGGCAAAAAGATAGCTTGGCTTTCTATAATCACTGAGTCGTGACATGCTTCAAATAAGAAGTCTTGTCACTACAGGATGAAGATAGTGTCACAAGACAGAAGTAACAATGCGTTCTAGATGTTTATGGCTAAGCTCTAATCCCAGCGTGATGACCCTGGATCAAGCAGTACAATGCAGCAGTAAATTGCTGCACCTAGCTATAGATCAAAGAAAAATGCTTGAGGCCCCCATCACTGGGAAGATCTACTGGAGGCTATCAAAAATATAAACACCATTTGAGCTCCAGGTATGGATAGCCTTCCTGTAGAATTTTATATGGAGTATGTGGGGCCCTTACTAGACAAACTGAAGAAGTGTACTTGGAGGTAATGTGTTCCCAACCATGTTGTGAATCCCTAGTGGTGGTAGTTCTGAAGTGTGACAGAGAGCCTATGGACTGGAGATCCTATTATCTGCAGTCCATGATGAACAGGGATAGTAAAAGTAAAATAACTACTGACTAGATTCATGACATTGGATCAGGGAACAGTCTACCCAGACCAGCAGGGATTTATGTCCTATAGAAACACTTTTTGGAATCTGAGGGAGCTCACAAATTTGAAAAGAGATGTAGAAAATTAATTTGGGAAATATCTAGCTGCCTCAATAACTATAGAAAAGGTATTTGATACAGTGAGATGGCAATATCTATTCCTGGTTTTAGTGTTTTAGTGGCCTATAGTATTGGCCCGTTGATGAAAAAGTTGAATAGATTCTTGTATACCCTTCCTTGGGCCAAAGTGAAGACTTGGACTACAATATTGGAGCCCAGCACTTTGGAATGTGGAAGCAAGGAAGGATGGCCGTTGTTCGCTCTGGTGATGGAGTCACTAGGGGCAATCTTGAGCAATACAATGTTGGAATGGAGCCTTTGGATTGGGAACAATACCAATGTGGTTTTGCTGTATGCAGAATACATGTTTGTATACCTTAAAGACCTGGAGCATTCAATCATGTTGCTGCAATACAATCTACTAAAGTTTGCAGCAGTGTTCTGTATTCTTACTGACTGGCAGATCACTAGCTTGTTCTGATGGGAGAAATGGTGAGGGATGGCAAAGGGCTGAGGCAGAATCTGGGTCTGTCTTGGCAGCTAGAACACCTAAATTACTTGGATGTTAGGGTGGTCCTGAAACACAACATTGGAAGAGTAACAGAGGGTCTCAGAGGATTCGAGAAATTATAGAAAAAGCTACTGCTGCTATTAGTGGGCCGTATGGGCCTAGTTACAATAGTGGTGTTGCCCAGATGTTTATATGCTCAACTGGTGAATGATATGGGTGCTGCAGGGGAACTTCCAAGAAATGAACATGCTTATTACCTCAATACTTTGGGCCACATTGTACCCCAGGATTAACTGAGCCACATTGATGCAGCCCTATGAACAGGAGGTGTGGTGCTCCAGGACCTGGGTACATACAGACACCTCACTTACTGTACATGGCATTATGGTTGGTGACAACACAGAGAAGGTCTTACTGATAGGCACCAACAGACATATATATAAGATGAAGAAGAAGAGAAAAAAAAGATTTGCCTGGGACAGGTTGTGCTGATCCCAAAAGCTGACCTTTTATCTCCTTAAGGGTCGATAGTTTGAGCATGCTCATACACAAATTGGAGGTGGAATATTCTGTACCAGTCGGAGGCTCCCTTGTGGTGCCTATAATGTCATGGAGAGGGAGGGAGGGAGAGAAAGACAGAGACAGAGAGAGAGAGAGCGAGGGAGAGAGAGAGAGGGAAGGATGGAGGGGGAGAGAGAGAGGGAGGGAGGAAGGGAAGGGGGGGAGAGAGAGAGAGAGAGAAAGAGTGTGTGTGTGTGTGTGTGTGTGTGTCTCACACACACACAGCTAGGGTTGCAATATGGACAATTCCTAGTTGATGCATGTTTCACACGTGCAAGTTGACTGACATGGGCAGGATTCCTCCAGCATCTCCCGGTGTCTTAAACACCTGTGTAAATAGTAAATTGGTCCCAGAACTGCCATACAATATTTATGCAACATAAAGCAATATGAAACGAGGCTCCTACAACCCGAGATGATGTACGAGAATCTTGTAACATGACTGATTATGGCCTACCTCTCATGGATGTGGAGTGGGCATAAGCATGCAAACCTGTCAAAAATGCAACAAGTAACAGACGGTTCATAGTAGTACAGCTTAAAATATTACATTAGATTTGTATGGCCTCTAACATTCTGCATAAAATAAAAAAATAAAAAACACTCCCAGGCACTGAGATGCCTCAAGTGTTTGGTAAATTAAAAGTAAATTACTATCCTTGTGCCTTTTCTTAGCAAGACAGAGAGTAGCTACTCACTGGTCATAATCTGTAGCACCTACCACAGACACAGAAAAGATGTTGTGAAAGAAGTATTGTCAGAAGAGCATCATCATTCAATGGTGGGAACTTCGATACATACCGAGAACATTACTTTGCTTAGGGATGTGACTCACTCGTTTCTGCCGAATCCAGATGAACTGCCCAATAGTCTCTATTATAATAAGGCTGTACAACAAAGGCACTGCCTATGTATACATGCAGTATGTATGATCAGTAATTCTACAAATGATGTAATAGACACGGTTTTGTGAGAAACCTATGTACATACGAGTACTGTAACATGATGAGCATTTCTTTACATGTTTTAGTTGTTTATCTGGGTATATTTTCAGATAAAATAAAAACTACTCTAAAAAAGAAAGAAATAATCTTCCAGGGGAAAAAAAAGTGGAATTTAATTGGCTAAAAAAATATGACTATGCAACATAGAGCCGCATCTGAAGACAGTGAATTGGAAAGCACCTAGGAACTTATCTGACATTTTGTCCCCGTCATCAACCAGTAAGACTCTTCTGCTACGTAAGGACCAAAGAAAAGCAGTGCTTAACCAAGTCTGGAGGTAAACCACTGCAAATTGATGCGTGTGAATTAATGGAAAAAAACAAAAACGAAGAAACCACATTAGAGGAAAGCAAATCATATACAACCAGTTTTAAAGAAAGCCACTTTTAAGGAAATACAAATAAAACGAAAATTAAAAGGAAACATTTTAAAGGAAAGATAATTAAGGAAAAATACAAAATTACATTGATTTCGGGTCAAGCTTATGGGTAGTGAAGAGTTTTTGGGTTCAGGGATGGTGATGTTTAGGAGTGGTGATGTTTTGTAGGAATCAGAAATAGGTGAAGTTTGTGGTGGTGAGGGTTTTTTCGGGTTCACAGATCAGGGGAGTTTATTGGTGGTGAAGGGTTTTTAAATGTTCACTGTTTATATGTTCACTGATGGGGAACGTTCCCTCTATTTTTTTTCCTCTGTGCGTGGCAATGAAATATGTCTGTGCAATGCAGGTAAGGCTATGTGGACGACTCCCTATGTAAGCAAGCATAGCACTGCAAGCTATTATCTGTGGCATTTGACACTCTAAAGGTCGGCTTGAAATTCAATATTAAACTGTGCAATATAATCCATGTTTTCTAATGTAATTATGTCACAAACAACAATGATCACACCAGCAGCCGCGTAATGACTTTTTTAATTCACAACATGTATGATTTACTCTGATAAGCCAGGTGCAAAATGGTGGATGAGTTTCACATAATTTCACTTTTTGCATTGAAAATGAGTCAGTCAGAAGAAGCCATGAAGGGTGATCCCCAAGCAGGTATAAACTCAACTAGACACCAGTGATTTTTTGGGAGCTTGGAAAAGCCCCTTAGGCAAGGACTACTCCCAATGTTTGGGAATACATTTTGGCCATTTTCTGCCTCCCATGGGAGCAGATTGGCCTTACTAGACACCAGGGATTTAAAATAATATAAGTTGGGGAGTCACCCCTTGCACAAGTGGCCATTCTCTATTATGGATTGATTATTTTGACTGTTTTCTGCCCACCCTGAGGGCATATTGCCCTTATTTAAAGGCCAACATTAGACACCAGGGATTACTTTTTTCTTTTTATTTGTAGGGGTTGGGCTGCCCCACAAGCCCCCCCAAAAATACAGCCTTTTTTTAAATTTGTATCAGTGGCGGCTGCCCAGCATGCGCATGGCTATGCCCCACACCCCCCCCAAAAAAGGGAAACAGTCTTTCTGCCCCCTAGGGCTGCATGTGTGGGTATATATCCCCATCTGCGCCCCCCCCAGGCGGGCAGAAATTCACTTGACTCCAGGAATTACTTTTTTTCTAGGTTGGGGTCTGCCCAGCATGGGCATGGACATGCCCTGACACCTACCCCCGCAAAAATGGGGAAACAGCCCTGCGGACTAAAGCATCTCATCCCATTGGCAAGCAAGAGGGTATCTGATTCTTTTGAGCGTTGTTTTTACAAGTGGGCCAGGAGAGTTTGGCTAACTCCCAGTGTCAACCCACTTGCAATGGTGAACAGCTTCACCTTCTAGACTTGGGTAGGCTGCCACCAAGAAAACCCTACCAGACCCAGACAGTTCTGAAAACTAGACATCTAGGGAAGTCTAGGGTGGTGTGCTTCGCATCCATCCCACACCATTTTCTTACCCACAATGCCCTGCAAACCTCAAATGTTGACTAAAACACACATTTCCTCACATGTCTTTGATGGAAACGTCTGGAATCTGCAGTAATTCACAAAATTCCTACCACCCAACATTGCCCCACTTCTGCCGATAATAATGCTGAGCCACTTGTGTGTTTGGGCCTAGTGCCAGAGACAGGAATACCTCCAACCAATGGCATTAGGAGCCCACAAGCAAGGGCTCCCATGGTCCTTGGTTTGATAAGTTCCTGTCACTGGCACTAGGCCCAGCCACACAAGTTAGGTACCATTTCTATCAGAAGACTTAGGAGAATGCTGGGTGGAAGGAAGTTTGTGGCTCTGTGCAGATTTGAAGACATTCCATCACAGAAATGTGAAGAAAATGTGTTTTTTAGTCAACGTTTGAGGTCTGCATTCTGGGTAACACAATCTGGTGGGAGCTACTCAAGTCACCCCATTCTGGATTCCCATAAGCATACAGTTTTAAAAAATGTACATGTTTGCTTGGTTTAACTAGGTGCCAGATGAGCTAGGACCCAATAATCACAGCTACCCACTTGCAAAAAACTAACAAAAAAAGAAAGAAAAACAAAAGGGGTCAGTTTTCAGTGGAGAAATGTGGTGTACCGATGTTGCATTTTGAGACGTTTCCTGTCTCGGGCACTAGGCCTACCCACTCAAGTGATGTAGCATTTTTATTGGGAGAGATGGGCAAATGCTGGGTGAAAGGAAGTTTCAAATCTCATTTTTAAGTTTCAGACTAAGGAAAGTAATGTGTTTCTGTGAGCTCATAGCACCCACCATCTCTAGCACAAATTTGATTAAACATAACAAACCCCGAACTCCCATTTTTCCCATCCCTCTGGGAACCACAGTGCTACGGAATATACAGATGATGTGGTCTCGTAAGTCTTGATGTGTCGTTCTAATTAGCGCTCACGTAGTTGGAATCGGCATCAAGCTCCGTTAATTGGAGTAGGCAGAGATATCTGGAGCAGGTAAGCTCATGAAATTCAGAGGACAGCAAGACAAGAAAGGGACGTCAGAGGTCATCATATGAAATGCCCTGTGAGGACAGGGCTAGGGTCAACCTTTTCATCCCTAATATGTACCAAAGGGGATGGAGCCAGTCGTGGTGAGTAGGGTTCTGTCCTGAACCCCAATACATCAGGATGTTTTGCAGGGCCACCCCCAATGCCAATCAGATTTGTCTCCCCCTGTGGGATTTGAGTGGGAAGGTAAGAGCATTGAGTAACCCCAAGATAGTATAGGCAGGGAACCGCAGAAGTTGGATGTGAGGGTGACTATCGATATCATCAATTGTGCCCAATAAGAGGTAAGTTTTGGGCACTCCCATATTATGTGCAGTAAGGTACCCGGAAGACCACAGCCGCACCAGCACTCAAGCTTGGTCAAGGGGTTCCCCTGGTGCAGTCGAACTGGTGTGAGGTACCAATAGTGATTTTGGTGGCAGATTCAATACTTGCCGTGTTACGGGCTGTGTTGTGCACAGTAATATATGTCTCCCCCATTCCTCCTTGGTCAATGAGATTGGTCCACCGGATTTCCAGTGTTTCTGGTGCATCAATTTGACCTGTGGGATGGGGGAGCGTAAAAGGTCTTAGACTTCAATGATGAGGCATCTATCTGACGTCTTGGTGATCAGTCACTTTTCAAATGTAATGAGAGCATGCTGGGCCCCCGGGAGGGCTGTAGGGTGCATCACCTACTGCCTAATTTGGAGGCAGTGTAGTTGTGTGAAGGAAAGGGGTCCCACTATATCAAATAGATGGCCTATGGATCGACAGCCTGCTCGTTGCCAGTGATGGAAAGCTGTTGGGTATAACACCGGCGTGAAGTCCTCATTACCAAATATTGGTGTCAGCGGGGAGGGGAACGAGGTCAGACCTCCTCTCATACCGACTCTGTACTAGATCTCCACAGACGTTGTAGTAATAGGAGAGAGGCAGAGGCTTCTTGGGTGGGCACGCTTATGAAGAAAGGGAATTTTCCAAAGGTGTTGTCCTGCTACTGCCCTATCCATTACCAGCCAGTGCTTTTCGGACTCTTCCTGAGACCATTTGAGCAGAAACCAAAGTTGTGCCATCTGGAAACGGTGTAAGAGATTCGGGATGCCCAGGCCACCCTCTCTTGGGGGTCTATAGCTCAACTCCCTCCTCATACGGGAACAGCTATAAGCCCATACAAAGCGGTTCAGGTCATTCTGCAGGGCCTGAATGGTATTGGCTGGGGGTGCAACCGGCAAAGTCTGAAAGAGGAATAGAATCCTAGGTAGAACGGACATCTTCAGGGCAACCACTCAACCAAGCCAAAAGGGGAGGTCAGCTCTCCCCCTAGCAAAGTCTGTTTTCACATGGTGGTGCAACATCTTATAGTTAAGACGAGCAATCTCATGAGCCATGGAGGCCTTTTTGTATACTCAAGTAGGGGATAGAAGAAGATGCCCATTGTATCTGTTCGCTGCGGGAAAGGACCCGTTGCGTATCCGGCGTGAGGGAAAGGCTGAGAGCTTGGGATTTGTGCACATTGACCGGGAATCCTGCCACCTGTCCGAAAGACTCAAGCTCCTTCAAAAAGGCTGAGAGTGAGATAGAAGGTTCCTTTAAAGCCATCAGGACATCGTCCCATACATACTGATGGTATGCTTTTTACCGCCAAAAGGAATCCCTTTAATCACCAGGTTGTCCCAAATTCTCTGGGCCAAGGGCTCAATCTATGATGCAAAAAGCAAGGGTGAGAGGGGGGCACCCTCTAGTGAATCCTAGTTTGTTTTAATGGGAAACAGGATTTAAGTTTAGCTTTCGGCTTGCAGACTCGTCACCGTCACCTAGTGACTTTTACCCTACTTAGCTTGCTCTGTTTTAGCACATTTATTTAATTAAATATTTTACGATGGCTGCCTTGTTTTTAGTTAGGCCCATGTTTTAGTTTCATGTTATCAGTGTCACTGCGCTAAGGCGTCAATATCAAGTGACAAAGATAAACAAACTGTAGGTTTTCACATTTGGTACTTTTCCTCTTCACGACTTCGAGGGAATTGTTTATATAAATTACCGTCCCAAGCATGTCTTGTTATCTATTGTTTGGAACAGACCTAAGTCAGGGGTCTGAGCAGATCTGTATAAATGCACCTCACTTAGACAGATAGGGGGATTCCGAACAGATGCCATTGCTGCTATCGATGCTGCAAGTCACCTTGACCCTGACCCAGTCTTCGTGTCCCTACAGAGTCTGAGCTAGAGACCTTGTTCCAAGGTAATGAGGGATGGGGGCCCTTCTTATGGACATGGCATTGGCAGATTAGGTTTAACATGCCTAACTCTCTTTTAGGTTAGAGATTAGGTTTACATTATTAGGGTATTAGGACATATTTCACACTTCATGTCATTGCAAGATGGTGGGGGTCTTTGTATTAATGACTATTGTTTTTACCATTCTGTTTCTTGCACTGTTCATTATCCTAATCATTGCAGTCCATGCAACTTATCGCAGATTGCAGTTTTGCTAAATAAAACCTATTGAAACTTTACTTCATCTTCTTCATTGCCTGTGTTTGATTGAGACATGTTGTTCATGTGAGAAAGCGGTAATCTCCGAGTCCATGCGTAAAGGCTGCCACAAATCACCTTTTACTGTTTGGGTTTTTGTTGAGGTGCTGCTTGTGAGCCGAAGGGTTAGGACGACAGTTGCGACTTGTTGTAGGATTGCCGTAATCGCCTGCAAATATTAGTACCATCATCCTTAAACCAGCAGTCCTGCCCACAGCAATAGTCCAACTACGACAACCCCTGCCCTGTGCGTCAGTGGATGGGAAAGAGAGCTGATATCTGTCTGTTCACCCTGACAGTTGCGACTGGAGTACCATAATTGTTAAGGACCCATGAGCAAAAGCGATCCCACAGTCCAAGTTGTTTAAGTGCAGCCTCCAAGTATGGCCAATGGATCCGGTGTAATGCCTTTTCAGCATCCACTGCTAAAAGCATTTGAGCTCTGTTGGAGCGATGGGCCTTGTCAATCAAATGCAGAATTTGCTTTGTTTTATCTCTGCATTGGCAATGGTGAACAAAGCCTGCCTGATCTGGGGCGATAAGATGAAGCAGAAGGGGTCCCAAGAGAGCTACCAAGATACCAATGAAAAGTTTGATCTACGTTCAAGAGGGAGATAGGCTGGCACGAAGCGCAGTGGCACTTAGCTTTACCCAGTTTGGGGATGACCATAGTGGAGGCATCCAGCATAGAGGGGGGGGGGGGACCGAGGCTGGCTCCTTTATCAAACTGAACAGTCGGGTGAGGAGGAGGGCCAGAGGTGAGTAGAAAGTCTTTTAAAAGAATGCAGGAAAGCCTCCTGGCTCTGGTGATTTAAGTAACTTCTGTTTGGCAATGATCAAGATCACCTCCTACACCTGCATTGGGTGATCCAGGTCAGACGCCTGCGTAGATGTTAGCTTCGGAGTACGGGATTCCTGGCGATAAAGTGCCAGTGCATCTTTGGGTAGGTCCTGCTCCGCGTATAGTGTCTTATACAAATCTTGGAAGGCAGAGGTGATTTGGTCATCGCCAGTGCACTCCGAGCCCTCCTCAGCAAGTATAGCCAGAACTCCAGCAGTTTGTTGTTGCATCCTTAGCCTGTTTGCTACGAGATGGCCACATATGTCTCTGCCAACATAAAAGGATTGGCGAAGTTGAAGTGCTGCGTACTCCGCCCAATCAAGGTCAATACCCACCAACTGTTGCAGAGAGGCTTCTAGCTGATGCCAAATCCAGGAAGCCCTGGTTCGTTTGTGAATGTATTCAAGTTCCAGAACCTGCAGTGACAACAGTTCTTCCTTGTCCTGTCAAAGTTTGTTTTCAGCTGCGGGGGTTGCAATCAGTTCTCCTCGGACTACTGCTTTCAAGGTGTCCGATAGAGTTGAAATAGAGACATCAGGAGTGTTGTTTACCGCAAGGAAGTCCACTAGAGTTTTATTAAGTTGCTGGATAACCGCTGGTTGATGCAGAAGTGTCTCTTGCATTAGCCAGGGTCTAGGGAGGGTCCTCAGAAGTGGAAAGATCATGGGGAGGGACACTACAGCATGATCCGATAATGAGCGTGGTTCAATCTCGGAGGCCGTAAAAATGGATCAAAGGGCAGAGGTGCCTAGGAAGTAGTCTATGCTGGCATATGTTTTATGGGCATGGGAGAAAAATGAGTAGTGGTGCGTTTGCAGGTGTAGGGTATGCCACATGTCCCCTGGATCCACTTCCTCTAACGAGAGCGCACGAGAGCGCACGAGAGCGCACGAGAGAGAGAGAGAGAGAGAGAGAGAGAGAGACGCAGTGGGACCTTGGCGCTGGGCAGACCTATTTAGGTCACTGTTAAATACCAGATTTAGGTCACCCCTAGGAGCAAAAGGCAGTCCTGTGTGGTCATGACTTCAGCCACTGTGCGGCATAAAAAGGGTTAATTGTCCCTCATTAAGCGTGTATATAGTCCCAAGTGTAAAAGTGTGGTTACCCAGGGGCACTGAGTGGGCGAGCAGCCTACCTTTAATTTCAGCCCATTTCGGACCTATCTTGCTGCTTAAAGAACTGGACAACAAAATCGCAACCCTCGATGTTTTGGAGGAGCTGCAAGAAAAAAATTGAGTGGGGAGGCCCTAGATCGCATTCTATGCCAGTCACTAGCCAGTAGGTGTGTTTGTTTCCTGGAGTAGACAGATGTGTGCCTCAGAGTGTTCGAGGTAGGAAGGTATGGCCCAGCACTTAACAGGGTTATTAAGATCTTTGACATTAAGGGTGAGTATCCGTAAATTATGTTGCATAAAGTCAGTGTGAGAGACTCCTTATGGCATTGCTATCTATGTCCTAGTGGATGTGTCGGTATGTGTCTAGCTTGGCCAGGTGCAGGGAGAGATAAGTGACATACTGGTGGTAATGGTGGTCCGAGACTTAACTTTGGGTTCCCTTCAACATAAAACACAAAAGAATAAGAACAAATTTAAAAATCAATGCAAAAACAAAAATCTCTGTAAGTGATGTAGAGTCTGTATAATAAGAGGCATGCAGAAGTAGAGTTGTATGCACTGCCCTGATTGTCCTGCTAAACCTGGGATTTGTGTGCCCAATTGTTTTAGAATGTACCACATGAAAAATAATTGTTGGGAGCACTAGTGAGCGTTGCCTGATCTGTATCATCGTTTTATATTTTTTGTTCAGTTTCAGTTGGCATTAGTGTGATGTATTTAGTTACAGTTGTTGTGTTGGTAGGTTTGTATTTACTTACAGTTGGTTTTTGGTTTTTTTTTTGTTAAAAAAATTTGACGGCAGTATGCTTGGACTGGCGCTTGGGTGGTGGTGTGAGTAAGCTGATGCTTGGCTGGCGGTGCAAGTGAGCTGATGCTTGGCTGGCAGTGCAAGTGAGCTGACGTTTGGCTGGCAGGGCAAGTGAGCTAGCGCTTGGCTGGCAGTGCAAGTGAGCTGGCGCTTGGCTGGCAGTGCAAGTGAGCTAGCGCTTGGCTGGCAGTGCAAGTGAGCTGGCGCTTGGCTGGCAGTGCAAGTGAGCTGGCGCTTGGCTGGCAGTGTGTGAGTAGTGACTTGTTGCGGGTCATTATCCACTCTGCTAGCCAAACAAGTCCACTCACACTGTCAGCCGGTGTGATTGCTGTGTCAGGTATGTCGGCATATGAAAGTGCTGGGCCTTTGAATGGCACTATGAGTATTGTAATGTGCTGGTCCAGCGGCTGGCGGATTGAATGGTCCTGTGTGTCACAAATGAAAGGTGTGTGAAAGGACTGTAAAGCAGTTGGTGCCTGGATGTGGCTGTACAGCTCACGAGCTGTGAGCCACTGGTTCAGTTTTTTGACCTTTCAATTATTAACAATTCATTTCATTTTTGTGAAATCTCTTCTTAATAAAATATTATACATTGAACCATCATTCACCCTCGTGCCAAATCCAACCAGTGTGTGCTTGATAAATATATGGTTGTGCAGTAATAAATGTCTTTCTCTGCCAACGTGTACATTGTCTCATGTCATGAATGTTGTTATGTGCTGGGCCTGGGGCTGGGGGGGGGGGTGTGAATGATCTTGTGCGCGCCACGTATGAAAGGAGTGTGAATGGTCTGTAAAGCAGTTGGTGCCTTGTTGTGCCTTTACAGCTCATGGTAAGAGCCACACAAGTCACTGAATCCTGAATTCCACAAGGTGCAGAGTTTTAATTTTTTTTTACAGGTTTGCTAGGTTTCCCTAGGTGCCTGCTGAGCTGGAGCCCAAAATCCACAGCTAGGCGCACTGCAAAACAAGTCAGTTTTCAGTGGAAAAATATGATGTGTTCACGTTGGTCTTTGAGGGCACTAGGCCTACCCACACAAGTGAGGTACCATTTCTATAAGGAGACTTGGGGGAATGCTGGTTGGAGGAAGTTTGTGCCTCCCTTCAGATTCCAGAAGTTTGCATCAAAGAAATGTAACAAAATGTGGTGTTGTTTAGACAAATGTGGAGGTTTGCATGGGATTCTGGGTACAAAAATGTGGTAAGAGCCACACAAGTCATCCAATCCTGGGTTCCCCTAGGTGTCTAGGTTTTTAAAAAATTTAAAGGTTTGCTAGGTTTTCCGATGTGCCGGCTGAGCTAGAGCCCAAAATCCGCAGCTAGACAAATTGCATAAAAAAGGGTCCGTTTTCAGTGGAAAAATGTGATGTGTCCACATTGCATTTTGGGCTGTTTCCTTTCATGGGCATTAGGCCTAACCAAACAAGAGAGGTAACATTTTTATTGGGAGACTTGGGTGAACACAGAATAGCTGAACAAGTGTTATTACCAATTGTCTTTCTCTGCCTTGGCGCCTTCCAAACGTATGACCGTGTGTAAGAAAGAAGTCATTTTGAGAAATGCCCTGTAATTCCGATGCTAATATGGGTACCCATAAATTCAGAGATGTGCAAGTAACTACTGCTTCTAAACTCCATATTTTGTGCCCATTTCGGAAATACATATGTTTCCTGTATACCCATCTTTCTCTCTTTACAGTTTACCAAATGAATTGCTGCATACCCAATACACAATGAAAACCCATTGCAAAGTGCAGCTCATTTATGGCCTCTAGGTACCTTGGGTTCTTGGTGAACCTACAAGCCCTATATAGCACGGCAACCAGAAGGCTCCAGCAGACGTAACGGTGTATTACTTTCGAGAATCTTCCATAGCTGGAAAAAGTTACAGGTAAAAATGTAGACAGAAATGGCCTTTTTTCAACTCAATTTCAATATTTTTTTATTTCAACTGTTACTTTCTATAGGAAAACCTTGAAGGATCTACACAAATGACCACTTGCTGAAATGTCTACTTTTCAGAAATGTATAGGTTTCTGGGATCTACTATTGGAAAAATAGAGTATGTCCCAGTAAAATGCCAAAACTGAGTTGAAAACTTAGTTTTTCTGATTCTAGCCTGCCTGTTCCTGAAAGCTGGGAAGATGGTGATTTTAGCACCACAAACCCTTCGTTGATGTCACTTACAGGGGAAAAACAGAGGCTTTTTCCTGCAGCACTTTTTTCCCATGTTTCAAAAAAAAAAAAAAAAAATGTAGCTGTATTTTGGCTAATTTCTCAGTCCCCTCCATAGGAATCCAGAAATCCTGGGTACTCTTAGAATCCCCAGGTTGTTGGAAAAAAGGATGCAAATTTGGCGTATACAGCTTATGTGGAAAAAATGTTATGGGGGCCTAAGTGCAAACTACCCCAAATAGCCAACAAAAAGGCTCAGTACAGGAGGAGGAAAAGGCTTAGCATAGGAGGGGGAAAAGGCTTAGCAGCAAAGGGGTTAAAACAAGTCATTCTTCTCATCTACCACCCACGGAGCCACGGCTGAATTACAAGGTGTCTCAGATGATACGAATGGAAACGTCTGTTGAAAACACCTCTGTTGCATAGCTGCACAATCTTTGATCCCAAAGAGCATTCCTATGCCCCAGTCACCTGTTATTGTGGTTGTACAGTAAGTACCTCACTTCGTATTAGGAGCAGTGTGCATGCTACTAGAAAGTTACTGGGCGGGGATGAAAGTTAATCTGCATGCACACAGACTAATGTGAACATAGGCGATGGATAAAGTTTGGGGGTGGTGAATTGTTTTTAGCATTCAGGAATATGTGGACTTTACAGGTGGTGGGGTTTTAGGGATCTAGGAAAGGTGGAGTTTATGGGCAGAAAACGTTTTAGGGTTGAGGAATAAGTGGAGTTTAGGATGGCAAGGGATCTTAAGGGTTCAGTGATAGGTGGAGTTTGGATGTAGAAAAGGTTTTTAGGGTTCATGGATGGGGGAGTTTAGGGATGGTGAAGGGTTTTTAGGGTTCAGGGAAGGGTGAGATTTATGGGTTGGGTGAGGGATTTTAAGAACTCGGGATGGGTGTGGTGTAGGCATAGAAAAGGGTTTTTAGGGTTCAGCAAGGGCTGGGGCTTAGGGGTATGAGTGGATCCAGGGTTCATGATAGGTGAAGCATAGAGGTAGAAAGGGCTTTTAGAGTTCAGTAATGGGTAGAGTTTAAGGGCCAGGTTGGGTGTAGTTTAGGCATAGTGAGCGTTTTTTAGGGAGCAGAGATTGATGGTGCGTATGGGTAGTGAAGAATCAGCGAATTAAAGGCATCCAATGTAATAGTTTGACAATGTAAAAGAGATAAATCCGCAAAAATGTCCCCTGAAGTAAAGCACTGAAATAGGCAACCTTTTGCAAAAATGTTTCTGAAAGTGAAACCTGAAACCATTGCATTTACATGTTAAAGGAATAGGCATGGATTAGCCAATTTAAAAAAAGATACATTCTATGGATTGGTTTCTATGAAATGGTTAATGCCATTTATCCTGAAAATGTCCAGATGTGGAATGAACTTCCCAAAAGCCTGAGAATGGACCTCGTATTGACAACTTTGAAAACCAAAAAACAAACAAAAAGACAAACAATACCTGCTATAACTTTTATATTTGGATAGCGTAGCACACTTTTTGGGCTCTGCCGGTGTTCTTCTGTTTGCATTTAAATCTTTCCAAGGTATGGCTTGTTATTATTCGGTTTTATTGTTGACATTTTTATGTGCATCATCTTGTTTCTTCTAGCACTGCTTTGCATTATAAATAAAGTGAACTAAATGAAACTGACCATCTTCCAGAGACAATGTGAGCCCCAAACAAGTACTATTAAGATACTTAGGCCCTCATTACAACCTCAGTGGTCTTCACAGAAGACCGCCGAGGCTGCGGGCACAAGAATACCGCCAGTGCTGGTGGTATTACTGGCTCCCTATTTCGACTTTTCCGCTGGCCCAGCGAAAAAGTCACATCAACATTGCTGCCGGCTTGTAATAGAGCCAATGGCAATGCTGATGTGCAGCGGGTGCAGTAGCACCCGTCGCGCATTTCACTGCCCGAAATTCGGGCAGAGAAATGCGCAATGGGGCTATGCCAGGGGGCCCCTGCACTGCCCATGCCAAGTGCATGGGCAGTGCAGGTGCACCCCAACTCCCCCTTACCGCCAGCCTTTCCATGGCCAGGCTGGCAGTCAGGGACTCAATCTCCAGGCTTGCACCGCTGCCCTAGGGATTATGACTGCCAGGCTGAAGCCTGGCGGTATAGTGGAGGGGCCGGCGGTATGGCCGGGGATATTGCATCACGGTCATAATAGCTGGCGGAACACTGCCAGCCTGTTGGCGGTGTTACTGCCAGCTTACCGCCGGCCGCCAGGGTTGTAATGAGGCCCTTAATCTGACAACTGTATTTCCTTAAGGCTCCAATGACTCCAAAACTTCTCCAAGTCATTCATCATACTAAATGTCACTCTGGAAAAACGACACTCGCAATGTTACCCGAGCAGCCTCTGCATTACATACCGAGAAACAACCAATATTGTTGATAGGATAAAATGTGTAAGCCAAAACCAAGAAACCCAGGCAAAAGACTGAACCTCATCCGTAACAGTCAGAACTGCCAGCTTTGTCATGGCCTTTACTAAACCTCAGCTGCATATCTTTTACAAAGTGAGTCCCAAATAATTAACACCATGCTCATTAAACTTACATTTGTCATTTTTGGACTAAACTACTTCTCTTCAGTATCTCAAAGATTTTTCCAGGTCATTGTTCATACTCGTATTCACTTCAACCACAAATAAATATGACACCGTGGAAAAAGGATACCCTTGTAACCCAAACAGCCCCTGCACTGCACACTGGGATACATCTGATGTTGTTAGTTCTCAAAAGACATAAGCTGAAACAGAGAAGTCATTAATGGCATGAAAAAGTATTTAAAATGGCACAAACACTGTGTGCAAAAATGTATCTAGATGTTCAATGAGTGGTTCACTGTGGTAAATCATTCTGCATGATCTATCATTTTCAACATTGTATTAATGTTCAGCAATAATAGATGCCTATCCACTGAAATATTTGTGTTGGTGTTAAAGATTCCCATCCATGCAAATATTCCCATCCACCTTGCAAACAAACACGTATGGAGCAAACCAGTCTGAAGCCTCAATTTACTCAGTAAAACCGAACTATTAGTAGAACCCTACTAAATGTCACGGTGTTGTATTGACGCAAAGTCTTGAAGAGGTGTCAGCTGGCCCAGTCTTTGATCTTGACTACAGCCTGCCAGGGGGATCTTTAAGCTTAATAAAGCTTGTATGTTTGCACATTTCCCTATACAAATTGCTTCATAAGTCTCACCTTTACTTGTGTACCCACTGCCACTGGGTACCATGTGTAAAGAGTTGGCCAAATCCTCCTGGAGCAACTTTGAAACCTTGGAAAGAATTTCGACAATGGGCGCCACCTTCTGACTGAGTGGGAACTCGACAGCCGGCAAAGTCACAGGTGCCCCCGGGATGGAAAGCAGAGGGAACATCTAGATGAAAGCAATTCACAGTAGTTACAAGTATTTTTTAGGCCTGTCTGTGAAACGAAGGAAAATGCTCTACAGCAAAACACATTTTTAGATATCTGAAAAGAGGTCCAAAGCATTCCCATAAGTTTTTGGTAGACATCAGTAAAACATGTGAAACAATCTCTCTGCAGGCAATAAGAAAAATACCCAAGCACAGTAGAGAGGTCTGACAGCAGGTATCAGTCAATGCTCCAGAACATTACCATCTGAAGGAATCAGGAAATATTCATTAACAGTCCTGGGGCCTGGCCATATACTTGCGTATGCACATGAGGAAAATCCCCCCAGAATTTCACAGGTTTTGTATGCGTCTCAGATGCTTCAGAACTGCTTTTTTAAAGTGCTAACTTAAATTGTACTGTGAAAATTACATATGCAATTTCTGTAGGGGGCACAGTTTGCTCATTGGAAGCAAATTCCATATCTCAGGGTCACTGCAGATGTGTGCACTTGGTCCAGAGACATCCGGTCTTAACGTTACAACTGAACCGATTCATTGTATCAAGATTTGAAACAGGAGACGGCTCATGGGATCAAATAACGGTTTGCTTGATATATGGATCAACATGTGTAAAGGCTTCCAAAAGTAGTGCTTGGCCACCTTCATTATTTGATGGCACACGTGATCCCTTTCCTTATCCCAATGTCTATAGCAAAGACAACATACCTGAAGAAAGGCTACATCATCTGAGCAGCCTAAAAGTTCTTCTGCCTTCATACGGTGCTGCATCAGGGCATCCTTGCGGCTTTGCAGCTCTTCCAAGTTCGACTCTGCCTGCTTCAGTGCCACAAGCGTTACTCCTTGTATGACCTCCTCTGATAGGGCCTGGCACTCCTCTAGTATTCGGTGCAGCTTGGCAAAACGCTCAGCTATCCCCACAATGAACTTGTCAGAGTTGTCCTGGGCAAAATGAATGATAAAAGAATGTTCAATAGCCTAATGTACAGTGCATAACCATTACAAATAACTAAGGGGTAAGCAAGCAGACTCGATAAAGTGCACAGTGTATACTGATAAACAGTACTTACGCAAAACAACGTGCAAGTATAGAGCAGCAGATTCTATTTCATGCACACAGTGTAAGGGATATGTGCGGACTACAAGTAGCTAGAACACATCAAGATATGTACCTTATGTATTCTAGTATACAGTTTGAGATATATACAGCACGGGGCTAGGGTATACCAGGACAAACATATTACAAGGGAGAAAGGTACAGAAGCTGATTAAATGATGTATAATGCATTGCCCATGGATGCATTACAAAGTAACATTGCATGGCTGAACACAAGTGTATCCTAAAATACAGTAACTATACATTATGAAGAAACAGGGTGCAAAAGTACATGAGCACAAAGCATTTGCACTCCTAACACATATACATTATAAAGGATTGGATGTCAGGAGAGAGGTCCTCTGCATGACTTTGAAAAGCAATGTGGTGCCCTTCATTGATCTTTTCCTGACCGACTTTTTTTCCCCCGCTGCACTCAGCAATCTGGAAGCTGATTGGAGGTGTTCGATTAAGAGACTGCTGCATATTCAGTGTATGCCTAACTGTAGTTGTTCCAAAAGTATATTTTAATTGATTTATAAACCAATGTTCAACAGTTCTTTTTTCCAACAAAAATACGTTCCGCTTCCTTTTTGAAAAAAACTCGGAATTTTGAACGTCTTAATGCCTTATATGCATGCCTTTAGCACCTTCCGCAATACCAGCCCCATATGATACCCAAAACACTGCAATCACTCCTCCTCCCTCACCCCCAACACTGGTGTAGCCACCCAAAACACTTACATTCGAATTCTGTCTAATTTTCCGAAACTCTGGATAGATAAGTGATATATACAAAATACAAAAACTAACTGCACAGCAGGACCACTATTTTGGCCAATATCTCTCTTCCTGTAATCGGAAGTGGCAGTGTTTTCCCAATTCACGGATTACCACATGTACATTAAGGGTGTGCCATCACTCAGCGTTATATGCAATTTTAAATCTCAGATAAGGAAAGAGTTACATCCGTAAACCAGATGAATAAACTGACTTTCTTTACTGCACTGCTGACGATTTGGTCCTTGTTGAATCAATTTATGCAGGGTCAGAGGGGTCATACACACTACACTATACTCTATGTACTACTGTGGAATAGTGTTTTTAAACTGTGGGTCGCCAGCCGATTTTTGGTGGGACACGAAAGATCAAGCAATAAACAAAGAGGCCTTTGAATTCTATATCTATTTTACACATTTGCTGCCTCACAGACAGCGGTCAAGTGTGAGCCTATGTTTCCTGACAAACTGAAGCTATTTTTTTTTTTTTCAACATGGGATTGATGTTTAAAAACTCCTCACACTTTACAGGTAGGGAAAAAAAATAATGTGAATTTTGTGACAAACTTGCTGGGATACGGGCAATGTGAAAGGAAAGGCTATAGGATGTAATTGTTGTTACACAACATGTAAATACCTGTACATAAACTGAACACATTCAGCCTTTACGAAAGCAAAAGTGAAGTGTGATAGAAAAAAAGATTTTTACAGGATCAAAACAAATCAAGACTCTTTACTTGGTGATGGATGTACGATAAATGTTCATTGAAACCAGATTTCCATCCTTCATCTTTTGTGTACAATACAGTTCTGTCAGTAAAATGTATGTTGGTGTAAATTTAGAACCCATTTCAATGGAAAATGTACTGTCTGTAAAAGACAGGGCGATACCATACGATGCTTTAGTTACATTAAAAAAATAATAATAATAAAAAAAAATTACAAAACGCCCGTCTCATGTCCAAAAAAAAGCTAGATGGGTCGTGAAAGTTTGGCCTTCTAAATAAATAAATAGGGCTGTGGGTTCTAAAGAGTTTGGAAAGCACTGCCTTATAATATGTCAATCAAAATCTAGCATTACTTGATGTTTTTTCTTAAACTAAGTCTAGTGCCCTATTCCATTCTACATCTGATAGAGGGGGTCCAGAATCTCCACACCAGTTGCTGCTGCTTTTCTATTCAAGTGTTTGTACATCTCTCCCAATGGATGCATTTAACACTGAAGCAATTACCCTGCCCCTAACCATAACCAGCAGTGACAGCATGTGTGACAACACAAGAGACGTACCACCATAATCCCACGTGGCTGATGTGGTTTTGCGTAGCTCACCATACTGGAATTTGGGAATGAGTATAGTTCTAGCACTGTTTCGATCAGTATAAATGGTCTACCGACTACAGGTCCTCCATGTCAACAGAATTATTGCTTATCCATCTGGAAAGATCTATATACTTTGAGATCGCCATAAACTTTGGCAACGACCATAAGGATGCTGTGAGGCACATCGGGCCTGTTCATGAGCTTCTGCATTTTCTAGTAGGTTCATTCATATTACAATAGTACTATTCCCATACTGAAAAATGCTATTTAATTACTGACCTACATATGGAAGGTCTACGTCTCTGCCTCTTCTATTTTTTATGTGCAGATGTACATATGGCCAAGCACTGGTACTGGAAACTCTTTCCGATACAAAATAATGTTGGACGGGACTTAAAGTGACACCGTGAAGGAAATAATATTAAAATATAACTATTAATTTTGACTTCTTAAAAAAATATATCAATGTAATTAAAATGTTTAAAATATTACATCTAAAAAAAAGTTATTTTATTGTAAATGTAAAGATTTTATACAAACCAGTAATTTGTACAGCATTAAATAAATACATCAACATTTTACTTTAGGTTGATTTATTTTAATAAATCTTTAAAAAATAATTTCATATATTCAAATTAAATATTTCATTCAAAATTAAATAGTGCAAAATAATGTTTATTACTTTGTTCTACACTTAAAATACATAAACTTAATTTACATTATCTTAACAACATTGTAGTAATTGTTTAACTTTAATATACCTTTTTTCTATACTTTGGATTGTATCTATGCATTTGTAAATTTGGCTTCATCCCCTGAAAATTGTATGCCTGCACTTTATAGTAAATTTACACTTTTTAATGGTGACTAGCCAATGTACACATTTCTACTGAAGTCAGTAGGTCTGCCATCAATTTAGTGTCTTAGATTCCATCCTGTGAGAACCAACCAAGTATGAACTAGATTTCTTCCCCTACATAGTAGCTTTCAGGATCTGGAATTAATTTGTTGACCTCCTTTTAAGTGTCCGTGTTTAAGCATACCAGTAATTTTAATCCTACTTCTACTCATCCAAGCCACTGATACTTTTAATAGCGGAATATATATATATATATATATATATATTATATATAGAGAGAGAGAGAGAGAGAGAGCGCGCATTTAAAAACACAACAAGCATTAGCAAAGTCAACATCTCTTGCCTAAAAAAACACTGGTAAAGCCAATAGATGCCAGCCTTGCTGTACAGCATCCAGATGTTGTGCTGCACGACTAAAGAAATTAAGTTAAGAAAATACAAGCTAAGTGATATAAAGTTGAATACAACGTTCTTTTCTTCAAGCTTCAGACTTTATTTTCATCTCCACTGCTTCAATTCTTCATGCCCTCCACACAGCCCTTTTGTTCACCTTCACCTCACAGCTTCACCAGTGATCTCTCCCAAATTCTATTCACCCTCCAGCCTCCAACTGTCTGAATGTTCCATCTCCAACAATGGGGAACAGAACATACCAATTCTAATGACCTGGAATTTCTAACAAACTATTATATTTCCACTACTATACTAATTATCCATTACCACTAAATATGACTACCTAATCTACATTACAAGAAACTATTACAACACTAAGCTTCATCGCTTCTCTTAGAGAGGCCATGTGGCACGAATATTCTTAAATGAAAAAACTTTAAGTATTTTGCTTTCCTGGAAATCTAACTGGGAAGCAGTCATTGAAGTAAAAAACAATACAACAAAAAAAATAGTTCTAAAGTAACTTACAATAGAGTCTTCCGAGTCCCCTCAAAGACAGACTGAAGCCTCAAGACCCATATATGACTTTCTAACTCTGGTAGATAAACTATCTAATTGTACTACCCAACTGAAGGTAAATAAGTACTGCAATTTTAATCCAGCCATAAGGCAATTAACTTATCCTTCCCAAAAGCCATTACCTTAGTCTTGCTAATACTCACAAAAACGGTCTTATTGTAAGAGTTCAAAACTGATGGTTTCTGGTCATCAGCATGCACTCGTAGAGATATTGGTACCCCACCTTAATATGAAAACATCGAACTTTCCGTAAAAACACAGTCATGTCCAACACAAAAAAATAAAGTGAGTGCCAATGTGCAACTGTGATTCAATCCAAAAAGGGGTGGATATTTTTGCAGTCAATGCATAATTTGTATTAGTCTTGCCCTGAACCCAGGTGTAGTCATGCAGCTCTTTTTACAAGGTTCAGCAGTTTTGGTTATACGTCATGTTTTTCATGCTTCTGCCAAACTGTTGGCCTATCCTCGCAGTCAAAGGCTGCATTGAAGTACAACCTTCAATCTTGATTGGGTAGTATGAAAGTCACAAGGTACAAAGCCATAACGTTGCCCAATGTCGTAGAACCTTAACTGAATCCAGTTTGAGCTCTAGGTGAGCTCTAGGTAACAAACCTACGCAAAAGCTTTGCCAATGCGTTTTAGCCATGATGTTAACCAGCGTGGCTGCTGGTCAGTATGACTAAAAGTTAGTGGCATAAAGAAGAGTGGCATGAAGTGTTGTACAGTAGGATAGTGAAGAGCAGGGTGTTGTAGAGTGGACTGGCAGACAGTGTTGTGTTTTGGAGTGGAATAGTGTGGAGTCACACAGAGGGGCATACACCGGAGTGGCATAGAGTAGAGTGGACTGGTGTTGAGTGCATTGGCGTATACTGTTGCAGAGTATAGAGGTGTAGAGTGTAGTTGCATTTAATTCATCGGCGTAGAATGCAGTGGGGTACATTAGAGTGGTGCAGAGTGCAGTGGAGGGATGTGGAGGGGTGTAGAATGGAGTGAAGGGGTGCAGAGTGGAGTAGCGCGCAGCAGAGTCTAGAATACAGTGGCGTACAGAGTAGAGTCAAGTGACAGTGCAATGGTGTAGAGTAGCACAGAGTGGTGCAGAATATAGTGGTGTGGAATGCAGTAGTGCAGAGTAGAGTGCAATAGAGTTTGTGGCGGACAGTGCAGTGTTGTAGAGTGTGAGAGTGCAGTGGTGTACAGTGGCGTAGAGTATAGTGATGAAGAGTACAGTGCAGTGGCATACAGTGCAGTGACAGAGTGCAGTTGTTGTGGAGTGGCACATATTGGAGAGGCACAGAGTAGAGTAGAGATGCACTGAGTGCATGGCGTAGAGTAGATTGTATCAAAGTAGAGTGAAGTGGCATAGAGTGCAGTTGTGTAGAGTGGCATAGAGTGTAAAGGCATAGAGTAAAGAGGTGTATAGTCCAGTAGCATAAAGTGTGGTGGTGCTGAGTAGATTAGAGTGGCATACAGTGGATTGCCGTAGTGTGCAGAGGCACAGAGTTGAGTGTTACACAGTAAAGTGCATTGGCATAGAGTGTATGTGCAGAATGCAGTGTTGCAAAGTGGCATAGAGTACATTGGCGTAGACTGGAGTTGTGCAAAATAGATTTGTGTGGCCGAGATTAAAGTGGTGGAATGAAGTGGCAAAGAGTGCAGTGGTGTAGAGTAGACAGCCAAGGGGGCTTTGGCATGGAGTAGAGTGGTACAGGGTAGAGACGACAGGCATAGCGTGAAGTGGTGAAGAATGCAGTGCCATAGAGTGGAGTGGTACACAGTGGAGTGGTGCAGAGTGCACTGACAAAGTGGAGCGATGCAGAGTGGACGGCATAGAGTGGAATTTTCAGGGTGTGGTCTCACGCTGCCATTACAGACAACACATTTTCAACTGAAATGACCATCATATTTGCACATGTGACTGGGGGTGAGTGTTTGAAAAGTTTCAGCATTCCATCCATTATCCTTTTCGGTTACTAAAGTCGCCCTAAGTGGGCAGGGCATGCCCAGCCATGGGTCTCTTGCTCACTGGATTCAAGCTAGCCTGGCTGACCAGAGGTGATGCCCTGAAAACGGCCCCAGGATACCAGTTTTCAGTCCAGGGATGACCTCTGCCATCAGTTCGGGCTGGACTGTTCCCATGAGGAACAGGGTCAATACTGATTTGCATATGGGTGGGTCCAAACAAGGGTGGCATGGTGAGAAAAAGAACGATGTATTTAACCCAGATCTATGACTGGGTTTAAGTGTTTGAAAAGTTTCAGCATTTCGTCCATCATCCTTTTGTGTTGCATTATATTTGCACAGACATACAGTTTTACTAAAGAAGCTATACAGTGCACAGATCAAAACGTGTGGAAATTACATCACTTAGTTTAATGATTCATTTTGCTCATATTAACATATTTGTTTCCAACACACTTCAGAAATAACAAAAAGTGGGCTTCATCTGTGCGTTCATAATTCTGGTGTATTCTGAAATACTTACACAGTTCATTTAAACGTTGTCATGTGCTAGAAAAAACTCTTTCTTCTCCCCAGTATCCAGCAAGATTGTCACATAAATCCTCTCACTTTGAAGTCAGAGAAAAAAAACTAAAAAAGTGCCCTTGGAAGACAGCACCGGACATTTGCCCTCAGTCTTTTAATGCACAGCAAATAAGACGAGATAAGAACAAGATTTAAAGGCCTGTTAACAGAAAGCGAGTTTGTGGAAGGATACAGAAAACACAGTATAGGCAACAGAAGTGACAAACTGACCCTCAAGAGCCTAAAGCAAATAAAGCAACCAAATGAGAAGCCAGAAAGTGTGAGTTATGAACCACAAAGCCAATGGTAATTAATGAGTGGAACGCATTTCTAGGTTAACTTTCTGAAAGTCCCAAAATGTCTTTAGCTAACCAGACAGCTGTGCTGCCTTGTAGGTTGTGGCCTAAAAAGGGACTAGTTCTTGCAGATTCTGTGACAAGAGACCTATATTTGGCATGTTGTCAGAGGCACTCCTTTAACACTTTGTTGCAGGAGGAGACCTATTTTGGGGAAATTAGCCTTTGAGTGATTCATTATTCCCTTGATCCAAGCGCAATCCTCTTCCATTTGATTGTAAGAATCTTCTTGCACAATGGGCACTGATCAATGTTCCCTATAATTTTTTTGTGTGTGGCAATAAAGGTGCTCTGTGCACTGCAGCTATGGCTGCATGCGCTGAAGACAAGCAACAACTTAATATGCAAGCACACGTGGTGTGCAAGCTACCGAAATTAGTGGTTAATAAGGGTGCCATGGGTCCTAATACAAACCAAAACAATACCCCTCTCACCTCTGGGTGGGTATTAAAAGCGGCTCCTAGCACCCCTGCCCATAGGTACTAGGGCAACTTGTTCTTAATCGTTCTACCTACAATTCCTCTCTATTTGATATCTCCATGCCGCTCTTATCTTCTCCTTGCACATTTTGTTATCCCAATCCACTACCACAACCACTCTCGCTTGCCCTTATCTCCTTCCTTTTTTTAAGCTTTTTCCTTCTTAACTTGCTCCTCCTTCCCCTCCCTACTTTTTTTTCTCTATTTCTGCTCTGCTCCACTTTTTCCTCATCCGCTCTCCTCTCTTCAATCTATGTCCTACCCTTCTCTCTCCCACAGACTCCCTTTGATCTCCCTGTCCTCTCATTCCAACCTTACTCTATGACATTTATATCTTGAATATATTTCTCTCCCAGACTCATCATTCCTCTTCTTGTCTCCAACATCCTTGTTTGTCACCTTTTGGTATACATATCCCTTTTTGGTTGTTTTATCATCCTTTTTATTAATTTCCTTCCCTTTCTACATTTAAATACCCTTTCTTACTCTCCATTTCTAGCTAATTCCCTTGTTTCCTTTTCCATCTCACTTTCATAGCTCATCCTCTTCATACATGGCTCCTTTCTTGCTACACTCAAATCTCAACTCTCCCTTGCACTCCCAAATCTTCTTCCTCTCCATCTTTATTATTTTTCTCCCTTCCCATCCAGTACCTTTTCTTTTTCCAAATACCTTACTTATAGGTTCTCTTTTTCACTACTCTTCCATCTTTCTTTCCATTGTCTTTATTAGCTTCTTGTTCATTTTCTGTATCTCCTCTTCCTTTATTTTCTCTACTTCATATCCCAATCTCATTCCTTCATTCTTTTCCTCCTAATATCTTGTCTACACAGTTGACTTCCTCAAAACCTCATTGTATCCACCTCTATTTAATCTCACCCTTCTATTTTTCTTCATGTCCGTTGTCTTTTTGCCTCATCCTTCAGCTTCCACCATGTTTCCTTGTCCTCCTTTCTACCTTATGCCAATCTCCTGCCTCAATCATTGAATGCTAGTTTGGCCTTTGCTTCGCTGTATCCTCTATTCTGAACTTTATCACTGCCGCCCTGGGACCAGTTTCACTCTGTTTGTATGATTCTTCTCCAGCCCCTCCCAGAGGAGCTAAACCCAAGGAGCCACTTAAAAAATCATAGCTAAATCAGGGCAAAACCACTCTTTGGTTGCTTGTGTTCTGGTTCAGGGAGAACCAGGCCTGACATTCCTTGCATTCATCATACTATGTTTGTTAGGATACATTTCTGCCTTAAAGCCAACACGTTTCACCCCTCTGGCTGTAATGCAGTAATGTATCCTGACAAACATAGTATGATGAAAATGCAGAATGCTTTACAAACACTGCTCTTGAAATAAAGCTTGAACATATATCATACTGTGTTGAATGTGATTAAATTCTACAATTGGATGTCTACACATAAACCACGGGAAAACAGAACACTCAGAGCAATACAATTTGCCCAGAAAGTGTTAACATGTGTGAAGATGTCAATATAATAAAAGTAATACTATCACAAAATATGCCACATTACACTGCATAATTTGCCTTTCCTTTTCTTGCTACTAAATTCAATCTCAATTTGTTCCTCTCCTGTCGCATAATTCCAATGGCCCTGACTATGGGGCAAGGTACAGGTGGGCGAGCCAACAAATTAACAGGGACAGCTGAGCAAAGGGTCAGCGATAGTTTTGGGAGCCCATGCAGAAGCAGAGCCTTGAAAATATGTGGGATGTCAACCATGTAGCACTGATCATGTGAGAACATGCTAAGGTGTTTTCAAAATTAAAAAATGTAAACGTGTAATTTTTCATATTAGTCAGGGCCACTGGGATAATGTTATTCTGCATCATCTGCTGCATAATTGCAGATGTTTGGCACATTTTTTGTAGCTTTTGATCCGTTTGAGCTAGAAAGGTTTTTATGTCACATGTTCACGTGCAACGGAAGGCCCTCCGCAAATGGTGACTGGTCATCTTTCAGTTGCTTATTTCTGCATTTGGTTGTTAAACCGGTAGTAAAGAGGTGAAATCTTTCCACAGACAATTTTATCATGTGTAGAAAATGACAAACCAATAAAGTAACACTACTAAAAACTGTACCGCATTATGCTATATAATTTGTCTTTTTTTGTGGCATAAGTTAGTCTATCAAACCTGCCGCAGAATTTGGTGCTCCCTTGCAACATAAAACCAGCGGCCCTGACCTTAGTACATCAGATTATGTGCTAAGGATTTATTAAAAATGAGTTTTTAAACTGAACCGAGAAACGTCATTAAAGGTTTTTTTTTTTTTTTTGTTTTTTTGCAGTTTTATGTAGCAAACACGTCATAAAAGTACTTACTGGAGCGCTTTACCTGTGCTGAGACTGGAACCTGTTTTCCCAGTTCAAACGTCAGCAGCTCTGCCAGTAATTCCACATACTCACCCTCTCATTGCCGTCTGAAACACAATCACAACGTTTATTTCACACTGACTGCTGCCGGCCTCATAAAACACTTAACTAAAATCAAAGAAATAACTCCTTTCGTCACTGATGAATTTGCTGAGGTTCCTGGTGCACTGCCGGCCGAGAAAAGAGAAAAGGGGTCCTTCCACGCCTCCCTTTAAGGTCTATTAAGCTAGGGAACGATGAGCGCGCTCCCTGAGAGAGTTTGGGGTGCTGGAAGGCTACAGGGAACATAGGGCCTGATTACAACTTTGGAGGAGGTGTTAATCCGTCCCAAATGTGACGGATATACCACCCGCCATATTACGAGTCCATTATATCCTATGGAACTCGTAATACGTGGGCAGGATATCTGTCACATTTGGGACGGATTAACACCCTCCTCCAAAGTTGTAATCAGGCCCATAGTCTGCAACACACGTCATGAAGGCAATGGGTTATTAAATGAGCTGAAACCGAAAGCAAGGCCCTACGCCTGGAAGAAGCAGAGGCCTGCACAATCGCTGTCCTGCCAAGGACTGAAACGCCTGGTTAGAAACTCTTAAGTATCCGAAGGTAACACACTAATGCCATAGAGCTTTCTCTAGCCTCCGTCGACCCCCTGCATAGCTTGCAGCTATCACGACGACCACATTCCCACATGGAAACTGCTGTAGTTGGTACACAGTTTCCAGATGACAGCCCAGCCAGCTCCCCTCCAGATAACCAATAGATTGAACCTTAATCCTCGTTAACATCTGCCCTCCCAACAAAGTGTTAGGCCCTTTTCTCGTACATCAATTCCCCAGCCATCCTCTGCCATGCTCTACCCTACTTATTCAAATTCTAATCTCAATCCTCATTATACCCACTGGCACTAGATTGCTGTCTGTAGCTACGTTTATTGTTCAGATGTAGTAATACGACCTGACCAAGACATTCTCCTCCCTCCTAGATGTGTTCCACCCTGATGCCAATCTAGGTCTACACAAACAGCTATTAGTCATTGTTTAGTAGTCTGCGTTGCTACTAATGTACTTTGCAGCTGGAGCACCATTATGACATAGCATTACTTACATTTATAATTGACTCCTGGAGTTTACTGTAAAATACTTGAGGGTGCACTTGCACAAATGTTCTGTCTCCATTTTAAGGGAGGAAAAAGAAAATTCTAATGGGTATTTACAAAAAGAGGATGAGGTGTAAGCTAGTCTGTGGTGTTATCAACTTTAGGGGTGTGTGGTAATTTCTCAACCCTGAAATCAATGCAACAAGATTCACAGCGTCCAACATCTTACTCACTGTGTTCATTTTTGAGCTTTCATGTTTTTTTTCTTTAGAAATCTAAGCATGACTATATTCCTACAAAAAATGCTGGACAAGCACACTTGCCTCTGAAATGCCCCTTGGTCAGAGAAGGATCAACATGAAGTTCAGATGCAGGAGTCAAATCTGTTGGCTCGTCCACCTCAACGGAAAGGAAGGCAGAGAGATGCAAGTAAACCACCTGCTCTAGGAATGTTGGTCCGGGGAGAATGGAAAGATAGCAAACATTGGCATAGCCAACAGTTCTCGCCTTTGGGACCTTTTAAGTGTTTAGCCATGCAGCACATTATCCTGGGTACTGTGCTGTCAGAGGTTTAAGAGTTATACAATTACTACATACTGGGTCATGCAGTCTGACTCAGGAATACGTGCTTGCCTCAGGAAACATTTATGGACACATTCCAAGGCTTTTTAATACAGAGACAGAAAGACAAGTGCTTTGATGCAAGTCAACAGCACTACAACATTCTGTGTGTGACTGCATCACTACAGTACTGAACAGATGAAAAAAGCAGTGAAGTACTTTCCAATGTACCAAAAGTATCCCAAAATCCAAATTGAATTAAAAAATAAAAGTTGCCATCAGTTGTAGGCTTTTTAACGATTACAAATGTGCACACCTGATGTGAGGACTTCCCAAGAAGGTGGCTAAAAATATGCAGGGGAGAAGATTTAAGTGCACTTTCCAAGAGCAAAACATTATACTGTGCTGGAAGAGCTATACAATTACTACATACTGGGTCATGCAGTCTGATTAAGCCAGAGCGAAGAATACACAAAAACAATTAATAGTGCAATACTTAAGCGAGGAATCCGGCACATGTGTTGCCGGTACTAAGAGAAAGTGTAGCACAAACAGGGGGTGGGGGCTGGAGCTGGCACAGAGTGGTTCTGATTCCTTACTTTGAAGCATGTTGTGCGTGTGCTTTTCTGCTGTGGGGGGAGTGGCGGACACAGCAAACCATGTACATATGCGTGAGGAAGAGCAGTAGGGGAACAGGGCAACTCCAGGCAATGAATCTGAGCCTCATCTCTCCAGTCCACTGATGCACTGCAACAGGTCCGCTGTGATCAATTCCAAACCCAGGAAGCAGCTCAGTGACTCAGCAAGCGTCACATGATGTGAACTTGGACTAGCTCAAGCGCAGTGTAACTCACTACATAGTCTTGACTCAACCCCACCCCTCCCGAGACAGAAGTCTGTTTGAGTGCTAGTCTGAGCAACTGTGGACTGGAATATGGTGTGGTAAGAGGGTCGAGACTGCGAAGAGACAGTAAAGCTGTTGGCAGACCCCAGCCTCCGTGAGTAGGAGGCCTGCTGACACACTAAATTGCACAGTTTTGTCTGCCCGAGCCTGGAAACAAGGACTGAGGTCAACATGGCCCTTGGCAGACTGCTGGTGATGATAGGGGGCTCTGCTGGGTTTATTTATTTATTGGAGCCTGAAAAGCTCAAAGCGGTGTAGAGCGCCAAATTAAAATTAAACTAAACAAAGAGCCCAAGAATAGAGCGGCTGAAAACATGAGCCCTCGTGGTATGGCCAGAAACCAACTAAAATAAAATAGTGCACCAAAAGTAAAATAAATGGCCTGAAGCAAAATGATCCATGTAACAGGGACAGTCTCCATGGGCGTGACAAACACACCAAAAGGAGGGCAAATTGCACCGATTCACCACACAAAAGAAAGGCATTTCAAAAGGCACATGAAGGAACCAATGAAAAGTGATGGGCGTGCAGAAAGCCCATTGAATAGAAACAGCATGTCTCTAAGAGACACCGCTTGTGCTTCCTAGGCGAGACCTAAAAACCCAGTTATATAAACTAATGGGAACCAACAATGACTAAAGCAAGTGTTTAACACAAGAAGACAGTTGTGCAGCATCACGCCACAGCAAATGATAGATCTTACTTTGTTTGACCCAACAGTCATTTAATGTGTCTACCTCGGAAGGATGAGTGGCTGAGCTCGCCAAGCAATATTCAGACTTGTGACCTGAAGATCCTACACTCATCTTAGGTCTGTAACCAAGTTCTTTAGCTTGGGCTGATACTCCTGAGCTATTTTGTGCCTGATGCATGATCTCAATGTTGCATCTGTCTTATATATGTGCTCGATGCTGTACCCCATTTTAAAGATGTAACTAATCCCATGGGGGTAACAGTGAGATAGATTGTTTTAGGACTTGGCCAGCATTACCTCACTGCTGTGCCTGTATTGATCATTTAATGTATCTACTTCGGAAGGATGAGTGGCTGAGCTCGCCAAGCAATATTCAGACTTGTGACCTGAAGATTCTACACTCATCTTAGGTCTGTAACCAAGTTCTTTAGCTTGGGCTGATACTCCTGAGCTATTTTTTGCCTGATGCATGATCTCAATGTTGCATCTGTCTTATATATGTACTCGATGCTGTACCCCATTTTAGAGATGTAACTAATCCCATGGGGGTAACAGTGAGCTAGATTGTTTTAGGACTTGGCCAGCATTACCTCACTGCTGCGCCTTTATTGATCACCACACTTAGCCAGGTCACAACTATCCTGTTATTTCAGTGCTGTAAATTATCTCAATTCTGTACCTGGCCTGTTATGTACACAAATCTAGCAGAAAGCCCTCAACTTCAGATACTGACAGGGTGTTTCCGGGACCAAGGTACACAGTTTCTTTATAAATTTGGTCACCCCAGATGCTACAAAATAAGTTAGGCTAAAAGTTCTCTATAATGCTTACAGCAGCTGGTATGCAATAAGAATGAGATTGGACATTCAGTATTATAGTGAACAGGCCCCAATTCGGAACTCTCCCGGTACCAAGATATGTCTCCAGGATGTATTAGCTAAGCCACTAGTAGAGGGAGGAATTATGCAGTGGGGACAGCTAGCTAGTGCGGGCTCTGTTAGTTCTTGGGAATCTCTATCTGAAGCAACTAATGGTAAATTGTCTAGATTTAAATATGTGCAGATTAAAGCCTGGGCGTATGGGGAACCGGAGGCCGGGTGTTCCACAACTTGGGAGAGGGAAACCACTGGCCCACAGTGCCAAAAAACAAAAGGAGGTTTCAAAGTGGTACTGGGTACTCATACACGCTGAAGATGCATCTTTTCCAACCTCTGCAGAGGGATGGGATCTTGTTTTTCCTGCCCTAGACCTTCTTTTTTACTGGCAGGCCTCAATGAAGATTCTTTGGTCTGTGGTTAAACCTGCCCTCTTGCGGCGGAACCACCTGTTCACTGAATACCGGGCATACTGGACCCCCAAAAGTTTTACTAAAATAGCTTTCCAAGGAAAGAGCAACTGCCGGAAATGTGACTTAGAGGGAGCAGATGATATCCTTCTTTGGTGGCAGTGTCCAGGGATACATACTTTTTGGGAACAAGTGGGCAAATCGATCCTGTCTATTATAAATAGGCGTAATGAGATAACTCTACCAATGGTTGTATTTGGGCCTTTCGAGGTTGCTAAGAGGAGTTTACCATATAGACTGGAGAGACCACTGAGGCATCTCTTTTTTTATTTGGTTTTGAAAGCCCGGCGGGAAATATGCATTAAGTGAATCTCTAGCTTCCCCCCGACTCATATGGACTGGCTGTTGGCAGCGAAGAGAATCTCTGACTTAGATTGTAGCAACAGTTCAGATAGGTGCCTTAGAATGTGGGAACCCTTTTTGGCTTTCTATGGAACCATCTCCTCCAGGCATCAGGATAGTGTGAATTATTTAGACTCCTCCCGATTTGACTCCTGAGATCTGATTCTGGTAAGAGTCCAATGATTAAGTCTTGAGACCGAACAGCTAGGAGGATGGGAGCGGACTAGTGCTGCCCCTCCCCCCAAGGCTGATGGGGGCCGTTCGTTCCTTTCGTGTTACTGGAGCACTAGAGCCATGATACAGGCTGGGGCACGCTGCGGCCTCTTGTCTGTCTTTTGTTACATATGAGGACTCAATCAAAAAAAAAAAAAACATTGAGCAGAAAGGCAACGGGGCAAAGACATGATCAGAGCATGAATGAAGGGAAAGTTCGATTCTAAGAGACTGTTAATGTCACTGGGTGAGTAGATTTTGAAGCCTGTTCTCTGACTGCAACGTTAGAGGTTTTTATAAAGTGAACTGTCTGACATGTTTGCTGGGGCATAGGGAGTGTAATATAAAAGGCTATAGGAAATGTCATATTTTTCTAAAACACCGCTTTATTTAAGTAGCTTGTACATGAACTGTACAAATATTTCAGAATATATCAACATTTGGTAAAGCACATTTATTTGCAATTCTTAATTGCAATGGTCATGGGGTCACATTTACCGCATGCGTGGGCTAGATCCTTTTTGTATATGGAGCAAAAGTTTATTTTATTTATTTTGCAAGTTTCATGTAGCACGAATATGACTCAAGGTGTCAGACTGCTGTACAGTTTACACAAGATGTCCACCTGTAAACTGGTGGTTGTATAGACAATACAATTATAAACAGACTTACATAATTGTTGCATAGTTCAGTACATGCAGGATGCCAGTTGGTGATTTCTTAGTATTTAGTGACTGGAGATTCCAGGAGGTATACTCTTGTAGATGGTCATTGCAACGTATACACAAGTTCCTCACCCATAAGTTGATATGTAGATTGTGAGGTTACAAACAATGTTGTACACTTGTTACATATGTCAATATGAACATGGTGCACATTGGCAGTTACCTAGTGCCTCTTAACTGGAGATTATAGAGGTTTTACTATTGTAAACAGTAAATTGCTCTCTGCTGTCATTAAGGGTCTTTATTTCTCCACTAGATTTAGGTGTTTTTCGAGCAGTAATACTTTGACGCTTCTCCTGAAGCTATTGATAGGTTTGTGCAAATACTCCAGTTTAAATTTTTTCTTTAAAAAAAAAAAAAAAAAAAAGAGTGTTTTTGCACAGCAGACATGATGAGCTCACATATCTAAAGGTGCTCTCGTATACAATAATGAAGAAAAAGGCAGCTTGGGAAAATGAAATATTTGCCTAGGATCACACAATTGGAGACTAGTTTATGGGTCAGAAGCATTATAGTTAGGTTGAGTAAATTATTCAAGTTACTAGACCTGGTAACATTTTAATGTTTTTTTCTGAGGCTTGGAGAAGGAAAAGTAAACACTAACCTCTATGTTAAAATAAGCAGCAATTTGTAACAAGACATAACCTGACATTTGACCTCCATCTTTGAACACACAGCAAATGTGACAAAATAAATCCAAAATTTGATGACATCTTTACTGCTCATTCACTTTCTGAATGAACAGAACATATGCTCTTTGCCAGACTGAGCTCTCTCACCAGAACAGACCAGTAGGCCCGTTCACTCCCTCATCTTGAAAAAAAGTGACTCCCCATAGCAAGTGGATGGATAGATTTTTCAAGCCCTGTTTCTTGCCAAGCCCATTGCATTAATTTCAGACAAACATTTTATGATATGTACAATTTCAGCCCCCAAGGAAGGTAAATCCAATCCCACAACCCATCCTGTCGATCTATTCCAAGTGGAACAATATCTTGTGTACGTACCTTCTGACCATGCTGACTGAATATGCTGCATAGTGTGTCCTGAAATGCACAGGACCAAATGGCATTTCTGGAACTCCTCCAAGCCATGTGGTGCAAGGGTAGTGCCATCGTCATTGAATGATAATTCATCAGAAGAGTTGGAAAGAGGGGGAGACCATTTTGAGAATCCTAGGAAAGTGTAACCATCACTGGAAAACAAGCGTAGGTTTCCCACCAGGTGTTTTATTTGACTCAGTGCCTGGGCTGAGCTGGGTGCAAGGCATACACGGTGCCCTTGTTCTGTTGCTTCCGGATCTGGCTTCCTACTGAAAAACATGGGAATCTGTAATTTTGAGTGAAATAGGTCTGTTACACTCTGGATCCGAAACACTAAGACATTTAATTTGCGGTAGCTGGAGTCCGTTAGAAAACCAAACCCCAGACTGCTAGCAGGTTCTCCTTGTCCAGAAGGTATTCCGCTCACACAGAGATCCTCTTGATCGAGCAGAAGTTCGCATCGTCCAAAGGCAATTATACCACCATACTGGATTGCATGTCCCTTAAATGGCTCATGTTTCGCACTATAAATACATTGGCCATCTTCAAGAGGATGGATCAAGGCTCCGATTTCCAAAATTACCCACCAGTGGTAGATCAAATATGGTCCTGGTGTTCCATATGCTCCAGTGCAGCTCTGACTAAGAATCTTCCAAAAGGCGGATCAGCTCTGGGTACACCATGCCCATCTGCAGTTGGGAGGCTTTTAGCGACTAAGGTACTGTAGTGAAGAGGCCCTAGAAAAATCACCTGAACTGACAATGCAACAAGGCCCAAGCCTCTGATGAAGTGTCTGAGCAAGAATTTTGTCCTTTACCAAAGTTCTACAAAGTTCTAGCCTGATGCTCCTGACCTTCTGCTGATGTAATCATAACATTACTAATTTAGAATCTAAAACACAGTCTAGAAAAAAACATGGACTGATCTGGTTGTAGGGGCAAGTTGTCCAAGTTTGTGACAAAGTCCAGACCTAACAACGAGATTCGCTGCTAGGCTCAAATGTTCTATAGAACAAAAATTGGATCCTAATCCATGAGAAATACATTGTCTAAACAGTCTCACATCTCTGGGTCTGAGGAACTCTACTACCAGTCTCAAGTGCTTGGTAAAACACCAGGGGGCAGATGAAGGGCCAGAGGGCCAAGACATGAATTAGTTGGCTTGATACTTCCAGGGGAACTGTAGAACCCTACTATACAGTGTGAAGATGAGAACATTAAATGTTGGCATCCCGGAGGTCTAACCTAAGCAGAAGATGAATGCTTCCATCTTGAAATACCAGTAAATCAACCACTCTGTGAACTTCCTTAGATTGAACATGTGTCAAAACCTATTGTCCTTTTTTCCATTAGGACAGTGTAGTTGATGAAGCACCTTGGGGTGGGTGTCCGTTCCAAACTAGGCACCTCTTTGTCCATTAGTATTTGCGCCTCTGTAGAGAAAAATATATGAGATATGTATGTATGAAGGACCCAGGCATTTTCCATCAAATCCTGCCACTGGCGGATGAAGAAGGCCAAACCACCTCCCAGTCTTGAATGGACCCAGGTTATGACTAGACAGGTTCTAACCCCAGCATTCACTCCAGTGCTTAATTTGTAAAGTAATTTGTGCCAGGGCCCTCGGCAAGAGGTCCCTGCAGCTTGTGCCACTCATCACCCCTGCCAGCTCTGCTAATGACAATTATACTCTTACAAGTGTGACAATTCAAGCTATTCCAGGCGCTCAACACAATAAAAATGGTTTGGGCGGCAGGTATTATTTCTTTATAATGTGTACTGAATTAATAAACAACTGTCTAAATTAGACAGACAGCACCACCATTCTAAGCACCGGAAACCGCTTGCTAAAATATAGCACTGTTTCACTCAAAGCCAAGACATTCTTATTCACCCTGAACCCCAGCTCACTTTTCAAGGAATATATCGCCAAGAAAATTAAGAAAGCATAGTATCTAATCTGTCGCCTAAAGAAAGAGTAAGTGAAACCATTACTCTCAGAGAGCGTTGTCATTCACAATTGCCTTTCAAGCCCTCATACTCTTCCATCTGGGTTGTGGCTTTGCTCTGCTTCATGGCCTCTCAGACTCCACACTATTCCCCTACCATGATCAAATACAATTAGCTGCTCTTGCCAGCCTGTGCCAGCTCCAAAACCAGCTACTTAATGTAAAAAGCCATCTCTACCACCATATCTGCCTATCTAACTGGCAAGCTTACCATCCCTAGACTCTTTATACAAGCCTGCAGCCAGGACACCCTCAGACTGGATTTTAATAAGAAAAAAATGAAAAACAAGGCAACAGGCCTTCTACATCTAAGCATCCAGAATTTGGAACAACAGCATTGTATCAATCAAGGCTGTCCCAAACTGCTCCAATTTAGATGAGAGCTGAAGAAACACCTCTTACTAAAACAAAAACAAAAAACCATGTCTTGATGCATTAACTTTCCACTTTAACTCTTGAAACTAGTTCTCCCTTCAGTCACACACTGATAGCGTTTTTGCCTTGGAACCCTGTACAGTGCTCTGTTGCTTTTTAACTAAGTTTGCACTACATAAGAGGCCTCAAAAAAATCTACTCACCCACTCACAATGGCAAGTCAATTTTTTATCAGGGCGAGCAATTTTTAGGTCCTAGTGGCCCGTTCTAAAGAGACAGTTTGAGCTGGCAAAGCACAGGTGTTCTGTTCATTCCAAAAGTGAACGAGTAATAAAAATGACTTGTGTCTATCTTGTGACATTTGCTGTACCTTCAAAGACAGAAGTTAAATGACAGCTTATGTCTTCTTACAAATTGCTGTGTGTTTTATCCTGGAAAGTGATGTGTACTTATTTTGCTGACTGCAAAGTTATAGGATTCTGTAAACTGAACTGTGACAATCGTGCTAGGGTACAAGGAGTGTGAAATGAAAGGTTGCAGGATGTTAGCTTTTTTTAACACAATATTTAAATAACGTGTGTTGGAAATTGCCCTTTCCACAGGGTTATCCCCAAACTTTTTGCTTCTGACCTTCTTTTTTTGACTGTTTGCTGCATTTCGTTTTTGACTTTAGGACTCTGGGTACTTTACCACTGATGACCAGTGCTAAAGTGGAAGAGTTCTCTGTCTAAAAGGTATTGGTGAATGGTTGATCCATGATTTGCATATTTGATTTACTTGTAAGTTCCTAGTAACGTGCACTGTGTGTGCCCAGGGCCTGTAAATCAAATCCTACTAAGTGGGCCTGCAGCACTAATTGTGCCACCCACATTAGTAGCCCTGTAAACATGTCTCAGACCTGCCACTACAGTGTCTGTGTGTGCGGTCTTAAACTGCAATTCCGACCTGGCAAGTGCACCAACTTGTCAGGCCCAAAGCTTATTTTTTACTACATGTAAGTCACCCCTAAGGTAGGCCCAAGACAGCCCCATGGGCAGGTTGCAGTGTATTTAAAAGTTAGGACATGTACCAACGTGTTTTACATGTCCCGATAGAGAAATAGTGCTAAATTTGGTTTTCACTACTGCAATGACTATCTCTCCCATAGAGATACATGGAGATTGCCTTGAAATATCTTAAGTGTAATTTCCCATTGGGAGCAGATACAGATGTGGAGTCTGGGGTGTCTTAACTCACAATTTCAAAATACATCTTTGGTGAAAATGTTTTTTTAAATTGCCAGTTTGAAAATGCCACTCTCAGAATGTGGGAATTTTCTTGCTTAACCATTCTGTGCCTCTGCCTGTCTGTGGAAAACACGTCTGGGTCAGGATGACAGTTGGCTGTTTGTGATTTCACTATAGACAGTCACACAAAGGGAGCGGAGGTGTGCCCTGCATATCCTGAAGGGTCTTCCTGAGCTAGAGTGGTGGGAGGAGCTGACACTTGCACCTGAATAGGGCTGTGCCTGTCCTTACACAAAGTAGTCTCCAACCCCCTATAATGTTTCTGGGGCCAGGGCAGGAAAAGCAGGGTCTTGTGTACTACAAAGACTTTTTCTTTGAAGTTCGCCTACTTCAAAGGCAGAAACGGGTTTAAGTACTGGACCTCTTAACCCACATAGATAGGACACTTCTGGAGGAAGGACATTCTGCCAGGAAGAAGAGCTGGATGCTCTAGGAGGGTCTACCACTCTGCCTGTTGCTTTGCTGTGCTGGCTTGCTACTTCTGTCCTTGGAGTGAAAGGACTGGACTTTACTTTCTACATCCTGCTTCCAAAGGTTCGCCAACGGCTTGAGTTGAGCTTGCCTCTTGTTAAGAAGTCTCAGGGACATCAAAGACTTCATCTGCCAGCAACTGAGCTCCTCTGCTGAGTGCCCTGTCCTGCCAAGCAGTGCTAAATCCAGTCTGGGCCATTACAAACCGAAGCATCGCTGGAAGGATTCAACACATCACTGCTGCCTGCGTCAGAGCGTGGTCTCCGCTTGACGTAACAACCGCAGCTTTCAATGCATGCCCCAGCTTTCGGTTGTAGCATGTCAAAAGAACCACTGCTGCATGAGTTTTGAGCACGGCATCACTGAAGTCCATGAAACACCGCCCTGACTCCGACAAGGTACCTGCTTCATCGATTTGAGATAAGACGCATCGCAGCTTGACTTCTGATGCATCACCAAGCATCATTCCTGGATTCTTCATCAACACTACACCACCGTAAGAAACAGGTGTTTCATGCTTTGAATGATGCATCACCTCCCTTGTGGCAGTAAGGAACCAACACATCACTGCCTCTGCTTAGCAGTAAGGAACCAATGCATCAATTCCCCTGCAGCAGTAAGGAACCAACAAATCTCTGGCTCTTTTGACCCATCACCTCCCCTTGCAGCTCGCATCGTCTTTGTTTTTGATGCATCTCAGGTACTTTGCCTCAGTCAAGCACTTCATTGGTTTCAAAGAACTACAATTGTATTTAACCTTTTAAAAGTGATATCTTTGCTTGTGCATGTTGGATTTTTGTTGTATGTGGTCTTGTTTTACTCAGAGTGTGAGTGTGTGTGTGTGTGTGTGTGTGTGTGTCTACCTACCTACCTAGGGGGTGAGCAGTGGTTATCTTAGCTGTGTGACTCACTTACCCTGTCAGGGTTCCTACTTGGACAGGGTGCAAACCACTCCCAACTAGAGACCCCATTTCTAACAGCATGTACATTAACTGTGAAAATATAGCAGTTACGAAAGCACTGTAATGTGTGATGGAAACAAAGATGTTAATAAGGTCAAAACAAATCACAACACTTTCCTTGGTGATAAATCACATTATCGTTTGAATGCTATATACTTTTATCAGTAAAACTGCATGTTAGTGGGGAAGTTTGAGGCCATTTTAGTGGAAAATGTGCTGTCTGTAAATGACCGGGCTCTACCACATCATGCTTTAGTAATATATTCATTAACGAGCATTGGCATAGCCAATAGGTCTTGCCTTTGGGACCTTAAAAGTGTTTAGTCATGCAGCAGATTATCCTGGTTCTACATCTACTGTTACTTGACAAGGAGGAGGCTAAAATGACCACATCTAACCAACAATCTAAATAAAATGAGTAATTTCCAGGCAAGTGCAACAGTGCACCGCATAGGGGTATAAAATATAATAGTCAAGAAATAATGATGGTACGAGAGCATTCAACTCTCTCTCACACTTTCCTGCCATGTAGAAGCACACCCACAGGTCTGCCACACAATAGTTGGATAGAACATTACTCCTAACTTCACAGGCTGCATCAAATTTCTTCCCACAACACAAAACACACACCTTACCAATCACGCAGAAGAGAGCGGTAGCTCACAGAAACCCAGAGAATGTGTTTGAGGTTTCATTAATGGCAAAAATGCAAAATACTATGACATATATTACCTCATGCGGTACGCTGTATTGCAGGAAAAAACAATGAGCACTTGCCAGACAACCTCGGGCCCTGACTTTCAAAGCCATTATTTTAGCAAGGGTGTATTGTTAAACATGACGTAAAGCTGACATGCAATTTAGATATGCCTCTATGTGAAGGTAAACATGTATTCTATCCTTCAAGGCACGCCTGTGGACTGCAGCCTAACATGCACCGCCAGTTGTTGATATTTTCTTCTTCTATGGTAGGAGTAAAGTAATAAATTAATATGTCCCTGTGTCTTAGATGTTTAGCAGTGCCAATAAAATTCCCTCTCATGGTAAGAAAGAAAGGATTAAAGAAAGGTAAAACAGTTCAGTTTCCAAAGTCTACATTGATAATTATAGATTTGCTGCATAATCCATACCTGCCGCATAATCTGAAGATTTTAACAAAAAACAATTGTTTCAAGCTGAAGCGGTTCAAACGTTACTAAAAATGCGATGACGTGTTGCTGCGAAGTGGAATGTCCTTTACAAAGCTGGACTGGTCACATTTCCGGTGCATGTTTGGCTATTAAACTGGAATTATGTAGTGCAACCCATGCCCACAGAGTGTTACCAAGTTTAAAAATGATGAAATAATTAAGTAATATTACTACAAAATGTGCTGCATAATTTGCCTTTTTTGCAGCATAATTTACTCAATCTTGTCACATAATTTGGCCCTCTCCTGCAGCATAATTCCAGTGGCCCTGGCTATCAGTGAATATCCTTTGTGATTTAATCAGTGGCCATCATAGCTGAGATCCGGAAACAAAGAAGGTGTGGTATGCTGATGTATGTCTGTTCCACCAGTAAGAAGAATGATGGGATAGCTGTAGCTAGAAAGAGATGGACCATTGGAATTGAAGCCTTTCAGAAGTGGTGTGGCTATTTAAATGGTACAATTCCAGAGGTGGACACTGTGGGAAAGGTCAGACTGAGCGGTTCTCACTGCCATTTCACTCAGGTTACATGGCTACAACTCAGTGAAGCCTCAGACTGAACACAGGCCGGGTTGTGTGGACAGTGGGTGTATTTATGTGGGTGCCATCAAAGCAGAGCTCTGTCTGCAGATGGCAACGCTCCCCACCAGTAGTTTGCAGAATAATTGGCCATGTTTTGATGTTGGCATCTTGATAAGAGAGGCTGGAGTGGGAGGTGGTGGTCTGATGGGTGTTCGATGGATGGGTTTCAGGTGGATGATGAGTGGTAATTATCAGACACTCTCCCCTTGTTCAGGCTCCCTGCAGAGCTGCAGCTTGCCTCCACCTAGGGCCAATGTTTTTGCAAAGTCCTGGAGGGGGCACTGCAGGGGAGCTTGGACAGAGGGTGACTTTCTCAATTCCAGGCTATCTCTCAAGTCCTGGCTCGGATCCCTCAAAATGTAGTGGAACGAGATCAAAACGAAGTTAATTTTGTGCAGCAGGTGAACAAAGAGACGTGCATCAGACGTGGTCAGTTCTTTTTCTGTGACACGCTAGGTCATGGTGTGGGTGGTTGCTTATGAAGCGTTCCTCTCCAGTAGAAGTACGAGTTTCATGGTCGTATACACTAAACAAGAGCAGCAGAGATACAGCGCTGACACTTTACAACCCCTACTACAAAGAACAGTAGTGCGGTGACCAGCAGTGCAAGCTTCCCTAGCACTAAGGACTACGCAAGCTTTCCCCATTCATAAAACAGATGGGGCACAGACCGCAGAGGCGCAGGCTCACCTCCAGAGCAGTAGCGATACAGCACGGGCAGTTTACAACCCCTTCTACAAAGAACAGTAGCAAAGGTAACCTGCCATGCAAGCTTCTCACACACATGTAACATGTACACATACATGGCGCAGGGCAAGCTTCCTTCTCGCTGAAAATAGTACAGTGTAGGCAGTAGTAGGTGTAATTGACTTCCCACACAGACGGAACAAGCACAACAACACAAGCTTCTCTCAGACACTGTGCATGTGTAGAGCACAGACAGTCCATTGGCTGATAGCTCAGACAGTTTTTTGAAGCTTTAATACATCTGGATATGGCTTTTTACCTCCATTTAGGTATTTTGATTACAAGGAGACGATTTGAGGGAGTAATCCATCTACGTAAGAAGGTGGTAGGAGCTCTATTGGCTCCCCTCTTCGAAGTAAGAGAGTTATTTCATACTTCTTCAGTTTTCAAGTATAGCAACACTTCTAATGGAACTATTTTTGGGAGTAATTGTGTTATCAACCATTTGAGGTTTTATATTCACTGGAGTCATGGATAATAATAAGCTATCCTTGACCACTCTTTGGATGGTCTGTTTTAGAGTAACGATGATTGTGTCGAGAAACGACATTAAACAATTAATTATGCATGATTTGGTGCACTTAGATACATCCTGTGGATATTTGCTCAGGGTGTAAGTTTTTCTTGCATGAGAATCACATCATCTGGGGGCTATTGGAACTATAATTTTTTCTTCCACTTTTTCTCTCTTTGAGCACTGGATATTATTTGTCTCAAGCCGAGAGTTATAGTTAATCTTTTTACATTTCAGGAACATATATCTTATGAACAATATATTTTTTTCCTGGGCCGACTCTTATCTATATCAACCTTATGTGCCCAGAAGTAGGTGATGGCCCTGTGTGGCCACTTATCACCGAAACGTACGTCGGCACTATTGTGTAGGACAAGGACATTGCACTTGATTTATCCTTCCTCTCCAACATACTGTGTATCAACATACAAGGAGTCTCAATTCAGTAATAAATACTATAACAGGAATAGAGGACTTTTTGGAATATGACAACCTGTGGACAATGAAGTTGTACACATTGGAAAGCTACAATCATGTTGGAGTATAACCAGCGAGACCGGTTGGTCCGTCTGCGAGTGGATTTCCGGTTTTGTTTCTCAATGTGCTATTTATACATATGTCGTGTCTTTTTCTGTATTATATCCTGTATGATTGATTTGGTGTGATTGTGTGAATTGTTTAGTATTTCATTTTCACTTCCCAGGTGATATAAGAATATTTCCTTACTATACAATTTTTTCTCTTCGTAATAATTTGATTTATGAATATTTACATTATTGAATAAATAAAAAATGGATTTTGATATTACAGACATTTATATACATTTAGAATTTGGCGGCTTGAAACATTATCTCTTTATGAGCTGGGAATTCCGTTTCTAGGAACCCAGTTTATATGGTGGGCATTTTGTGGTATAGAGCACAGACAGTAGCATGGGAAGCTTCTCTCACACAGATCAGGCAGAGCAGATAAGTATTGTAACTTTATTCAGATATCGAACAGGACATGCTGCTGGGGTACGATTTTCACTCACAAATGTATTTTGCAGGTTTTTTTTTTTTTTTTTTTTACAGTGCAAACATTTATTTGCATTTTAAACAAACATATCAAAACATACCAACGGGCAAGGAGACAGGAGGCATTAACAATTCAAGTGAAAACATAGGAATAAACTCTAATATCTATTAGTATGCAATCCCTTAATTGTAGGGGTTACTCTGAAGTGTCTGCAAGGATTATTGGGGATGTTTCCCACCTTAAAGGAATGTACAGACCATCTGCTCTATCTTATTAAAGATGTCCTCGGGCAGATGCACATAAGTGTTTTGTAGGAAATATAATGGTTTCAATCACTTGGGTATAAAGCCCATCTGGTCCGAATGAATCAGGGGTGATATGACTGGAACTAACTGCGTGGCGAGTACATTAGTAAGATTTTGATCTCTATGTTCAAGAGTGAGATCAGCCGGTAGGAATTACAATCCTATGAAGATTTTCCCTCCTTAGGAATCACCTCTACTGTGGTGTTTCGTAAATCCCATAGTAGCATACCTGTCTCTCTGGCGTCTTGAAACATCTTGAGAGGATAGGGGCAGAGAATAATCAGTGTTTTTATTGAAGAGCTCTTGAAAGGCCATGTAGCTCTCAATTAGGGTTGTGGCTGTGGATGTGTGCTTAAGGTAGAGTTCCTTGGGGCGTAGCTTGGGGAGTCAAGTTGGCAGTCGCACTCAAAGAGTGCTCGGGACCCCTCCATCATCCGCCGCACGCTATGCTGTTTCAAGTGCCTGCTGAGCCTCCAAAATGATGACCTGCTTGTGTTGTGCCCCCCCCCGCTGCATCTGAAGGAATCTGGTCCCACTGGGGTGGCAGTAAGGACATGCCTGCAGCCTGCTGGGTTGCCCCCCTGCGTGCCATCCCCTCACTCTTGTCTGCCGGCAGCTGCGGGCCCCTGGGACCGGGACTCAAAGCCTCTCCGGGCCACCGTCAATGGCGTTGATGCCTCCTGAGGTGAGGAGCGGGGGGGATGGCCCACGGAGTGGTGCGAGGCACCGGGTGTCTCTGCCCGGGGCCCCGTGTGGTAGGGGGCCGGACTGGACGCTCTGCTCCGGCTTCCTGGACTGCGGTGGCAGGGCAAGTTGAGCTTCTCTTGCCGCCATGAGGCCACATTGACCCCTGCAGGCAGCCCTGCCTTGGGGCGCTCCCATGCAGGGAGAAGGAGCAGAGGGGGCAGGCTACGTGCCATAAATATTAAACAGTAAACCATTGGCTGCCTCCCTCCCCTTGTCCCCCCTCCCTTTTGGCAAAACAAGGGGCTCAGGGTAGGGGTGAAGACACATAGTGGGCCTTTGTGGGTGGTCCGTGTGCCCACCACCAAAAAAGACAAGAACTGGAGACCCTGGTGGGGAGGCCAGGCACGCCAGAAGTATCCTGGGCCCGAAGCTGGACTGCATGGCACCATACTGGCTTCGTCTTCCCGCTCGCCCGAGGGGCGAGGAACCCCACCCAATATACAGAGGCTGAGTGGCTGGATGCCGAAATCGCATGGAAGCAAGAGGCCAAGTGACATGCCATGGGAGTGCCCAGAGACAGCGCATTATTGAATTCCGCAGCCCAAGGGGGCACGCTGTGTGTCACAGAGACCACTGAGGGTGCGTGCGGTGTGCGACAGACTCAAAGGGCCTCGCGCCTGCCCCTCTCCGGAGCTTGGGGTGCCCCTGTGGCGATACTGTGACTGATGAGGTCAGATGTATAGCAGGGCCGGCTTGCAGCAGTGACAGTGGATACGTTCCCAGGGACTCTGCACCTTCCCAGTTCCCCTCTGTCCTGTTGATCGGTGGTATTCAGGCAGAACACTTCCACACCCCTGCGGTCCTGACCATGGGAAAGGAGAAACGGGCGCAGCTTTCAACGTCTCAGACCCACATAGACACATATTCTGCCACAGCTGGGGCTCAGGGCAGAGGGGACATGGTGGATGTGCCCGCTACCACAGGAGAGGCCGCTAAGATCCTACAGGCTATCCAGAAATCACAGACAACAGCTGAACATAAGATTGGGGAGGTAAGTGTTGATATGGCTTTGTTACGACAGGACCTTAAAAACAACACAGCACATATCACTGAAGCAGAAGAACGTGTTTCCACAGTGGAAGATGAAGTTTGAGAGCTAAAGTCTAAAGTGAATTGCTTACATACCCACACCCATGAGTTGCAGCGCCAGGCAGAGGATGCCGAAAAATCAAATCTAGACGTAATAATCTGCGCTTCACTGGCTTTCCGTAAGGAGTTGAGGGCTCCTGCACTGGTGATTTCCTCAAGACCTGGCTCAAGACATGGATGCCCCTGCTAAAATGTCCCTATGGTTCACTGTGGAGCAAGCTCATAAAGCACTTACAGTGAAACAGTTCCCCCCCCTGGGGTGCCTCTCCCAGGGCACTGGTAGCCCGCTCCCTTAATTTCCTGTTTCTTGACAGAGGCCCATCGACAAGAAGAAGTGCACTTCCAAAATTCAAAGATCCTGATTTTCTCGGACTACTCCCGGGATGACCAGAACAAGAGGCGCTCTTATGACAGAGTGAAGCAGAAATTGAAAGCCTTACACCTGCAACACATGCTCCTTTTCCCTGCCAGTCTTAAGGTCTTACATGCCGGGAAGGACCACTTCTTTGATACGCCTGAAGCGGCATGGGAGTGGGCGACAGAGGAGCTGCCGCTCCAACCACGTCTCGGGCGGAGGGTTTTCCTGGCCGGCCCTCGGCTTATCGAGAGAGAGGGTGCGTGGTCCAGACGCTCTCACACCAGATCCCAGCGGTGGGAGGCGGAAAACTTCACAACTGTCAAGATCGTCCAGCCCCTGCTCTGCCGGCCTGCCGGTGCCGCTTCGTGCCAGTGCATCTAGCAGTCTGTTCCAGCCAGCCCAGACCCCTCCGCCTGAGGGGGAGAGACTAAGTCAATCACCGTTAATCTGAACAACTCTGGAGCCAAGAGGTAGTGACTGCTGAGGTCATCAGGCAGAACAGATACAAAAATCCTACTCCTGGAGGAGTCCACCACTCTATACTGTATACGTCTTTGATTTTATCTAAGTTACTTTAGTTGTTATTAAAGGGTGACAGATGCTTCTCCATTTGGGGTGGGAAGTGTGGGAAGGCGGGCTGTTGGGCGATGTATGTTTAAACCTGTTATCACTCAAGGTCAAGTACTGTTATTATCTCTTGCTTCGTATGTTGCTGTCCGGTGGTACTAAATAACTACACACAAATAGGACCCATGCTGAAGCTCCTACTCACATCATATGGTCCTTCATTGGGTTTCAGGGACCCTTAATCCAGGGGTTCTCCTGGGCCCTACTGTTGTACTCCTATGTCCCATGGCCCCATGTAACAGAATATCGTGGAAGGTCAATGGACTCCTTGATAAAATCAAAAGGGCTGCTGTCCTGCGACACTCACAATGTTTTTGTCCCTCCGTACTGCTCCTTCAGGAAACACATCTAATGGGATTGCTTGCCCGTTTCTTGCCTCATATGGCTACAATTGGGTGTATCATGCAGGCTTCTTGCGTGGAGCCAAATAAGTCCCAATACTCCTACACCGCAGCTACCCGATGGTGGTGCACTGAACATGGCTTGGCCTTAAGGGGAGGGCTAGCGCCCCGGCGGGCACAATAGACAGGCATCCCATTGATCTTCTTAGTATATACCTCCCTCCCATCCCAACAACATTCGAAACATTCTTCACCACCATAACAGATATAATCCTCCAGATGCCCACAGGACCCTCCATCCTAGGGGGCAACACGAATACCCTCCTTGGTTTAGATCAAGATATTACAGCCCCTCCCCCCCCTCCCAATTCCGACAGAGGCAGTCCACTCTTCTAAAAAATGTCTGAGTCTGGGTTTGTGCAATGTGTATATGCGCGCATAGATATGTTGCTTATGCTGGCCACCAACCTCCCTTTGCTCACCCAAGTACAGATATTTGTGTGGAGCATTTCTGACTATGCACCTCTGCTCTTCACTAGTGGCTCCCCAGAGGTCAATCTGGCGCCTTAATGCCTGGGTTCTGCAGGATGTGGCCTACTCCGCCACTCTCCGGGTAGAAATAGAATACTACTTCCGGGACAATGCAGGCAGTGTCCAGTCCAATATAACACTATGGGCAGCGGGCAAGGCAGCTATCCGGGGTCACGCTAAAGCTCTCCTGTGCCAAACAGAAAAGGAGAAACAAACACACGTAACAAGGCTTTAAGCCCAAGCGCTGCTGCTAGAAAAAGAGCTGAACCAGGAATGGGGGAGGGACCATGAGTGGCACTAGAACAGGCCACAATAGTAGTACTCCCAAAATCCCAGCCCTCCCATGTCATGCACTGCCTACCGGCCCATTTCCTTAGTAAACGGGGAGATAATAATATATGCCACTATCTTAGCTACCTGCCTGAAGACAGTCTTATGGCAGTTGGTTCACCCCGATCAATGTGGCTTCATGCCCGCCCAGGGGACTCGGCACTGTTTACGGAGGCTACATGTTGCCCTGGCACACAGACAGCTCACTTCTCCCCCCCGGCACTGCTATTAATACACTTCGAAAAGGCGTTTAATTCTGTAGACTGGGGATACCCAGATTTAGTTCTCTGGAAAATGGGTCTGGGATGTGCCTTTTGTCATATGGTGCATCTTCTTTACTAGAAGCCAATGGCCCCAGTTCTCGTTAATGGAATATTGTCAGAGCCCTTCCCAGTGAGGAGAGGGATGCGGCAGGGCTGTCCACTGTTCCCCCTCCACACTTCACCCTCACCATATAACCCCTAGCACATCTGATTTATCAGCATGCCTTTCTTACTGGGTGAAGGTGCCTGGAGGGGAATAAGACCACATAGATCTTAATGCTGATGACGTACTTTTATATTTATGGCACCCGGCAGTGAGCGGTCCCAGATGCCTATACGTACTCCGGGTTTCTGAAGAGGCCTCCAGTCTCAGAGTAAACCATCAGAAATTCCTCTTGATCCCACTCACGAGCTCCTGTGATGCCGTGGACTGGCAATCTCATATACCAATATGACGCCTTAGCTTCACTTACCTGGGAATCAAAATTGCACTAGAGCTGTCCATGACACGGTCCCTAAACGTCAACCCCCATTGTCAAAAGAGTGAAAGCTGTTCTCGGACGATGGCAAGGCGCATAGCCTTGTACAAAATGCTGGTTCTACTGTGCTTCTTGTACGTCCTCCAGAATCTCCCCATTCAGCTCCTCCGCCAGTGGTTCCGAGAAATGGACGCAGTTACCCACGCATTTATTTGGCAAGATGGCAGGCGTCACATTTCTTGGGATGTTTGTCAGTGGGATACATATGAAGGCGGCTTAGGCATGTCAAATCTGTATCTGTACCACTTGGCTACGCAAACGCTAATTATTGATGAATGGCTCAACAGGGGTGGGATGATCCGGCCTACCACCTTGAGCTCACTACGATCGGGTTTTCCAGAATCATGGGTGTGATGTATGGGAACTCCATCCCTAGGACTAATTCCAAGATTACGCGCTTGGTTTCTCGAGGGTGGTGCGCTGCCCAGAAACACACAGGATGGTGGAACTGAATTACCCGGTGCACACCACTGTGGAAAGGGACACTGCTGCAGGATGTGGAAGCCCTGAGTGATTCTCCAAATGGGATAACATTAGTCTTACTGTAGTCGGTGATGTCTGGGGCTGTAATCATATGATGTCCTTTCAGGAACTCTGACAAACCTATGCCCTGGCTACAACACAATTCCACAAATTTTTACAACTGAGACACTCACTGGCGATCCATATCCCCAGGGACACCTCCCGGGTTTCAGCCCCATGGAAGCCAAGATAATGATGGGGGCCTTGGGTGCCGGGGGAGTGTGGGGATTTTATCAATCCTTAGTATTCGATGCTTCAACGTCTCTTCAGCCTCTGCGCTCCTGATGGGAGCCATGGATTGGGCCTATGGAAGACGATGATTGGAGAGACGCATTAATGGCACCACGCAGTCTCACCATATCTGCCAGACTACCCTTAATACAAACATTATTTAAACAGTGCATACCTCACTCCTACTAGGCTCCATCGGGCAGGGCTGCGCACAACCTCAGACTGCAATAGATGCACCCATTCACCTGCCAATTTCTTCCATATAGCCTGGTCCTGCCCTGTCATCGCACGCAACTGGTCACAAATCTTAGATGAGCTCTTGGCGGTGCCTGTTGGTGGCTCTTCTGGGGGTAGAGGGAGTCGATGGCACACAGGCGCAAAAAACATTTTGGGCATAGTGCTGCTTATAGCTAAAAGAGACATTGACACACAATGGGCGCGGAGCACCCACTCTCCCTAGTGCAGTGGAAGCAGACATTGGATTTCGCTTTTGTGCTATGATATGTTGGGCCCTCTCTCTGAGAACTGTCTTACATGCCTCCTAGAGTGTAATTGCAGAGGCCACGGAGTCTTTATTTTCCTTAAAGTATAACATGGTGTCAACCCTAACTCCCTGTGCTATCTCCATATCTTTTCACTCCCAGGCGTTCAGCCTCCAGATGCCCCTCTCCTTATGGTGTCAGGTCCAATCGTAAGCCATAGAGGGGAGTGGTCTGACAGCCCTCTCGCTAAATAGTCTGCCTCTTCTACCACAGCCAGGACACAATCCAGTCCTGAGAAGACTATGTGCCCCCGAGTTGTATGAGAATTGCTTGTCTCCAGGAGGGCAGCGGTGCCAGAGATCAGTCAGACTTAGGGAGGCCACCACGTTGGCTACTTGGATTCTCCATGAGGAGGCTGCAGTGTGTTGTGATCGGTCCTGCTAAGGGCTAGTGACATCATTAAAATCCCCCCTATTAAGTGGAGGGGTGAATTTGATTCTAACAGGACTCCTACTGTTGTGTAGCCATTTTAGTTATAGCTCCATGCACGTATTTTAACACATTAGGCCTGCCGCTGTGCACTTTAGCCTAGATATATTTTATTTGACTCCGCTTTAGTATTGTTACAGTAGCCGCTTTTACGGTCCTTTTTTATTTTTTATCTATCTCACTGTCTCAAACAAGACATTCTTGCTCACTCTGTGCTTCTTCCAAGGCTGCAGCAAGATAGGTTGTCGGTGAACGTGGTATAAGTTTAGCCTCCAACATTAATAGGAAAACACACATCCTTAGGTAGTGGTTCTCTGGTTGGAATCTCCCTATAAGGTGTAAGGGACAAGGAAGTGTTTTTATAATAAAACAGCTGATGTTCTGAGAAAATGTCCCTACGTAAGGATGTGTGTTTTCCTACGAATGTCAGAGACTAAACTTATACCACATTCACCGACAACCTATCTTGCTGCAGCCTTGGAAGAAGCACAGAGTGAGCTTAAAAGTAAGTAGGATCACTACCTCTCTGGACCCAGTGATGAGACCCACATGTGCTATTACTGAGTATGCACCCCTGGCAATACAGATACAGTTTGGACCTTTGAGGTGTCTTTCCTGAAGGAGGACTAGGTCCGGCTTGCACCTTTTATCACCCAGTCCGTTAATGTTGCTTGACAACACAGTATATCTACCATTCTCACCCCTTAACTGTGTATATCTGAAATCTGCTCTGCATGACAGACCCTTCTCTGATTTGACAATACCATCGTGTCCTACGATTACATTGTAGTAGTTTTTTTTTTTTTTTAGCAATCCATGCACCACATCTCTAAACATAATGTAATCATCAAATAAACTCACAACACCCCACCCCACCCCACACTGTTCTCTGCAGATTTTGTTATCCTCAACCAAAAAACTGTTCCGCGGAGAGGCTGGAGAGGTCTGTATTCCCGCCCTACCCATATTAGACTACCACTATTTAAGGCGTATGTCTGCGCCAAGAACTTAAAACTCCCAAAGGCAGTCATTTATTGCATGATACAACAGGCACCGTGTTGTGTCCATGGATCAAGCAGGCGCTGACAGTCGGGGGGGAATTAGGACGGGATGGGAGGTTTCATAATTCTAGATCTGCGTCCCAAAATTACGTGATAATCGGCCAGCGGAGCCAACCCCTTTTAAGCAGGGGTGTCGTTAGTGGGCACTGGGGTTTCCCAGACCATGCCCCTTCTTCCATTCAACCTATGGATGACACCAATGGGTGTCTCGAGTCAGATACATCAGCTTCTTTGGCTCTGGATGTATCACTTGTCGATGTTGTATATTGGCAAGTCGCTTTGCTTCTCTTTGTGGCCATCATCGATCCTTCTTCCGAGTCAGAGTATTGCGTGGGTGTGGGTTGTGTCACAGACCTGGTCTTTTGACGTCTGTAAGGCCTACATCGTCTGGAAGAGTTGGTTTCCTTGTTTGGGATGGCTGCTGTGATCTGGAGTAAGTACCTCTTTCTCGGGCTGGCGGGGAGTCTGCTTTCCTCAGTGCATCACCGGTGGTTAGTCTTGGCCTCTTCTCAAGCTACTCCCAGGCCTATTCTGGAGTGTGAAAGAAATTAATCTTGCCTTGGAAAATAACTTTCAAGTTGGCTGGGAAAGGAGCATATATTGCAATTGGAGAGTGCGCAGTTTGGCTTTTACCGCATCAAAGGTACATCGCAGGTGCTGAACTTCCATTGTATAGTCGGGGAAAATTTGTATCAATGAGTTCTCATAGTGCACCTCCTTCAGCCTCCTCAATTCAGATAGGATTAAGTCCCGGTTCTGGGAATTTAAAAACTGTGCTATCACTGGTCTTGGTGGGGGGCCGAGGTGGCAGTTTATTGCTCAGCGCACCGTAGGTGCATTCTAGCACAAAACACTGTGAAAATCTCTCTTTGGGGAACTCTTGGGGGAGCAAGTCTGTAAGGAATTTGCTTGTGTTTAGGCCTTCTGCTACTTCCGGGAACCTCACAAAACTGAAGTTGTTTCTCCGTGCCCAGTTTTCCGCATCTTCGAGGCGTCATACTACATCTTTGTCTGCCCGAACTTCTGTAACCTCTTTTCTGAAGGTGTGCATAGTGTCCTCTAGATCAGATATCCTTGTTTCAGCTGTAGTCACTCTTCCCGCTATGTTTATAAGGTCTTGTTGAAGGAGGGAGACTTCTGTTCTGACTTCGCCAATCCCAAATTCCAGGGCTATCTGGGAAGAGTGTATAGCTTGCAGCAGGGCAGCGTTGTCTGGACCTGTCTGCACCGGCAGATGCCTATCTTCACCTGCGATCGAAGAGACTACTCTGGCATCAAGTTTCCCTGGGGGTGGGGGAGTTTGCTGTTCCTTATCCTTTGTCATGGCCAGTGGGGACACAGAAAAACACTGAAATGGACATCGGTGGGCAAGTCGTGTCACCGCGCTAGGTCTATGCATTCCGGTTATATGCCCCTAATCTGATGGGGCCCTCTGTATAGACAAGTCTGGACGGCTGTCTCTTGCTGTCTAGGGCTCAAAGAGGCAGTCCAGTGTTATGCCTCGGAGGATCCTAGAATCGCCCCTCTGGCTCAGCAAATTCTTTTCTATCACAGTTCAGGGCTCAAAGCCCCCTAGAAAGGAGTTACCGTGGTTAGGGTGGGCACTGGGTGCCTCACTGGATCAATGCTGAAAGGAGGGCCCGCACTGGTTGTCTGCACTGGCACCAACAGTCCCCAGTAGTCCTCCTAGATATGCCAGTCTTTACTTCAAGTGGGGGGTCAAACTGATTACAGGCCATTCCACTAGCCCTTCGTTATCCCACCGTAAGTTACCTTAAGTGGTGGACTTCCATGGGGTGTCTGCCCCCTTTTCCCCCGTTTTGTACACAGAGCTACGGATACCAGGCTGTGGCCTGCACCGTTAGCACCAGATGCTTTACGAGGGGTTCCCGGGGGCCTCGTATGCACACTCCTGGGTTCACTGGCCACCTCTTCATTACTTGCGCAGGTTGCCTGTCCTGCTGACTGTGTCTTGAGCAAGGGTGCCGCAAGGAGGAACTTGGCTTCCAGGGTGTAGGCTGCTGCGCCCGGACCCATCTCCTACCTCCTGAGCACCTCTTGTGGCCTCACATCACCTCACTTTAGGGCTCGTGCGATTCTTGCCCTCCTCCCTCAGTCTACTTTCCTTTAGTCCTACGGAGTGGGCCTAGGCTCGGGGACTTACAGGATGAACTTGCTCATGCGCCACACAGCCTACCGCCTCACACCATCTCTCACCGGTTCAGTGCCGGCAGTTGCACAGTTCGCCCTCAGTGAGAAACGGGAATGCAGACCCAGTGGTGATATTCAAGCAATAGGTGACACTGCGTGCCTCCTCTCCCTCCCATCCCCCCAGGCACCGCCACTATCGCAGATGGAGATCACAGAGTGGCTGCAAGCATACTGCCACCGCTCCCACCTCATGGCAGGCCCCAGTCATGGCATCTGCTCCCCCATCCAGGCAGAGTGTAGCCCGGATCAGAGTTTTCCATCTACACAAGTTTCTGTCTTGCCGGGTGGGTCGCTGTAGCTTATCATGGGGGCTAGGACCTCACTCATCGGCTTCTGCCAATCCTATGATGCGGATCCGGGATCCGAATTGCACAGGGGAGGCCCAGCCATGCACCACACAGCCCACCGCCCCGTGCCACTTCACGACGACTAGGGGTCGGCAGATGCCCAGGATGCCTTTGAGGGTTGCGACAGACTTGCAGGGTGCGGCGGAGCACCAACTATAACACCTGCTCTGTGACTCTTCTCTCCCCGAGCGCCACCACTGGCGAGGCAGGGGCTCATGCCAAGCTGCAGTCAGGGGGCCGCCACTCCCACTGCATGGCAGGCCACCCCAAGATGCGCCAAAACAGACACCAGCAGTTGTGACCGCAAGCTTTGCATGCATATTTAACACTTCATCATAAATCAGTAGTGCAAATTTACTGTAGATGTAAAAGCAGAAGCAGAATTACAAACTCTGTGCTTGCACACACAGGAGATACGGTAAAGGAAATAGAGTTGCAGTTCCCTCACACACAGATAGAACAGTAGCAGTACAGGCTTGTTTCACAATGGGACACTCTCAGCAAGCTTCGCTCGCACACAAAATAGGTCCAGCAAAAGCAGCAGCTGTGCAACAGTACATCTTTTAGCATGCATAACACATTTAAATATGACCGCGGTGCAAGCTTCATTCAGGCATAACAGCAATGTAGGCTTCCTCCACACGAGGCACCTACTACACGGGAAGCAGCATTACAGGCTGCTTTCCAATTTATCAGGTAGGGGCAGTGCCTGATTTTTTCACAAATATGGGAGCCACATTACAAGTAGTAGCAGTGAAAGCTTTCCTCATTCAAAATAAGAGGCAGTGGTGGCAGTGCACACTTGCTTCACACAGTAGAACTACAACACAGGCAGCAGCAGTACAAGCTCATTTCACACTTTCTTAACTGGTAGTGGAGGTGCACAGCAGAATAAACAGAAGTACTGCCAGCTTTCCTGCTATGCACAGAGGAGGCAAAGTCGTCAAACGAGCAGTTGCTTTATGTTATGGTGTTGAGACTTGCCTGGAGCACGTCTGCTACTGGTGTGGCATCTTACTGTTTGTGTGGGGGCAGCCCAGCCACCCTTGGGTATAACTGAGTAAAAGAGTCTCACACAGATAGAGCACCTGTCAGATCGAGGAGCTCTTCACTTTGTCCAGGGCTCTCACCTCCTTTTGTACTTGTACCATTCTCGCTACACTTTCTCCAGCGCACTGTAAAGCGCCCTAGTCTCAGACAGGATGGTGTCAATCTGATACCCCCACTACCCTGTCGGGTGCATTCACGACACACCAGGCCCCTGCAGCAGAATCTATGCGCCACCAATAAGCTGTGTGCTGAAATAGGTCCAAATACATCATGGCATGAAGCGTGACGAAGGGGCTGCTGAGAAGGGAGTCGACAAGGGAGGACCCCTGGGGGGTAGGGCTGGCCTAGAGTTGACCCCACAGGTCTCCCACAGGGCGACAAGGCCAAAGGGTGCCCCAAGGCAGGGCTGCCAACACTGATGTTGGTGCCAATGGCCAGGCCCAGCGGTGAGCGGGTGCTGTGCATACCAATGCCCAGGGAGAGCGGGTCAAGCGGAGATGGCAGAGGAAAAGGCTGAGGAGGAGAGGGGGGGGGGGAGAAGCAGGAGACAGCGAAAGGTAGAGAGAATAGGTAAGGATGCAAACAACTGGTAAAAGAAACAATCTGAATGTCTGGTTTAAGATGAAAGGCTGGGGTTCTACTCCCCTAAGCCTCAGCTCTGCGTCCCACACATACTTACTCCGGCTTCTGGTTCCTCATCTCTGCCCCCATAGCAGCTGCACCGCCTGAAATGGATCCGCAGGTAAGCATGGTGTGCCGGGGCACGACCCTGAAAAAACCAAAGCTTTCCAGCAGAACATTCATACCCCCTAGCATCAGATTCCTGCATGTGCAGACACAAAGGCTTCATTGCTAAACCTATGCAGGGGCTGCTTGCTGTACAAGCAACAGCCTCCTGGTCATCCTGCCTAATGTCAGCCAGGACTACAACTTTTTAGGCCGGATCTAAGCTGTCTGATGTGCAAAACCAAAAGAAAGGCACACGGCCACCATGGTTAAAGATGAAGTGCGGCAGCCATAAAGTCAGGGGAGGGGAGGGTGAAGTCAAGCAACCAGTACACCAGCATGAATCAAATAAAAAAACAATAGTCTTACAAAACAACAGATACATGGCCAAAGAGTAAGGATACAGTACTTGGCCTGCACACCATGGGAGGAAACAAAAAATAAACAAGCATTTGCAATGCAATCATTCACACAATTGTGAAAGATAGAGCTTGTGGAATTGAAAATAGCTTTTTTTTTTTTTTTTTTTAACTTTTTTTCGTATTCAGTCCAGTGATGATATTTGCATAGTGCTATTGCCATTCGTATGACCTTGCCATGCTGGAGAACAAGAAAATGGGAAATAGGCTATGAGGGAGGGAAGACGAGAGTAATATGCTGGCTGAAAAAAACAAATACTCAGAGAATGCTAGATTGAGTAAAGTATTGTGTTAGCTGAGAGTAAGAATGCTGTGGAAATGAAAAGGGAAGCTTTGCTGAACACGAGCAGAAAACCAAGGGAAAAAAAAAAAGTCCCCCAAAGAATAGATAAGCATGACAAAGCGTAATTATACAGTAGTTGGTCCCTGTTCCCACAGAGAAAAGGAGGGACAAAGAGGCATGACTGACCAGTAGCAAGCAATAATTTTTAAATGACACTAAAATAAACAAATGAAACGTCTCTAAGCCCACAGAAGTATACAAGAGGCCGTACGCTCGACCTAAAAAATTATACAAGAGGCTATACCCTTATGCTCGACCTAAAAAGGGAGATGGGGAACTGAAGTTTATTTGGAGTCCACTAGTCCCTTCAATACCTACTCCTAGCCAGGACATTAGTGACAAAAGATGTTACTGGTGGTCCATTGCAACATAGCCACTTTGTGGATTTCACTAAATCATAGCACTGAATTCAGCATGATGCTCATCTTAGCCAGTGTCTAGAACCCGTAAAGGGTTTTCAATGGGCCCCAAGGGGTCTTGCCGTCGGTTTTAAGATTGCTGCTTGAATCCCATACCTGTCTTAAACTTCCATCTCAACTTCTCAGACCTTGGCTAGCTCTTGAATATGTTGATTGCCTGTCCTGGTGCCCCATTTATCATGACAACACATTTTTACACTGAAACTCACAAAGCCTCGCAAGACTGGGGGTACGCCTCCCACTAGTACCTGGACTTCTTATGCAACAAGAATTGCAGTATCTGACATTGAAGCGTGCTGTTTTCACTACTGTTTAATTGTTCTGATTTTCATTGATCCTTAGGTGCCATGGCCTCCTCAATGCTACTGGCTGAATTTTCTCAACCCTTGCTGCAGCTTTGTACAGCTAACTGTGCTGTCTGGTGATTCAAATGAACTGATGGGGGTTTCCTTCTCTTTATGAATCTTCTTAAGTCTCTTTGTTCTATGCACCTAAAAGTTCCCGCATTCCTTTTACTCCTCCTTGCACTATGAGATTACCAATGTGCGGGTATTTTAAGATGGAAATCAATATTCTTTATTTAATATGTGTATGCCCACTGAGTTACGTGAAAACGAGCCACCTAAGAGCTAGTAGGATGTCCATCTTCATTCAGCCCATCCCCATCTGAGTCAACTGCGTCCAGAAGAACACTTGCAGCCACTTAATATAACCTCAGAATATACTCCAAGCATTCCTTGAGGTGCAGAAAGCACACAAAGGACACATTGCACACTGAAAGCACACAAATGGTCCATGTGACAAGACAAGAGAACAGCACCTCTCTGGTCATCCGCGCACAGCATCACATAGAAATCTTGAGAACACAGATCCATCAGGAAACCTCAATATGAAGGAACAGTAGCAAATAACAAATTAGACCATGAAGGACAAATTGTTTAAGAGTCAAACATTTTGTTCTACTAAAACCAAGGCCAGGGTCAACAAGCCAAATCCACCGAGGATACCCAAAGAGAGCATTTCGCTACTTGTATATCTTTACAACGTTCAGGCACCCTTGCAAACACGGTTTGTCATATACAAAATGAAAATAGGATAAAAAAGGGACATGTAGCATAGTCTTGTAATTGGCATTGAGCGGTAGGCGGAGTACTGCTTTGCGTATTTGAGGCAACTGGATGACAAAGGCAGATGTATAATTTGAGAAAGAGAGAGTACGCAGCAAAAGTGACATTGATTTAGCTGATAAATTCTATTCCATTTCAAGAGATTGGGACGTGCACCAAGGACACCTCTTAGGCAGCCAGCCTATCTGTCTGTAACTTCATAAACAGAAAGAGAGCAGCATCAAGACAGTCAATTTCAGACCCCGCACAGTGCAGGCTAGTGGGTGTCCCTGGCCACTGCTTGCTGCCTCCACTGCCACAGGCTAGCTCCTTACATTTGGAAGATGTTCCACAGGAAGCTCTGGTTGGGGTCTGCGGGCTGGGATTGATGCTGCTAGTGGTAGGCCATGCTGTGGCTGTATGAGCTCTGATCCAGGTCCGGGCTGCTGTAAAGGCTGCTAGGGTTCCCTGCCCAACCAGTGACTTGGCACTGCTCCCCCCGCAGCCTGCACTCTCCTCTCAGGAGCCGCCTGCTAACGCTGATACTGTACTACAGGCTAAAGGGTCAACGGCACTACTGCAAGTAATCGAAGTCAACCCATAGGGAAAGCAGAGGCCTACGCTGAGACTTTCTACTACCATTCACCATCATTTGGCTAAAAAAAACATGAAATAAGGGACCCCAGACATACTTACAGACCACAGCACATTATTAGTTGTTCGCATGTTGTGGATGCAGGTCACAGGTACCACTCTAATATGGCCGCTGCAATAACCACGTTATATTAAAGAGACAAACGCGCTGAGTCCTTCTTCTGTTTTCTCATTTAAACTATCCAATAGTGCTCAATAAATGATGCAATAGTTACGTAACGAAGCAAAATCACTATGCCTCGAAAGGGATTTCCAACTCCGATTCATCAGATTCAAGCCAAAAAGGTACAACTCACAGTTACAGCATGTTGCATTACTAATATTGCGCAGACCAGCTGACCAAAGCCATTTGTTTTCAGACAAAACTCCCCTGAGAGCAAGAATGCCTTGAAAATGAAAAGGGTAGCTTCGCCAAGCAGGAAACAAAGAAAAAAAAAAGTACCCAAAAGAATAGAGGAACATGACAAAGAGTAATTATACGGTAGTTAGTCCCTGCTCCCAAAGAGAAAAAAGGAGGGACAAAGAGGGATGATTGATCACTAACAAGCCAGGATTTTTAAATGACACAGACATGAACAAATTAAATAGCTTTAAGCCCACAGTAGAAGTATACAAGAGGTCGTACACTTACGTTCGATCTAAAAAGGAGGGACAAAGAGGAAGGACTGACTACTAGCAAGCAAGGATTTTTAAAAGACACTGAATCAAACAAATGAAAAGCACTGGGTGGGCTTTCAGCCTACAAAGAAGTAAACAAGAGGTCTTGAAAGTGCGACCTAAAAATGAGAGTTTTAAAACATGAACTGAGAAACATTCCTGCCCGCCATACTGACAATGTTATAAATTAACTAAGAGGTAATTCAGGGGTCATGTGTACCATACATGGGGGCTTGATTCTTTTCATACATGGAGCAAAAATTTAATTTATTAAATCATACAAAAGAGTTTTTTGTACAACAAACTCACATATTTGAAGGTGCTCTCACATGTTATAATGAAGGTTGTTATGTGAAATTAAATATTTGCCTAGCATCACACAATTTGAAACCAGTTTAGGTGCCAAGAGCATTACAGTTAGGTTGAGTAGATTATTCAAGTCACTAGACCTGAAGGTCTGGTAACACCTTTGATTTTGCAAGGACTGCATAAATAGCAATACACACATACTTTTTATGGATGACTATGCTTTGTCTAAGGAATTAAAGGTTGCCACAAATGTCCTTAATTCTTTAACAAACATTGTTCTACCAGTTCTGATGTGGTAGTAGTGAGATCCCAGGTTGTGGGTCAATCCTAAGAAAGAAATTGTCTTCTTCTGGAGGATATAGTGTGATTTACTTTCTTGGGGAAGCAGAAAGATCACTACGCCTATCCTGACAAGATCCATGATGAAATGGGTTGGCCTGTGACCATGGCCTCATCTTCCAGGTCAAATTGTTTTTTAAAGGGACCAGCCAAGTTTAAGATCTTTTCCTGCTATTATTTCCAAGAGTGTCTTTGACAAGCTGTACAATAAAAGTGGCCATCTTCATACCTAGTTGAAGGTCAATGTAACTATCATCCATGAATGGATGCAGGCCCTTTGCCCAAATTAGACCTCTAACCTCATTTACCAAGGGGCTTACACATCCTATTATGTGCCTGGTCACATTCACTGCCAGGTCCCATTTTGAGTATTTGGGATAGAAAATATCTTCAGGCTCGGACATCTATCTTTCTCGCCCTCATGCAGTGTTTGGTTTGATCTGGGGGTAATCGGTGATCTAGAGTGCTTCAGGCCAGGGTAAGACCTTCAAGGCCTATTGAGATCACTCTGAATCACAGTCTCCCACGTATTCACACTCTTTCTCCCTTTCATTTAGAGTCTCGCCTCCTTGAGGGAAATCATAATGTAGGGTCAACAAACTCTTCAAAGCACTGGTTTCCTACACCTCCTGGCCAGAGGCTATGCCACACATTAGGAGCGTTTTATCCCAGAAGGCTGCCTTGAGCCACTCAAGAGCATTGAGATGCTGAAGGTGATTATCTCATTCTCTTCTCTTTTGCAAAGTCTCATGTGTCTCCAGCCGTTTGGATATCATTGTCCTTGGGAACTTGAGGGCAGGTATCTAGTTGGGCAACTGCTACCTATGCCATTTGGCTGCCCAGGATATCAAAAATCACCAATTGGACCAAAATGTTCTGAGCGTCTGGGAGGGCATAATTTGTTCCCAGAAAAATGTGATCCTCTATATAAAATTCCTCTCTTTAATCGTTACCTTCACCAGGCATACTAGTTATCTGCAGTGCTGAAACTTTACTCTTTAGGTTTCTGGAGTCGTCCATCACTCACTGGTGTTTACCGATGCAATAGTGACCCCCTATGGGTTTAATCCGAGCTGTCAGCCAGTGAGTAGTACAGAATTTCATGTCAGCTACAGCCTCCTCACTGAACGAGTGTCTCCAAATACAGGCACTGCATGGCATTCAAGGTCAACTAGGTGATTTATAAGACAAGAACTGGCAGCCAAGCAGGCAGCGGAATAGTGGTATACTCCATAAGTAGTGATACACCTTTGTACTCTGCAAGCTGACCGTGGCTTAGAGGAAACTGCTCTGTGGTCTTGAGCCCCACAACGCTCTCTAAAGAGGCAGACATGGAGAGGAACTAAGAAGACAATGCAGCTCGTTCTCTTACATGGGCTACGTTAAAATAGTTCAGCGACATGTGTAACAAACCACCTCTACCAGCATGCCTGAAGCGACCCATGATTCTTTTTCTGATCACTCAATGATTTCATCAACACACTGCCAGCCCAAGCAATACCTGGCTAAAAATAGCCATCACAGCCTAATCTCTGCTAAAGCAATCAGGTCTATGCAATATAATCTTTTCATGACAACTAGCAGGATGAAAGCATAAAATAAAACAAAGCACTAACCTGGTTTCAGAACAGTGAAAAAAGGAGGGTGTAGCTGATTTTCATTTTCTCTTTTGGATTATGTTTGAGATTTCACTGGAGGAAGGTTTATGGCACTTCTCCTGAGTTGTCCTGGTCACTGAGGTCATTGTGGCTGCTGTGTAGCGAGTAAAAGGAAGAGGTATCCATACTCTGAGCCTCCAGGTTCTGCCATAGAATCCCAGCACTCCAAAGCACACTACTGCCATAATGATCCTCCCAACCATTCCTCCATAGAAACAAGGCTTTTGTTTAAACACTCTCTAAATGACCTTTACCCACAAGTCCTCGTCCCTGAAAAATCAGTCATGGTGAAAACTAGGTTACAGAATGCTGCCCCCATAAAATCCTAGAGTGACGCAGGCTTTACTGGCTAAGACCAAAAGAGCATTTACGAGCAGCCTTTGGACACTGTAGCTTGAGATCTGAGTGTCAAACCAAATCCAGGACATATATGGCTAAGTAACTGCTACAAAGATTTCGGCATAGAGTGTCAAGCTCTTTCTTGAACTCCAACAACACTTTCCTGCCAAAAGCAAGAAGGCCTATGGAAATCAGTCACTCTTATCTCTCCCTCCTTGTTTGGATTCAGGCCCACTAGTAAATCTATGTATTTTGGTGAGGATGCTGTTGTACAAAATAGGATTGTGTGCCAGGCATTGGAAGACATGAAAAAGCAGATGATTGAGCTACAGTAATAGTTTTTTTTAGAAATCTTTTTATTCAGACAACTGCTAAGCATACCCAACTTTGCATCATCATGAATAGGGTGCAGCATTGTATCAACAATAAATCCCCCCCCCACACACACACAATCCCAACCAGAAATTAAGCAAAAAAAGAAAATAAAACTCTGATATGATCTATTACAACCCCATGGAGGCCTCCACAAGGGGACATCTCTACTTCAGACATTTCCCGGCACCCTCCCCAATGCCCAGTGTTAACCTCTATACTTAACCGAGGGGGTCCAAATCTTTTTGAATTTCTTGGGGCAACCCCAACTTATGTAAGTCACCTGTTCGGCCCTTTGGCACCAGTCCGGGTCCATCTTCCAGTCTGTGATAGTTGGTGGTTGTACTGCCCCCCCAAGCCCTCGCAATGTTCCTTTTGCCCAACCCCACCGCTAGCATGAGCCATGTCCTTCGAGGTGTAGGTCACCTCTCCTATCAAACTATGTGTAATAAAAGCCACCTGGCCTCTAGTGGTATCATAACACCTGTTACTTAATTCATGACTGCTACCACCTCCTGCTAATAGGCCTGAATTTTGGGACACCCCCAAAGTATTTGAAAGAAAGAGCCTATCATACCAGTGTACTGAGCGCTGAGAGAGTGGCCGCACGTAGTCGCAGCAGTATATAGACTGAGCAGAGGTTCAGTGTGTGGCCCTCTCAAGTGCCTGTCTGGGACACATAGCTGCCTAGGGGATCGTACCAGGTGTTATGTGGTGTGTATGGTTCTGATGATTTGATGAGAATGCCTGCTACTCTGGAGTTGGAAGCAAAGCCCGAATGAGCCGCAAGGAAGTATCCCATGCGATCGAGTGCTTTGTACCGGTTATCCTCACCCATAGGAACTCAGGTGGTCTCCCCATGGTACCCAAATGTAGCTGAGTCTGAATGCAACAAACTATGTAAACAGTCAAAACATGTTATCACAACCTTCCCCAACCAAAGCCCTCCCTCCCCCCCCCCACTCTGCTACCCTGCACTTTAGGTGACTGTCTACCCAGCTCCCGAACTAGCAGAGCACCTGTCGCCCAATAGGTAACAAAAAAAAACACAGTCAGGAGGTGGCCTGCTCCACCACAACAATCTGCGGTACAGTAATAGAACAGGTAAACCCCAGCTTGGCAACATATTCTTTTATTCCAGCATCTGAAAGTTTTGTCATGCAAACAGTAATACTTGCAACTTGAAAGAGCTATTTAGTTGGAGGGCACCCTAGGCTGAATACATGAAGCAAGGTTACATCCCCTTCGTCTTCCATAATCCTCTCTATCTCTAGATTCTCCATTGCCTGGGACTTGACTCATTTTCTTCCATTGTTTCCCCCCTGCATTGCTCAGTGGGCTTCCCTTTTATGCCCCGCGGGGGACGGCGCACGGGGTGTGCGCCATTCCCTCAAACCATTCCCAGGCCTCCGCCAGCATGGTAAAGTACCATGACTCCCCCTCCCAAAGTACTCATAGTTTTGCCAGCTAAAGCACCATATACTTAATCTCTTTAGCTCAAAGCTCCTTTTTAATCTCATCACAATCCTGGCATTGGCGGTGTTCCTGGAGAGTGAAGTCTAGAAAGAAATGAATCACAGAGTTCTCAAAATGTAGATCGCCATGGGAACGGGCCGCCTAAAGGATGGCGTCACGGTCTCTGATTAAAAATCCTGGCTGTGCCAGTCTTGGGGGGGGGCAGCTTCAGCAGGGCGACGGGTGCCCTGTGAACCTGTTCGATGGAGAAGAACTTGGAAAGTTGCTTCCGAGACGTGGTCCACACTGGGTCCCTCCACCCCCTCCAGGACCCCCACCACTCTAATGTTGTTTTATCTGGTTCTTCTCTCCTGATCCTCCAGTTTAGCTGCCATTGATGCATGTTGTTTAGTGAGATACTGAACCTGATCTTCCATCCATTTAGTGGTGGCCTGAAGCATGTGAATGTGCAATTCAGCAGTCAGGACTTTTTCCGACATTTTTTGAAAGCCCTCAGGAGGGCAACATCGATTGTCACTGCATCAAGTTTTGGCTCAAGAGCGTGTTTCAGGTCTTGAATGGCGGCTATAATGGCACCCAAGGAGGGCTCCTGCACCACAGGCGTCTCAGGTCTCAACTCCTCAGCGCTCACGGGCGGTATGGCTACAGCATATTTATCCATTCTGTTGGATTGTGTTTGTGGGGGTCCCTTGGGTTTCACTATCGCAGCACAGGCCCAAGCGGGACAGACCCGCTCCAAAACCAGCAGCCACGTGAGAGCCCCAGAGCCACCGTGGACCCCCACAGCCCCTATGTGAGCAGACACTTCACGCCACCAGGGCCACTCACCACCTCACCTCACTCAGTTCCACCCGTCTCAACTGCCCCTCCCAGGGACTCAGCGCAGGCCGCCCACTTCCTGCTGGCCCAGAGGCGGGATCCAGACCTGTGAAGGTGAGAGGCCCAGTCTTTGTCTTCTAGGGAGGTGGGCTTGTTGTGGAAGGCGGCCTGAATACACAGGCCCAAACAGCCTCACTGCGCCTCTTTCATCATCTTTAGAAAATGTGCCCCCATCTCTCTCTCTCTCTCTGCACAGTCAGTACCACTAATAGGCTCCCAGCTCCCCTAACTCTTGAACCCCCCCCCCCAGGGCGATCTTACCTCGCTCAGGCGGTTGGGGGGGCTCCCTCACTCCCCCAGTATACTGGAGCTCCTGCTCCTACCTTCAGCTCCAGCCCCCACCGACGTCAGTCTCCTCTTCCCTATGACCGAGCCAGCTCAGGACAGGGGTGCCCTCGATCGCTGCAGCCGCCTGTCAACCTTCTCCCAGGGCCGTGTCCCTCACAGCAGGCCCCCTCAACACTCCGATTGGAGGCCTGCCTTTCCTCCTCCCTGCGATGGCAGCAGCCAGTGGGCCCCTGGCCTGCAGGAAGACAGGGCCAGGTACCTTTGGGTGCCAGGCAAGTCGCGCCCCCTCCCGCTGGGCCCCTGCAATGTCCACGTCCCACCAGACCATGCAGTCACCAGGCCCAGACCTCGGGATCTCGCCCTCCTCAGTAGCTACGGTGCCACGGGGGTCTCAAAATATTCGGTGCCCCCAGGCACTCACAAGAGGGGCCAGCTCAGGTCCGATGGGGGCAGATGTGTGAATGGATGGTGGGGTTAATGGTGTAGGGACCGCGGAGCAGTCTCACACTGCGGCCATCATGGCCGAGGCCAAGCCATGCCCCTTAGCTACAGAAATTACTGTGCACTGTTTGCAAAGATTCCTGCATTTACAGACAGGAGTGAGTTGATGTCGTAGGGGTTAAGGAATACACTATCTTTAGGAAAAAAAGGATCCTCTTGCATCATTTAGAAGTAAAAAGGATGGAAATTATTTGAGAGTGTATCTGTAGTTCAGGTTGTAGAGGGGGATAATGATACAAGGATGTTCTTTTCAAAATATCTTAATATGCTTGAGATCCATTATGGTCAAAGATAAAATGTGGCCTAAGCACAAAATGTGTTTTGGTCATATCCAAGCAAAAGGAGAAAAGATCTTAATGTACAAAGTATTTTAAATCAGAATGTCCAGCACTCTGTGATTTACTCATTAGAGATCATTTAGTGTACTTATTGAAGAAAAGTTATTTACATATTGTTTTTTGAAGATTTCTGATCAATTACAATTTTTAAAGAATTCTGAACATAAAATTATTTAGAAAGATGTGTAGTTGCTGTAACACAACGCATGTCTGTGCCTAATGTGATGAGGGGGCTACTGGTAATTAATGGATTGATAAAAGGATCTTAAAAGGAACAGTCTTGTCTAAGTGGTTAGCTCCTGCCATTCTAGTGACCAAAGTGGGAACCCGAGGATGTGCATGGACATAAAATAGTTAGATACAAATACATGAGTAGGCGGTCATCCCTTTTCCAACATATTGGAGTAGTTCAGCACGCAGGGTGAAGCAAGTTATTTTAGTCTCCTCGTTTGCTCGTCAGCATTTCATCAGTTGGATTACATTCAGACTTGTTGCATTTGAAAAATTTTCTCGAATGTATGAAACCCTGATATAAGGGAAGGATAGTTCATTTCTAAAACAGGTTTTGTAAAGTGTTAGAAAAGATGGACTCACTGAAATAGGGGGAACAGCCAGGGGGGAGTGAGTTTTGTCACCTATCTGATGCATTCTGTAGCAAAATATGGAATGAAACAAATTAGAAGATTTGTTGGAGGCAGTGAGAAAGGCCCCCACAAGCAAGGAATAAGGATGCATTTAAATATTTTTAGCATTAACATAGAATTACACTAACTGAGTCTATGTTTTTGTCAAGGGGATTGAACGACTGAGAGGATTGTTATAGACGGGAGTGTATTTTGTTGGTCGAAGAGTACATTAAAGCTGCAGAAGGTAAAGAAAGAAATTTGCTGGGGGTGATTCTTGGGTAGGTTTGTGTTCATTCTTGGCTGGTTTGTGTTCATAAACATAAAATCCTGACAACGGATGTTAATATGAGGAGCTGAGGACCAATTTGACTCCAGTTGTGGGAGGTAAGGAAAAGATAATGGCTTTTGTCTCTGGAGTGTTTGCATTGAGTAGGGATAAGTTACTCTGTGTCAGAGAGGGGAGCAATGGAAAGCTCTTGGGCAATTCATCATGTCATATTTTATTTATGTGGTTTGCTTATGTTGTTGTTGATATAGTGAGAATCTTACTAAAAGTAGGGTAATTCAACAGCACTGGTGGTTGAGATTAGACTTTTGAACGGATCAGAATGTTAATAACAGAATTAGCCTTCAAAGAACAATACATCACAATGCCTTAACAGTCCACTTCAGACCCTCAATAGCTCACTGACTTTATCTTCGCCTTTGGCCAAGTACAGCACTCGGCTGCCTTTCAGCTAGGTACACATTATACAAATACTACATATACGCATAAACCCAGGTGCTCATTCTCTCATCTGGCCCCCAAACTTTGGAATAACCTCCCTCCTGAACTGCGTCAGCTGACTAATGAACTCTGTTTTCACAAGGCCCTTAAAACCTAGATTTTCAGTAACTTATCTCCCTCTCAACTGTATATTGGTTATCACGATGACTGTTCTAGCACTTGGAGGCCAATGGGTAGCTATGTGCTGTACAAGAACTACATAACAGAATAGAATAGAGAGAAGATTAGATCCTCTGCTCTCCTTGTCTCAGTGATGATAGAGTTTGTTCCTGGAAATTGAATTAACAGCCTATTTATTTCATCTGCAGTCCTCATCATTTCAGCTGCACTTGAGGCGAGAGTGTACATTTTTTCAGTTTGGGAAGCGAGACAGGGGTGGTGGAGGAGGTAGTCTCCTGTGAGTTTTCTCAGGTCACATACTATGGTTAGTACATTTCTGCCAGAACCTCAATTTGTCTCTTAGCCTGGCAGCCATATACTTACTTAGGTCTCTTGTTTCCAAGCTTCGCTCCATCACCTGCCTCAACTCTTATTCTGTTGCCCTCCCTATGAACACCCAAGGCTGGTTTCTTCATGATGCAGTATTTCTCAGTTGAGTCAGATGCTACTGTTGTGAGGAAAGACAATTTTATCTAGAAAGCTCTTTCTTTAGTTCCTCGGTTCTTCTGTCCTTGTGTGTCTGTTTTTAAATCTCTCCTCCTACGTAGCAACCCTTTGAGGGCACCTTACAGTAAAACCACTATTTAAATATCCAACAGATGCTGAATTTTAACTTTTTTTGGTTTTTTTTTAAGTTTATATTTTAACCAAAAAACATACAGCTGCATCGTACGGTGGAATGTAGAGAAGGAGGCAGACAAACGTAATGAATTCCATCATACAATAGCAATACAACATTACATCAGTTTCATGCCCATGTCCACCCTCCCCTAGACAACCCCACATCATTAGTCGAGACTTCGTCGTTCGGTTCCCCCTCCCCAGACTGGATGAGAGGACATCTCCAAATCCCCACATTCTATATCCCCTCATATACCTCCGGATCTTCACCCTCACTATCCGAGGATGTTAGGATCCAGCCCATATCCGAAAATACTGCACAAATCTCTTTACAATCAGCTATATTATCAGAGGCCTTATCGTGACGATTTTTTTTCATATGCATTTCTTCTGCTACCGCCCATTCCATAGTATCTGCTCTCCAGCAGTTCTAGTCCGGGCCCTTACAGCCCATCCACATTATGGCAACCCTGCATTTAGCTAATACCAAAGAGAGATGCAAGAACTTATATTCCATCTTCCTACGCTTTGGACGGGGTATATTACCAAGGAGACAGTGTTGGGGCGTCTGATCAAACTTCAAAACCACCACCCTTTGTATTTCTGTAGTCACTTGTGCCCAGAAGTCTCGTATTGTTCTGCAAAGCCAGGCTAGATGCATAAAGTCCACTGCTCCGCCACTACACCTTAGGCAAGCATCAGATCGAGCAGCAGAAAACCTCCGTAACCTGCTAGGAGTAACATATGCTCTATGAAGGAAATTATAATGGACTAATTTGAAGCGGGCGTTACAGGACACTGTTTTTGAGAGGAGCATTCACTCGTGCAGTCACACTCCAACAACGGAGCAGCAAAGTTTTAGTTCCATGCCGCTTGGGCCAGCGGTGGCTGGCCCGCAACAACCGAGCGCATTGCTTAATACAGCAAGGAGATCAGGTGATTGCCTGCGCCACAGTTAAGGAGGATGCCCATTGTGTGCATTTCCTTGGGTGCATTAGGAAAAGTTATCCACGTTTCACGTACAACACCAGCCAGCCCTTCATATTGGAGGAACTGACCCCGCCCCAGCGAGAAGGCGTCTCGAGCCTCCTCGAAAGAAAGAAACTGTTCATTTGGTAAATGTCACCCAGCACCTCGCAACCACCATTGCTGAAAGGACATACTGTCCATCATATGACGGACTGGTATAAGAATCCACACCGGGACCACGTGATGGAAGGGTGCACACTTAAGAGCAATACGCACAAACCTATGCCAAAGAATTGCCATTTGTCGTACTAAGTATGGGGCCATTTTCTCCATGTTCTGTCCCTCCAATAGTCGTTCTGGCAGCTTTTCCACATCTACCACGTCAGACAGAAGGCGTTTTTCCCAGTTCTCGGCTGGGTCCAGCCAGTGTGTAGCATGTTGAATGTGTGCTGCATAATAATACAAATCCAGCCCACCTGCATCATATTGCCTTGTTAGAATTGACAGGGCAGCCCTAGGCCTTTTACCTGCCCATAATAAGGAGACAAGTATAGAATCTAATAATTGACGGAAATACCTCTGTGGAATTATAGTCAATAAGTTCTGTAGTGTGTATAGACATCTGGGAAGAAGTACCATCTTAGCTATCGCCAACTAGCCTGTTAACGAAAGTGGCAACGTATTCCAAAATGTGCCTAATTTTTTTAGGCCTTCAATTACTCTTTCCGGTTTTAGCGATATCTGCAATTTGGTAGTACATGCAATTCTAATGCCCAAGTGGTGAAAATCGGTAGTCTCCCAACAAAGTCCTACTTCCTGCAGCAGGTCAGGGGGACTGGCAGCCATACCCGCAAGCGGGAACACCAATGACCTGGATTTATGCAGACGCAGCCCTGAAATGGTACCAAATTCTTCCAAGATGCACAAGAGAGCCAGGACCGCATCCCTAGGTGAGGACAAATAGAATAAAGCATGTCTGCATATAATGAGACCACATGACGAGTAGCCCCAGTCTGTATCCCCCAGGGCTGCAGCTCACATCTCGCCTTGAGTGATATGGGTTCTATCGCAAGTGCGAATAGGAACATTGAGAGCAGGCAGCCCTGTTGTGTACCCCTGCCCAGCAACCACGCGCCAGAGAGGTGTCCCCTGACTCATACACGGGTATGCGGGTCCTCATACAATAAGCACACCCAACCACAAAAATAAAGGCCAAATCCTATGACACGTAAAACCTCCAGCAGATAGCCCCAGTCCAGCGTGTCAAATGCCTTTTTCAGATCAATGGCCACCAGGGCCAATTTATCTGGTTGGTGTCGGACCTCATGCAGCACGTGTTAGTAGGCACAAATTCAAGCTAGTACTGCGGTCTGGAACAAAGCCACATTGGTCTTCATATACCAGTGTGGGCATATGTCATGCGAGACACATAGCCAGGGCCTTGCAAAGTATTTTGGTATCGGTGTTAATCACTGTGAGGGGCCTATAAGCTGATGGGTTAGTAGCATCTCCACCTGGCTTAAGTAACATACATATCTCCCCATCCCTCAGACTGGGGCAACCTATCCAGGCCGAACACCTCCTGCAGAACCTCCAGCAGTCGCTGAGCCAGGAGTTCAGCATAGACTTGGTAATATTCGGGCAGAAAACCTGCCCCCAGGGCCTTAGAACACGGCAGAGCCTGCAATGCCTCCCGAATCTCTTCCAAAGTCATTGGGGCATCTAATTGTTCAATAATATCTGGAGGCATCTCTGCAGCAGCCATGTATGGGGCATATCCAAGCCCACTGATACCCGGACCTCCCGTACAGACCTTTTGCAGATGTCGCTGTAATTTACACATTATACCCAACCTAGATGTGACCCTGTCTCCGTCTGGATTAACTAGGGAAGTGATGAGTGGTCAGGGGTGTGGAATTTATTAAAATATCTACTAGTCCAGGGGACAGACTGCTTCTCAAATCTACTTGTCCTGTAAAAAGATCTACTTCTCCCTTTGGTGCCATGTAGTGTGGCGACAAATTATGGCAGCAGTCTCATTATGTAAGAGCTCTGATAATAGCCTCTCTGATTATGCCAGGGCTACTACCATAGTAGGGCTTCAATACTTGCAGTTTCAATCCCTACTGTAGCATTTCCTTATTTTGCCACCTTTCTGCAGATCTGCATACTGGGGCTGGAGGAAGCAGTAAGCAATAGTTCCAGGGCTGGAATGCCTTTGAGTCTGCAAACCTACTAACCTGCATGTTTTAAAGATTTTCACCAGCTTCTCTCTAATATTTTCCCATAATAAGAAAGGTTGGACATTTACTCCTGACAATGGCAGAATTAGAACTTCTTCCAGGGTTGGGAAGAAAGTGGCTGCAGGGAAAATGAACTTGCAAATGCTCAACAGATTTTCACATGAGCAAATCTACACATGCGTATTTACCCATGCTAAAATACAGTTAACAAATATTTTATAGGGGTACGACATATACCATGGGTGCACTTTTGTGACTTTCTTTAAGAATTTGGGGCCACATGGAGGTAGGTTCAGATTTGCGACCCGCAAATTGCGAGTCAGAGCGACTCGCAATTTGCGAGTCGCAAATCTGAATGTAGGATGGTGTCCCCGATACCATCTGTGATTCGCAAGGGCTTCGCACATGCCCACCTAATGAATAATCATGAGGTGTGTCACAATTTGCGACCCCCTTTCGAATAGCGGCCCTCACAGGGATGGTGGCCTGCTGGAGACAGCAGACCACCATGTCTGTGACTGCTTTTCAATAAAGCAGTTATTTTTTTTTTTTGTAATGCAGCCCGTTTTCCTTAAAGGAAAACGAGATGCATTACAAAAATGAAAAAAAAATTACAGTGTCATTCACAATGGGGAAGGGGTCCCATGGGGACCCCTTCCCTTTTGCGAAAGTGTTAGCACCCATTTGAAATGGGTGCAAACTGCGATTGGTTTGCGCCCGCGGTCACAAAACAATCCTACATTGCACTGCGAGTCGCAATTAGGAAGGGAACTCCCCTTCCTAATTGCGAGTCGCAAACCCGTTTTGCGATTCGGTAACCAGGTTACCGAATCGCAAAACTGGGTTTGTGCATCACAATGTGCTTTTTGCACGTCGCAAACAGCGAAAGTCGCTGTTTGCGACATGCAAAAAGCTACCTACATGTGGGTCTTGGTCCCTAATTAGGTCTGGTGTTAACAAAGACATTTTGTTTTTATTAAACTTCCATTTCTCTCTCTTTCGGCTGACTTTACTGTGAGTGATCGCATTCTGCTCTTCCACAAGGAGCATATTGGCACACAAAGTAGTTTTGTTCAGTGTCAGGAACTACAGTGGCAATCAGTGACGTAACGAAACTGGAGGGTGCCCCTTTGCAAAGAACATGGAGGAGCCCCCTCTCCAGACTCATTCAGGGCAGGTGCTGTGCTGAAGGGGCCCCCTGGAGGGCGGCTGCGGGGCCTTTGTTATGCCACTGGTGGCAACGTGTGCTTTTAGAGTTCAAAAACTTTTTGGTTTTTTTTTGCCAGTGTTTGTTACAATGTTGAGGGCCTGGTAGCTCCCACAACAATAAAGTGTTACAAAAGCCATGTCAAAACAAGACACGCATTGATGAAACTAAAAGACTTATAAAAATATGTCAGATCAGTTGGCTTTGCCAGTGTTTGTTTATTTTCATGCTTCCCATATTCGTGTTGAAAATGGTTACACTGATTTTCCATTAGAAATATTTTTGGGAAATACTAGCATGCATCTACACATTTTACTAAATGACACTTCATTTGCATCTAATCAGAGAGCATTATACTTAGCCTCATAGCCTAAACTTTTCAAACATGTGTATACACGTTTTTTTTTTTTGTACTGGAACCAACGTCAGTAGTGAAGTGTGACCTTAAAACATTTATTTACAGCACTCACCCTAATAATGAAGGCTTTCAAATAATGAACCATAAATACAAGTTCGAACATCATTATATTTTGGAAACACAATACCTCAACTGCAGAGAGTTCCATTCTCTGTAAACAGGCAACCAAAGGGTTTGTGCTGCAGAGGGTTGGGCCTACTTGTCCCAAGGACAAAGTAAACATAAAAACATGTTGCCCTTGACCCCAAACAAGATGTCCTGGGTGTCTGGCAATAAGAGCATAGAATCCAGTCCAACAACTTGCCAGATTTAGCCCCCTTGTCAGATTTAGCCCCCTCCCTATGTAGTCTTTGCTGAAATGTTCGCAGTGTATACTTATCTACATGGGTCCCCCAGTAAAGCAGTCTGCAACACTGCTTCCTCTTTCTGAATATCAGAGTGCAACTGTCATCGCACACCACATTGCTAGCCCATACATGCACCCCTCATGACTGCCTTTAAAGCTTCCCATTCTATGGATCTTGTAGTAGCAGACCCCCAATTACCTTCCATGTATTCGCCAAGTACTTTGCCCAGGGTTTCCTGCCCCAGCATGTCATCAAGAATGTCTGAAGGCATTCTCCAGGTCTTCCCATAGCATGAGTCATCTCCCCATACCACCTTACAAACTACCAGGGAATGATCAGACAAGTAGCAGGACAAATGTGTGATTTCTAAATCCTCCAGTTTGTGTGGTCCACCTACTGTGTGGTCCAGTGTTCTTATCAAGCCTACTAAAAGTGTTGTGAGTAGGGGAGTGGCATGAGACATTCTCCCCACATCCCTTAAATCCAGATTGTTCATCACCTCAGTGAGGGCTTTGGACATAGCTGGTATCATTCCTGGCCTTGGTGGCATCCAATCAAGTCAGGGGTCCAGGACACAATTGTCATCGCCCAATTGTATCATTGGTGGGAGTGAGTAGATCCTGCAGCGTATAATTTTTTTTTAACAAAAAAAATAAAAAACAGAATCATCTCTGTTGGGGGTGTAAGTATTCAGCAAGGATACCTCCCTTCCATCTAGTGAGCCCTGCGGAAAAACAGATTTGCCATTAATGCCAGCCTCCGTAAAAGTGAGGGAAAACGGGACCCCAGGTGTAACCCAGACCAGCATACCCAGCACATAGGTAGAGTATGAAGAATGGTATACCTGCCCTCTCCATTTATGTGCTAGCTTAGTTACCCCATCATCATCAAGGTTAGTCTCCTGAGGGCAAACAATATCAATACGGTGCATTTTAAGTAGGGATAGAACTCTGTATCGCTTACATAGGTTCCCCGACCACAGACATTCCAGGCGAGTAGCTTGTAATCAGTACGCCTCAGCTAAGTGTTGTTTTCAGTATCTATCGCCTGTACCCCCTCACCATACAGTGCCCATACCCAGCTGTGGCGAGATGCGTGGCTCCATCCTCCCCAATTTGCACTCGCTGTGATCCAAGGAGTAAGATTTCCGTTCTTTGTACCCAAGCGGGAGACAACCCCCCCCCCCCCCACAGTATGCATCCCCCATTACTTCTTTGTGGGGCCAGCTGGGCCACTGGCAGTAGAAGGGACCCCAACCTCCAACCATTCCCATACTTCCTCCGGTTTATCAAAAAAATGAACCTGATCACTTAGGATAACTTAACTGTGTTGGATACAGGAGCATATAGCGTAAATGCAGTGCTTAAAGCTTTTGTTTGACAGCGAGGAAAGTCCTGCGGTGTTGTACTTGCTTTGTGTAATCAGGGTAAATGGCAATCTTGCAGTTTTCGTATTGGGGAATCTCTTGCTCCCTCGCCGCACGCAGTAGGCAGTCCCGGTTGTTTAATATTTTCACGATGATTGCCCTAGGGGGTGCCCCAAGCCGGGGCGAAGGCACCTATGCTCTATGCGCCCTTTCAACTGCAAACAGGTTGGAAAGGCCCGGCGGCCGGAGGACAGATCGCACCCAATTTTTGACGAATTAGTCCACAGAGGACCACTCCGCACTTTCCAGGAAGCCCAGCAGCCAGACATTATTGCAAGGAGAGCGGCCCTCTGCATCCTCCGCTGGCCTCTCCAACTCCACCGCCGCTGTCTTCACCTCCACCATCTGGAGCTTCAGTGTGGAGACCTCGCCTTGCAAGTTTTCAATGTTTGTTCAACTTTCTCCGCTACCCTTGGAAGATCCATGCGCAGAATCAATGCGTTGGTTCAAGACAGAGCGGGTGCCATGTATTGCAGCTAATATCTTTGCCCTGGTGGCTTCTTCTCCCGCCTCAAGCTAGTCATCCCCCTTCGGGGGCCCAACTTGCCTCGTTATTCTCTGTGAGGGCTGGCGCGGCGTTGTATATTGTGTGATAATGTTCCAAGTGTGCGAGCGGGCCGAATTTTCCTTCCCAATACTGCCTGTTAGATTGCAGCGAGCAAGCGTGAGCAGGAAGACACAGGGCACTCCGAGGCCCAATAGTGTCCCTAGAATGGTAGCCAAGTACACCCAAAGACCGTAGCTCCACTGGCAGGGCTGGGTTATGCCATCAACAATGGGTGACACTGGTAGTAAGAGGATGGGGACCTTAGCGACAGCGCACAGAGACCATAGCACACAGTTCAGTGGCTCTCCTCCAGCAGTCTACTGCTCCGATATGGCTGGTACCAGCACCACTCCACCAAGAGATCCCATGCAGTCAAGGGCACAACACCCACGCCTCCTCTACTCCGCCCGCACAGCCTCTGTGTAAAGGTGCTGGCGCCGCACATGTTGCCCTTCGCTGCAGCATCCCCCATCGGCAACAGGTCCAGCGTGCGCCCGGCTCATCAGAGGTGAGGAGTGTGAGTTTACAGTTGACTGCGCCCCCACAGTGGATCCAACGCTGGAGCCCAGAGGCACCTCACCTTACCCCCTGTTCCATTGTCCTCACGTGCCATCTCAGCCTCACCCACTCGGACCGGGCCTCCGAGCCCAGGCAGCGCTGGCAAGCTGTCAGAAGCGGCACTAACTCGCTCTGCCGGCGGAGGAGTGCACCACACAGCTCTGCCTCCAGCCGCCCCTGGCTCCCAGGCGCTGTGCTCACTTGTGCTGGATCACGGTGCGTCAACCGGGGGCCGGGGAAGCCAGGCACCGCCGAGGGGAGCAGCACTCAAGCAGCCATCCGGTAGGGCCTCCTCAGCTTCGAGCCAAACGGCTCCGCGGTGCGGCTCCTGCCCTCCGAGTTGCACCAGCCCAGCGCCGGCCGGCCTCCTACAACGCGCTCAGTCACTAAACCATATCTGCTTCACCCTCCCAGGGCAGATACTTTGCAGAGAACGAGACAGGTCATTCGTGTTACACTGCCATCTTAATGTTCTTCTCTTTTTCTCTGCTGTTTCACACTAATCGAAACTTTAAACTGCTTGCCATGCAGTTAAACACACACAACTTGTGTAAGTAATGGGGAAAAAACACAATGGGAGAGTGTAGTTCACTCAAGTCTCATCCTTACCCTTACCCTTACTCCACCCTTCTAATATGAGAAGAATGGACAAGTCTTTTTTATTACAGCATAGGGGTTTCACCTAATGTTTATAGGACTATTTCTAGAAATCCACTTTGAATAACAATGAAACAAATGAAGAACAGCATTAACTCATCTAATAGCATACACACATCACAACCAAGAAAGGTTCTAGACCTTGCTAGCAGAAAACATAAGGAGACAGCAAATGTACAACAGTTTTTGAAACTCAGTACACATAATGCTCGTGCTTACCTGAAATTTTTTTGTTTTCTCCTTTGTTTCACATAACTCTGCTTCTGTTGTAGCCAGCTGATGTTCAGTTGTCATCAGTGTTTCACGTAATTTCTTCTAGAAACCAACAGACATATTAGGATAGCATTAAAGTCAGTTTTCACCAAATCCTCTACCGCTCTCATATCTGTTCACCAATAATTCCGATCTTTCATCCCAAAGCAAGTGTTATTTGCAGGGTTCTTGTACGTACTCTCAGATCAACTTATTATCGACTCACTCCAATATCCACTAGCTATGCTGCCATATCACAGACCCATTCATGACACTCCAAGTTCCTAATTTGCGCACTTTGCTGCTATTCTCTGCTTAACTGATCCTATAGCTACATCAAAATTCATAAATACCTGATAAGTCTAAACAACATCTCTGACAATATTGCCAAATTGATGCATGTTGTGCCGTTTGCCAAGCTAAACTTCTATGACAGACTTGCTGACGCCCCGCACTTCCTCTTAACTTCACTTATAGCCCCAATCCTTTAGTAGCAATCTTATATCATCCCCTTTCTCGGCTAGTCTACTCTTTAACACAGCAGTCCCCCCCTTACCTTTAGTCACAGCTATTTGGACTCGCTCATACCCTATGAAGTCTGATTCCACAATCAGTGTCAAGCCCTGCATCCATTCACCCATCTTACCAAACCACCCTCACTACTTGCAAAATCACTTGAAAAAAAAAATCCAGGAGTTGCCACTTTCGCACAAAAAAAAAAAAAATGAGCATTCAACCCATACTTTGTGGAATGGTGTATTTTAGAAACATTTCTCTGGTTTGTGTTCAGCTCCAAGCAAACACGTGACACCAGGTGACAGGAATGGGAATTTAAACATTTTCGATTAACTCCTTTTAGATAGTGATTTGCACTGCGCAAGTGACTGTTTCAGAGCTCTGTGAAGCACACTTGCATCCGAGTAAATTTAAATGCAGGATCACAGAGGTCAACCAGCCTACTTCAAGAATTTTTTTTTCATAACCAGTGGTGCATCTGCAATGCAGCTAGATCTGGGAGAATCTGTCCCGTCTGGAACAGCTGGCAAGTGACTGACTGATAAAGCTTTAGCCTGCTTTTCAGTTTGCCTTCTCAAGATTGTGATTTTAAGATTAAAGCACAGTATATTTTTGGCAAAAGAATTATCTGCGGAGGTTTCTTTCAGTTCACAGTAATAGAGCACAATACACACCGACCTAACATGATTTGTTAGCTGCAAATACTAACGAGCTTGACAAAAAGGTACTTGCTTTTATTTGTTAATTAGAACATTAACATGGTACACCATCAGTAATCTACCTCTGCCACGACTGGGACAGGTACATCCTTCAATTGCTTAATAAACTACATCTTTCTGCAGCTGACTGATGCCACATAAAGACGGAACCCTATGTGTCCCGATCGCTCTAGAAATATTCCTCTGTTGCAAATCCAAATCCCGGTTGGGTGCATGCCCCCATCCCTGACATACATGATTCCATGCCTCCTAGGCTTTATTCCATGCTAGGAGTTTGTATCTTGCAGTTAAGAATACCCCCATTTTACCCGCTTCCTATCCAGACTTATGCAAGGGTATGACATCTTCATTGTGCTGGCCTCACCAGACAGCCGTTTGTTGCAGAAGTGCTCTATTGTTGTCACGTTGTATTATCTTGTGATGTGCCTCCTTTATTGACATCAGCTGCAATCATTGTTATTTGTTTTATTAGGCTGCTTGTGTGTTAGGGCCTTTGCACTGCTCCCCTGTGTATGTTTATAGACTAAAATGCCAATAAAAAAATATACAAAAAAAGGATTGGGGGGGGGGGGAGGTTTGTGAGGTGGGTATATGGACATTATCACCGCCAGTTAGAGTACTATCACGTTACTACAGGCATCACTACCGTTACAGTCACTATTAAATTTTAGGTATTACGTTTGCAGTGGTTAGAGAAGACCATGCAGTTTTCTTGACTGACCAATGGTTGTGGTGATATGCAAGCCAAGGCATAACTTGTGTAAGGTAGTGTGAAGGTTACTCAAATGTCATTCTGATGACAGTGAAACTGCAGGATGTACCCCTTGAGAAGTAAGGCATGAATATAGTGAGACACTTTCATACATCAGCAATCTGAGGGAATAATTACATACTTCTTCTTGAGGGCAACACCATGACATATCAAGGGCTGTAACTCCAAGGAGCTTAAGTCGCCCGGGGTAGCTTGTGCACTATTAGTGTTTTTCCCCATATTGGTTTACCGGGATGGTCATCCTCAAAGGGGAAACCCACTTCATGCATGAAGATCATATTGGAAAAGTGCAGAGTAATCTACAAGTCCTCAGTCTCTTTCCAACAGCACACCAATAAACGAATGGAGCATTTTCAAAAGAGGATGAAGAGCATGGGGTAGGCCCCAAGTGGAAAGTGGAACATCATACTCCAAGTCCAACAAAGAAGCCTCTTGGAAAGTAGTAGCATTTGATCCCTGAACTTCTCCTTCTTTGGGGTTTCCCAACTTTAATGAAGCAGAGATGCAAATGAAACCCCAAATTTCCCTCTTGCCATTTGGTGGACTAAGTGCTGAGACCAAGGAATCAGGTTATTGGCTGGGATCAAGGAAGATGAAGTCCAGCTTTTCTAAAACAGTGGTACAATCAAAAGGACACCCTCGTTGGGTACCAATTTCTTAATTTTCTCCTGGGAACACCACTGAGCACGTGTGCACTCATAAAATTCAGAAAGATATGGGGTCTTTCCCCAATCTGAACAGAAAAGGTTGGTCTAGCTGAAGTAGTGCAAGTATGCCCCGGTCCTCCAATTTTACATCAAAACAGCAGAGAGACTGCCTCAAAGTGATGCTGAGACAATTCTCAGGGTTGTTCTACTTGACTAAGTGTTACCAACCAGGACAAGAAAACCTGTTTGATCACAGGTGCCGAGAAACACGTTTTAGTTACTGCTGTTTAGCTAAAGTAAGGCACATGTTGGTGAACCACATCCTCACATGACTGAGCAACTACTGCCTTTTTGGAACAATACAGTCGTGTTCAGCTCCAGTTCTCAAATCTAATGCAGGCACTCCATCGAGCTAAGCTCACCATACAGAGGATTGAGCTGCCAGGTGTGGCACAGTTCTGTGGTCTACCTAGACACCAGGCAGGATATAGGAAAGTAATGCATCTTCAGGGCACCGTCTAAGCAGTCCTCAACTGGGGCCCCTTGAACCATTGATACCATTGTACGGTTGTATGTCGGAACTCCGCCTGCCGAAACGAGTGCCTGAACAATGAGTCGGAACACCGACCTCGTTGTTACCACTAATGCCTTTACCACAAATGCCTTAACAACGATATTTGGTTGTAAAAGCATTCCTGGTAAAGGCATTAGTAATAGGCACCCATTGATCCTGCATGCGTCACCCGACCCCCCCAACCTCACCCAAAAACCTAAAACCCCCTGACCCCGACAACCCCCAAAACGTAAAACGCCCCACGCCCCCAACCCCAACCCAAAACCCCCCCAACCCCCCACCCCGCCCCAAAACCTAAAACGCCCTGCCCCAAAACCTCGACCCCCAACCCCACCCTAAAACCTAAAAACCCCCAACCCCGCCCCAAAACCTAAACTCCCCCCCCCCCCACTTACTTGAGTCATTGCCTCGTCATCCTCGTCGTCCACGCCGACTCCCTTGTTTGTGCCTTAACCACGCATGTTCGTTGTTCAGGACATGCGTGGTTAAGGCACAAAATAACGAAGTCATGGTTAAAGAAAGCGTTGTTCTGCTTTCGTTAACCAGGACTTCGTTATTAAAGAGTCGGCGTAGAGGGCGTTTCCCCCCTTGTACAGGCAATGCTATGACTAACAAACAACACTGTGGAGTACTTCTGTGAGGTGTTCTACTCAACTCCAAAAACCAGTTTGAGAGGGTGTTTTGAATGAGGATTGTCACAAAGGCCCTGATTTAGAGTTTAGGTGATGGGCTACTCATCACAGCATGACAGGTATTCGGTCCACCTCATCACAAATGCATTATATCCTATGGAACTTGTAAAAAGGCTGACAGGCTATCCCTCACGTTTGTGACAGAAAACCTGTCTGCCAAACACTACACCAGGCCCAGAACTTTAAAAGGCAGAAAATGCCCTTTGTGAAGTGACTGTCCTGTGTCCGCTTAACTTCAGTCAGGTCTTAACCGTACAGACAATTGAGGTGGAGCCATACTGGGTTATCTCAACAAGAAAGCGGCAGAGTACTTATGGCCCCTCATCATCAGCCTGTTGCTGCCCACAGAGCAAATCCATGCCAGAAATTAAAATAGGGTTCTACATCATTGTATAAGCCAAGAAGTGACTGCATCCCTACCTATTATGGATTAGTTTTTTGGTTCTGGCCAAGTGTCAAATTATCAAGCTATAAGGACAAAAAACAGGTCCTGTATGTTGTAGGTTTCCAAATTTGCAATGCTTGTTTTTTCCCAGTCCACTTTGCTACCCCATGCCTCCAGGGGTGTCTCACCACAATATGGCATTCTTTAATGTCCACCAGCAGAGCCGTGATGTCCACTTTTCTTTGTCTACAAGAGTAAGCTCTAGTAGTTGATGGAATACTGGCAGGTTGTAGTGTGTCTATCAGCCTCTTTTTTGTACCCTGACTGAGTTCTAAAGACCTCCTTCGTTAAAACTCACGTACAGTCTCCTAACAGCACCTTAATTATATGCCCCTCCGCAACCCAATTGCTGTGTGGTGTCCAATTAAAGAACACTGTATGGTAAAGCCACCTCCTCACAGTATGCATGTCTTCAGAGAGGTCGCCCAATTCCGGCCACGTCTGTTCCCCATGAGCCCTGGCATAAATTAATAATATCCTTAAAATGAGTTTTCCAGATGCCTGGTTTTGGGCTGGAATTTACGTTTATTTCCACCAAGTTGACATCACTCAGATTAGATGAAAAAGAGACTCTTGAAGTATTCCCTTTTGTGTGTATCAGTGCCCAAAGTTTTCCAGCACTACTGCTTTTAAGCTAGCTCTGGACAGCTCGCCCACATCTACTGAAGAGAGTCAAAGAAACTATAGGATCCGATCTGAATACGGAAAACCAAAAACACAGAATACTAGGTCAGAATCATGCAGTATCACTCCTGCCAATAATATGCTCCATGCAGCCAGGACAATCTGGAGACATTTATATTGCAACACATGTCAAAATACACCTGTGGATTGTTAGAAAACATAAAACAGCTAGGATGTGCCAAATTCTGCCTACTGTGCAAAACAAGTCACGCAGTTCCCTTGAGTCACAACCCTGTTTGTTAAAGCCAAAACTTTTTATTTCTCTCATATGCTGAACAGAAATATATTTTTTTCCCCAAACTCATGTGATGTGCGAGTGGTACATAAAGTAACGATAAACACAATAAGAGTTCAGAGCACTCAAAAGTTCAAATGGAAGCCAATGTCCAATTCCAGTAGTGTTACTGCCACATGGCGCACTCTCTGGCACCTGACGCTTGATATGCACATACGGTTTGGATACTGAAAATGTTTCAGGCTTCTACAGCCTTACTTTAGAAACCGTGTTGCTACATTTCAGCCCTGAGGAAGTTGAGGGCCTACTCACCATACAATAAAACACACGTTGGCTGCTCTTGTAAATACATCAACATCGTATGAACTATATGGTGGATCTGCAATAAAACTACTTGAAACTTCACGACTCCTGGAACTGGACATTGACATCCATTGGAACTTTTTAGTGCTTAGAACTCTTATTGTGTTTATCATTAATCAACCCCTAAGTGAGATGGTTATGTTTGGAGTTGTTTGGTAGCCAACCTTTGTTGTAGAGCACCACTCCAGTGTTAAGAACTGCCTTTCACAAAACCCTGGATAGTATCAGTGAGCGTCGTGTGTTAGGCCTGGCTACCTTGTCTCATTGAATTCATAAAGTAAGGAAGGACAGAGACCCTGGGTCATAGAGCGGCTCCTGAAAGGAACAGCAATGTGAAGCACACATGGAAACAGTTGGGCATCAGAGTTAACCTGGTCTAATTAGGAGTTTCTGTCTTTGTCGCATTATGTCATGTGAAGCTTAGCAGACGAAAGTCCTGTGCAGCAATAGAAAGGAGCACACTGTAGATTCTAGTGAGCTGTATATTGTTTTTAAAGCACTTAACCATATACAGAGTACAACCTAAACTGATTTTGGCTATCACTTGACTCTGGCCCAGTGCTTTATTAAAACAAATAATAATAAGTATCTAGACCCAAGGTATCGTTTAGGATGCAACTGCAGCTTGCAATCCCATCATCCCTGCCAGTGCTGTAAAAGTCCAGGATCAATGGCCTGGACACACCACCATTACTACTTTGTTTGGTGTATACTGAATTGCTAAGATGATGTGTTCTGCTGAAAATCGGCAGACTGTGCAACCACGTAATGAACTGTAATAAGAAACTGTTGGTTTTCAGAACATAGGGCCAGGTGTACTAAGCATTTTAACGGTCACAGACGCCCCAATTCGGCATTTACGAATGTTAAAAGGCCTTTTCGTCTTTATTAATCCCATTTTAGGATTCACAAAAGTTTTTCCAACTCCCGAAATAGGATTCTTAATGGATACAGATTCAGTTATCAGGAAGGAGTCCGTTATAGGCGCACCAAATCAGTATCTAATATATCAATGCTTTGCAACGGAAATCGGATCGCAAAAGACTATTTTTTTTTTTTTAACCAACAAATTAAAAGGAGGTGATATTCCTTTTGCTAAAGGGAAGGGTCTCAAAGGGACCCTTCCCTTTGTGAATGTATTAAAAAACAGTTTTAAGAGGAGGCAGTGGTCCAGGGGACCTCTCCATCCTCTTAAACAAAACTTTTTTTAAAACATTTTTGTTTTTTAAACTCAGGCCCGTTTCTTAAAAGAAACTGGTGGCATTTAAAACTAAAAGTTTGCTTTATTAAAAGGCAATCACAGACATGGAGGTCTGCTGACCCTAGCAGGCCACCATCCATCCCTGTGATGGCCTTCAATCATAGTGAGGAGAAGTTTGCAACCCATCTCATTAACATGCAAGGGGTAGGTCAGATTTTGACCCACTATGATTCCGAATTTTAAGAACTAACCTATAAGTACATAGGTAGTACCTGTCACAATTTGTGACCGGTATTTGTTGCCCTGTAAACAGTACATATGGCCTCAAGTGCTGGTGCCCAACACTGCTAAAAATTAGGTAATCCACTTTCGATATGAGGAGTAACTCCTGTTAATGTACATATCAGAAGTCTGCATTTTTCAGCCATTGCTTTATCCCTCATAATCCCCACGGAGATTTCGGCAGGAGAACCCAACGATATTTAGCATGGATAAAATGCAAAAAAATTCTGATACTTCTACAATTCGGTAAGGTGGGCACCAACATCTGGATGTTATTCATCATTTACTGAGTGACTGTTGTGATGAATGAAGCTTGGACTCTCAGATGAGCGACATGGTTTTTATTTTAGATTATTTCAAATCGGAAATGGAGTTCATGTCCAATCTGCCTCTGGTGTGAACTTCCGAATCGTAGTCGTTCTAAACCAATCGCTATTAGAGGCAGCACGGGGCATGGAGCGAGAACCAAACCATAACAATACATAAACGCAGTACACAGTATCACAGCGCGAGCAGAGCACAGGCTCAGTGTCTACTTACAAAAATCATAGGTAAAAGGAAGTGTTACATACATACAAGTACACATGCATGAAGTGATTAAACATACATCAGTCGAACAACAGTGACAAATTGCAATATTTGTTATTGGACACAGCCAGTAAATACCTCACCCAAGAAGGTGGGTATCGATAAATTAGTGTGAATATCCCCACCCCAATTCAGAGCACTCATTATTTGGCCCTATGTCATCAGGTCTGTGCTTTCATTTATGCTCTTTCATCAGTACATTCAGTGCGTTATAGCTTTGGTTGGATGGAAGTGGCCTAAATGGAATTGCAAATCTGAAAACAATGATTTGTAAAAGGAAAGAATAGGATTGGAAATGTTACCTGCCAAGGGCAGAGTCTTCAAGTAACCTTAGACTGGGACTGTGGAAACGTATTTTTATTAACAGTCTTTGGTGTGCGTTTGGGGGTTTCACAAAGTTTAGTTGCGTTGTTAGCAGGCCCGGTTCTAGCAGGGGGCCAGGCCCAATCATGAGCTTTGGCCCATCCAGTCACAGCAGAAGAGGGCACGGAGAAAGCACCTGTTAAGTGCTTCTTCCATGTCAACGTCAGAATGCTGTGATGTTTTTTCACTGCCTTTACGTTAATTATCAGTCAGGGATCATTGAGGAACCTTCAGAACACATGTTAAAGTGCATTGTTTGTATGGACAGTAGAGAGGTCCCCAATATTTTCTGTAATGAGAAGTACTAACGTTCAATAAAATGCATCAAGCGCTACTATTATTAGTATTGTAATGGTGTCCACATCAGACAATAACACGTTTGCAGCTACCATATTCAAGATTACTACCAGTGATCATCTCAGTGCATCAGGAGTAGTTGCCAACAGTAATGTTAAAATGACTGTCAATATGGAATGCTTCTACATGGGTAATATATAACAGCCATAGCTGCAATACCTTTTGTACCAAGGTAATAACATTTGGAAAATATCTCCCCAATTCCACATGATTTATCATTCAAATATCAGCGTTAAATTTATTTTGGAAATTCAGCCATTTTTCTTCAAATATCTGCTGATGAGTTCCGCAAATAAACCAATTTTTGTCTAAAATACATACTCTCAATTATGGTAAGGATATATTAATTTAACCAAGCAAAAGCTTCTATTTTAGTAGGCTGGGCTGCACACAGGAGATCTACATATTGATAGCTGGAGAGCCACCAGTAGCTTGCAAGCTACTCGTTGGAGAAGCCTGGATTAGTATTTTAAGTATGCCTTGATAAGGAGAGAAAATACAGGCTTTAATTTATTTTTTCTCTATTTTTGCACTGGCTGAGACATTGGTCATGCTGGTTAAACAAAAAAAAACAAAAAAACAGTACAGGTGGGAACCCTAGCTCCGGTTTAAAGCAAACTGCAACTGGCAGATGTGTGTTGGGGCAAGAAGAGGGTGAGTCAATAAATTAACAGGAAGAGCCGAGCCAAATTCTGGTTTGGTTCTTAGACCAAGAATTTTCCTTGGCTCTTAGAGCTGACGCACGAGCCAAGCCCTGAAAATATTTGCTATTTAAATCATAACTCATCACATAAAATATAATCAAGTTTCTTCAAAATTAAAAAAAAGTCTATTTTGTTAACACATGGAAGCTAACAGAGCAAGGGTCTGATTAACAAAAGGTAGCTTACACTTTGTGTAAATTTACTATTTTTTTTTGTATTCACAAACTACAAATTTATTTTTACTAACAGTAATGTTACAACATCGGAGAAGCCACAGTTGGGTGGAAAGCACCGTACATAATTGATGGGATAGGCCTATCTGGTGAGTCTCTGCAGTCGTAAATTGTCTATTTGTCAAATTAAACTTGTAGTTTACGAATACCAGAAAAAAAGGTAAACTTACACAAAAGTGTAACTTTGCCTTTGTGAATCAGGCACTATGAGTGTGTTTGCTGCCAGATTCTGTGGTAAAGTAAACAACTGTGTTATCTCAAGTAAGAGATTATGCTAGGCTGAATTTATTCTCACCAGTATGGCAGAGTTACAAATGTGAGCATTTCATGTTCTAATATGTTTTTTCATTACAATGCAAATTCCCAGTTACAATCAGGACAACTGGAATTATACAATTTTATGGCTGTGTTTTTTTCCGCCAAATTATGGGTTTACAGCATTTGCCACATAATATATCATCTGCTGCATAATCTGCAGATTCAAAAAAATATTTCAAGCTCAAAGTGATCAGATGTTACTAAAAAATGCTGCAACATGTTGCAGCGTAATCGAAGACCCTTTGCAATAACTAGTCACCTTTCAGTTGCTTATTGCTATGCTTGTGTGTTAAACTCGTGCTAATGAGGTATAACCTAGGCCCAGCCAGTGTTAAGTGCAAAAAGACCAAATAATTAAGTAATGCTATCACAAAAGGTTGCTGCATTACACCACATAATTTGCCTTTTCCTGCTGCATAATTTAGTCTACTCTGCCATAGAATTTGTTCCTCCCCATCGCATAAATTGATGTAGTTGATACTCTGTCTAACCAGATCTACTTACAGTGGGGCAGATGATAATTCAGTTCAATGAAGGACTCCCACGGGTTATGCAATGTGGCATGATATACAAATGGTCACCTTAATGCTAATTATCTAGACTTACTGCAGAACTAAATAATCCACACCAAGAACATTCAGATAGTCATCGACTGCAAACTCAACACCTTAGCCAAAGTCAACACCATCGCTGCCTGAAGATACTGTGCAAAATTTTCAAATGGCTCCCAGTCAAAACCCAGAAAATCATCACCCACATTGATGTCACCAGAAAACTGAACTACTAGAATACCCTCTACACCGGGATCAACAAGCATCTCATCAGGATTCTGCAGAACATCCAGAACTTGGCAGGCAAATCACTCTCAATCACCCTCAGCACTCACACACATCTCATCTCAAGGATCTACACTGGCTACCCATACATAAATGTGGGTATTTCAAACTCCTAACCCAAACTTTCAAGGGACTTTTGCCCAGCATCCCTCAACAATACCATCTGCTTTCAGAAACCTTCCAGACACTTCAGCTCAGCAGAACTCCTATTTGCACACATCCCATGCATACAAAAAACAGATCTTGCACTGAGCCTCCTCTTACCTTGCGCCTAAAGCGTGAAATGATGTGCTATTACACACCCTAGTCGCCTCCTCACTTCTTGAATTCCACAAGAAGTTGATGACCTGGTTTTTCGAGTAACCACATTAGGCCCGAGGCTTGGCTAATCTCACACCTGCTCAGTGCCATGATAGCTTTGTGGGTGAGACTGCGCTTTCCACATCAACATAACATAACATGACTTGAGAGAAGCAAATGCACTTTTCAGAGCATTCAGTTCAGACTAGTACAAAACCCAACCATAGCTGGAGTATTCCGTTAGTCTGGATAACTACTTTTGTTTCCCATGTTGTGTGCCTCTTTGCACTCGCATCTATAATTTGGGTCGGGCTGAGGCAAAGGGATCCTCTCATTTGCGTGGGGTCATGCCCCATGCAAATGAGGGAAAGCCCTCTGAATATAGCACTGGCTACAATGAGCACCAGAGCTATCATTATTATAGACGAGGCTGCACAACCATCTGCTTGTAGCACGGACCTAATAAAATCTGCTTGGTATCCAGCTGCTTGCATGGCCTGACCTGATGGAAATTATAATGGCTGTGGCTGATGAGAATAGACATCAGCTGTTACTGTCAAATAACTTTCTACATGCACTGTATGCCTGTTTGGAAGAAGATAGGACTTGCAGGCTACCTCCAGAGTTAACAGAAATTGGGACCGCACTGGCCCACCCGAATGTTCCTTTGGCCCACCCAGGTGAAAGTTCCTAGAACCGCGCCTGGTCGTTAGATAGATAAAGCAAAGTAACAGATGAAGTCTCTTTCTGATTTTTCCCAAGTGTTTTTTAAGAGGAAGTGCTACGAAAATTAACCTTCAGATAGACTATCAAAAACAGTTTGTGTCACCACCACCAGCCCCTTTGCTTTTCGCTGGTCTCCCGTTACTGCACCTCCTGTCCACTCCGCTGCTTGTCAATTTTGCGCATCTCAAATTCTTCCGGTTCCAGCCACCCCCTCCTTGCTCACACTCTAGCCTAGTAAAAAAACTCCCCAGTGCGCCCACCCAGTCTCACCTCCTGGCACCTCCTCTGCTCCTCGGTAAGGGCCCTGGGGTGCTCCCGGCATTCACGCACCGTGCACTCGCAGCAAATGCAGCACTGCTCCGGGATGCAGTACAGCTCCAGGGGGCGGCCGTGGCGGGGGCAGAGGGCCTGGCACTGTCTCTTGTGCGGAGTTTGGGAGTGTATCATAAGCTCCTGCTCCGAGGGCCGCCTCTCGGGTGATCCCGTAGCCTCCCCACGAGCCCACCACATCACATCACCTGTGAAGTTGCACAGGGCCACGCTGTTGGAGAGCTGAGGCCTCCGGGGCTCCGACGCGCCGCAAACGGGACAGGTGTAGCCTGGGGCCCCGACGACCTGGCCAGCTGCGCCCAGCAGGCCCTGCTGTTCGTCATCATAGCGCTTCTCTATGCACTCCCTGCAGAAACTGTGGCCGCAGGGGGCGGTCACTGGCTTCTTGTAGACCTCTCTGCAGATGGAGCAGACCAGCATTTCTTGGAGCACGGTCAACATGCTGCGCGGGGACAAGGGGCGCCCCAGGGCCTGGATCCTCTGTTCGTGCATGGGCTCTAGATGCTGCAGAGGTTGCGGCTCCGCAGACAGCGCCTCGGGGGAATCCGGGAGATGTCCGCCGGCCGGCACCACAACCTCCCTAATGCTGCGCAGGGTAACGCTGGCGGCTAGCTGCGGCCTCTCGAGCTCCGGGCACCGGCACTCGGGACAGCAGTAGGTGAGGCTGATGGCTGGGTGCTCGGGGTCACCCCCCGCCGGCCCCTGCGGCGCCCTATCCCAGTGCAGCTCGATGCACCGCCGGCAGAAACTGTGCCCGCACTTCGTGGTCACCGGCTCCTTGTAGGGGTCCAGGCAGATGCAGCAGGTGAGTTTGTCATGCAGTGACTTCAGCATGCCGGCAGAAGAGAGGGCAGCGGCCAGGGCGGCAGAGTGCGGCTCGCCTCAGGGGCTGCGGCTTCACAGGAAGGGACGGGCGGGCGGAGGAGTCGCGGGAGAGAAAGCTCAAGGGATCGTGCCCAGGGCAGGCAAGTCGAGAAGGCAGGAAGGGTGTCTGGGGACTGCCGAGTGAGCGGAGGGATAGAAAAGCCGAGAGAATGAGACAGACGGGAAGATCCGAGGTGAGATGATAGATGGTAATTTTAAACAACCTTTGCCATCGTAGTCTAGCTATGCAAATACCAGAGGCTGCTGTTATTCTTCAAAACGCCAAGGCGACCCACGACGAGCTCAAGCCTGCAAACTACAAACTGTCCTGTGAGTGCTTTTAGCAAAGGGGAACCTGGGGTTGAGTATTCTGGATAAATAGGGCGTGGGAGACGCGCAGCCCGAAGGAAAGGGTGGACAGGCAAATTGGCAAGTGTGGGGAAAGTCCTTCCAGCACAGACAACTTCCAGGAAGTGAAGTGTATGGACGGTGCAGCTCAGGCCAATTTACTTGAAAGACAAACCCAAAGGAAGATGCACATAAAGATATTGATAGGCTACTTAAATTGCATAACAGAGGTTTTCAAATTCTGAGACGCAATTTCAGTGTAATGAGAAATTTCCTTGCTATCGAGAAGGAAAGTTTCAATTCTATTAAGAACATGGAGGCAAGGATTTTGCATGTCTTTCTTCACTTTTATTTAAACAGCCTGTTCAAAGTTCATATATATCTCTCCTTCGGCCCGTCCTTCCTCGCCTATACTGCGACTGGAAGTTAAGGCATCCTCAATTCTATGTCAGGACGAGTGGTGAGGATTATGCATATCTTTCTTCACTCTTTATTCAACAGCAAGTTAAAAGTTCAACAAGTACACAAAAAACTACAACTCCCATGAGTCAACGTTACCATGGTAACCTCTGTCCAATAGACGCTGCTTCCAACTATCTGTATAACTATCCCTTGCCGCCTTCGTCCGCCCTCTTTCTTCACTGCTCCGGTGTCAGTTAAATTGCCTTTATTGCCTCTTGAGTCTATTTTTGGAAAGTGATTGTCTGTTTACTCTGCTTACTGCATTGTGTACAGCACTGTATTATCCTATTTGCTCTTCTCGAGCTGTTGCTAGCGACGCTCACCAAGCGCGGCAGGCTGTGTGTAGGACGTGGCAGAGGGTGGCTCAGTTGAAACAAGTCCTCAGGCACAAAGTTGAAGTAAGTATAGACGCTACGTTTATTAACGGGCCCATGGCAGGCATGGACACGCACAGTACAGTATGAAGATCTGAGCAGCAGTGCCTGCCGGAGATGTAGAATCCACAACGAGGTTCCGCCCGCTTAACGGTAAAATACCTTACAGTTGATAAAAGTAAACATTGGTAAAGTACAATGAAAAGTACAATGAAATATAACATACTGATTTTAACCATGTACTCGTCGTACACGTATGTAACTACATGATATTATGCACACGTGTGTACTACATCATCTTCCTCCTTTACAACAAAACAATTAAAGAAAGAGGAGGAAAGAACGGAAAATGAGTTTAACCTAAAATGTAATCGTCAAACTTTAGTAGAATTTTTACAAGTCTGTGACTGCACGTGTATACAGGTTCCGCAACCAGAGACGAAGAAGCATTAAATCTATCATCATAACAAGAGTTCTCCACATAACTTGAATTGCCACAATCTTCGTGATTTGTCCTTCTGTCTTCTGTCTGTTTCAACAAAGGATCCTCTCTAAATATGTCACTAGGACTGGCACCGTCTTCTCTCCCTGCAAATACACGTCTGAAGATCTCTGCTTGTGGCGAGGATATGGGAATCACGCAGTTTCTGTTCCACCACCCTTTACCTTCCAGCAGAACAGAAGACTTCGTAACTCTAATCACTTTAACAGGTAGGGAACATTTTGATACTCCTTTGGGCACCTTATGGAGTTTTTTAATCAAAACCCAATCATTCACATTGAATGGAACATCATTCACATTTTTCCAGGAATAATAATCATGTTTCTGCACCATCTGTTTCTCACAAACTCTTTGTCTCAACTCATTTAAATCCATGTACACACTTTTGTTACGTAGTGAAGCCATCCATGCCGGTAGTAATTGAGATCTTGATTCCCTACCTCTGAGAAGCACAAAAGGAGAAAGGCCAGTAGTAGAATGTGGTGTATTCAAATATGCCCATATTTTCTCTTTCAAAAACTCGATGACATTATAGTTAGTTGCTATTGCTGTTTTAATGCCCTCTTTCAAGATGCGGTTGGCCCTTTCAACCACACCATTGGAGGCTGGACTATACAAAGCTACATGCGAATGTCTAATGTTAAACTTAATCATAAAATTCTCCATCTTGGTGGAAGTAAAGTATCCGTAACAATAACAGACGGTGGACCCTCCAAAAGGAAAAGATGAGATAAAAACAATATCACAGACTCTGTGTCAGCGTGCTCAACAAAGGTGTAGTAGATCCATTTAGAAAAATAGTCTATGGCAACAATCATGTACCTCATGTCCTTGGGTAACAAGTGTAAAGGACCTGAAAAATCAATAGCAACACTTTCCCAAGCATTATTAGGAAAAGGAATCGTATGCAAAGATTTAGTGTGACACTTCCAATGCATATCAGACACTATGCATGAGGAGCACTTATCCACAAAATCTGACACATGTTTATCGAGACTCGGCCACCAGTATTTCTCCTTGAGTCTCCTGCAAGTGGCTGAGATGTCAAGATGACCTTTGTGTGCAGCCTTTATTAATAGGGCCCTCAACTCACACGGAGGAATACAAACGGAACCCCTCATACAGACTCCATTTTCGCAAGACAATTCAGCAGCTAGCTGACAATATGTGTTGAGTTCCGCCTTAAATTTCCTATTGTTGAGCCAACCATGCCTGATGTGATCCATTACCTCCGACAATAATGCGTCTCTAGACGTAGCTGAGTTCCAATCCTGCTCTGAAAATAAGCCTTCCGATGCAGAAACTATGTCTAAAGATCCAACTACGCACACGGTGTCTTCATCTTCGGCTGAGAAAATGGCAGAGGCAACCGAGAAAGACAGTCCGTCCTGACATTTTTCCCACCGGATAGATACTTGACATCCAAGTTGTATTCTTGTAGTTTTGAAAGTAACCTTACTAATCTAGCAGATTCTTTTCCTAGGCCATTACCATCCATGAGAAACATGAGGGGCTTGTGATCAGTATATAGAACACAGTACGTGCCCCAAATATAAGTCTTGAATTTATGCACTGCCCAAACGCAGGCTAAAGCCTCTCTCTCGATGGTACTATAATTACTCTCGGCTTCTGATAGAGATCTGGACGCGAAAGCGACAGTGTGTTCCTGTCCACCAACCCATTGCCCAAACACTGCCCCTAGACCTTCCAGACTGGCATCAACTGTAATAAAGGACTTTGCTGAAGGTATAAAAGATTTCAAGGCTGGGGCAGACAAGACAATTTGTTTAATGGCAGCAAACGCATCAAGTGCTTGCTCATCCCAAACAAATTTGTTACCTTTCTTTAACAAGGACCTGAGAGGTTGTACTATCATAGCGTAGCCATCAACAAATCTTGAGTAGTATTCACACAAACCAAGAAATGAGCGGAGCACATCTTTGTTGGTGGGGCAGGGAGCATTCTTAATTGCTTCCAAGTTCCCTTGTTTAGGTTTAATGCCTTCTGCAGAAATAGGGTGGTCCAAATATTCCACACTCTTCACCAAAAATTTACATTTCTCACTTTTAATAGTCATACCGCAATCTCTGAGAATGGAAAATAATTTGTCAAGTAGAACTCTATGCTCTTCCATACTGTCAGTATGTATCAGAATGTCACCCTGAAAGGCACGTTCTTAAAATGCCCAAATAAAGAGTCCATCATTTTCTGAAAAACACTCCCCGCAGACGCTAATCCAAAAGGCAGCCTGAGGTATTTAAAGGCACCAAATGGAGTTACGAATGTGGTGAGTTCTTGAGAACATTCACTGAGAGCAATCTGATGGTACGCAGAGTGCAAATCTATTGTGGAAAAAACCTTTGAGGTAAACAGACTAGAGATCAGTTCTTGTATGCGTGGAAGAGGGTGACAATCTACAAGTATATTCTTGTTCAAGGATCTTAGATCCACACATAGCCTTAAATCCCCATTCCTTTTCTTGGTAAGTACAACAGGTGAAACCCACTCCGACGAGTCTGTAGGGGCTATTATACCATCCTTGACTAGTTTGTCCAGAAGAGCTTTAAGTTGTCCCCTCACAGAAATGGGAACTGTTCTAACTTTATGCGAAACCGGAACAGCCCCATCCCTTGACCCTAATACAATGTACGAAACCCTTCACTGTGCCAACTTCATCAGCAAATACACTAGAATACTTCGCTACAAAGGACTTCACGACAATATCAGTGGCAATGTTAGATAATCTAAGTTCTGATACCTCTACAGGCATATCTCCTAAGGTTAGAGGGGTATCGCATCCAGGGCGGAGTACAATGCCCAATTTCGCTAGATCTCTCCCCCCCACAATGTCTCTGCCATTCAACGCCACAAATTTTAGTTACAATGTTCCTCCCCAAGATAGACAAGTTAGCAGGAAAATATCCTAATAGGTCAATATCATGATCCCTGAAGGCTTTGGGACTGATGTCAGCTTGTTGTAACACCTTCGTTACTGGACAGAATTTACGATAAGTAACATCTGCTAATATGGTAATCAGTGCACCAAAATCAGCCATAATAGAAATTTCTATTGTGTCAATGATTGCCTGACAAATTGGTCCTTTGATGTTCCCGACTGCAGGAATGTCTACAGTCAAAACAACTTTGGCCAATTTTATTGTACATTCTTGGACTACATGTTCATCTTGAGTGTGAAGATTGTTAACCTTCATCCTCATGCCACTGTTAACTGATTTGTAGTTGCGATTGAATTGTCTACATACTACTTGAAAATGACCTATTTTTTGGCACTTTAAACATTTCTTACCCAAGGTTGGACAGAATTGACTACTACCAATGTGATTACATGAGCCACACCGGAAGCATGCCGAAAACATTTTGTTTTGCTTCACGGCTCTTTCCTTAATGTCCGTAATTTCCTTAGACCTCAGAATCATCAATAACCTGTTTGTTCACTCTGCCCACACACTACTCTAGATGTGACAATGGACCTCTCTACAGCCTTGGCTATGTCAACAGTTTCATCCAAAGAAGGATTGCAACATGCTAATAAGCGTTCTTGAATTTTTTTAGAATAGCAATGGAACACAAATTGCACATCCACATTCGCACTTTGCAGCAAGCACACGCAAATTAGCCACATATTCATCCACTGACTCATCCACAGCTTGCTTGCACATTGCAAAGTTGAACCTCTCAAGTAACACATTAGACTCATCGGAAAATTGTTTCCTAATCCTTTCCTTCCCTTCAATATACAAATTCCATACCACGTTGTCTCCACTGCAACTGTCACCAGTAGGTGGAGGAACAGCAGGTAGATTATCAAATACACGCTGCCCAGCCACACCGAGATGATTGAACAGAAGGACCAACTTCCTTGCAGGTGAAAAATAATTGGCATCAATTGCAACTAAATAGTTTACAAAAATCCTTAACCACTCACTCCATTTGATGTCTGGCTTCTCTCCCCTTGGTAAGAAAGGTGGTGGTTGAACAACCATATGACTAGAGGCCATATTTCATAAACCTACAAGCACATGAGTCGACTTTCAAAACAGTTGTACATTACATAAGAGACACAGTCCAGTAATATTATGAGCGAGTCTAGAGTCTCGTTTTGCTAAAGCAGAGTATGTTTCCTTAGTCAAATGAGTGTTGCAGATTTGAAAACAAACAACAAAAAAATATATAGGCTCCACTTGTAGGAATTTTAAGTATTTTGCCAAACAAGTGTTCAAGAGTTTCCGGCGAGTAAATAACAAATGTATCTCACTTGTAGCGTTTTTAACACACAATGCAGAATTTCCTGGAAACTGCAATGCACATTGAGGCCCTCTGGCAAAAGTAGAGCGTATGTGTATCCAGGCAACTACGTACGCGTGATGCACGTTTATGCGCGTAACAGCAGGTGTACTGGCAACCACCTGCCAACCTCTGACGCGGAGTTCCTGTATGCGTCCAAGAGGAAGCACGTATTAGCGCTGACGTCTCTGTGACCAGCCTCGATGTAGTGCACACAACTACCTCGGCTCGCACTCTGACAACGGTCCGGCAAATCATCCGTCTCGAGCCTCCAAAGCAAAACTCCCTTGAATAAACGCTGTATAAGTATGGCGTCTCCAGAAAAATATTACCGGGAAATCCACAACGGAAGTTGTTGCTGGAATCAATCGCCCGTCAGTGCTGGTCGGTGGACCTGTTGGTTTCTTCTTGATTCCACCCCACTCCTGGTACCATATAATGTAGGACGTGGCAGAGGGTGGCTCCGCTGAAATAAGTCTTCAGGCACAAAGTTGAAGTAAGTATAGACGCTACGTTTATTAACTGGCCCACGGCAGGCTCGGACACGCACTGTACAGTATGAAGATCAGAGCAGCAGTGCCCGCCGGAGATCTAGAACCTCAACGAGGTTCTCCCCGCTTAACGGTAAAAGAACTTACAGTTAATAAAAGTAAACATTGGTAAAGTACAATGAAACATAACATACTGATTTTAACCATGTACTCGTACACATATGTAACAACATTATATTATGCACACGCGTGTACTACACTGTGTTGCCCAAGCGCTGATTCATCATGCGGTGACGCATTGGCTCCACCAGAGGGTGCTCTTATGCGCCGCTCTGTGTTTTACTGCGCGTTTTCTAGCGTTTCGAGTCACGATTGTGCTTGATCTCTAAAAAATCAACGCAATAGGGGTTTCATTGAGTTTAGGCTCAAATTAACCCCTCCAAACCCCACAATACACCGATTTGCGGTAAGTTGAACACCGCTTTGCGGTAGCACACTCTCGCTTTGGGGAAGCACGCACGATCCTGGGATCACGTTGGGAGACCATTAGGTCCCTTATTTTGCTTGTTGGGGAACAGGTACGTGGGGGGCTGCCCTACTTAGTTTACAGGGTGTTTTTTGTCTGTTGCAACTTTATCCCTCTTGAGTTCCATGATGCAGTCCACACAGGACCATGATTTCTTCCCTGCCATGTCTCTGGTAGAGGGCCCTTCACAGCGCACTCCTGGGGTGGATGTCTTGCTTTCTCAGGCTATTGCCCAGGCTCTGGCCCCTATTAAAGAGAGTGTGGCACAGCTGGCGGAAAAAGTGATTAAGGGGACTGGCATGATTGGGGAGACGGGGGCTGGACTTAAGACTGTGACTGTCTCCGCCCCCAAGAAATCACGCAAGCGTGACGTGGGGCACCTAGAAAGCTTCGAGCGTCTTGCTGAGGCTTGTTATAAGAGTGCTTGCGCGCCCAAGCCGGGAGGGATCTCAGTTCAGAGTGACTGGTGACGTGGTTCACCACACATTGGACTCTCTTAGGGGGTCACCCAAACGGTTCAATGGGGACTCTGATGGGGATTCTTCCCCTGCGGAAGACCAGGACTCCAGTCACTCCTGGCGGCCTGGGGTCACCAGGCCAGATCCACAAGAGGCAGAAGACTCCAGTTTGTGTATGTTCGAAGCCGAGGGCATCTATCACCCCAGATCCTCGGAGTGGCGACCGGAGCAAAAGGTGGCAGAATATGTTGCCAGCAAGATTCGACAACCTCTGGACAAGGAGGTGCCGCGCCCTACTTTACCAGACAAAGTTGTGGCGACTCCGGACGTAGATCCGAAAATGTGTGCTTTTTTTGCAAAGTACACCAAGGATCCTAAGAAAGGTATTGATCGGTCCTGGAGAGCTTGCCAGGACAAGCTACTAGACGTGTTAGGACCACTAACACAGATAATTCAGTTGGCCGAACATGCCAGATGCACAGACACACCCCTGCTGACGGAGGTCGTGGCCGGATGGGCCCAGTGGGCGGTTTGCCTCCTGGGAAACGCTAATTGCATCCATCTCAGCTTAGAGGCGCCGTTCTTTATTTATTAAAATAGACCCCAAACTGGGGGAATTGTCCAACTCAGAGGCAGGGGTGGTCGCCCAGGGTAACTTATTTGGCAACCTGTTCGTCAAGGAATTGGGCAAATTTGTTGCCACCTTTTCGGCACTGGACAAGGCGCAATCTTCTATCAAAAAAATCTTCCCTGGGAAGGTTTTTGGAGGGGCCTGACGAGGCAGGGGCCGCTCCTCCGGCCGCCTCTATCAGCAAGGCCCCAACTCCTATGGCTACAGAAACAATGGATGGCGAGACGGTCATCAGGGCACCTTCTTCCCCATTCGGGGTAGAGGGAGAGGCAGAACAAGCAGGAACGCCCGCGGAGGAGCGAACGCCCCAGTACATCCTTCTGGTAAGGATTACCCTTTCTTTCCCTCAAATTATTAAGTTTATTCAGGCACAATTGGGCACGTATAACTTCCGATTCCTAGGTGTAGCAGACAGTGACAGGGTTCCACATAGAATTCTGGGGAACACCGATCCAGGAATGTCTTCCGAGACTGCTGATCTTCTCAGATTCGGATTCCACTCTGATAGACGCGGAAGTGCATGACCTTCTTCAGAAGGGGGCCCTATGCAAGTCTGTCCTTCACCCTAGGGGTTTTGTGAGCAATCTCTTTCTGTTAGAAAAGAAGGACAAGGGGTTTCGTCTGGTTATCAACCTCAGGACATTCAACAAATGGGTGGTCTACAGGCACTTCAAGATGGAGGGCATCCATATGCTCATGGATCTTCTGCTGCAGGTGGACTGGATGATTCTCCTGGAACTCAAGGATGCCTACCTGACGGTCCCAATTTTCTCCCCCCCTCACAGATTTCTCCAATTTCTTTGGAGAGGGCAGGTGTTCGAGTTCACGTCACTCCCCTTCGGCCTATCTTCGGCACCCTAGTATGTCACCAAACTGCTCAAACCAGTAGTGGAGTACCTTCGGTCCCGCAGGATTCGCCTGATCATTTACCTCAATGACATCCTCCTCATGTATTAATCCAGGTCACAACTTTTATCCAACGTGACCACCACTATTGCACTACTCCAGGATTTGGGGTTCGTGATAAACCAACAGAAATCGGATTTCCTGCCATCGCAGTTGATTACTTTTCTGGGGTTTCTCATAGATTCCCAGTCAGCTTCCCTCAGCCTTCCGGGCTCGAAGATTTCCATGATCAAGAAGGAACTGACGAAGGTCATGAGATGCAACAGAATCTCACTCAGACAATTAACCAGAGTAGTGGGACTTCTCTCATCCTCGATTCAGGCCATTTTTTCAGGCCCTCTTCACTACCGGGCTCTCCAGCGTCTAAAAGCGCACCATCTCCGTCGCAGGTTAACTTATTCCGAGCTCATCTCCCTTACTCAGGAGGCGAGAACGGAATTCCAATGGTGGCTGGACCACATGGAGGCGTGGAACGTCCGGGCTATTTTTGGAGCCTTGCTGGATCTCATCATAGAGTCGGACGCCAGCTGTCAGGGTTTGTGGAGCCCGATGCGGGGATGTCTCGTTCGGGGGACCCCACAGGAACTCAGTATGCACATCAAGGTGGTCATTCCAACCCTGGCGGTCCATGACCGCCGGGTTGGAGGACCGCGGGAGCACCGCCGACAGGCCGGCGGTGCTCCAATGGGCATTCCGACCGCGGCGGTAAAGCCGCGGTCGGACCGGCAACACTGGCGGGCTCCCGCCAGTGTACCGCCGCCCATTGGAATCCTCCAAGGCGGCGCAGCTAGCTGCGCCGCCGAGGGGATTCCGACCCCCCCTACCGCCATCCAGTTCCCGGCGGTTCTCCCGCCGGGAACCGGATGGCAGTAGGGGGGGTCGCGGGGCCCCTGGGGGCCCCTGCAGTGCCCATGCCACTGGCATGGGCACTGCAGGGGCCCCCGTAAGAGGGCCCCTAAATGTATTTCACTGTCTGCTGCGCAGACAGTGAAATACGCGACGGGTGCAACTGCACCCGTCGCACAGCTTCCACTCTGCCGGCTCGATTCCGAGCCGGCTTCATCGTGGATGCCTCTTTCCCACTGGGCTGGCGGGCGGCCTGAAGGCGGCCGCCCGCCAGCCCAGCGGGAAAGTCAGAATTACCACCGCGGTCTTTCGACCGCGGAACGGTAACCTGACGGCGGGACTTTGGCGGGCGGCCTCCGCCGCCCGCCAAGGTCCGAATGAGGGCCCAATTGTCTGGAGCTCCTGGCGGGTTCCTTTGTGGTAAGTCTATGACTCGGGACGGACAAAGTCTCCTGTGTTGTTCTTCTGAGGATGGGCAACGTGTCCGCAGTGCAGTACATAAATTGTCTAAGGGGCACGCGTTTGAGGGCCCTTGCCGAATTGGCAAAAGATGTTTGGCATTTTTGCCTCCAGCATCAGATTTCAGTGACCGCAGAGTACCTTCTGGGTTCCCAGAATACTATGGCGGACTGGAACTCCAGGTTTCTGGAGGACTCCAGTGATTGGTAGCTGGACAGAGTGTTTTTTCAGGCACTCATGGAACGCTGGGGTCTGTGCTTTGTGGATCTCTTTGCGTCCAGATGGAATGCCCAGTTACAGACTTACTTCAGTTGGCACCCGGATCCGAGTGCAGCAGCGGTGGATGCTTTTTTGCAGGATTGGGGAAGAGACCAGAGGTATGCGTCCCCCCCCCTTTCCTTCTGATCCTGAGGGTGTCGGCCGAGGTACGTCATCAGGGGGCTATGGTGGTTCTGATAACCCCACTTTGGAGGTCACAGGTGTGGTTTCCGTCCCTGCTGGAGCTCTCTTGCGATTTCCCCATTCTTCTCCCCAATCCTCAGTCAATTCTCCTGGACCCTGCAGGGCACTTTCACCCTCTGGTCCTTCAGGGCCACCTTTTTCTGGTGGCTTGGAAGATTTCCGGGCTCGCTGGAAGGACTGCCGACTTTCACAGGACGCTGAGAAATTCATCAGACAGGCATGAGCCCCGGGAACATGTAAGCAGTACTGGTCTGCATGGCATCAATGGGCTCGTTGGTGTTTGGAAAAATATATCGATCCCATGGGGGCACAAGTTACGGATATCATACTAGCGGAGCCTGGTTTATCTTATTGCTCCATAAACCCTTTTAGATCAGCTATATCGGCGGGTCATCCTCCACTGCAGGATCGACCAGTGGGAGAGCATCCTTGGGTGTGCAAATTGCCTAAAGGTATCAGAATATCCAGACCTCCGGAACCCTGGTATTCAGAATTATGGGACGTCAATCAGGCTCTGCGTCTCTTATCCTCGTGGCAGGATAACCAATACCTCTCTCGGAAGGAGTTGTCAGCTAAGCTAGCTATTCTGCTATGCCTTATTTCATGCAAAAGGGTGTCGGATGTCAGAGCCCTGGATGTCTCGGCAAGGGTTTTTTCCCCAGAAGGGGTGACCTTCACGGTATCCAGGAGGACCAAGTGTAATATCAGGTCAGTAACCTTTCCAGCTTTTACTAACCCACCGAAACTGTGCGTGGTAAGATGCCTCAAAACCAATGAAGAGGTGACGGACGAATTTCGGCCTCCTGGAGAACGACAATTGTTGATCTCGATAAAGAAGCCTTTTAAGGCAGTTTCTTCTCCTTTCATAGCTATATGGATCAGATGGATTTTGGAGGAAGCTGGCATCAATGTACAGGTCTTTGGGGCACACTCTTATACATACAGTGTAAACATAGATACCACCTCGATAGATGATGTTTCCAAACAGCTCCCAGGTGGGAGACATATTCCTTGTGTAGGGTGGGATAATCCTCGCCTCCGTGTCCTTAATAGAATTGAAACTTTCCTTCTCGATAGCTAGGAAATTTCTCAGTTGCTGCTGCATCGGATCCTAAGAGAACAATGCAATAAGGTCAGAAAAGTGGACGTGCCTCCTTCAAAAGGCCTGATCAATTGCAATAGCTGTACATTGTAGGGTAGGAATTACCACAACAGAAAAATAAAGAAATACATAAAGCCCACCATCAAGCATGAAACAAATCCAAATCAAGGGTTCATCATCTGACAATTGTAAACGCAGATACCACCTCCAAATGGCGTTGTGTCCAATCGCCTCTCGGGCGGGAGACACATCCCTTGTGTTAGGCGGGATAATCCTCGCCTCTGTGTCCTTAATAGAATTGAAACTTTCCTTCTCGATAGCTAGGAAATTTCTCATTCTATGTCAGGACCGGAGGCGAGGATTATGCATGTTTACAGCTTACTTACCACCAAAGAGGCCGCTTCGTGAATAGGTTTAAAGTGAAACTTTTTTAAAGTAGACTCTGGGGACCAGTCAGCGGCTTCCATGATGTCTTCCAACCTATCACCTACCTGGATGGCCTTGGAAGCCATGGCACCCCGAGTGGATTGTGCCCCAAAAATTCATACATTGATGCCGCTTCCATCAGAACCCATTTGATCCACCTAGCAATCGAAGGAGAGGAAACTGCCCTAAAAGGTTTCTATATCAAAATCAACAATTGCCTTTCCCTAGGTGGTCGGTGTTTGGCAGTCATCTCTTCATATGTCTTCAGACATCTTACAACACACAATTTTTGCATGTGTTCAAAAACTGGATAGGTTACCAACCTGGTATTACCCTGGTCCATCTGGATACAGTGAAGGTCATTCCCTCAGGAGAGAAAATCCTTGCCGATACATCAAGAGCTTCACTGGAAACGCACAGTTGCATTTCCTCTCCTTTTGCACAAAATGAGGCATAGCAACATAGCTAGTTTTGCTGACAACTCCTTCCGGGAGAGATACTGGTTGTCCTGCCAAGAGGACAAAAAACACAGCACTTGATTGACGTCCCACAATTCCGAATAAATGGGTTCTGGAGGTCTGGATATCCTGATACCTTTAAGCAATTTGCACACCCTTGGGTGCTCCCCCACTGGGCTATTGTTCAGAGGGGAATGGTACAGCCCAGATTGCTGATCTAAAGGAGTTGATCAAGCAATAAGACAACCCAGCCTCCACCAGTTCCGCCAAAAAATCTATGATATCTGTAACCTGGGCCCCCATGGGATCGATGTGTCTTTCCACACACCAACGAACCCAGCGGTTCCAGGCAGACCTATATCGTTTGCATGTGCCCGGATCCCAGGCCTGTCTGATGAATTTTTCAGCTTCCTTTAAAAGTCTGCTGTCTTCCCAGCGATTCGGGAAATCTTCCAAGCCATCAGATTGAGATGGCCCTGAAGGACAAGAGGATGACAGTGCCCCTCCGGGTACAAGAGAATTCTCGGGAAGTCCAGAAGAAGTACTGGATAATCACAAGAGAGCTCTAGCAGGGTTGGAAACCATACTTGTGACCTCCATAGTGGGGTTATCAACACCACCATAACCCCTGACAACGCACTTGGGCTGACACTCTCGGAATCAGTAAGAAGGGGGGAAAAGCGAAACCCTGGTCTTGCCCCCAATTCTGTAAGAACACATCCACTGCTGCCGTCCACGGATCAGGGCGCCAGCTGAAGGACCTCGGTATCTGTGCGTTCCATCTGGACGCAAAGAGATCCACTGAACACGGAACCCAGTGCTCCATGAGTGTTAAAATACACATCTGTCCAGCTGACAGTCACTGGAATCCTCCAGAAATCTGGAGTTCAAGTCCACCAGTGTATTCTGGGAGCCCGGCAGGTACTCCGCTGTCACCAATATTTGTTGCTGAAGGCAAAAGTGCCAGAAATCCTTCACCAATTCCGCTAGGGCTCTCGAGCGAGTGCCCCCTAGGCGATTTATGTCTTGCACTGGGGATACATTGTCCATCCTCAGAAGAACACAGCAAGAGACCTTGCCTTGAGTCAGAGACCTGACTGCAAAGGATCCTGCCAAGAGCTCCAGACAATTGATGTGTAGATTGAGTTCCTCTGGGGTCCAACGTCCACCGAAAGAGATGTTCCCACACCAGGTTCCCCTTCCCTGATGGCTAGCGTCCAATTCTATTATCAGGTCCGGCGAGGATCCAAAAATCACTCTGCAGTTCCAAGCCTCCATGTTGTCCAACCACCATTGGAGCTCCGTTCTTGCCTCTTGGGGAAGAATTATTAACTAGGAATAGGTTAGTCTGTGCTGGAGGTGATGAGCCTTCAGGTGTTGAAGAGCCCTGTATTGAAGAGGGCCCAGGAAAATGGCTTGAATTGAGGAAGAGAGAAGTCCCACCACTCTGGCCAACTGTCTGAGTGAGATTCTGTCGCACCTCATGACCTTTGTCAACTCCTTCCTGATCTTGGTTATCTTCGAGATCGGGAGGCTGAGAGAGGCTGTGTTGGAATCTATGAGGAACCCTAGAAAGGTCATAGACTGCGAGGGTAGGAGGTCCGATTTCTGCTGGTTTATTACAAACCCCAAGTCCTAGAGGAGTGCAGTAGTCGTGGTTGCAATGGATAGAAGCTGTGCATGGGATTGATCCATCAGGAGGATATCGTCGAGATAAATGATTAGACGGATCCCTAGAGACCGGAGGTACTCTACCACTGATTTGAGCAGTTTCGTGAAGCACCACGGTGCCGAAGATAGGCGGAAGGGAAGGGACGTGAATTCGAACACCTTCTCCTTCCAAAGAAATTGCTGAAACTTGCGATGCGGGGGAAAAATCGGGACCGTCAGATAAGCATCTTTGAGGTCCAGACAAATCATCCAATCCCCTTGTAAGAGGAGGTCCCTGAGCATGTGGATGCCCTCCATTTTGAAGTGTCTGTATACTACCCATTCGTTGAAGGCCTTGCGATTGATCACCGGGCGGAATCCTTTGTCCTTTTTCTCCACCGGGAAGAGATTGCTCACGAAACCCCTGGGGTGGAGGATTGACTTGCGGATGGCATCCTTTCGCAGGAGGTCCTGAACCTCCGAGTCTATCAGTGCTTAATCCGCATCTGTATAGACCAAAGGTCTCGGAAGACACTCTTGGACTGGTGTTCCCCAGAACTCTATGTAAAAACCCGTCACTGTCTGTAAAACCCAAGCATCTGAGGTTATTAGTGCCCACTTGTGCGTGAAAAAAACGCAGTCTCCCTCTGCGAATTTGAGGGGAAGAAAGGGTCATTTTTACCGTTAGGACCTCCTGGAGCGTTCGCTCAGCCACGGGCGCTTCTGCCTGTTCTGTTTTTCCCTCGACCCCAGTTGGGGAAGAAGGCACCTTGGCAGATGTCCCGGCATCCGTTGTTCCTATTGGCGTGGGTGCTGGGGCCTTGCTGATATAGGCGGCTGGAGGAGCGACCCCTGCCTCTTCCGGCCCCCCAAAATCCTTCCCAGGGAAAATGTTCTCAATGGAGGCCTGTGCCTTGTCAAGCGCTGAAAAAGTGGCCACAAACTTGCCCAGTTCTTTAACAAATGGATCGTCAAACAAGTTACCTTGGGCGACCGCCCCTGCCTCCGAACTAGAGAGTTCCCCCAGTTTGAGGTCTATCTTGATGAGTAGAGAACATCGGCTCTCTGCCGAGATAGCGCATTTGTCATTGCCCAGGAGGCAAACTGCCCTCTGGGCCTGCCGCAATGTCCGTCGGCAGTGGGGTATCTGTGTGCCTTGCATGCTCGGCCAATTGGATAATCTGTGTTAGGGGTCCTAACACGTCTAACAATTTGTCCTGGCATGCCCTCCAGGTCCGGTCAATGCCCTTTTTCAGATCTTTAGTGTACTTCACGAAGAAGGTACACATCTTAGGATCTATGGCCCTCATTACAACCCCGGCGGCCAGTGGAGAAGTTGCTGTAATACCGCAAACAGGCCGGCGGTAAATAAAATGTAATTACAGGCATGGCGGTGACTGCCATGCCAAACCGCCACTTCTCCACTCTGACCGCCAGGGTGGTAACAACTGCTGGGCTGGAGACTTCGGTCTCCAGCCCGGCGGCCGTCACTACACTGCCAGCGGTATCACGACACCGCATACCGCCATGGATTTCATGGGGTTCTGTACCACCACAAAATCCATGGTGGTAGGCACTATCAGTGCCAGGGAATTCCTTCCCTGGCACTAAAGTCAGTTCCTTCCCTGGCACTGATAGGGGTCTCCTCCTCCTCCCTCCCCCTCCCCAGAGTCCTCCCCCCAAACCCACAACCCCCCTAACATCCCTCAAAGGTGGTTGGACCCCCCTCCCCACACCCTCCCCACATTGACACACACACATCCCCCCTACATGCACACTCACACAACTACTACACATACACGCACACATACACACAGACATACACTCACACAGATGAAATTTATAACCCTTTCGCCAAGAGCTGATTTATGGCTCAAGCTGTGGGCTCCTTGTATTTGCCAAACCAGCAGAGCTTTCTGCAGAGGCCTGTGTAAACAAAAAAAACACCTTGTTAAATAAAATGAAATGTTGTACAGCTTTGACTTCACTGGAAACACACAGTTGCATTTCCTCTCCTCTGTCTTCACACAGCACATGCAATGAGAAGCCTGCATTTCAGTAAAATAGAATGCAGCTCTCTCTCTTAACTATGATTGTCTATTGGAAGCAATCAGTGTAAAGGTGTGTTTCACAAAACTGAAACTGTGTTGGTATGACTGAGGGATGAGAAATGAAGAGTAGGGATGATGGATATGGAGTAGGGATGATGGATGAGGTATTGGAAGTAGGAATGATGGATGAGAAGTATGGATGAGAAGCAGGGATGAGGGATGAGAAGCAGGAATGATGGAAGAGAAGTAGGGATGAGAAGCAGGGATGATGGAAAAGAAGTATGGATGAGAAGCAGGGATGAGGGATGAGAAGTAGGGATGATGGAAGAGAAGTAAGGATGATGGATGAGAAGTAGGGATGATGTATGCTGGATGAGAAGTAGGGAAGATGGATGAGAAGTAGGGATGATTTATGATGAATGAGAAGTAAGTGTGGCATTCAAAAGAAGAACGAAGCAGGGACTGCCGTTGCAAGAAGGAATTTAATCAACACAGGAGGCAGTTTAACAACTGCCAATATCCATGAAAAATCAGCTCTCCCCTCCCAACTGTCACCCCCCAACATTCTGACATTCCACCCCCCAAATTCTATCCTATGTTACCATGGTAGCAATACAAGCATACCACACATCTTTCCCCCTTTTTTTGTTGCAAAAACAAAAGAAACAGAAGAGAAAGAAACAATAACAAAACCTACCCCCCAAATACAAAGTACTAATTACCACATTGATAACAATATTTAACATAAGTAAATTCAATCTAACCATAAATAAACAATAACAGTTTCAAAAATTGCATAAACAATACAACTATGCTATATATATTCCTTAAACTACAGGGAGTGCAGAATTATTAGGCAAGTTGTATTTTTGAGGATTAATTTTATTATTGAACAACAACCATGTTCTCAATGAACCCAAAAAACTCATTAATATCAAAGCTGAATATTTTTGGAAGTAGTTTTTAGTTTGTTTTTAGTTTTAGCTATGTTAGGGGGATATCTGTGTGTGCAGGTGACTATTACTGTGCATAATTATTAGGCAATTTAACAAAAAAAAATATATACCCATTTCAATTATTTATTATTACCAGTGAAACCAGTATAACATCTCAACATTCACAAATATACATTTCTGACATTCAAAAACAAAACAAAAACAAATCAGTGACCAATATAGCCACATTTCTTTGCAAGGACACTCAAAAGCCTGCCATCCATGGATTCTGTCAGTGTTTTGATCTGTTCACCATCAACATTGCGTGCAGCAGCAACCACAGCCTCCCAGACACTGTTCAGAGAGGTGTACTGTTTTCCCTCCTTGTAAATCTCACATTTGATGATGGACCACAGGTTCTCAATGGGGTTCAGATCAGGTGAACAAGGAGGCCATGTCATTAGATTTCCTTCTTTTATACCCTTTCTTGCCAGCCACGCTGTGGAGTACTTGGACGCGTGTGATGGAGCATTGTCCTGCATGAAAATCATGTTTTTCTTGAAGGATGCAGACTTCTTCCTGTACCACTGCTTGAAGAAGGTGTCTTCCAGGAACTGGCAGTAGGACTGGGAGTTGAGCTTGACTCCATCCTCAACCCGAAAAGGCCCCACAAGCTCATCTTTGATGATACCAGCCCAAACCAGTACTCCACCTCCACCTTGCTGGCGTCTGAGTCGGACTGGAGCTCTCTGCCCTTTACTAATCCAGCCACGGGCCCATCCATCTGGCCCATCAAGACTCACTCTCATTTCATCAGTCCATAAAACCTTAGAAAAATCAGTCTTGAGATATTTCTTGGCCCAGTCTTGACGTTTCAGCTTGTGTGTCTTGTTCAGTGGTGGTCGTCTTTCAGCCTTTCTTACCTTGGCCATGTCTCTGAGTATTGCACACCTTGTGCTTTTGGGCACTCCAGTGATGTTGCAGCTCTGAAATATGGCCAAACTGGTGGCAAGTGGCATCGTGGCAGCTGCACGCTTGACTTTTCTCAGTTCATGGGCAGTTATTTTGCGCCTTGGTTTTTCCACACGCTTCTTGCGACCCTGTTGACTATTTTGAATGAAACGCTTGATTGTTCGATGATCACGCTTCAGAAGCTTTGCAATTTTAAGAGTGCTGCATCCCTCTGCAAGATATCTCACTATTTTTGACTTTTCTGAGCCTGTCAAGTCCTTCTTTTGACCCATTTTGCCAAAGGAAAGGAAGTTGCCTAATAATTATGCACACCTGATATAGGGTGTTGATGTCATTAGACCACACCCCTTCTCATCACAGAGATGCACATCACCTAATATGCTTAATTGGTAGTAGGCTTTCGAGCCTATACAGCTTGGAGTAAGACAACATGCATAAAGAGGAGGATGTGGTCAAAATACTCATTTGCCTAATAATTCTGCACTCCCTATATATGCAAAATATAGATCTACATAAATTATACAGACAAAATTGGGAAACACATAACACTACTGTAATAAATGATATATTAATCCATTACATAATCCTTACATTTCTCAGGAAGCTTTAAATTACGTTGGCTTCTACTAAAAATTCTCTTTGCAAGTTTTTTTAACAAATTAGAAAAATTCTCCACTTCCACATCATTGTTCAAATCAAACTCATTGCTCTGACTGGGAAGATTTTTCCCCATAGTAAAATTAAAATTTGTGTCACCCTCATTGAACAAATGTTCTCTAATCTTAATCAGGTTTCCTTTATACATTGATATTCTTCTCAAATTCCAAATTTCCCATCTTCCACACGCACAGTTTTGCTGAAAACTTCCACCACTTTCTTAGGTTCATACCACCTAGGAAAACCTTTTCCAACTACATTCGGCAGCTTAATTCTTACATAGTTCCCCACACACAACTTAGAATTAAGACTGTTTTTCTTTACTCCTGCCACCCTCCTTTGGTGATCCATCATGTTTCTCCTAACAGGAGAAAAATCCACAAAATCATCATCTTGTCTCTTCCCTCTCAACCACCAAGGAATACCTTTACATCCTGGTTTTCTACCTCATAACAATTCGAAAGGTGAAGCCCCAGTGACAGAATTGGGAGACGTCCTGTATGTTAATAGAGTTGCTTGTAATGCCTTTTTCCAGGATAGATTCCTTCACTACTCTATTGAACCTTTCTACCTGACCATTTGCTTGAGGATGGTAATTAGATACTTTTTTGTGCTTAATACCACATCTGGATAGAAACAATTCAAATTCATTACTGATGAATTGAGGACCATTGTCTGACACAATCTCCTCAGGTAAACCTTTTCTGCAAAAAATGTCATCCAAAAATTCATTCACCACATTAGAATCCACTCTCTCAACCATTTTTACTTCTGGCCATTTTGAAAAATAATTGATTAAAACAAGAGCAAAGGATGATTTCCTTGGTATAGCTGCAAATTGACCCATTATGTCGATACCTAGTTTTCTCCAAGGACCTGAAGGTACTTCAATGCAATCATTTTCCACCACACATGCTTTTGCAGTTTTATCACTGCCCGTACAAGGGGTACATTCTCTTATCCAATTGTCTATCATGTCATCCATTTGTGGCCACCAGTAAAAATCTCGAATTCTCCTTTTAGTAGATGACATCCCTGGATGTCCCGCATGAGCTAGATTAGAGTAAATATTTTCTTCCACAAATTTTGTGGAGGCACAACTTTATCACCTCTCAAAATAATGCCTTTATTAAACATTAGCTCATCATTGCATTTGTAGAAAGAAGCTAAATCCCCTCTCAATTTCCTCTCTTCTGGCCATCCCTTGACTAAATATTCGTTCACCAATTTCAACACCTCATCTTTTAGTAAAGATTCTCTCCAAATATCTTGAGAAATTGCACACAAAGATTCACCGGACACACACTCATCCTTCACATCTTCAATTGTATACGCGACATCACATTCATTTACCTCCTCCAGTTCCCTATTATCCTTCTACGGAAAGCGTGACATGCAACCAGCATGAATATTTTCTCTACCGGGAACATACTGTACAATGCATTTATACTCTTGCAATTTTGCAGCTAAACGATTAAGACGTGCTGTCAATGTCCTCCCACTTCCAGCTGATAACATATTAATTAAAGGTTTATGGTCTACCTTGATTGTAAATTTTGTTCACCATACAAAATTGTCTAAAATGTTGAACAGCCCACGTACATACCAATAATTCCTTTTCAATTACAGCATAATTCCTTTCAGAAGAATTAAGAGTACGCCAAGCATATGCTACAATCCACTCCTTTCCACCATCCTTTTGCATGAGAACCACACCTAAACCCACACTACTTGCATCCACAGCCACTACACAATCTTTACCAACAATGTACGGTTTTAAACAAGGAGCCTGAATACTTTCCTTCTTCAAAAGATCAAATGATTCTTGCTGTGACACAGCCCACTCAAAGTTCATGTTTTTCTTCAGCAGTGTTCTGAGAGGATCAACTTTTGTAGCGTAGTCTTGCAGAAAGTTTGCATAAAATTCTGTCAGTCCCAAAAAGGACAATAATTGTTCCTTAGAGGTAAGCGCGATGGCATTCACAATTGCAGCTACATGGTTTATTTTGGGTTTGATCCCCTCTTTTGAGATTTCATGGCCCAAATATTCAACAACGTTTCTTTGGAAATAAAATCTTTTCAATCTTACAGTTAAACCCCTCTCTTGCAGTCTATTTAACACTACATGTAAATTCTTATTGTGTTCTTCATACCCTTTCCCAAACACTAGAATATCATCCTGAAAAGCCACAGCACCAGCGACCCCTTTCAGTGTAATCTTCATTAAGCGTTGAAACACTGAAGCCGCACTTGCTAAACCAAAGGGCATTCTCGGAAATCGATACAGTCCCTCCGGTGTTATAAAAGTGGTAAGATACCTGTAATCCATCTCCAGTTCAACCTGGTGATACGCACTCGCTAAATCAATAGTTGAAAACACTGCTGCACCTGCAAGAGTAGAAACCATCTCATGCAAATTAGGCAAAGGATGTCTCTCAATCCAAATTTAATTATTTAGACTACACAAGTCCACACATAAGAGTAGCTCACCAGAACTTTTAACAGAAATCACAACAGGAGATACCCAAAGAGATGATTCGATTGGTTCAACCACTTTTTTGAGGCATAAGTCTTCTAACATCACCTTTAATTTGTCCCAATACGCCAATGGTACCTTCCTGACTTTATGTCTAACAGGAACAGCCCCTTCTTTCAGAATAATCTTATGTCTGAATCCTTGAAATTTCCCCAAATCATCTTTAAACAAGTTTGGGAACAAACATTTTAAATCATTCACAAACTTAGAATTGTCTACCTCTGATGAGATAACTGCTGGAAAAGCATTGGAATCTAACTTCATTCCCAGCTCTTGCTGGTGCGGCCATCCCAAAATAGAATCACCCTTCTTGGTCACATAAATCTTTCCTTTTGTTCTCCTACCTTTAAATTCAATGTCAAACCAAAAGTATCCTTCCAAATCAATTTTGTGCCCAGAAAAACCACCAGGTTGTACATCTGGAGGACATAACTCTCGTTCATTCCATAAGTCATCAAATTTCGATTTCCCTACTATACTATGCCATGCGCAAGAATCTACCATCAAAGAAATGTTTTTCCAGTCCAATTTCACAGTACATTTAGGAAATCCTTTAGTTTGCTTATCGGAAACACAAAGTACAGAACCACCACTAAATGTTTCTGACTCAAAGTCATTCCCTGTCACACAGTTGACTTTGTTGGACATAACAGCCCTACACACTCTTCCAAAATGTCCTTTTTAAAAAAACATTTTATACAAATTTTGTCTAAGGCTGGACACCCTTTAAAATTGCCAACATGGTAAGGACTACCACATCTGTAACATATCATGCCAATTATCTTCCTATCTATGTTTCTAAAATCTGAGTCTCTTCTTTGTTTAACATTAAGCTTGCTTTTGATGGCATTAACTTCTGTACTGACATCGATAGTCTTTTGATTTTGGCCTCTAATCTCACTTATAGATTTCCCTGATTGTTCAATACTTTTTGCAATATTTATTAAAGCACTCAATTAAATCTCTGTACCAGCCCACAACCTTTCTTGCATGTTTTTACTTTTCGTCTTCATCATTATTTGATCTGAAAGTACTTGATCGTACGTGATCATTTCAAATTCACAAAAAACAGCTAGAGCTCTTGATGCTGAAACATAGTCTTCAATCGATTCATCTTCTTTTTGACAACGAGAATAAAATTTGAACCTTTCCATCACTGTATTTATTTTCTTCCCAAATCTTTTTTTTAAACTTTTGCACCGCTTGCTCAAATATATCCATTTCGCCTATGTTTTCTAAAGGAGGAAGATTATTAAATGCCTTCAACCCCATTCCTCCCAAACAATGTTTGAGTAAAGCGAGTTTCCTTTGAGAAGAACAGTCTTTGTCTTTTATTACTTCTACATATGTTTGAAAAACTGGAAGCCATAGTTCCCATTCCATAGGAGGTTCACCTGCAACTTGCAAAAATGGAATAGGAGCCACAATGTTTGACATCTTGACAAAGGTTGCCAAATAATAATAATATCTGTTGCAAGCCTTAGAAAATCAAAAATATATATATATTTTTTAAATCTGTAAAATGTCACCCAAACCAAAATGGCCACTGTAGATACGTCGAAAATATAGATTTCCAAAAAAAGTTGAATCTTTCCCAATCCAAAATAGCCACCATAAAAATTGCCCAATCCAAAATGGCCACCATAACAACATGGCAAGCGCAATGAATTGTGGGAATATTAAAGAAAGTGGTCGTGCTCTAAAATGGCCACCATAGTTTACTGCTCAATCCAAGATGGCCACCGCAAAGACCTATTATGCGCAATGCATTTTGAGAGAGGAGTTTTCTCTCGATTTGAAAGATCTGAGGAATGACGAAAGCGGCACAAACAAGAACAAGGCCTCACCTCCCCTCAGGGAATACTGAGAGGATGTCCTAAAATGGATGCTGTACTGGCTTTTTAACCAAGTTCACTTTGCATCCTGGGCTATTTTATGAACACCTCCATAATGGTACATTACATAAAAGTAGGTAATGTCTGACGAAGTGTCACTTGTACTGGCACACATAAGCACACACTAATCAAGGAAATGTAATGCATTAGGTAACTCAAAACTTGGATGTGAGTGATCATCACGCCATACAGAATGCAATGCCTCCAAAAGGAAAGATAACTGTCAGTGACATAGGGGGGTGACGCCAGTTGCCAAAAAAGCAGTAACAGGGAAGGTGCCACCCCTGGATAATTCATTTAGTCCACTAGCATGGAAGGAACTACAGGCTACCTACTGAGGCAGCCCTGGCTGGGTGTCGGCTGTTAACAAATGCAGTCAGCCAAACCCAGGTGTGTGAGCAGTTCTGAGTGGCTTTAGGCTGTTAAATTACATTATATTCGCTGTTTTTTAGTCTCAGCGTGTCAGTCAATATTTGATTTATTACTACACAAACCTGAGTGGCCAGTAGGAGTCTTGCAGCACCATCTGACCAACACTTGGATGAGGTGCTGCTGTAAATGCAGTGCTCACGTTTTCCTTCACAGCGCACAGTTTGTGACTGTCAAGGTGCTAAAAATGTGTGATTAATGCATTTTAATGCAGTGATGCGGACCCACACATTAAAATGTGTTAGTCTAACGCCTGATGCATGGTAATTGGCAGGGCTGTTTCTAAAACCTGGTACGGGGCCAGGGTTCCCCAACTAAACAATATGGAAGTGGACAGGGAAAATAAATCAACAAAGTACAAATAACCCACCTTCACTAATGGTTCCAAAGAGTCGGAATCCCCAAATTTGATAAAGACAACTCGTCAAGCCAAGGTCCTTAGTATGCATTCATATCTATGTGTTGCATATCAATTTTTTTACAATTGTAATCACATTTATTTTGATATTGTATGTATATATATATATATATATATATATATATATATATATATATATATATATATATATATATATCCAAGAAAGAAGGGACTCAAACAGATGATCTCACTAAGTCACTTCTTTCTTGGATATTACATTTTCTGGTGGCTCTTTGTATCCTTTGGGATCCAGATTTTTGCCCTGGCTGGCTGTTGTTTTCTTGTGATCCTGCATCTTCCAGTGTATATATATATATATATATAAAAATATATATCACAGATAGTCCTATGCAACCTGGGAAAGGCCAAAGGATGAAACAGAAAACTTGCATTCACACAGTCGCAGTCATACTAGTTAAAAACAATAAGGACAGCACAAATAAGGCATTCTATGACGAATTGAAGAACCCCCTTACGAGAAAGAAAAAACAAATGCAAATCAAAACCAGAGGACCATAATAATAAAGGAAGGAGATCAGCCATTCTTGATGGTTGGCTTGGACGACTAGGCGAAAGAGATACGTGATCCTCTAATCTTAATTAACGTTTATGTTAATCCTAAAGAGAAAAAGGTGGAAGCCAATAAACTTCTAGATCATCTGCTTCATAGAAAAAAACGAATTCAACATTGTCCACTGGTTAGTCTCAGGTGATTTTAATCTTAATCTATTTCATTCACCAAGTGAGGACCACGTGCAAATAGCAGTCCCACTGCCTACTCAAACTCTGCCTCCTCAGAGGAAGAAAGATAAAATTGGTGAAAAGTTTTTAAGAGCTGTAAGTAAGCAGGTCTCTTTGCGCTGAATGGGCGGCTACCATCTGACATTCCGCATGCCTGGACAAGAACCTCGGAAAAGGTGGCTGCACACCTACACTATACCCTGATAAGTGCTTCCTTATTTCATTTTGTGAGTGATTTCAGAATACAAGATCATCAAGGTAGCGACCATAACCCGCAAATAACCACAGTTCAGAGCAAAGTACGTATCCAGGAAGAATCAAATCTCCGTAAGGGTGCCCTCTGTTCTGAAAATGTATAGAGAATAAAATGGAGTTCCCATTCAGTTAAAACACAAGCGGAGGAAGCAGTCGTGACCCTGGAAAGCTTGCCGAACGAACCTCGGAATGTAGTCGCCATATGGGAAACTCTCTAAAAAAACCTTGCTAATCAATCTCTGGCAAAGGGCAGGTCTAGGGATGCATATTTGGGACATAGCAACAACACACGTATGCCTCGTGCAATACGGTTGAGGAAATCGGTGGTGAATAGGCTTTTGAGGCAACTGCGGAAATACCCGGAAGACGGATCCATCTTAAAATCTCTACGTGAGGAAAGGAAACTCCTCAAACTGGACATTTGGCTTTTCAAAAAATGAAAACAAGAAACACTATGGTGAAAATGGAACAGCAAATCACTGTAACGTGGTTTATCAGGAAAAATCTCAGGGCATCAAGTAGAAAATATAATGATGGAATGTAAAAGGCCATACGCTGGTTGAACGTCGGATTACTTGGACCGACTTTGCTTCACACCGCTCCTTCTGGGCTTATCATGGCCATCTCAGTCCTCTCATATACGATCTCATCTTCATTCATTATATTTTGCCTGGAAAAAGTCCTTTGGACAAAACACATGTTGGCTGTTATGTGCATTGTGTATACTTACCAGAAATAAAGGTTATTCATTGGAAGAAGAAGAAAAACATTTCTTTATGGACTTTGTTACCTTATTGCTTGGACTACCTTTTGGTGTGCCCTGGTATATTGCTTAATAAGTTTTTCCAGCACAGTTCATAACTCTGTTATGATCAGTGCAGTGGACACCTGGGTGGTTGGGTGTCATACCGAACCTGGCACCTCAACACTGTATTTTGGACTGACCAGCCTTTCATCATAACTACGGATGTGCGGATTCTATAGCATCAACCACTTTTTCCCCTTTTTTCTCAAAGTGTTTCTGGAGATGGGTTAATAGTATTGAGAAGGGCCCAAGGGCAGCCAACAACGCAAACATCAGCGAGGAGTTATGGAAGGGATACCTGAAATCCCACCTGAAGGAAGCACCCTCGGCATATGCTGGCCCAGCCCAATGGAAGATGAACTTTGGTGGGTCAGAGGCCCAGGAATCCATCATGTTCACCCCATTTGAACTAACAAAAATAATAGAAAAATCACATACAGACTGTGCACCTGACCCTAACGGTCTACCCCAGGCCCTGTTTAAACAGTTGACAGCAAGATGAGTGGTCTTCTTTACTGTTATGTTTAATTACATTTTGGCAACAGGTCTAATCCCGGACACCTGGAGGGGCTCGATAATCCATCCTGTTTATAAGGGAGGGAAAGCGTCCAAACCATCCAACTATCGTCTAATTGCCCTACTGGATGTGGACCTTAAATATTTTATTACAGGTCTCCTGTAGCACTTAGAACGGTGGGCCTTGGACAATGATATGCTCCCTATTAACCAAACAGGCGTTTCTAAAAAGCAGGGCACCCTAACTAATCTTATGGCTCTTAGTTTAATAGTTAACAGAGCAAAGGCTACAGGGATTCCCCTTTATATGTGCTTTGTGGATTTTAAAGCAGAGTTGGATTGTGTCCTCTCGAAACAAACTGTGGGCAAAATTACAGCAATGGGGGCTTCCAGCAAATTTATTGAATGCCATTGTTATGCTCTACTCAAATACCTGGGTAAAAATAAAACTAGGGGACGACTCCCACCTATATATGCCTATAAGTACCTCACCTGGATTGAAGCAATGCTGTGTTTTAGCTCCACTCCTTTTTAATCTATATATATCAGATTTATCTCCAGTTTTAGAAAATCAGCCAGCTCACTCCCCCTCCGTTGGCAGCCGCCAATTATCTAACCTGCTTTACGCAGATAACCTGGTTTTGTTTAGCAACTCCAGAGTAGGTCTACAGAAGCTCCTGGTCAGTTTAGGAGGGTATGTGCAGGCCAACGATCTGGAAATAAATCAAGGTAAAACTAAATAATTCCCCTTAACCGTAAACCCTCTGTATCTCGTAAGTGGTATTTGAATGGTTGCCATATAGAGGAAGTGGCAGCATATACACACCTGGGGGTCAGGTTTGGCTCAAAAGGTACATTCGTGGACCATAGAGAACTAATTAGGGAGAAGACCAAAGCTCTAAATCGTGCTTTTGGGAACTTGGCAAAATCAATCCTCGGCCACCCTCTCAAGCCGATTACCATAGCTATGACAGCCAAATTACTACCTACTCTCTCCTATGGTACAGAAATAATGAGAGGAGAGGAGGTGGCCCTGTTAGATAGGCTATTAATTAAATTGTATAAGCAAGTCTTTCGGCTACCCAGATCGGCTTCGCCGGCCCAAATTAGATTGGAATTTTCCCTAGTAAAGCAGTCCCTGGATAGGTTGGCTGCTTTTACTAAGGCTTGCTATAAACTAAGTCATGCTACTAAGGGAACACTAGCTAACCTAGTCTGGGAGGAAATTAATTTGGAAATGTGTAATAGCAATTTCAAGGAGCATTTGAAAAAGGTATTGCACAGTTAGAGGTGGGTGAATTATGGGGTAAATCACTGCCGTCCTTTACCTTTAATAAAGTAGTAAATAAATCATCCAAAATCTTCAGCTGGCTAGGAGATATGGAAGAGCTATCCAAAACATCTCATGGTTGGTTGGTTTTAAACACGTATAGACTAGGTACGGAACTACACATTCTTTCTGCTCCTTTACCCCTGAAATATAAACAGAGCCTTTTATGGCATAGTTTGGGAGTTCTTCCAACCCTTAGTTTTTTACCTAAATGAAAAAAGGAGGCTGAGATACAAATCCAGGATTGCAGATTATGCCACCAGACGAGGGAGACATTGATCCATGTGGTTTGTACATGTCCAGTTCTCCAAAGACAGAGAACGAACCTACTGAGAAGGGAATTTAACACTCTAGGAGTTCGGTCCTGTAGGCCAGCGGTCATGTCAGCATTGGACCCAAGTAATGGAAAGTTAAACATCAGGTTAGTTCAGTTCCTGAGAATTTTTATTTCCCTTGTCTCTACCCCTTCGCTTGCGCTCACAAAGGAGCAGGGTTATCTTCCTATGCCACATAGTATGAGGGATAGAGATGTTTTTATTATCATGTTGTTTTATTTTGACAAATTATTGTTTTAATGTCAGGAAGTTCCGCCTGTAAAGCCTAAACGTGATCTGTAAGGTCTTAATGGACACTAGGATCACAGTCTAGGAATCGCCCCTGGATTGTAGGTCTTTCTAATATGGGGTACTGCACTCTGGGATTATGAGTACAATAGCTCGGCTTGCAAAGACTAAGGCCCTCATTACAACATTGGCAGTAAATGCCGCCTACCGCCATGCTGACGGCCGCCAACATACCGTGACCGCGGCGGTATACCGCTATGGGTATAATGACACACACAGAGAAATCCACCACTATACAGACACCCACACACGTCCGCCAGACCAAAGGGCAGTGACAAACTGGCAGTACAAAAACCTACACTGTTACGCCAACAGAAATACGCCCACAGCATCATGACCCACGAATCTCCGTGGCGGTCATTCAATCGCGGTAAACCATTGGCAGTACACACCGCCGCGCTCAAAATACACACACTCTAACAAAACTGCACCACATTGGACAATTCAGACTACACACACCTGACACACATACACACACCACACCCACACACCCAATCCAATATAAAATACACCCACAATACCCACAACCCCTTACAACGATAAATAATATTGCCAACTGAGAGAGAGACAAGCCAGGAGCACCCACTGAATCTGAGCCACATAACACTATCACCCATATACCATCCACACACCTCACAACACACACCCCAACACATCACCCCACACTCCCTCACACATACCACTCACACTACACCCATGGCACCACAAAGACACCCCATTTTCTTTGAGGAGGAGCTTAGGGTCATGGTGTAGGAAATCATCCGGGTAGAGCCACAGCTATTCAGATCACAGGTGCAGCAGAGGTCTATTGCTAGGAAGATGGAGCTATGGCGGAGAGTCGTGGACAGGGTCAATGCCGTGGGACAGCACCCCAGAACAAGGGATGACATCAGGAAGAGGACCCCAGGCAACCCCACAAACCCAAGACAATCAGAGACCTGGGGTCAGTGGCAGTGGGCACACGGTTCAGGGGACAGAGGCACAGGACAACAGGGAAGCTGGGAGGACTGCTGTGCGACAGGGGGAGGACAGGCCCAGGGGACCCACTCTCCACGAGGCACTTGCAGGGATCCTGGGAGCATACCACCATTCCCATGAGACCATGGGCCAGATACTGTACAAGTTGAAGGAGACCCAGCGGCTGCAGGAGGGACAGTTCCTGTGGATCAGGGAGGACCTGAAAGACATACACAACCACCCTGGTCACGATTGCAGGGGTGCTGGCAGACATGGCCAACACCATGAGGGAGGCAGTGGCACACCAACGGGCCCCTGACACTAGCCACACCGAGGAACAACCCTCCACCTCCGCCGGCGCTAGTGGACAGGAGGCCCTGCCACAGAAACAACAGGCCACCACCACCCCACCCCCTGCAGAAGGAGAACCACCCCACAAACGGTCCCTGCGATCCAGGCAGAAGCCAGAGAACATTGCCAAGACCCCCGCCAGGAAATAAGACTCTCCTGATTGTCACCCTTCTGTCCCACTCTGTCACCCTGTCCACCTTGAACTGCCATTGCTCCCCTTCCTATGCCCCCTTGAACAATGCACCTGTGATACAAATAGACTAGACTCTACCCTGGACTTTCCTCCATCAGCAACCCAGCCCATTGCAATACCCCTTCCACGTATTAGCAGATAAATAAACACCCTTTGAACAAATTCAAGTATGGAGTCTGTAGATTATATAAATGTAAATGTAGATTTAATATGACACATATATTAGTTTCACAAACTGTAAACATTGCATTTCTAATCTACTGTATATTAACAAAGGTATAACCTGTAGTGGGTAGCAGTAAACACACGAGGAGCCAGAGGGGGGCACAGAGATCTAAAAATAGAGATGCCAAAGGGTACAGTAAGTGGCCATAGACATAGGAAAATCAGGCTGCCATGTTCAATGTCATACACCAAATTGCAATGGAAGGTGAAGTTACAGTGTCTTACCTGTGTGTCACTGGAAGTACTGTTGAATGAGTGTTCTTCTGTTGTCCACATCTTCTTCCTCTGCCTCCCCTTTGACACGGTCCACAGGCTCCACCGCTTCCACAAGACCATCTCCAGGCTCATCTTCCTGCAGAAAAGGCACCTGGCGTCTCAAGGCCAGGTTGTGCAACATGCAACGATGATCTGGCACACCTTCTTGGGTGAGTAGTACAGGGATCCACCTGTCAGATGGAGGCACCGGAATCTGGCCTTCAGGAGGCCAAAGGTTCTCTCAATTATCCTCCTTGTTCACCCATGTGCCTCATTGTAACGTTCCTCTGCCCTTGTCCTGGCATTCCGCAGTGGGGTCAGTAGTCATGAGAGGTTGGGATAACCAGAGTCACCTGTAAATATCGAGGGATACCTGTTAGACACACACTCACCCTGGGTGGTGACCATGGGCTCACCTATTAGCCACACCCAGTGCCTCTGGAGTTGAGACATCACATATGGAATGCTGCTATTCCTCAAGATAAAGGCATCATGCACAGAGGCAGGATACTTGGCATTCACATGGGAGATGTACTGGTCCGCCAAACACACCATCTGCACATTCAGAGAGTGAAAGCTTTTTCTACTCCTGAACACTTGTTCATTTCTCCGGAGGGGGGGACAAATGCTATATGTGTGCCACCAATGGCACCAATGATGTTGAGGATATGTCCCAGGGCATAAAATTCAGCCTTCACTGTGGCCAAATCCTCCAGCTGGGGGAATACGATGTAGCTGCGCATGTGTTTCAGCAGGGCAGACAACACTCTGGTCAGCACGTTGGAGAACATTGGCTGAGACATCCCTGATGCCATGGCCACTGTTGCTTGGAAGGAACCACTTGCCAGGAAATGGAGCACTGACAGTACCTGCACTAGAGGGGGGATACCTGTGGGCTGGCGGATAGCTGAAATCAGTTCTGGCTCCAACTGGGCACACAGTTCTTGGATTGTGGCCCTATCAAGTCTGTAGGTCAGGATAATGTGCCTGTCCTCCATTGTTGCCAGGTCCACCAGGGGTCTGTCTTTGGGGATGTCTCCATATCCTATTCATCCTCAGCGGTTGAACTCTAGAGTGAAAAACGGTGAGCAGAGGGTCATATTCACACATATGTGAAAATAAAATGCATTTCTTCCTTTACAGAAACAGTATGTGAATTTGAGAGTCAGTTGAAGTGCCAATGTCTGCTGTGACGCAGTTAGGTGCCATGGCCTGTGCCCCCGTGAAATGGCGGCTGCCTGACCTGTGAGGAGAGACAAGTGGAAATGAGGTAATTCCGCTTGCGTTGTGTGTCCTTGCGGTCGGCGGTCGATGACCGCTGCGTCTCTTCGCATTGGTTATCATTGGGCCCTATGGGTTCCAGGAGCCAATGGCGATGTACGCCGGTGGTGACGGCACGCATCGCTGCGGACATGACCGCCATTTTCTATCTGTTCACTCACTTGCTAACTGACCTTCAACAGGAGAGGACCTACACTGCAAGTGCTGCTGTGACCTGTGTCTGGAAGTGACAATGGCTCGAGTGTCTGGGGAAAGGGTCCCCGCCTTCATTTCCGAGGAGTTGGAGAGACTGATGGATGGGGTCCTACCCCAGTACACTTTACTCTATGGTCCTCCAGACAAACAGGTGAGCACACTGTGAGCATGATGCGTGGGCCATGAATGTATGGATTGCTGTGTGTGTAAGCCTCGTGTGGGGGGGGCTGAGGGGTCGTGGGCAGAGTGCTGCATGTCTGGTGGTCAATGTCTGTGTGTAAAGGGATGGAAGGGATATTGTGGGCCATGAGTGTAACAGTCCGGACAGTATGACTAATCCCTTTTTTCTATGCATATTTTCCTACAGGTCAGCGTCCATCAGAAAAAGGGTATTTGGCATGCCATCGCCAAGAAGGTGCGGACCCTGGGAGTCTTTGACAGGCGGAGCACCCACTGCCGCAAACAGTGGGAGGACCTGGGCCACTGAGCAAGGAAGACGGCAAAGGCCCAGCTGGGGCTGGCCTCCTAACGAGGAAAGGGTGCCCATCATACCCTGACCCCCTTGATGTTCCGCATCCTGGCGCTGGCCTATCCGGAGTTGGATGGGCTCTTGAAGGCATCACAGCAGCCACAAGGGGGTGAGTACAGATTCAGAATCATGACTTTGCGCGCGTTAAGGTTTTACCTGGGTGGGGGATGTGGGCTGTGGGTGCCCCTAGGTCAGGGCGAACTGGCAGGGTAGGTCCCTTGTTGGGCAGGCTCTGAAGCACTCCAACCCCAATAGTGTTAGTGGGCATCTACTACTGGGCAGGGTCCTGTTGGTTTCAGGTGTGCAGCTAATGGCGTTAGGCAATGTACCCCATGGGCTGGTGACTAGCTTTGTAACTGGTAGTGCATGGCCTAGTGCATAAGGCTGATCCCTGTGTGTTGTGTATGCCAACGGTAGTGTTGTTGCTGGCATTGACCAAGTGTATCCTCTATCTCTCCCCCCTTTTTGTTTTGTCACCCTGTCTTTGTGTGCATTAGCATCATCTGGCGGAGGAGCAGAGGCACCAGCGACGGAGGGAGCTGCATCCCACATGGACCTGGAGGCCGAAGCCGCCGACGGTGAGGGCACCAGTGGGATGGAGGGCGAGGAGAGCACCACGACGGAGACAGGAGGGGACACCACCGAGAGCGACTCCTCCTCCGATGGAAGCTCCCTGGCGGTGGCGGACACCTCTGTGCCCACCCCAACAAACAGGTACAGCTGCCACCGCCGTACCAGCACCACCCTCCCAGCAGCCCCTCAGCGTGTTTCCCGTGCCCGCTCACCCAGGAGGGTGGGCATCTCCTTCACCCCAGGCACCTCAGGCCCTGCCCCAGTCAGCCCTGCTGCCCTCAGTGAGCAGGCTATTGACCTCCTGAGATCCCTCCCTGTTGGGCAGTCAACCATACTGAATGCTATCCAGGGTGTCGAAAGGCAGTTGCAACAAACAAATACCTGGAGGGCATTCACTCTGGCGTGGCGGCCCAACAGAGAGCATTTCAGGCTCTGGCCTCCGCACTGATGGCAGCCATTGTCCTTGTCTCCAGCCTCCCCCCTCCTACTTCCTCTACCCAGTCCAAATCCCCTCAACCCCAACATATCCCAAGCAGACCTTCAGACCAGCAATCAGCCAAATCAACACACAGAAGTGGCTCAGGCAAACACAAGCACCACACTTCATCTCACAGGCACTCACACAAGCACCATCCACATGCAGACACACCAACATCCACTGCCTCCACTGTGTCCCCCTCCTCCTCCTCGTCCACCTCCCTCCCAGTAGCGTTTCCACTCACACCTGCATGCACTACATCCTCATCCACTACCTCCATCACCCAGCACGCCTATCACGACACGCCCCTCACTGGCAGTCACCACGCCCACATCCATGCACACGTCACCTGTGTCCTCTCCCATTGTGTCTGTGACCCATCCTCCCAAAGTACACAAATGCAAGCACACACCCACCCAACAGCCATCCGCCTCACAACAGCATCCAGCTCATGCACCTGCACCCAAATACAGCAGACTGACACTTCCTACAACCACTGCCTCTTCCTCCACTCCCAAACCTTCACCCTCTTCCTGCCCCAGTGTCCCTAAGAAGCTTTTCCTCGCCAACATTGACCTCTTCCCTACCCCTCACCCCCCTGTCCTTCACCTTGGGCCAGGGTGGCCAGAACCCAGCCCAGCACCTCAGCCACCCAGTCCACGTCCGCTGTGGTTTCTGCAGCTGTGAGAGGCTCCATGGAGGCACCTGTCAGCCCAGCCTGTGTGCCACCAACACATGCCAAGGCCAAGAAGGTTTCCCCCACCTGGCAAGGGCAAGAATGGGACAGCATCCAGCAAGGGGAAGGAAGCACAACCAGCCAGCAAGGCCAAGTCAAAGACTCCAGCTGGCAGAAGCAAGGATGCACCACCATCTGCCAAGGGCAGGAAGGGGCACAGAACACCAGCCATGGCACTGCAGCCGTCTGAGGCTGCAGGTGAAGACCCGGAGGCTACCACCACAACCGCCAGTATCGCTACCTGCACCGCAGCCAGCACCGGCACCTGCACCACGGCCAGCACCACGGCTAGCACCGCCACCTGCACCGCCACAAGCAGCACCACTGCCAGCAGCAGCAGCCCCAGTGGGCAGCCGTCCGAGGCTGCAGGTGAAGGCCTGGAGGCTACCATCACAACCACCAACATCGCCACCTGCATCTCGACCAGCCCCGCCACCTGCACTGCCACCTGCACCGCCGCAAGCAGCACCACTGCCAGCAATAGTAGCCCCAGTGGGCAGCCGTCCAAGGCTGCAGGTGAAGGCCTGGAGGCTACCACCACCACTGCCTGCACCGCCACCTGCAGTGCAACTGCGATTCACTGAGCAGCCGTCACCGCCAGCGAGCAGTGTGTAGTGGTGACTACATGGGCTGCAGTGCGTCCTGGCCCCTGCAAAAGCTGTCGTTGTGACACCCAGGTGGGAGACTGTGACCTTGCACTCCAAAACATCTGCATCACAGGGCGCAATGCCCCCTCCAGAACCAGTGGAAGAAGGCATCCAGTCAGCCCCTTCTTGCCAGGATGAAGCACACTGGGCACAAGGCACCCTCCAGAACCAGTGGAAGAAGGCATCCACTCAGCCCCTCCTTGCCAGGATGAAGCACACTGGGCACAATGCCCGCTCCAGAACCAGTGGAAGAAGACTTCCACTCAGCCCCTCCTTGCCAGGATGAGGCACACTGGGCACAAGGCCCCCTCCAGAACCAGTGGAAGAAGGCATCCACTCAGCCCCTCCTTGCCAGGATGAAGCACACTGGAAACAATGCCCCCTCCAGAACCAGTGGAAGAAGGCATCCACTCAGCCCCTCCTTGCCAAGATGAAGCACACTGAGCACAAGGCCCCCTCCAGAACCACTGGAAGAAGGCATACACTCAGCCCCACCTTGCCAGGATGAAGCACACTGGGCACAAGGCCCCCTCCAGAACCAGTGGAGAAGCCATCCACTAGAGAGATTGTGGCTTTGCACTCCCCATGACCAAACAGTGGGCAAACACCCACTTGAGAGACTGTGGCCTTGCACTCCTCAGGACCAAGAAGTGGGGAAACCACCCACTTGAAAGACTGTGGCTTTTCACTCCCCTGGACCAAGCAGTGGGCAAACCACCCACGTGAGGGACTGACCTTGCACTCTCCAGGACCAAGCAGTGGGCAAAGCACCCACTTGAGAGACTGTGGCTTTGCACTCCCCAAGACCAAGCAGTGGGCAAAGCACCCACTTGAGAGACTGTGGCTTTGCACTCCCTAGGACCAAACAGTGGGCATGGAGCCCCCTCCAGGAGCAGTGGCGTTGTACCATCTTCCGGATGAGGTGCCCCCGTTCCCCGTCCCCCTGAGGTGCCTGTGTGTTTTTGACCTGATGCCCCTGCAGTGTTCTCTTCGTATTGAGGCAGGAGTCAAGTGTGGGCTTGGCCTATGTGTTTTGGCCCAGTGGGCCACAGACAATTTTTGAGTGGGCATTGTCCCGCGTTTTGTATATATTGTATATTTTGTACATACTGTTTTTGCTTTATGAACGTATTTCTAAGTATTACTAATATTACACTCATTTGACTCCATTCCTTTTGTCCTTGCGTTATTCCTGAGGGTTACGGGTGTATATGTAATGTTGTTGCATGTGTTTGTGTGTATGGTGTTGTGAGTGAGGGTGGGGGTGAGGGTGTTGCGTGCTGCGTGTGTGTGTCACTCTCTTCCCCCACCCCCCTTGTGTGCTAAGTGCAGTACTCACCTTGGTCGTTGTCGCCGGCGTTCATGCTCCTGGTGTATGAGAAGATACACCAGCATGGGGAAAACCTGTAGCTCGGGCTCCATGGTGTTGTGGTTCTTCCTTGAATGTCGAGAGGTGAGTCGTTTCCCTTCAGAGTACTGTTTCCTCTGTGCTTTTGATGGCGTTGGTACCGCCCCAGAAAAGCTGGTGAATGGGCGGGTTCTAATAGAGTAGGCGGTACATTGTCTTCCGCCTGGCTGTTGGCGGTTACCACCGCGGTGTTTGTTGCTACCGCCGTGGCGGTCGGAGTGTTAAAGTGGCTGTATGTGTCGGCGGTTTCCGCCGTGGTCATGATTCTGATTTTTTTACCGCTGGCCTGTTGGCGGTGTTACCGCCGCTATAACACTGATCGCCAGGGTTGTAATGAGGGCCTAAATGTGATACGCCATGTCAAAAGGGAAAGTAGGATTTTTCTGCCTAAGAACTGTTTCTGGGTGTTTCTTTTAGTATGTGTATGTTTACTCAACACCTTTGCACTTGCATTTCACTGAATACAAGAGCTTTTGTGTGTTAACAGAAGATGGTTTTGGGGGAATGGGCAAGATCACCCCTGGTATTGCTAACTTGGCTTATTTTTTCAATGTGTTTTATGTTTTTATTAACGAATAAAGTATTTTTAAATGTACATGGACACTTTGAAGCTCTCCACCCAGTTGTCTTGGACACCTGGATACAGACCAAGCACAGGCCTTCAGGGCTTGAAGGAGCGTCCAGCCATCCTGTTCCATCCAATCCAGGTGCTTCTCTCATGCTGGTTAATAGCATGAGACCAGCATCTAGCAGTAGCAGCCGGTGACCCTTAGAAGTGGAAGGTTGTCGAGCCGCAGTTCAGTGGGAGGCACAGTAAAAAAAACATAATGCCTTTAGGTTCAAATTCCAAAGCTCCTCATCATGGCTCATTATTATAATGGGGCGTGACTCAGAGCTCTGGAATTAAAGGTGCCTGTCAGGAGGCCAAAAAAAGAAAAATGTACTTAGCCACTCTCCTGCTCCTCGCCCTTGCCCAGTGAGCACGACAGCACTTCCTGGAGCCTCATGCAGTTCCTTTCTCCAAATCCCAACACTCCTATCATGCTGCAGATGAGCAGCATGACAGCAGCACCAGGACTGGCTGGAGCAGGCTGCCTCGATGCTCCAGCAGACATAGGGTGCCTGTGCCTCCTCTCCACTCAGCTGTCTCAGGCAGCTGAGTGGAGAGGTTCACACTGCGCATGTGAGGCTGGCTGGCTCAAGAGAGCTGGCCAAACGGCCATATGCCATGTAAACTGGGGGAGTGAGTGCCACTCCTCTGCTGCCAGTCAGCAGCAATGCCCTGCCTCCAAACACTGCTCAGGTTGAGAAGTTAAAAATAAAATGGTAATTCATTTTATTACCATTTTATTTGTAACATTTGCTTCACTGACAGCACAGGGGTGTAACGCTCCTCTGCCCTAATGGGGCAGCCACCTCTGGTCTCTAGATTGGTTAGAGGAGCTCTTCGTGCATGAGAGAGCAGAAGAACACTAAGGAAGACGTGCAGCTCATGGGTAAGTACCATTTATTTGAAATATGTAATGTGTCTAAGTGTAGTGGGTGTGTTTTATTTTGTAGTTAGTGGTTATGTTTTTATTTGTGCTTTGGAGGAAGGGGATATTTTATTTTGGGCTTTTGGAAGGAGGGTTTTTTTACTTTGGGGATTTGGTGGGAGGGGGTGTTTTCTTTTCTTTTTTGTTTGGGAAGTGGTGGGGCACTTCACTCACCCTACCACTTTCAAAAGGTACCACCTGCCTCTCCATCAGTATCAGTTTAACACTCAAATATAGCAATAAGCAACAGAAAGGTGACCAGTCCAGATTTTCAAAGGGCCTTCTACTGAGGGACAACACACGTCACTGTTTTTTAGTAACCTTTGAACTGTTTGAGCCATAAACAATTTTGTTTGTTAAAATCAGCAAATTATGTGACAGATGATGGATTATGTGATGAATGCCACAGATCGATAATTATGCAAAAATCCCTGCAGCCGTGCAATCTCATAATTTCAGTGGCCCTGGGTATAATGGCTGTAATGCATGGGCTGCAACTTTAGTGCACGGCATCCGAGGAGAACTGTACTGTATTTCATGGGATGCGGACAGCTTGGCTTTACAGCTACATGGAACTGGAGACTGTGAACATCAGTCATTATAATTAAAACATACCATTTACAATCATTAATGATTAACTGTAAGGTCCAAGTAGGATGTTTTCTTTAATTCCAGGGAAGGAAGTGGTCTCCTAACATTCTTTCATACTATTTTTCTAAAACATACTATTTACAATCATTAATGATGAACTGTAATGTCCAAGTAGGACGTTTTCTTTAATTCCAGGGAAGAAGGTGGTCCCCTAATCTTCTTTCATATTGTTTTTCTAAAAAGGTTTTAATTTTTAACATTATAAAAACAGACGATTCTATATATGCAATAACTGACTTCTGGTTATATTAGTTTGCTGCTGTTGGAGACTTCAGTTTTTAGGTCTTTTGCCGTCAGGTAGCTACATATAAAATAATGGGCAGCTTAATCTTTTCACTGCTAGGCATTTCACCCCCAGTACTGACCCCTTATTTGGCTATTTGAGGTAGTTTGTGCTTAGGCCTCCATAACTTTTTGTCCACATAAACTATCCATGCCAGATTTGCGTCCTTTTTTCCAAACATCCTAGGAATTCTAAAGATACCGGAGGTTTGTGAATTTCTCTGGAGGGGACCAAGAAAATAGGCAAAATGTAGCATGTTGATTTTCTTTTTTTTTTAAATAGGTAAAAGTGCTCGAGATAAAAGTGTCTGTTTTTCCCCTAAAATGGCGTCCATAAGTGGTTTTCTGTTCTAAAGTCACTATCTTCTCAGCTTTCAAGAACATGCAGAGTTGTATCAAAAAACATAATTTTGTACCACAGTTTCAGCATTTGTCTAAGAGGTAGACTATTTTCCCTATTTTTGTGCTCTTAACCTACTTCCAGTTTGTGGTGGAAACTTGTGTGAACCCATGGGTGATCCAGAAAATCTATAGATTGCTCAAAAGTAAACACAATTCTGAAATCAGCCAGGTGTCCTATGTATAGAGCCTTCAAAGTTTTCCCAAGGAAAATAACTGTTGAATTCAAGAAAAATTAAAAATGAGTAGGAAAGTACAGGCATTTGAGACAACATTTTCATCTGTAACTTTTTGTCACAGTGGCTGATTAACAAAAGCGATATAATATTATGTCTGCCAGACCCTTCTGGTTGTGGGGATACATATGATTTGTTGGTTCTCCAAAAATCCAAACTACCCAGAGCTGCACCACTCAGACACTTATCATTGAGTACCAAGTATAGACCAATTCTTCTAGCGAAATGGGCAGACTGAAAAACAGGTATCAAAGAAATTAATGTATTTCTGAAATGGGCACACAATATAGAGTTTAGGAGCAGTGGTTATTTTTACATCTCTGAATTTGGAAGTACTCATACTAGCATATGATTTGGAGTGCATTTTTCCAAATGTCATCTCTCTTACACACTGGCTTACATTTGAAAGGCATCAATGCAGCAAAATCCAATTGGTAATAACAAATGTTCTACTGTTCTATACTCCTATAAGTCTCAAGATGAAAATTGTACCTCACTTGTATGGATAGGCCTAGTACCCACGACAGGGAAAGTCCCAAAACGCAACATGGATGCAGCGCATTGTTCCACCCAAAACTGACCCTCTTTTTCCAATATGGGTAGCTCTAGATTTTGGACTCTGAAAATGTGTGATGTCAGTCCAAGTTTGAGGTTTGCAGGACATTGTGGGTAAACACAACCTAATGGCATCCATGCAAGTCATGCCATCCTTGATTCCCCTAGGTGTCTAGTTTTCAAAAATGTATAGGAAAAATGCGTGACTTCAGTCAAAGTTGGAGGTTTGCAGGGCATTCTGTGTAATATAATAGTATGGAGTGCATGTGAAGCACACCACCCTCGACTCCCCCAGATGGCTGGTAGGTTTTTCCAGGCAACAGCCTATCCAGGCCATAAAAGGGCAGCCGTTCGCCATTGCAAGTGGGACGATATTGGGAGTTAGCCAAGCTTTCTCGCCCATATGTAACATTAACACCCAAGATAGTCGAATGTCCTCTTGCTTGTCATTGGGATGAGATGCTTCAGTCCTCGGGGGGGGCAGAAAGATTGTTGCCCCATGCAATTGAGGTGGAGGCAAAATCACCCCCATGGTGGTGGGCAGTCCTCACCCCTCTTTCAAAAAAGTTTCTGGTGTCTGCTGGGCTTTCTGCCCCCAAAGGGGTGGATTGGGGGTAATTACCCTATCCTCCCCAGCCTCTGCCCATTTTTTTGGGGGGTGGGGCATTGCTGTGCCCAGTCTGGGCAGCCCCCACCCCTAGATGTTTAAAAAAAAATCCCTGATGCCTAGTGGGATGAGGGCAGAAAATCTCCCGCCCCATTTGTCTTGGGTAGGGGTGTGGTTACGCCCATTGTGGGCAGCCCCAACCCTCTTTTATAAACAAAAAAAATCCCTGGTGTCTGCTGGACTTTCTGCCCCACTGGAAGGCAGATCGGAGGTAATAATACCATCTACCCCCACAGGGGGGGCAGAAATACTGTCCCCATTGATTTTAATGGGGTGGCGTCATTGGCATGCCCATTTTGGGCAGCCCCTACCCCTTCACACTCACTAACAAAATGCCTAGTGCGGTTTCTGCCCCCCCCCCCCACCCCAGAGGGGCAGAAGGGCAGATCGGGTCAGAAAGACTGAATTCCTTTAAATAAGTTTTGGGGGAAACAAATTCCCTTGCCCAGGGGGTGGCTCCCCCTCCCCGGTGTCTAGTGGTGGATTCCTGCTTGGGGCTTGCCCTCCTGTGACGATCCCCAAAGCAGGAATCCACTATGGAGGAATACAGTTGTAAAGGGGAGATGCTCATCTTTGCAATGATACCTCTCCCATCTGCCGCGGTGCTCCGGGGGCTGAGATATCCCCGCAAGCACCAAGGCAGGGAAAGTGAAATCAGACGATTGGCACATTTCACTTTCGTTTTCAGTGAAATGACGTCAGTGCGCCAAGCACGCTGATCATCATTTCACTGAAAACAAAAAAACAGCTTTGGGAGCTGGGTAAGGTCTCCTTCAGCTCCTGAGCCTGTTGCATTTTGCAGAAAATCCCTATGATGCCCGTACCAGAGGGATTTCCAGTGCATGTGCGTGGATGGCCGGCTCCTAGCTGTCTAACGCACTGAACGGGTTAAATGAAAAATAAATAAAAACAACTTGTTTGTGGGAAATGCATTATAGTATGTTATGAAACCTCTAGTAGTTAATGCACTGCAGAGGTCTGTGTGTAGTCAGAGAGCCACAGAATTAAATCGTGGTTGGTGCAGTGGAGAATAGTGACTTGTGTATTTTTAGTGCTACAAGGTCACAGCCTGTGATAGAAAGTATTGTGACTATGTAAGTCATTATTTTATATTTGCATACACATAGTATAAGATCGACTGCTTCAAAATGTGCAAAATGTTTTACAATAAACTGGTGGTTCCAAAATATAGATTTTAGTAACACCCAGACTGTATGTAATACATTCTGTTTTACATAACTGTCCCTTCAACACCTCCTCAGGGGTAGTTGCGCTATGTAAATACTGTTGCAATCCAAATTGCTTAACTTTTGTACAGTCAATGCTCTTACGCACGCGTATTGGAGCACGATCCTCCCAATGCCTTTGCGCTGCACTGACTTAGCAACGGAGTTTTTAGTAACACACACACATTGGAGCGCGATTCTTCCCATGCTGTTGTGCTGCAGCATTCACTTACTAACAGAGCCCTTGGTAACGCCTGCATCTATAAGCATTCGTCATCACGCTTAAGCTGGTTGACAGCTATTTTGGGTCACCCATTTTGGACTGGGAACCTGTTTTTACTGGTTCATTCATTGGTGAGACTTTTGGGAATTATTTGAAGCTTTCTGCCTAAAACGCCAATTTTACAAGTGCACCTTTGGCAATATTCAAACATTGGTTAACTGGTTTGTCATGCCACCTACCTACAATTTTGCACATTTATATCAGCACTCCTAATATAAAAGGAATATTTTTTGTTTTCTATATATTTTTAGTGTTTGGTTAATGCGTTTAGTGGGTGTGCTTAGAGAAACTATACATATGGCTTCCAGCAATTTAGCTCAGATTCTCACCCTTTCTGCAAATGCTCGGAAAGCCACCTGTCAAATCGAATGCTTGGTTGAGATCATTTGAAAGTTATTTAATTGCTGTTGGTGCCGACAATTTCTAACCAAAACACAACTGCAATTCTGTTTAGTCATTTAGGCCGTGACTGCCAACACGTTTTTGACAGTTTGCCTCAAGCTATTGCTTCTTCTGGATAATCTAGGGATTGGAATGAATACTCAGAAGCTATTACTAGGCTGAGGCTGAAATTTTCAGTAAAACCTAGTATGCTACTAGAGGGAAGAAACAAACATTTGATGAAACCATTGAAGAATTAATTTCTGCTTTAAGGGCACTGGTAGCAACATGCAGTTTCGGAGCATCATCTGGCACATATATAATAGATCAATTTGTGTGCAGCTGTTTTCCTACGAAGATGCAAGAAAGACTGCTCTGCTGCAGAGATCCTTCGTTGGGCGAGGTTCTTGATCTTGCTATAAGTATTGACCACACAATAATTTAAAGTCACACACATATCTCGTGAGAACACATTCTTCAGCAGCATTTGTGACTACTACTGGGAGTACTAATCATGATGTCATCCATTTTAAGTGTAAAAACTCTAAAAGTGTATAATGAAATAATAACTCTTTCTGTTTCAGGTGGGGGTTGAATTCACATTTAAGTAACAATGTACAGTACCTATCGATAGGTAAACGCTGCATGAAATGCAAAAAGACCGGTCATTTTCACAGTGAATGCAAATTGGGTAAAACCTCGTAAAGGTATACAACAGTGAACTGAGTGATTTTGATATTTCATTAGATTTATCTAACTTGGTCATAAATTTGGAGTTTGATTCTTTGGCCACTAACAAAGTTAAAGGCCCCGTGTGTAAGGTTACTTTGGGTTGAGGTGTAACACTTGACATGGTGTGTGACTGGGGAGAACCCATAGCTATAATTTCGGTTATTTTATTCACTCTACTTTGGGGCTCTGATGTGGTGTTACAGTCATTGGACATACATCCCAAGGCATACAGTGACTAAGAACTCAATATGGTGAGGTTCTTTATTGACTATGTTTCTTGCCTTGGTAGGAGAACACTGACAAAAATATCAAGAGAAGGAACATTGTAAGCTGACAGGATCTGACCAGCTTGGGACTCATTCTTGTTCCAACGATACCGGTTAGAATAGCTAATATACCAATTTCCTTGATTAATGTAGATTAACAAATCCCTGCTGAGGAAACGATTAAAAGATTTCCAGAAATTGTCAGTGACAAGATTAGTCTCTTAAAAATATATTCACACAATAAGATTTAAAAAACAAATCCCATCCCCTTCACACACAAAGTTCCATTGGTGTTACAGATGAACTTAAGAATCTCCTAGACAAATTGGTTAAAGTTGGTATTAGTAAAAACATTGACTTCTCTGAATGAGTAAGTCCAATTGTAATTGTCCATAAGAAAGATGGGGAGCTTCGCTTGCGCGCTGACCTTCAAAGTCTCAATAAGAACACTGTAATTGATTATCACCTTATTCCCAAGGTTTAGGACTTGTTAGCTAACATTGGTGATTCTAAATTTTTCTTGTTATTGGACCTCAAGTCAGCATACCTTCAGATTCCATTATATGAAAACTCCCCAGATTTAACTACATTTGTCACTCCATCTGGGGCGTACACATTTTGCAGGCTTCCATTTGGTCTAGTATCTGCTGCTAGCATTTTCCAGCATCTCATGAACAGAATCTTGAAAGGGGTGAAGAGGGTGCTGGCTTTCCAAGATGATATTCTAATTTTTGCAAAGTCTTTGACTGAACACAACCATATTCTTGAAAGTGTTTTTAACAAATTAAAAAAATATGGTATCACTCTTCTCACAGAAAAATGTAAGTTCATGGCACAAAGCATTGATTAGTTAGGGCAATCTATTAGTCTCAGTAGGGTATCCCTGAGGTTTTCCCTAATTAAAGCCATAGAGGACACCCAACCACCTCGAGACAAGGATACACCTACCTCTTTTCTTGGCCTTAGTGAGTACTATTCACGCTTTGTACACAGCTATGCTTTCATTGTGCATCCCTTGATGAAGGTGCTCAAAAAGGATGTGAAGTATAATTGTTCAGATTCAGTGTACGAAGCTTTTCAAAAAGTGAAGAATCTCATAATTTCTTCCCTAGCTTTGTCTCCATTTGCTGCTGGCAGGAAGTGTGCCATTGCAGTTGATGCTAGTCAAGTTGGTCTGGGCGATGTGTTTTCGCAAATGTCTCAGGATAAAGAGCACACTATTGCTTCGGTCTCTCACTCTCTCAGTGATGCCGAAAAACATCACAGTACCATTGAGCAAGAGGCCTATGTTGGGCAGTAGAAAGATTCAAGATCTTCATTTGGGGTTTGCACTTTGTTCTTTATGCTCATCATAAACCGTTATGACATCTACTTAACAGCACTGGTTCTGGAAAAGCATCATCACAGCTAGTTAGATTGCTTTCCAGGTTACAGGAGTACAATTTTACTGTAAAGTATATACCTGGTGGAAAACAAATGTAAGGGCTGACTGCCTATCCAGGTTGCCCACTGCGGATGAATGTACAAGCACCATTTAAGAGAATGAGTGAGTGATGCTGTTGTAGAACATATACTGGGAGATAAGGGTACAATCACTCATAAGGAATGGCTGGAGGCTTCCAAATAAGATCCCACTTTGAAACCTATTATAAGTGCATGAAGGATGATTGGCCCAAAGAGAGAAACGTTGAGGCTTCATTGAGACCTATGTTCAGATTTCAGAGGACCTATCTGTTGTTGAAAGGGTATTATTACGTGGTGATGTTAGTGTGCCATCAGTGTCTCTCAGAAATGTTCTAATTAAGGACGTTCATTAGGGTCATTTAGGTGTCAATAGCCCCTGTAAAAAAAATTACTGGTGGCTTGCCATGGAAGGTCATGTTGCAAAATTTTTAGATGATTGTACCACCTGCTTAGTTTCTGACACGCATTGGAAGTTGCATGAATTCCCTATCCCATAGTCCTGTTATCAGAGGAAGCTTGGCAGAAGGTAACTCTTAACTTTACTGGTCTGTTTGATCTATTACCTAATAACAAAACATATGTGATGGTTTTAGTAGAATATTTTACAAAATGGGTCTATTTTAATTTCACTTCAATTCCCCATATCGATTCTAAAATCAACTTTTTAAGGAAAATTCTAGTATAGGGGGTGCATCCAAAGAGATTGTTACTGACAACAGCATTCATTTTACTTCAGCTCGGATGAAGGATTTCATTAATGACTTTCACATTACACATGTTAAGGTAGCCCTCTACTCTCGTTCATGCGATGTACCAGACATTTTAAGGAAGAAGTTTTTGAAGAAAGGTGTGCAGACAGCTTTAACCATGGGTTATGAGGTTAAAACATTTCTGAGAGAAAGGGTCTGGTCATATCTTGTAACACCTCATAGTACCACAAGGGTTTGCCTATTTTTGTTTTTGCACAAAAGATCTTATAGATTCTCAGTCTGTCCTGATTGGGTAAAAAAGGTGAGCAAAAAAAAAGAACATCTACCAATAATTGTTTTTTCACTGTAGCTTCCCAGGTAAGTCCAGTTAAAGAAAATGTTGATAAAAAAACACCATGTTAGGGAAATAGCATTGAATGTGGGTGATTTGGTTTTGATAAAAAAATCCCACAAGAGTCAGAAAAGGTGGGTTTAAGCTCTCCAAGTCTGTAGGTATTGAGAAAGTTTCAAAGGGATACGTTCTTTTATATGGCAGAGGGTGGTGGAGCAAAAGAGATGTGGTTAAGATTACACCTGAACAAGCATCAACCATGCAAGCTATTAGGGGCTGTGAAGAACAGAATGTCTCCATTAATAGCACTTAGTGGGAAAAACCTAAGGCACGATCGCTCAACAGATGTGACAGGAATAATATTGTTTCTAAAGACCCAGGCCAGTCCTATGTAAGCTGGTTTGGTCAAATGTTTGTATTTCTTCCATTGCTTCCATTTGTCATGTAGGAACAAGCTTACTCTCTGATGGTGGGCTTTGTTCCGATGTGGCATGTTGTTATTTAATTATAGATTCTGGGCCCGTGCTGCCTCCGGTGTGCAATTTAAGCATACTGTTCAGGCCGATCGGCTTAGGAGGCAAGATGTTGGCTCCTCTCTGAGTTTATTTAAATTGGAAAGAGAGACATTTTTACTTACCAAGTGTTCCTAAATGGGATGGGCCTACTGGAGTGAGTGACAGAGTCCTTTAGGCCATGGAAATGAAGAGATTAGTGGCTGGAATGGTCAGGTTATCCAACGGATTATTCCTCACGATTCGGGAGGTGAAGAAGTGGATACACAGTGAAGGCAAGGTGGTGCCCGCCGGGTTTGACGATAGGGTTCTATGTTGATTGATTTAGGTAAGATGCCATAAAGAATGCTGAATCTCCTCGAGACTCCGTCCCCCTTTGCCAATGTCCCACCTTCTATGAAAAAAGGGTATGGTGCAGCTTCAATATCAAAGGACATTGCTCTCCTCTAGTTGTCTGGCTGGATTACTGTCAATGTAAAGGCTACTTGGTCTGTGGGTCTTGAGGGAAAGCACAAATATCCCCCTTCTCTTTATTCTCCAACAGCTCTGAATACTGATTCTTGAGAACTGAATTACCAAAGTACAATTTACAAAGGTAAGCTACATGACACATTTACCACATTTGCCATTAATAACTAACCAACAACCTCTCAAGCAGACGGGGAAGCCACACACTCCTGAAAGCACATTCTGAATAAGTCATATAGTGGGTTCCTTTCACAGACAAATTGCAGAGAAACACCAGATTCAACACTTGTTCCAGATATATGTGCAAATCAAAGCAGACACGCTAAGTGCAGTTGTGTATTGATGATAAGACTAAGCAAAATATAACTTTAGTACTATGTCTCTCAGCCTTTGCTCGCAGTGTGACTCCTTCACAAATTGGGGTCCTCTTATATTTAATACCCTTACGTGTTATTTTTCACTTTCCTTGTTCGCCTCACTCACTGCATGAGTTTATTTGGAGCTTAACTACACTACTTACAAGTTTACTTTCGCTTCTCTTCCTCGACAACTGCTAATTGATCTTCTGCCCCGTTTGGATATCACTGAATCTTTGCATGGGATGCTGTGGGACCACAATATTTATCTGCATGTATTCTACAATATTTGAATATTTCTTTATGCATCTTTGTTTGTGACCTATTCTACAACATTGAATATTTAATAACTACATATTAATGATTGCGGAGCCAAGACTGACCCAGTTTGGAATACCATAGCATAACTTTAACAACAACGTGATTTCTAACATGCCAACCCTAGGTATTATGTATTTGTTGGGACTCTATTGATGATATGTCCACAAAACTACAAACTGTATTTCTCATGCTGTGGGCTCATGGAAAAACTTACCTAAATGTGATGAACCAGGGATGTGATGTTACTTAATATATTGTAATCAATCTACATATGATCTACCCCAGTGATATGGGGATTTCCTTTCCTTCTCTTGTGTCTCTTTCCTCCTCTTCTTTCTCTATTTTTATAATGTATTCAATTATTTTTTGTTGGACTTGAATTTCAAATAATTCTCTTCACTTTGTACTGGGCACTGTTGTTGTCACTTTGCTTGTATTTTGCCTGAAGTTCATTTTGGTAAAAAAAAAATTGCAATGTACATTCAACCTTGAGAAAGCCCCTGGCATGCATGCCAGTAGGGGGCGAAACACGTGTTGGCTGGTTTGCACTATGAGTGTTTGGGAGAAATCACAAGATGCGCCTACAAAAAGTCAAATAAAAAGATATTGACTTCCAAAGTGCCATCCTTTTAATCAAGATTGGGATTATCCTTGGATCTGAGATATACCAACAGTTTGACTGTGTACTATGTGTACTTATATGAAAGACACATATAAAATGTAGCTTTTATACTCTAGGTTGCAGACATTACTTCCATAACCCTGAAAACATTGCTGATAATTCTAAAGCGAAAATAAAAGAGCTTTATGGATTTTACTAGAGAGGAAACTAGATCTGAGGGTATTCTAGATATGCCTTCAGTTACCAGGTACATGCACATTTGTACAACCTCCAGCTTGGAACCATATCTGTCATCTGTTTATCTTACTAGGCTAAGGTTGAATACAGTCCACCATCTAGTGGCCATCCTGGTAGCTCTTGGCACACATCTCTACCATTTTGCCCTTGGGGTGGGCTTGCAGAACAATCCACCTCACACTCTATGCTCTTTTGCATGTTCTATGATTCCTCCAGATTGTTATTTTTGCACCCTTTTTCGTTGACTAAATAAATATGTATTATCTTTTAGGATGTCTAGTGGATGAATTCTTGAGACGTTTTAAATTGGTTTTTAACTGACGCATGTTTTAAAAACTTTGATGTGTTTTAAAAAAAATTATTTTATGGTCGCATATATCAACTAAATAAAGTTTCTTTGACTTGACTTGACTTGAGTCCCTCGCCAACAAATACTGAAAGATCAAACAGCAGCAGAAATTCTGAAAGAGTCAGGTTTACATTGATATCATGGATATATGGTCTAAAAATGAGCCTTCTTTGATCTGATACAGAAAACACAGGTATTTATAAGACTGGTGAATGAGACTGCCTGTAACGATTGAGGTAGAAGGTATCTGCCTGGCTATGTGTATGTTACTTTAAAATGGGAACGAAGGAACACGGGTGCTGATTAAGCATATTGTTCTCCCAGCAGATTTATAGCTGTATAATCTATTCAATTCCATGTGTGTACTGACATGGACCGCCCCTCCTGGCACTCTGATTTGGGAAGCCAGGTAGGTAAAAAATACCACAATTTAGCTTCTAGCGGTGCGAGGTGCCACAGAGACTGTGTCAACTTTTCTGTTTTTTTGGCCTGGCATTAGCCAAGACCTTTTGATTTTACAAAAAATATATGTATAGTATACATACTTAGAAGGGCTTTCAGCCTGCTCTCTTCATCCTTTATTTTTTAGTTGTGTCATTCAAATTTTGCTTACGCCTGCTTCAAAAACAGCAAGGGTCATAGGGTCAGCCTACTTCAGCCACTGGGTAACTTCACTTTGAGTGACTGCCTTTTGCTCTTTCACAAGGAGCACATCCACACAAAGGGTAGTTCCCTTCAGGGCACGGGTTTTTACTTGTACGTAATTATTACTTTAGTCTTACCTGATGTGACAGTAGGATGCTTTCCACCAGCTCTTCACAGCTCAGGACACATTCCAGCTTTATCAGTTCCACCTGCTGATGATGTGGTAAATTCTTTTTGGATCTGCTTTTTTATCTGATTTCTGCTGTTTCATAGTATACCAGGTTGTGTTGTTTTGAACTATTCTTTCTAAAGTAAATCTCTTTCTGGAATACACAAAATGAAATGCATTTCTAACTGCACTGTGTATGATTTTAATTGAGGACTACGACTATAGATGTAAATCAATTTAGTCTCGGTGTCCTGCTTGTATGTCTTTCTAGATTGCTTTCAGTGCTCTTGTATGTTGTGTTTATATAGATATTTAACTATTATATTACTAATTGAATCTGTGCTGTACCATCTGTCTATCTGTCCATCCATCCATCCATATATTTGCAAGTCTCTATCTATCTGTCTTTGCAAGTCTATATCTATCTATGCAAGTCTATATCTATTTATGCACGTCCATATCTATCTCTGCAAGTCTATATCTATCTATGCAAGCCTTTATCCATCTATCTGTGCAAGTCTATATCTATCTGTCTATCTATCTATCTATCTATCTATCTATCTATCTATCTATCTATCTATCTATCTATCTGTCTATCTATCTACAACCCTCTCTGTCTTTCTTTTGAGTCCCTCTCTTCTATCTGTTTTGCAAGCCTCTCTGTTTATCGATCCTTTCAACTTTCTCTATCTGTCTGCAAGTTTACAAAAACATTACAAAAAAGCATTAGCAAAGGGCAAGAGGCTGGTAGCCAGCACCAGACATCAAATGGCTTTTGTAAATGCTTGTTAGTTTGACCTTTTGATTTTACTAAAATTAAGTGGATAACATTGGTGGTCATTATGACATTGGCAGTGACTATTAAAGTGGCAGTAATACCGCCAAAAGGCTGGCGGTAGTTACCGCCAAATTATGACAATGGCGGTGATACCTCCCATAGACAGCCAATGTATCACACCAACCGCCAGGACGTTAACACCACTGACCACAGCGGTAGCCATCAACAGCCATGCGGAAGACAAGGTACCGCCCACTATATTATGACATAGCAAACCGCCACGATTTCCGGGGTGGTACCAATGCCATCAAAAGCCTGGCAGAAACACTGCACAGACAACGAAAGATCACCATCAGAGACACAGAGAAGACCTCTGCCGCCATGAAACCAGAACTTCAAGTCTTCCCAATGCTCTTCTACGCCATGGTCCACCAAGAACATTAAGGACGACAGCGAGTACAGCCACCTAGCAGACAAGGGAGGGAGGGAGGTAAAGGAGAGCAACACACACATGCACAACACACACCATTCACACACACACCATACACTCAACCAGCTGCAGAGTAAAACCAATGTCACAAGACCCACGTCTAATTAAAACAAGGACAATTGAGCTTTAACTGATACTGTAATATGATGCAAACAGCCACTATATTGTCCATGCAATAACAAAAATAGGCGTCAATGTCTAGAAAGGGCCACATGGCCACAGGGCACAGTCCAAGCCCCAACTTGATTCATGACAGTATCCGGACTCCACTGTGCAGGGGCATCATGTTAGAAATGGGCAGGCACCTCAGGGGGAATGGGGTGGGTGTGGGGTTCACCTCAGCTGAAGTGAGTAACATGTCCACTGGTTCTGGAGGGGGCTCCTTGCCCAATTGTCTCTGGTGGGGAGTGTAAGGCCACAGTCTCTGAAGTGGGGAACATGCCCACTGGTTCTGGAGGGGGATCCTTGCCCAATTCTCTCTGGTGCAGAGTTTAAGGCCACAGTCTCTGAAGTGGGGAAAATGCCCACTGGTTCTGGAGGGGGCTCCTTGCCCAACATTCCCTGGAGGGTGGCCTACATGCTCTCTGCTGGAGGTGAGGGCTGTGTGCCTCTGCTGGAGGTGGGGGCTGCAGTGCCTCTGCTGGAGGTGGGGGCTGCTGTGCCTCTGCTGAGGTAAGGGCTGCTGTGCCTCTGCTGGAGGTGAGGGCTCCTTGCCCACTGCTGGTGGAGGTGTGACCCTGGCTGCCTCTGCTGGAGGTGAGGGTTCCTTGCCCAGTGTAGCCCTGGCTGCCTCTGCTGGAGGTGAGGGCTCCTTGCCCACTGCTGGTGGAGGGGGCCTTTTGTCTCTCTTTGCTGGTGGAGTGGGATCCTTCACTCTCTTGGGTGGTGGAGTGGGATCCTTCCCTTTCTTAGGTGGTGGAATGGAATCCTTCCCTTTCTTGCATCCACGGCTAGGAGGTCCTTACTGTCCCCATCTCATGTCCCTTGGTTTTTACCACCCTAGTCCTCCATTTCTGAGGCAGAGGTGTGCTCACAGTAGGAGTGGAAGCCGTCACACTCTGGGGCCCCTTTGTGCCAGTAGCTGAAGATTTGATGGGAGCAGTGGCAGACTGTTCGGCTGAGGTGCTGTGCTAGGTTGATGGGACCCTGCTGTTATGGGCAGGACAGGGGGTGGGGGATGAGGGGGGAGGGAAGAGGTCAAGATGGGCAAGGAAAAGATTCTTAGGGACATAGGGGCGGGATGTGGGAGGAGGGATGGGAGTGTAGATTGAGGGAGTGGTTGTTGGAGGTGTATGTCTGCTGGACTTGGGTGCAGGTGCATGGGCAGTGTGCGTGTGTGAGGTGGATGGCTGTCGGGAGTCTGAGTGCATGCGTTTGTGTCTCCGGGGGGCAGACAGGGTGGGAGAGGACAAAGGGGATGCGTGGATGGATGTTGTGGAGGTGTCTGCAAGTGAGGTGTGTGTGCTGCTTGATTGTGGTGATGGCGTGGTGGCTGTTGATGCAGTACATGCAGGTGTGAGTGTGGATGTGACTGTGAGGGAAGAGGGGGAGACTGTGGAGGCAGTGGATTTTGTTGTGTGTACAACTGTCTGTTGTTTGTGTGAGTGCTTGTGGCCTGAAGTATTCTGTATGTGTTTGGCTGTGCTAATCTCAGGAGGTCAATAGCCTCCTCACTGAGGGCAGCAGGGCCTGAGGTGTCTGGGGCGAAGGAGATGCCCACCCTCCTGGGTGAGCTGGCACGGCCAACTCATTGGGGGGCTACTGGGAGGGTGGTGTTGGCATGGGGGATAGCGGCTGTACTTGTAGCTTGGGTGGTCCCAGGGGTGTCCGCCACAACCAAGGAGCTACCATTGGAGGAGGAATCAGAGTCAGTGTTGTCACCTCCTGTCTCCGCCGTGGTGCTCCCCTCACCCTCCGTCTCACTGGTCCCCTCGGCGTCGGTGGACTCTGGGTCCTGTGGGATGCAGCTCCCTCAGTCGCCGGTGCCCCTGCTCCTCTGCCAGATGATGCTAATGCACACATGGACAGGATGACAGAAGAAAATAGGGGGGGAGAGAAAGGGAGCACTGTGTCAATTGGAGCACCAACACACAGATGGCATACCTATCACCATCACAGACAGGGATCAGAATTGAGCACTATGCATTGCTCTGGCATTCCATTGGCTAGATACCACAGCAAGATGAGAGCCAACCCCCACCAACTGCACCCCTCCTACGACCCACTAAGCCCTGTCTGACCTAGAATGCCACCTAGCTAGATTACAAGATTTTGCTGAACACCCATTTACCTTGAGCTGGACCACGCAGCAATGTCTGAGCTGACATTAAGGGGTACCCACTAACTGAAACCCACCACCAGGATCCCATGCCAGCCAACAAACATGGTTGTCACGCTCACTGTACTCACCCCCTTGTGGCTGCTGTGCTGCCCTCAAGCACCCATCTAGCTCTGGGTAGGCCACCGCCAGTATGCGGGCCATCAGGGTTTCAGGTTTCGACAGGCACCCCGCCCTCATTGGGAGGCCATCCCCAGCTGGGCCTCTGCGGTCTTCCGGGCCCAGAGTCTCAGGTCCTCCCACCTTTTCCTACAGTGGGTGCTCCGCCTGCTGTAGACCCCCAGGGTCTGCACATCCTTCGCGATGGCACACCACAATCCCTTCTTCTGATGGGTGCTGACCTGCAGAGGTAATACAGACAGGAGGACACCCTTAAACATACAATCCAGCCTGTCACATGTTTGGCCCACAAATACCATTCCATCCCCATTGGCACACACATCACCAGGCGCCCACCATGTACACTACCACCAGACATCCCCCCCTAATCACACACTGCTGGCACACACATCTCCATGCAACCTTGTCACATGCATCGTGCCCATGGTATACTGACCTGTTGGTCTGGAGGCCCATACAGTTGTCCATGCAGGGGTAGGTCCCCATCCACCAGGCGCTCCAACTCCTCCGAAGTGAAGGCAGGGGCCCTTTCCCCGGTCACACAGGCCATGGCAGTATCCAGACACAGCAGCACACGCAGTGTAGGTGTTGTCCTGTGGAAAGTAAGGAATCAAGTGAGGTTTCAGACAGAAAATGGCCGTCATACCATTGGCCACTGTACTCCATAGAGCCCCATTTTAGCCAATAAGGAATAGCATGGCGGTGCAAGACCACCTTTCACCATAACGCCCAACGCCGGTGGAGTTACCTCACTTGCAGCTGTCCCTACAGACAGGACAGGTGGTCAGCATTTTATGGTGGTGGACAACATTCAGAACATTGAGAACTGCGTCACTGCTGTAAACTCCACATACATTGCCATTCACAATGTCCCATCATATAAATGCTCTATTTACACTGAGGTGGTGGTTCCATTGTTCAGTTTGTGACACCCTACTCACTCTTGTGTCCCTTAGATACCTACCACTGCGGAGGGATAGGAGGAGGAGAAAAGACCCCGTGTACAGACCCCTTGTGGATTTGGCTACACTGGAGGACAGGCACAAAATACTGACCTATAGCCTGGACAGGGCCATAATCACAGAGCTGTGTGCACAATTGGAGCCTGATCTGACATCAGCTATCCGTCATCCCACTAAGATCCTGCCTCTTGTGCAAGGTCTAACAGTGCTCCATTTCCTAGCAACTGGTTCTTTCCTAGTGACAGTGGGCTTGGCAGCAGGAATGTCACAGCCAATGTTCTCAATTGTACTGGCAAAGGTTTGGTCTGCCTTAGTCAAACACATGTGCAGCTACATCGCTTTCCCCCAAGTGGAAGATTTGGCCACTGTGAAGACAGGATTCTATGCAATGGGACATATACCAAATATTATTGGGGCGACTGGCAAAACACATATTGCATTTGTCCCCCCCCCCTTCCTGGCCAATGAACAGGTGTTCAGGAATCTGAAGAGTTTCCACTCACTCAATGTGCAAATGGTGTGCCTGGCTGACCAGTACATCTCCCACGTTGCTGCCAAGTATTCTGGGTCGGTGCATGACGCCTTGGTCCTGAGGAATAGCAGCATGCCAAATGTGATGGCACAACTACAGAGGCACAGGGTGTGGCTAATAGGTGAGCCAGAGTCCCCATCCACTGTCTGTCAGTGTATGCCTTCAGGAGTCATCCCCCCTACCATTGTGTTTGTACCTCAATACTTGCAGGTGACTCTGGCTACCCAAACCTATTGTGGCTCCTGACTCCTGTGAGGAATGCAAGGATAGGGGATGAGATTCAGTATAATGATGCACATGGGCAAACAAGGCAAATCATAGAACGTACCTTCGGCCTCCTGAAGGCCAGGTTCAGATGCCTCCATCTGATAGGTGGACCCCTGTGCTACTCCCCTGAGAAGGTGCCAGATAGTAGTAACATGCTGCATGATGCACAACCTGGTTCTCACACATGTGCCTTATCTGCAGGAGGAGGAGATTGGAAATGCCCCTGTGGCAGCAGTGGACCCTGAGGTCAGTGAGGATGAGGAGGCAGAGGATGAGCACGTGGACAACAGAACATCAGTTATATGTCAATACTTCCAATGAGACACAGGTGAGACAGTGGAACTGGCATTCCTCTGATTATTAATGTTTTGCAGTGTGGCTGTAGCAGGATGACATTCACTTCCTTTGCATCACGACTGACTGTCACCTATAGCTTCTCATTTTTCAGATGTTGGTGTTGTCACAACTGTGTGCTGTGAAGCACCTACACTGCGTGTGCTGATGTGATGACTACAGATAGCTACAGGTCATTATTTGTATGCTATCATAGTGTTCAGGTCATTTGCACAAGATGTGACTGTTTTCATATTTGCACACTTTCAGCACATAAAACACTATCACTCAAGTTGTGTTCAATGGTATTTAGTGGAGTGAACTTTATAGATGGAAAAGTGCAATGGAATAGGGTGATGGTAGAGGTAAGTCCAGGGTATTGGTCCAGTCTGTTTGTTGCACAGGTAAAGTGTCAAAGGGGCCATAGGAAGGGGAGCAAAGGCAGTTCAAAGTGGACAAGGTGACAGGGTGGGACACAAGGGTGACACCCAGGAGGGTCTCATTTTCTGGTGGTGGTCTTGGTCTTGGCTAGAGTCACCTTCTGCAGGGGGAGGGGGTGCTGGTGGCCTATGGGTCCTGTGGCAAGGCCTCCTGTCCACTAGCTGCAGCAGATGTGGTGGGTTGTTCAGTTGACTGGCTAGTGGAAGGGGCCCGATGGTGTGCTCTCCATTCCCTCTTGATGTTGGCCATATCAGCCAGCACTCCCGCTATGGAGACCATGGTGGTGTTGAGGGCCTGCAAATCTTCCCTGAACTCCTGATGGTGTACCTCCTGCAGCTGCTTGTTCTCCTGCATGTTGTTAAGGATCTGGCCCATCTTGTCCTGTGATTGTTGGTAAGCCCCCAGGACTTTACTGAGTGCCTCCTGGAGAGTCGGTTCCCTGGGCCTGTCCTCCCCCTGGCACACAACTGTCCTCCGTGTGTCCCTGTCCCCCTGTGCCTGTGTCCCCTGAATGGTGTGCCCACTGCCACGGACCCCAGGACCCTGATTGTCTCAGCTGTGAGGTGTGGACTGGGGTCCCTGTACAGGTGGGCAGATGTGTGGGGATGTTGGGTGGGTGCTGTGGTTTTGGATACTGAGGGTGGAGGCTTTGTGGTGGACTGGGAGTGGGCTGGGGTGGCCGACTGACCAGTGGTCCCTGATGGGCCAGGTAGTTTATCCAGATCCTGTCATCACTGGGGGCATCTTTTGTTGGGGGACTGGATAGTCGTGGCACCTCCCCGCCACTGGGTATTGGGTGGAGCACCTACGGGGATGTAAGTGATGTATTATGCTTCATGTCTGTACACCCCTAGCTTCCCCATTATCATTGCTGTTGCCCTGACACCTTTGTTTGTGTATGGTGATGTATTGTGGGATTGTTAGTTCTCCATGCTGTGCATGCATTGGTGCTGTGTGTACATGCAGGGCTGGGAGGGCTGTATATGCATTTGGATGGCATGCAGAGATTGGCATTGGGGTTAGTCACATGTGTAGGTGCACTGTGTGGGATGGAGTGGAGTGATGGAAGTCAGGGTGAGGGGGTGAGATGGCATGCAGGTGTGGGGGATGATAAGTAGCAAATATTAACTCACCAGTGTCCAGTCCTCTGGCTACTCCTGTGAGTCCCTCAGGATGCAGGATTGCCAAGACTTGCTCTTCCCATGCTGTCAGCTGTAGGGGAGGAGGTGAGGGTCCACCGCCAGTTATCTGGATGGCAAGTTGGTACCTTGCTGGCACGGAACGTACTTGCCCCGTAGGTCGTTTCACCTCTTCCTGATGTCGTCCCTTGTTCTTGAAAGCTGTCCCACGGTGTTCACCCTGTCCACGATTCTCCACCATAGCTCCATCTTCCTGCCAATGGATATTTGCTGTACCTGTGCTCCAAACAGCTGTGGCTCTACCCTGACTATTTCCTCCACCATGACCTACAACTGTGAATAACCTATAATCTGTGAAACGGGGTGCCTTAGTGGGGACATGGGTGTTGTGTGGTGTGTGTTGTGCAGAGGGTGTTGAGTAATGTGGTATGGGATGTGGGGTGCGTGACGGATGAATGGGTGTTTGTGGTGTGTGTGTGTAGTTGTCTCTGTGATTTGCATGGCTAGCTATTGCAGTCTTTTCGTGTTCGTAAAGTGTGTGTGATGTGGGTGTGTGTTTTATAGTGCTGTGGGTGGGTGGGTGGATGTGGTGTGTGTGTGAGTGTCAGGTGTGTGATTTTCATTTTGTCCAATGTTGTGTTGTTTTGTATTTGGGTGGCCGTTCTGACCATGCAAGTGTGTACTGCCAATAGTTTACTGCCGTTGAATGTCCACCGTGGTGATTCGTGGGTCATAATGTGGTGGGGGTATTTTTGTTGGCGTAACGGTTGGTATGGGTGTTCGTATCGACACTTTACCACTTAGCTTTGATTTGGCGGATATGTGTTTGTGGCAGTACTCTTTTGCTTTAGTGTGTGTGTGTGTGTGTCATAATATGGCGAACGGATGTTCGCCTCCGCGACTGTATGTTGGCAGTCGTCACCACGGCGGTCAGCGGGATTTACCGCCAATGTCATAATGAGGGCCATAGTTACTTATCAGGGTTTTCAGCCAGACTTCATCCATACTGCTGTTGTGCCACTCACATTTTTCTTCCACCCACAGCCCACTTCAGACGTTATTTTACTTCACTGCAACATGCTGCATGGATTCCACTCAGAAGGAGCACGTCCAAATACAAAGTGGTTCTCTTTAGTGCCAGGGACTACAATGGTAATGTGTGCCTTTTTGGACCAAACATTTTTTTTCCCTTTACTCAATGTTTTTTAGATTGATGAGGGCACAGCAGCTTCCCCAACCATAACATCCTGCAAAAACCATGACAGAACTTAATAAAAATTGTCAAAGTCAGAAGACTGGCAGCCAATGCCATACCTCTTGGCTTTGCCAATGCTTGTTTCTGTCAATACAGAGTCAGCTGGCCTTGGAGAAACACTAATGTTCACACCAATCCAAGTATTTTGTTTCATGGATGATGCAAGGGTCTGTATTGTGAATCTGCGATTCTGCTGACCAGAGACTGCATTTCACATTGTGACAGGATAAGAAGATGGTTGATATAGTTGTTTGACCTAGAACATTTAGGGGGTTATTCTAACTTTGGAGGAGGTGTTAATCCGTCCCAAAAGTGACGGAAAAGTGACGGATTTACCACCAGCCGTATTACGAGTCCATTATATCCTATGGAACTCGTAATACGGCTGGTGGTATATCCGTCACTTTACCGTCACTTTTGGGACGGATTAACACTCCTCCAAAGTTAGAATAACCCCCTTAGTGTTCTCAGTGCTACCTAATTGTCCTATTAAAGACCCCAAGGAAATTAGATCATTAAAGAAATAGAAACGTAGACGCTAAGGCATGTAGACATGCATTCATTGCCCTCCACTTTGTACTGTACTTCAAATTTGAGTCGGTTTTGGACTGAACTTAGTGCGGATATTTCTATGTGCTGTTTTATTATTTGTCTTGATATCACTTGTCCTCGCTTGCTCACATTTCACTACGCCATTCACTGGAGCACACCCATTATAATGAAACAATTCATTCTGATCACTGTATTATTTGTTCATGTCCAATAAAATTAAGTTATGTAACAAAGAATCACTATTGATGCTTAATTCAATTTGCCTAGGAAGCAACGGCTTGTTCTGCTTCCTCCGAGGGAACCATTGTCTCTTGATATAAATGCTTGTTTCTGACTAGTTACCAAACTTAGCCCTTTGAGAAAGTCATATGTTGGAGATGCACATGCATAGTAAAGATTAATGCAGAAGGCCTAATAAAAATGGATGTCGACACTACAAGGTAATTACTTCAGGGAACGTGAAATAGGAAGAGTAATGATGAATTACATGGAGAAAAAATTTGCCAGGCATGCTGATTAAGCTTGTGATGAGACTAAGATGGTGGACTGACACATAAAGAAAGGGTATTAAAACCTACTAGATGTTCGTCTAACTTGACAATATCATGGCCGCACATAAGCAATGTACTTTCCTAATTTGGAATGTGAGCAAGATATAATCTGGGTCAAAACAGCATTAAATGTTATCTTCCTTAAAGTGAAGAGGAACCATCATCACTTTTCTTTAGGACCCTCACCTCACCTATAATAAGTGAAAGCAAATTGATTGCTCAGACGACGGAAGGGGAAATGATATGCCATGACTTTCTCCTCTAATGCTCGCGGTGTTCTGATATGAATACAGCCATGGATTCCATTGGAGGTTGTCAAAGCAATAACTGACGCAGAATGGTGTTTTACCTGAGTGAAGAGGCTACTGGATGGAACTACAATACTAATGGCCTGCATTTATTCCTCCAATGTACTGCCAGTGCAATTGCTGCAAAAGATGACGCAAAATGTAGTTTATCCGGAAGATTTATATGTCATAATGGGAGGAAAATTTTAAAGGTGTGAATGATGTGACTCGTCTCTCCGTTTCCCTCTTTGCCGCCTCACAGCCTTCCTGCCCCGCCCCCCTGCACTCCCATTGGACGCTTCCTCCCTCCTCCCAGCTGCCACTCCCTCCCACCTCCCCTCTTATGCCGGCCGCAGCGCGGTGAAAGAAGCGACCTCTGACCCTGCTCTTGCAGGCAGGTCGCTTCCTTCCCACCATTGCTCCACTCAGGTGCCAAGCCAATGTTGGGCATTTTTCCCCGTTTTCAGACTCGCCACTGCGTCCCCGCATCCCCACCCCCCTCCCTCCACCTCGACTCTCCGTTTCCCTCTTTGCCGCCTCATAGCCTTGCTGCCCCGCCCCCCTGCACTCCCATTGGACGTTCCCTCCCCCTCCCAGCTGCCACTCCCTCCTACCTTCCCTCTTATGCTGGGCGTGCAGCGGGCGCGCCAAAGGCAAGCCCGTCTGCGCCTGTCCGCGCCCGTCCGGGCCAAGACCGCGCCCAGCGCCAGGCCCCCTGGCCAACAAGCCCCCCGTACCACCAATCACCACTACACTGCCAATGACCTCCATGCCCTCAATCCAGGACGCTCCTCTATCTGCTTCCAGTCCACACCGATGCACACCAAAGAACCCTTCTCCTGCAAAGCCTACAATTTCACCTGCAACCCAACCTCCAAGCTCCAACTCAAAGCCTCAGACAGCCGCCTAAGATGCATCCTGCTTAACGCTCGCTCCGTCCACAAACACGCAATCGAACTCTGGGACCTACTGACCACATCCTCGCCCGACGTCGCCTTCCTCACCGAAACTTGGATGAATTCGGCCTCGGAACCAGACATAGCCATAGCCATACCAGAAAACTACAAGATCACCAGAAGAGACTGCAGCAACAAACCAGGAGGAGGAATCGCCATAGTCCACAAAAACACCATAAGAGTCTCCACCAGCTCCCACGACACCATCAAATCTGCCGAGCACCTTGTCGCAGGTCGAACAGTATAAAGACCACTAAAGCGGTGTGTAGTTGAGGGTAAGTGGTTTATTATTTTGTTTAGTTAGGCGGAAAGTAGGTTATGTGTAACCCAACCACAAGTGTTATAGTCTTTCTTAGTCGCTTTGTTCTTCTTTCGTAACTTTTCCCAGGTTCGTGATTCTATGTTCTTGCTTCTTGTTTTACAGGGGTCCGTTCTGCCTCGCTCGCCCGTCGGTGTCCGGTTGGATGCCGAAAATAGAAGGGAAAATGCTAAGGTAAGTATGGATGTTATGTGGGACTCTTCCCTTTTCTCTTATCTCTGGACTGGGAGGTGGTACACACGAAAGGAGGGGGTGGTGCTGGTGAGGAGTGGTGTAGGGGAAAAGTGTAACCACAACTATTTCTCTAATGTGGGGATAAGTGACACTCGTGAGCCATTCATAGTGCCCTTCCCCTACCTCCCTTTCCAACCCTCCTCTATGACCCCTCCCCAGTCCCTTTCCCTCCAATTTCCCTTTGTTTAGTCCAAATGGACCGTACCTTGTTTAGCCACGACCCTCCAGGGTCGTGGCTGGATTGGTAGCATTCCTCCTGCTGGTCTCCAGGTTCCAGGCTCTGGGGCCCTTCTTCTCTCCCTCTCTCCTCCAGCTTCTGGTCAGCGTCTCTCCTGGTCTTCGGTTCCTCCTCGTTCTGTTCGTGACTCTCCGTGGTCCTTTCCGCTTCTCTCTCCCCTCGGCTCCCCAGCGCGTCCCTCATATGCGGCAGTTCAGCCCGGGAAACTGACGTCGTTTCCCGGGCAACGCCGTCCCGCCAGCCGCTCTCAGACCGCGTCTCCCCGGCAACGGGAGGACGCGGAAATGACGTATCGGCCTCGGCCGATACTTCATTCGGCCCGCTTGTAGCCGGGATCGCCCGGCTACATACCTCTCCCCATGAAAGGTCCTGTTCGAGGACCGTAGCAGTGTCCGGATAACAAGATAAATAGTCAGCTGGGGCCTGTTGGTGACCTGGGATGTGACGGACCTGAAAGGAAAATGGTTGTAGTTCAAGGAACCATCTTAAAATCCTGGAATTGGTGTCCTTATGGGCAGATAACCACGTGAGGGGAGCATGATCGGTAAAAAGTATAAAGGGACGTCCCAGAAGATAATATTGTAAGGTATCCACGGCCCATTTTATGGCCAGACATTCTTTTTCAATGGTTGGATAGTGTTGCTCCCGGGGAAACAATTTCCTACTGACATATACTACCGGATGATCCTTACCGTCCCCATCGGGTTGGGCCAATACTCCCCCTAAACCCACATCTGAGGCATCAGTATAGAGATGGAAAGGTTTGGAAAAATCCGGGCATCGGAGTATTGGATCTTTGGTTAGGAAGGATTTTAGTTGTTCAAAACTGGTGTTCTGTTGATCCGAAAAGGGCGCTAGCCTATTAGGATGTGACTTAGACAGAAGGTCCGTGAGAGGGGCGGCTAGTGTAGAATAATCCGGTATGAATCTTCTATAGTAGCCAACTAACCCCAGGAAGGATCGTAACTCTTTCTTTGTTGTCGGTTTAGGTGCATTAAGTATGGCCTCTACTTTTTTTTGTTGAGGTTTTAGATTCCCTTGACTAATTTTGTAGCCTAAGTACGATATGTCGGGTGTTCCTATGATGCACTTTTTAGGATTGGCAGTTAATCCAGCAGTGATAAGGGTGTGGAAAATCTGGTATAAATGTTGTAGGTGATCATTCCAGGTTTCACTAAAAATCACTACATCGTCTAGATAGGCTGCTGAAAAAGACTGGAAGGGATTTAAGAGTTTATCCATTAACCTCTGGAATGTCGCTGGTGCTCCATGGAGACCAAAGGGAAGCACCGTGAACTGATAAAGACCAGACTGGGTGGCAAACGCTGTTTTCTCTTTATCTTCAGTGGCTAAAGGAATCTGCCAATACCCTTTTGTCAAATCCAGGGTAGTCATATATTTGGCTTTTCCTAATTTCTCTAAAATGTCATCAACTCTGGCTATAGGATATGTGTCAAACATGGAGTTTTCGTTAAGCTTCCTGAAATCAATACAGAATCTAACAGTGCCATCGGGTTTTGGTACCAAAACAACTGGGGAGCACCAGGGACTAGTAGACGGTTCAATCACCCCTTGTTTTAACATTTTCTGTATTTCAGCCTCCATAATCTGCTTTCTGGCCTCAGGTATACGATACGGCCGTAACCGCACAATTTTCCCTGGTATGGTTCTTATTTTATGGGTTATCAAGGTGGTTTTGCCTGGTAATGCTGAAAAAAAATCTCGGAAGTGTTCTAGTAAGGTATACCTGTTCTTTTTCGGCTTTTGTTAGGGTTTCATTTATTGTGGGTAGGTCTTCCCCGTTACTGTGTTCGGTGGGATAGAATTCAATACTTGACTTATTATTGGGACATAGGAATCCTGCCAATACGCTGGCAGTGTTGGAAGGGTCTGGTTCTTCCCATTTTTTAAGGAGATTTATGTGATAAATCTGTGATTTTTGGGGAGTGTGCGATAATTCAACCAGGTAGGTAACCGGAGATACCGCTCTTATTATCTTATAGGGGCCCTGCCATTTAGCTATTAGTTTTTGCTCTGAGGTTGGACGCATTATCAAAACCTGATCTCCTGGTTGTAACACCCGTAACTTGCTCCCTCGGTCATAATATTGTTTTTGAACTGCTTGTGCTTGTTCCATATTTACTTTGACTGAATCCCAAAGACCTTGTAACTGTGATCTCAAATTGTGTGCATATTCTAGAAGGGGCCTTCCCCCTTCTTCTGCCTCTTCCTCCCAAGTTTCGATAGCCATGTCAAGGAGAGATTTCGGCTGTCTTCCGAACACCAGCTCAAAGGGGCTATGGCCTGTAGAGGACTGTTCATGTGTTCGGATGGCGTATAATACTAAGGGTAACTTTTGATCCCAGTCTCTCCCTGACTCTTCCATCAATTTTTTTAGTACGGTTTTTATTGTTCTGTTATATCGTTCCACTAGTCCATCCGTCTGTGGATGATATACCGAGGTACGGATTTGAGAAATACCCAAGGTCTTACATACTTGCTTCATAAGAGTGGACATAAAAGGAGTCCCCTGGTCGGTAAGTATTTCATGCGGGAACCCAACCCGGGAAAAAAGAGTTATCATTGCCTGTGCCACTGTCTTAGTTGTCATACTTTTTAAAGGAACGGCCTTGGGGTATCGAGTGGCATAGTCAACCATGACTAGGATATATGTGTGTCCCTTTGTGGATGGTACTACAGGTCCAATCAGGTCCATTCCTATCCTACTGAAGGGGACGTCTATTATGGGTAGGGGCATCAACGGTGCTTTCTTAGGTCTGCCGGGTTCCGTAAGTTGGCATCGGGGACACTGGGAACAATATTTACGTATGTGAGCAAACACTCCCGGCCAATAGAACCGTCTCAGAAGATATTCTTCATTTTTTTCCCTCCCATAATGACCTCCCCCGGGTTGACAATGGGCCATCGTTAGGACCTGATTTCTATAATGATCGGGTACCACTAATTGTTGTTTACGTTCTCCGGTACCAGTAGTGGTTATCCGATATAAGAGGTTTTTCTTAATGAGGAAATAGGGACCCACCTCTTCGGTTTCTTCTTCTCTGGCCGACTTCCAGGCATGGGCGAGAGAAGGATCTATTCTTTGTTGTTGGGGAAAACTAACAGGGACTTCATGGGTTTCTGCAATAATGCCGGTGTTCGACCTTGATCTCTCTTTTCCCAAGTAATTCAATTTTTCTATTCTTTTCTCTCTATGGGATAATTTCCTCCTGATTGAGGGACTTTCTATGCTGCTATCAGAAAAAGGAGCGTCTTTCCACCAATCCTGTGTCAGTTTAGGTTGTCGAACAAAATCTAGTATTTCTTGGAAATGTTCATAGTCAGTTCCAATGATACACTCTTCAATCAAATTGGACATTAGACCCATCGGTAAGACATCCCGGTGTTTTCCCCATTCTACTGTGATGTTACATAACGGGTATTGTTCCTTATCTCCGTGTATACAACATATATTCACCCATTGTTCGGTTCCTTTATCAACAATGGGAATTATGTCTTTTCTCACCACTGACTGGCTACACCCTGAGTCAATAAGGGCCCATATTGTTTTTCCGTTGACTCCCAGAAGCTGTTTAAACTTCTGGTTACCTTTTCCGGTACACAGTACCCGTCGCCTAGTAACTCCGATTTCCATTGGCTCACTACTATCCTGTTTTCTGGGGCACATTCGGGTAATGTGGCCCCATTCTCCACAGTTGTAACATTGGGGTCCTGCTACCGGAGGAGGGTTAGGAAATCTGTGGGGTACTGGTTCCTCTGAGAAAGTCCGTGGCATAATTTTAGGAGCGGAAGTTCCTGGCTTTAGGCTGGGTCGGAGAGACATATTTCTCACATCAGTGGAGCGATGATAAGCACACGCTAAATCAATTGCCATCTCAGTAGTCACTTTTGGATGCTGACGGATCCAGTGCTTAGTGGTGGTAGGCAAGGACTCCAGATATTGTTCTAGGACAATTGTTTGGATCACTTCCTCCCTACTATTTCCGGACAAACCCAGCCATTTTAAGGCCAAATCCTTAACCCGATAATAAAAGGTTCGGGGATCTTCATTCGGTCCCCATTTGATTTTTCTAAATTTTACCCTGTAGTATTCCGTGTCATGTCCCACCCGTTCTAAGATACTAGTCTTTATCTCTTGGTATGGTGTGGTCCCCCCCGGGTTTGCTGCTTGATACGCTGCTTGTAATAGCCCTGTGAGTAAGAGGGCGACGTACTGACCCCATCTATCCTCAGGCCATTGAGCGGAGGATGCCACTCTCTCAAAATTAGTAAAAAAGGCTTCGGGGTCTTCTCCATCTTGATATTTCTGTAGCACGGAACTTGGAACATTGGGGTGTACTTTACTACTAGCAATAGTCTCAGTCAATTTTTTCATAGCCGTCTCATGGACCAGCTGATTATTCGCAAGGATGGTCGCCTGACTTTTCAAAGCGGACTGTAACGCTTCCCTGTCTTCTTTGGCTTCTCGCTGGTGGGCCTCCCACACCAACTGGAGATGTCGTTGGCCCTCGGCCAATTGCTTTATCATATCCTCTAACGAGGGTTGGTCACTCATTGTTATACTGTTCGATTGCTGCGGGGAGGGTACGCAGGTCTAAAATCCCACTTCTGACACCACTGTCGCAGGTCGAACAGTATAAAGACCACTAAAGCGGTGTGTAGTTAAGGGTAAGTGGTTTATTATTTTGTTTAGTTAGGCGGAAAGTAGGTTATGTGTAACCCAACCACAAGTGTTATAGTCTTTCTTAGTCGCTTTGTTCTTCTTTCGTAACTTTTCCCAGGTTCGTGATTCTATGTTCTTGCTTCTTGTTTTACAGGGGTCCGTTCTGCCTCGCTCGCCCGTCGGAGTCCGGTTGGATGCCGAAAATAGAAGGGAAAATGCTAAGGTAAGTATGGATGTTATGTGGGACTCTTCCCTTTTCTCTTATCTCTGGACTGGGAGGTGGTACACACGAAAGGAGGGGGTGGTGCTGGTGAGGAGTGGTGTAGGGGAAAAGTGTAACCACAACTATTTCTCTAATGTGGGGATAAGTGACACTCGTGAGCCATTCATAGTGCCCTTCCCCTACCTCCCTTTCCAACCCTCCTCTATGACCCCTCCCCAGTCCCTTTCCCTCCAATTTCCCTTCATTTAGTCCAAATGGACCGTACCTTGTTTAGCCACGACCCTCCAGGGTCGTGGCTGGATTGGTAGCGTTCCTCCTGCTGGTCTCCAGGTTCCAGGCTCTGGGGCCCTTCTTCTCTCCCTCTCTCCTCCAGCTTCTGGTCAGCGTCTCTCCTGGTCTTCGGTTCCTCCTCGTTCTGTTCGTGACTCTCCGTGGTCCTTTCCGCTTCTCCCTCCCCTCGGCTCCCCAGCGCGTCCCTCATATGCGGCAGTTCAGCCCAGGAAACTGACGTCGTTTCCCGGGCAACGCCGTCCCGCCAGCCGCTCTCAGACCGCGTCTCCCCGGCAACGGGAGGACGCGGAAATAACGTATCGGCCTCGGCCGATACGTCATTCGGCTCACTTGTAGCCGGGATCGCCCGGCTACACACCTCCATTTCAAAATCCACATCAACGCCAACACCACCCTCAGAGGAAAACTGGTCTATAGACCCCCAGGCCCAAGACTGCAGTTCTGCGACGACATCGCCGACGCCATCAACTCCCAAGCTCTCACCTCAACGGACTACATCCTCCTCGGCGACCTGAACTTCCATCTAGAAAACAACAACGATATCAACACCACCAACCTAATCGACAACCTCGCCATCCTCGGCCTCAAGCAACTCGTCAAGTCACCCACCCACAATGCAGGACACATACTCGACCCCATCTTCTCAGCCAGCAACCACGTCTCCTTCAGCCACACCACCGAACTCCTATGGACCGACCATTGCTGCATCCATTTCTCCTTTCAGAAGCCGGTCACTCACCACCTCACCACTAAACCCCCTGCCGCTACTGGAACAGAATCTCAACAGAACAGTTGATCTCCACCCTCACCCAGGCACCCCCTCCTAGGACCCGGGACCCCAGCACAGCCGCCACCAACCTGCACAAATGGCTAGAAGACTGCACCAACACCCTCGCACCACACAAACAACCCTCAGACTCCCACCACAGACCCAAGGCCAGGTGGTTCACCCTGACTTGCAGGCCTCCAAACGGGAATGTCGAAGAATGGAGAAGACCTGGCGCCTTGCACCCATGAATCCAACCACACCGCCCTCAAGTCTGCCATCCGCAAATATCACCAGCTGATCCGCACTACCAAAAGAACCAACTACAAAAGCCAAATAGACACCAACGACCACAACAACAAAGAGCTCTTTGGCATCATAAAAGAACTCTCCAACACCAGGACCTGCTCACACAAACCCTCCCATCATAGGAACTCTGCAACTCCCTTGCCACTCACTTCCATCGAAAGATCGAAGAAATCCACAACAGCTTTGAACCCCTGACCCATCAGCCAACCACAGACAACCACGAACCCAACGCATCAAACAACACCAACCCTCTATGCGCCTGGACCCACGTCAACAATGAAGACACCATCAACACCATGGCCTCCATCCACTCCAGCTCCCCCTCGGACCCCTGCCTCCACCAGATCTTCAACAAAGCCAGCAACATCATTGCACCCCACCTCTGCGCAATCATCAACAGCTCCTTCGAGACAGCCACATTCCCGGAGAGATGGAAACACGCCGACGTCAACGCCCTGTTGAAGAAACCCAAAGCAGATCCAGATGACCCCATTAACTACTGACCTATCTCCCTCCTCCCCTTCCCAGCGAAAGTCATTGAAAAAATCGTGAACAGAACAACTTTCCTGCTACCTGGAAGACAGCAAAGCGCTCGATAACTCCCGATCCGGATTTCGCAAGAACCACAGCACGGAGACCGCACTCATTGCTGCCACAGATGACATCAGGACCATGCTCGACAAAGGCGAAACAGTAGCGCTCATCCTCTTGGACCGTTCCGCAGCTTTTGACACCGTTTGTTACCACACCCTTCTAACACGCCTCCGCAACACCGGAATCCGCAACAAGGCCCTCGATTGGATCTCCTCTTTCCTCTCCGGCAGAACCCAAAGAGTCCGCCTTCCGCCCTACCTGTCCGAACCCTCCAAAACCGTCTGTGGCGTCCCTCAAGGATCCTCCCTCAGCCCAACACTTTTCAACATTTACATGGCCCCCCTCGCCAACATTGCACGATCCCACCACATCAACATAGTATCCTACGCAGACGACACCCAGCTGATCAGCTCCCTCACGAAAGACCCCACAACAGCAAGAAACAACCTCCACAAGGGACTTCAAGCTATCGCCGACTGGATGGATTCAAGCATGGACACAGACAAAACAGAGGTCCTCACCCTCGGCAACAACCTCTCTGCCTGGAACGACTCCTGGTGGCCTACCTCCCTCGGAGCCGCCCCTACCCCCCCCACCACCCACGTACGGAACGCAGTCTCCTCTTCCTGCTTCAACACCCTCCGCATGCTCCGCAAGATCTTCAAGTGGATTCCCGTTGAAACCAGAAAAACAGTCACCCACGCCCTAGTCAGCAGCCGACTGGGCTTCAGCAACACGCTCTATGCAGGAACCAAGGCCAAACTACAAAAGAAAATGCAACGTATCCAAAACGCCTCGCCCTCGCCTCCGTCCCCCGCATTCACCGTACCACCACCAGAGGAAGATCCTTCTCTTACATTGCCGCCAAGACCTGGAACTCCCTACCGCTCCAACTAAGCCGGACCCATAACCTCCTGGCCTTCAGAAAACACCTCAAGACATGGCTATTCGACCAATAGCTCTCTCCCCCCACCTCCAGCGCCTTGAGACCCTGACAGGTGAGTAGCGCGCTTTATAAATTGATTGATTGATTGATTGATGTGGCTAATGACAGCTCTTTTCCCTTACTTCTCACGAGTGCGCTAAATGCAATGGCAATGCATGAAAGGCTTATGCTTTGTCTGAAGAGACGTTCATCCTGGTATACAAGATTATTCTCTTTATTCCTTTGGTACATAATCTGTATTCCCAAATCGATACATTTTTGGTTTTGACGGGTAGAGTCCTGCATACCACTAAAATAGAATATCTCTCAGAATCAGATCTGACCACAACTCACTGTTGATATCCATACAATGGCATAGGTCCCTTACCACCATCCCCGCTTGGAGACTCGAGGCAGTATCATCGCAGGGTACTGTTGGTAATTACTTCATTGAGAGTGAGTGGTCCATTGGCACCCTTTCAATATAATGGGAAGCATGCACATTGTTATTAGGGAAATACGCCCAGCAACTTGTAAGTGAGTATTGGATATCCTATTAAAAAACAGCAACACTAGAAAAGAGATTTGGACAGTTGGAAAAGGATAGGTCACATGATTTCACCCTTGAGAATGAGAAGGAAAATTGACGATAACTTTAGAAAGACTAAGAAACATTGAGTAAAAGACACATACAATCGAGATCGATATGTTATGAGGGAAGTATGCACAGCAACTTCCAAAGGAGTATAGGATATCCTATTAAAAAACAGCAAACCTAGAAAAGAGACTTGGGCAGTTGGAAAACGACAGCTCACATGGTTTCACCCTGAAGAATGAGAGCAAAAATTGACAATAGCGTTAGAAAGACTAAGAAAATTTAAGTAAAAGACTTAGAAAACCGAGATGCATGCGAAGTGGGAAATGGCTGGTAGGCTGTTAGCTTCCTCATGATCATTCCAAACAAACCAAGCCTGACCTGAAGACCTTAAAAACTAGAAAGTGACCATGGAACGTTCTCAGTTAGATAGCATTCACATGTTTACGAACAATCTCAAGTCCTTGTACAATCATAACAAAAGTCAGATACAATTACAAACTACCCAAAAACACCTAGCCTCTGAGTAGCAAAGTATACCAAAATACTAGATCAGCTACTTCGATCCTTGAAAATCAGGAATGCCATAAAAGACATGGGGAGGAGCAAATTACCAGGCTTAGATGGGGTACCCTTTGACTTTTATGAACAACGTGCTTTACCACTATGCCCAAGTGGCATTATCTAATAAACTTATGAACAGTGTGTTTTTCCACAATCAGTCATAGTAACGCTTCGTAAACAGGGAAAGTATCTACTAGAGTCTGCATCCCACGGACACCATTGACTTTTAAACTTGGATTACAAAATCCTGGCTAAAATACCATCGAACAGGATGCTACGAGTTCCGGCCCTGCTTGTACACAGAGACCAGATTGGTTTTGTCCCTGGTTAAAACAGTTTCCCAAATCTGAGATGCTTTTTTTCATATATAACATCCTGCACTCCTACAGATAGGCCAATGTCTGTGCATATAGAAAAGACTTCTGAATTGCTAGGTTGGCCCTAAATGGTGACAGTGAAGGGGAAGATGGGCTTTGGACATGAAATGTTATACTGGACTGAATTACTGTGCCCCCACCTCACAGCTACGGTGCAGTTTTGTTTATCCTTCACATAGAGCCATTGGCCTGCATTTCAGAAAATATATCACATTAACAGAGGGTTAAAAATAGCTGAAATATAACCTATCCTCTCCCTCTACGCTAAGAACATTTTGTTATATACCCAGGATCCCGTGACTCAATAGTGAGAGGTGATGGTCATGAAATGAATTTGAAGGTGTTTCATGCCTTAAAGTCAACTGGGACTCATCATATTTGTGTCTGCCGCACAGTACAGTGGTTGTTGCTTCAAAACAGGTTGATCCCTTACCGTTGTCCTGGGTTAATACCACATTTAAACACCAGGAAATCCTTGTATATACTTTGGAGTCTGACCTTATTGCAGGGAATATCTAAATAGTGATTCATAGTTCAGTGTGTTTCTGGCCATTCTAACTATTTCAATTATGAGCAGAGTTTTTTTAGGCAGAATGGTGTTTCTTCTCGCTTATTGTATTGTCCTAACAGTATCTTAGCTGGCTAATTATTGAAATAACTGGGCTCCATTCTGGCAGGGTTGATATGGAACAAAAGAAGACAACACTGCAGCTCTAGATGAGCTCCCATTTCCTAGGAGGAGGGCTAGGGGTCCAGACTTTGAGTTTTACCATACTGCAACACATAATCAAATGGACCCCGCCTCCCAAACACAGGAACCACAACTCTTGTTAAATAGGAGGCGCCCTGATGCAATATGGGTTAGGCTGTTTTAAAGACGAAACAGTGGAGTCATGATGCCTATATTGATTCAGACCACTAGACAACTTGGGAGCCAATATTTTGGGTGTAGATATATTAATGGACGTAAATTCACCAACATGCCAAGGGTAGCGGAAATTACATCACACGCCATTTCATCTTTACTTTCAATCACACACAAGCTTGAACAAACACACACACACTCTTTTACATAAGCACACTCACCCGCAAGCATGAACACAGCGCACATTTAAAAGTGTTTTACTTACCTCAGGTACTAAGGAGGGGCATATTCCAGCAAACTGTACTCCATTTTGATTACACTAATAGTGGATAATATATTACTCACTATTAGTGTAATAAAAAAAAACTGATTGAAAACAAGGAAGTGAATCCCCAAGCAACGTCCGTAAGGAAGAGCTGCCCCTGTGCTCTAGGCACTGATCTTGCCACCTCTGACGCCAGAGGTCGCAGAGGCAGTATCAGAGGTCGCAAGGGGCAAGTCAGGGGTCACAGCTGCGACCCCTGGCGACCCCTAAATGACATCCATGGATATATTACTAGGATTCGCTACACAACAATGTATTGCCCTTGATATGCTTGAAGGGTTCTTGAGAAACCCTGTCAGGCCCAGAGTTGAATGTGTGGCACGGGCATTCCTTGCAGTAAGCCGGAGGCGTGTACTGTGCAGGGTACTTCAAAACATTTGAAGAAATTAGAAAATACGATGATGCACTTCCCGCTCAGTTCTAGAGATATGCCATTGAAAAATCTAAGGATTCAACCAGAAAAAATGCAGAGTTACAAACCTCCCTGACAGCCATGGAGGAAAGGAAAACAACAATCTCAACAATACATGAGGCACCACAAGAGAGCGCGAGGGCATTGCCCTCTGAGCTAGGCAATGGAACCAGCAATAGGAAGAGGTAGAACAGATGAGGACTAGGCGCAGGTAACTACATATGTAGCGGCGGTCTCTAGGGACAGCAGATTAGAGTTGATTCACCTAGCTCCATCAAACGTATCCTATACCTGCTAAATCACACTTTATTTAATCTTAGTTCCACTCCCTGCCCTAGATGCTGAGTGGTTGATGCACATTTTCTACTTACAGTGTTGCGTTGTACTGCATTACTTCCATACTGGAAAGAATTATTAGATAAGACTAGCAATGCTCTTAGAGGCTCTTTACATGCCCTTCCAAGGTGTGTCTGGGGTGGTCCAGTATTACTTTCGTACTAGAAGGAAATTTTAGATGTGTCTAGCAAGGCTATCAGTGGCTCCTTCCATGCCTCCCCGAAGTGTGTCTGTTAGGAATGTTCTAAAACACAGATTAGGGGAACATAAAAATAAAATTGAAAATGTTGTCCTATTATTATCCAAACACAGAATAGCCACGGAATGGAACGCTGCATGTATTCCAAAGCTGGGCAACAACGAATAGATGTGCTATGGCAACCAGGTTTGGCAAGGAGCGCCTGTGAAGCAGCGCTGGACATGTTCTCCCAGAAATCTGATGAGATGACCCCATCAACCCTATCAACATTTCTTTATTGCCATATAGGGGTAGATAGCAAGGATCACTTACAGCAGAACATCACACAATAGAGTCGGTGGAGTTATTGATATAACAAGAGGCCTGATTGACCGAAAAGTATTTATTGTTTGATAACTACAATTAAAGAATGCAAATGTAATTTATAGGAGATGGTTGGTGTAGAACGAGAGGTGCCAAAGTGAGACATACAATTGTGAATCTCTACCTGGCCCCAGCTGCTTAAATTGTATTGAAACATCCGGGGGTCTTTGTGTTGCGATGGTACACTGTGCAATGTGCATTAACTTACTCGTGCACTCTGTCTACAGTAAATTGTTTAGTGTTGATGTGAAATGTCCTCCTTGCACTTCAGGTACCTTTCATCTTGTGAAAACCCTATAGAAAATTAATGACCTGAAATCGGTGTCCTGATTGTATATGATGTGTAACCTAGTAATCCCTTTTTTAATAACTGATAAAAACTGAATTGTGTTATAAAAAACATAATCCAAAGAATCCTAATTTATGGAACAAGTCGGTTTTGGATAGGTAAATCCGAACTGCTCACTACACCTCCATGATATGATAGATCATTCCAGCTAGGTGAGAACCATCCAGAGGAAGAGGGGGAAGCACAAACTCCTGAAGTAAATAAAACAGAATCTTAGGTTTAAAGAATAGAGAGAGGTGAAGAACCAAACCATCAGAGAGAAATCTATGAGAAGGAGCTCTACGTAGACGGGCTCCACACTCATCCAAGCACCTGGAAGATGTAATAGCTACAAGGAAAGCCACCTTAAAATCAAACTTTTCAACCCAGACGATTGCTAGGGTTCAAAAGGAGCAGCCCTAACTGGAACTAAGAACAAAAGACATATCCCAAGAAGGACGAACTGGGTAAACAGGAGATCTAGATAGTTCAAATCTATGGAGAAGCTACAATGAAAAATCATTGCTGACTCCAAACTACCACAGGGTCCCCCTTAAATACCCTAACATCAGCCAAATGTGCTCTTAAGGAGGAAACTGCCAAACCCTTCTCAAATTCATCCTGAATTGAAGGATACACATTACAATGGGAAAAATGAACAGGCCTTGCACCGTGTCCAGGAAGACTTTCAATGTCTGCAATAGGATTTATAGGTATCCGAGTATCTGGAATGCAGTAAAGTCCCAGCAACATCGTCAGAAATACCCAGCTTCACCAACCCAATCTGTTCAACTTCCATGACGTCAGCTCCTAATGAGACTAACTGATGGAGTCATCTAAGATGAGAAGGAGACCAAGGCAGTTGCCATTCAGGAATCACAGCCAGCTGATGGACTGTCAGAAATCACACTCTCTGGGGACATTTGGAATCACAGAGGTCCCTTGTGATGGATTTTCACAAGAACCTTCAAGAGTAAAGGAAAAGGAGAAAAGTGACCCCTCACTCGTGGGAAGATCATAGCACAAGCCCACCAAGCTGCCTTTGACCTACCACTAGAGCAGGAAGCTGGACTTGGTTGGACGCAATAGGTCCTGTGTGGTAAGGCCCCACTGTGCACCAGCCTCTTGAATATCCTAGGATGAAGCAAGAAGTCTGTAGACCAGGGGAACACTTTTTTGACTGCATCCACTTGAACGTTCTCCACCCCTTGCATGTGAGGTACACTGATTGGGAGAATATGCGTTTCCACTCATGACAGTAGTGATTGGGCCAAGAAAGATAAGAGATGAGGCTTTGCTTTCCCTCTGTTTCATATGCATGTGGCCATTTGATTGTCTGTTCGAAATAGAAGTGCCTCATTCCCGAGTTAAGGAGCGAAAAACTGGACCAAACCTCACAGTACAATCAACTGGTTTCAATTTGAGGATCTCCGCTTTCGGACAGGACCAAATAGGGTTGCACCCCATATGAGCGTCTGGCATCTGTTATTAAAGTTTGTGGAGGACGATCAAAGAAGAACCTACACTGACAAATGAGTTTCTGTTTACCACCATTGGTGCAGACAAATAGCCACTGTAACAGGAATCAGAATCTTGTAGCTGTTGAACTGCAGGTTCCATCAAAGAATCCCATGCTGGACTAGAGTCTTCAGATGGAATCTTGCCCAGGGTACTCAAAGAAGCATGCAATCTGTGACCTCAACCACAGACAAACAGAGGCTTTCTTCAATTTCATGGCAAAAGGCAAGACTCAAAATAGGCCTCTAGGGTCGGCAAATCAGAGGAAGGTCTGATAAAGTAGGACTATTAGATAGTAGAAATAATGTTTTCTTTAGAAACCAGGCGAAGAATGTCCTAATCATCTGAATTGTGGTGTTACGCACAAAGTCGTTCAGACAATTTGAGTTGAATATTTAATGGGAAGAACCAGGACTAGAAATGACTGTAAACACTCCCAACCCCGCTTTTTTTCTTGTAGCAGTAGGCCGATCAATCCATTCAGTAAACGCTTTGAAATTCCCTTTTTTAGAGCTTGATACTTAAAGGTATAAATAGATCACGCTGTCATCTTGACATCTGTGAAATGGAGGAGAACTTGAGGGTGTAACCATCTCGTACCAGTACAAGCACTCAATCATTGGTAACAGAAACACTGATAAAGGTACTAGACGCCCTGTAGAAATGGACTTTAGGTGAGGCTTCGGAGCAGCTACATCTACCCTCAAGTCAGGATGGCTTTTTTGGCAAAAACGAAGAACAACCTTTGTATGGCTCATATGATACACGGCACCACCTCTGAAATGAGTGTCGAATTTTGAGTGTGGGTTTGACCGAAGCGATTCAGAAACATCTGCAAAGGGTTTCTCCATGGGGTCATACAACTTCCCTCGATTTCTTGACAAAAAGCTTCTGATCCAGGAAAGGAATACTCAAAAGGGAAGACTTCTGAGCTGTGTTAACCTTCAATGAACGCATCAAGTATTGGTTCCTTGCTGTCACCACAGAACCAGTCATCAAAGCCGTCACTCTGAGGTCACCCACCACCGCATCCAAAGCCAGCAGCTGTGTCTTTCCACTACTTCAGGCAGATGGCAAAATCCTCCTCTTGCTCTGTACGTATTTAAATTCTTTATCTAGTTTTTAGGATGCCTTCATGCAAAGTAATATAAACATGGTAAGGGTTTGGTCGTAGTTAAAAGAAGATTAAAAGGGTTCCCCAAAAACTCTATTTATTCTCAGATCAAAAGTAATTTAAAAATACTTTGCAGAGATTAAATGCGTATCCTTCTCTTATAAGTACAGTATGGTTTCTCTGAACAAGAAAATAAACCCTTGGCTGAAGCTTCCCTTTTCTTCCTTGTCCGATGTTCGGCTGCCACCACCAGAGGAACACAGAGGGAAACTGTCTGGTAAGGTTTTCTAGAAACCTAATTTCCTTCTGACCCTATCTATTCGTTTCTGTGTTTCATATGTCGCTTAAGTTTCAAGACTTATATTCTCTAGATTCATAGAACACAGCCTTATCTATTCCCCGCAAATTTGTCATTCTTTTTTTCTGTTTAACTTAAGATACCCTCCTGCTTCTCATTTTAGAGGCTTTTGATAATGTGAAGTGTTCTCTAGATAAGCGACTTTCTTCTCAGGCTACTGTGGTCTATCCCTCCTCCCTGTACTTCCAGTACTCCCCTTGTGGCTCACTCTTAGGCCTTTGCGTTCACACTAATGTGGCAGAGCATCTGCGTACCCTGGCAGCCACCTGACAGAGCCATGTTCCTTCAGGAATGGGGTGGGGCCTGGTGCGGGTATAGCCCCTTTGCAGTTCAGAAAGCACTGGGCAATGAGCTCTTGCCTCCCTTGTCAATCCTGCAGCTGCCAAATTCTTTTCCTGCTCCTCTTGTTCTCTACACCATCCCACAGTATCTTCTTTCCGTCTGTTTCTCCATCGTCCTTCCTCGCTGGTCCTGTCTTCTCCCCTCTCGTGTCTTCCCTCATGCCCTCTTCTGCTCTGCCCGGCTCTTCTGGGGTCACATTGGCTCACTGTTGGAGAATGGGAGATATTCCTTCTTTCCTTTTCTGTGTTTGTGCTGCATCTGTCTTTTCGTGTCCTTTTTCTGTTTTCTTCATTGTTGTGACTTTTACTTTGTTTTTCAACTGGCGTCCTGTTGTAAAGAGTGAAGGGCACTAGGCCCCCAGGTAGTTCCTTATTCTCACTACAATATGTAAAAGGTGTCAAATTTCTATACAAGACAGATCTAGCTAGGAGGGAAAGCGCAATGAGCAGAAGAAACCTGCTTAACAATTTTGGTAATTCTTGTTGTAGTTGATATTTGATGTGGAGGTTAAAAAACAAAGCACCAAAACACCCTGAAATTACAGTTGAGAAAGAGCCCACCATGAGATTTTCCAGAAGATAGAATCCCACAGGAATCCTGCTACTCAAAAAAAGAATTAAAAATGGGGGACAAAAGTACTGGAGTAGGAGACAATCCAAAGTCCCACTAGGAGATCTATTTCAATATCTCTTTTCAAAATGACAACCCAGGTTCTCCAAAAATGAGTTCACTGTTTTGGTGGATGAGATAAAATGGGTAGGTACAGGTGTTTGGAGCCCTGGTCCAGGCAACAACCATTAGCCAGAGAAGTCAAATGTGGGACAGAATAGAGGTTAAGGCAAATGCGGTCTCCAGACACTCACAGGAGGACATTCTCAAGTGGTGGAATAATCTGTGGGGCAGAGTATGTTCTCTCGCTTCAAGGACACAGCAATATTCCCTAGCAACCTTTGGCTCTTCCACACCCTTTAACCTCATGCCCTAGGGGGAGAAAGTGTTGTCCATACTCCACACTGAAGGCACACTCAAGATGCCACTCATGCACAGTCAAGGCACGGCATTGCAGGAATTTCAGGCAGTGTAGACTATTAAGTACAAATACTACATCTCTAGAATTAACATATTCAGCTTCTCTGCACTCTGGCAACCATATTTTGTAATATAAATCTCTTCACTAATGACAACTTATCAAACGTTATGTCTGTCACAACTAAATACATATCCTACCTAATCACTATCTACAATTTCATCACTCTTTTTCCTTAACCCAGTTCATTATAGAAACTCACGAAAAATGTGTAGCATCCTATTTGGATCATATATAACACCCTCCCATATGTAACACCTACATCTAACATTATTCTAATAACACTGTAAACAATATTAAACAATTAATTTGTGGGCATTACAGATGAGTCCATATTACAAGAAAAAGGCTGATTTGCATATGGCTCGGTCCAAACTGTGGTGGCATTGTTATCAAAAGAACAATGGATTTAACCCAGATCTGTGACTGTGGGTGAGTGAAACGTTTCAGCACTCCGTCCATCCTCCTTTTGTGTTGCTAAAGATGCCCTTAGTGGCCAGGGTATGCCAAGACGTGGGTCCCTTACTCACTGTGCCACTGAAGTCAAGCTAGTCTGGCTGATGAGGGATGATACCTCAAAACCATTCCATGGGATGCTTGTTTGCGGTCCAGGGAGGACGTGGCCTGGCATTTGTGCTGGACTATTCCTATGGGGAGCAGGGTCAAGACTGATTTGCATATGGCTGGGTCCAATCTGGAGTGGCATGGTGAGCAAAAGAACAATGGATTTAACCCATATTGTGACTGGGGAAGTTTCAGCACCCCGTCCTTCATCCTTTTGTGGTGCTAAAGTTGCTCTAAGTGGCCAGGTTATGCCCAGACGTGGGTCCCTTGCTCACTGTGCCACTGGATTCAAGCTAGCCTGGCTGATGAGGGGTGATATTAATGTGTTGGCTCTCATTGTATCAATAAGGCTGCTGGATTTGGGCGGTAGCACCACTATTTTGTGTGGAACTTAGTCCAATTACACGCCTTGTGACAACTGTCAGCGCAACCCTTTCAGCTAACTAGCATTACCTAACCAGCACCTGGAAGTGGTGGTGATTTGCGGCAGCCTCACGCATGACATTCTGACTCTCAGAGGAAATCGTGGTAAAACAGATCTCATCATTTATCTCCCAGTTACATTCGTCTCACACATGCAAAGACGAACAGAAGCAAAGATTGATCAATATTCTCTATTGAAATAATTGTTCTAGATAAAATTGCATGTACTGCAATGATTATAATAATAATAATGCAGTGACAAAGAAAGTGAAACATAAGGAAAGTCCCACCATAGTGTCAGTAGGTGGCAGTGTTACCCTCTGGGTGAAACTGCAGTAGTCCAATCATCTTATTATTTTTTTAAATGTGTTAATTTAATAATATGTTTTTTCATATTACAAATGTGACAAGTTGGTGGTTGGATTTAAAAAATAAAGTAAAATCTAACATTTAAAGCATCATTTTTACTTTTAGTAATATATATAAAACATAACATAATACTATATTAATTATTATATTAATGCAATTATGATAATTATTACAATACTAATTATATACTATATATATATTAGTATTATATATATAGAAAGAGAGATGTACACACATTTAAGTGTTTAGGGGTGGGTAAATCTTTGGGGTTTTAAGGGTGTTTTTAGGGTTCAGGGTTGGTAAAGGAAATTGGGTGGTAAGGGTGATTTTAACACTTAAGGTTGGTTAGGGCTATATGGTGGTAAGGGTATTTTTAGGGTTTTGGGGTGGGTATTGTGTTGAGTTGTAAAAGTATTTTTAGGGTTGATGGGTGGGCAAGGGATATGGGTGGTAAGGGTGATTTTAACGTTTAGGTGGGGGCAAGGAAACTGGGTAGTAAGGGAGTTTTTTTTGGTATTAGGGGAGGGTAAGGGTATTGGGTGGTGATTTGCGGCAGCCTTGCGCATGATATTCTGACTCTCAGAGGAAATCGTGGTGAAACAGAGTTCATACTTTTTTCCCAGTTACATTCGTCTCACACATGCGAAGACGAACAGAAGCAAAGATTGATCAATATTCTCTGTTGAAATAATTGTTCTAGATAAAATTGCATGTACTGCAATGATTAGAATAATAATAATGCAGTGACAAAGAAAATGAAAAATAAGAAAAGTCCCACCATAGTGTCAGTAGGTGGCAGTGTTACCCTCTGGATGAAACTGCAGTATTCCAATCATCTTATTATTTTTTGAAATGTGTTAATTTAATAATATTTTTTTTTCATATTACAAATGTGACAAATTGGTGGTTGGATTTAAAAAAAAGAGTAAAATCTAACATTTAAAGCATAATTTGTACTTTTAGTAATATATATAAAACATAACATAATACTATATTAATTATATTAATGCAATTATGATAATTATTACAATACAAAATATATATTATATATAAATTAGTATTATATATATAGAAAGAGAGATGTATTAGGGTTTAGGGGTGGGAAATGGGTATGGGGTGCACACATTGTTTTTAGGATTTGGGGCAATGAGTGAGTCATTTTGTTAATACTTAGGTATTATTTGTAATACCTGAGTATCAATTTATTAGCAATGTATATGTTGCATTAAAAAAATATACTCCTGGGACCAGATACAGGGGGCTTAAAGGCAAAGGTTTGATAAGTATTTTGAAACTTCAAAGTCCAGTATTTATTTTTCTATAAGACATAAACATGTAAACGATAAAATTGGCATTAAAAAAAAAAAAAAAAAAAAAATATATATATATATATATATATATATATACACATTTTTATTTAAGTATTAGGATTTTCTATGTATCTAGTTTTGCGTATTTAGGTTGATTTTTAATTGTTACTCATGTTTGTCAGTATGTGGCAGTGTTACACTGCAGTGAAACTCCAGCACTGTTTATTTATAATATTAAAAAACCAAACCAATGGTATGTGTGGTGTAAGTGTGCGTGTTCATTGTTTGCATGGTAAATGTATTTATAATGAAAGCAAATGTAAAAGCATGGTATTGGTATGTGTGGTAAAAACTACGATGTAAAGACATGCATGGTAAAACCACACGTGGTAACGTCATACAACCCTTCCAATTATTTCCTAGGACAATTGAATCGAGGAAAGATCCTACTTAGGCAGGTGTTAAAGCAACCAAATCAATGCCAAGGAAAACTAAGGAGCACTTGTGTTCCAAGGCATCTGCTCCAGCCAAAGCGGCAGCATTCCGTGTAGTGCCAGATGTTGAAATTCCCAGAGCCACTTGATCCACAAAGGGAGGCTTCCCGTAGCAAATGCACCCTCAACGTGCATGTCTGGTAATGAGCCCTCATCAAGAACATCAACAGATCAGTGTCCAGTGAAAGTAAGCGTCACATAAAAAGACACAGTTCAAGTGCATATTCATAAAGGCACCAAAGGCAACAAAACAGTGGAGGCACACAATTCAGTACTGGTCTGAATGACAGAGACCAGCCGCACTCCAGTTCCTCATGGGGTGGTGCTCCGAATTACTGCATAATGCATTCACAACACAGTTGTGCTGGTGAAAGCACCATCGGTTCTCCTTATTGAGATGGGGCAGCCATTGAGAATGACAAATAGCAACAGTAGAATGCCACCAATTAAGGCCAAAGTTGTTGGGAATCCCCCAAATACACCAGAAAGTATTGCGTGAATTGCTGAAGGTATTATGCCAAATATAGGTAAAAAGGTACTGACAAACCCAGAACTAACAGGCTTAAAGAAGTGTACATTCCAAGCAGTATTGGACGCAATAAATATTTGTCCCACGAGTTAACGAAGGTGACTTGGAAAGTTTGTGTTTAAAAAGGACTGTATTTCCTCGGATGATCTTTCTACTTGAAGCACATAGGTATCCCATGCAGATGTCAGCACTACATTTCTCTGAAACAAAAGAGCTTTTAGTCTGCTCAACTTGTCAAAATTTACATTAGAAGTAGCAATATGAGGCCAGATGTCTGCTACTTTTGTGTGTTGTGGGGGGAAAAAGAACATTACTGCAACAAGTTACAATCTGGGAGACCAACACTATGTAGGGAATTCCAGCTCACATTCCGCAACAGCTCTCTCTATTAAGAAGCACATACCTTCCATTAAATAGCACCTGGAATGCTGGTCGAATCAAAGGAACAGGAACCCTCTTCAGATAACAGGCTAAATTTGCTGCTGAAGCGTTACATGCTCCGTGCAAGGAAAGCTGTTTACAAACCATTGAATGGCTCACAAAAGTCTGGCATTTGCTGCCGCTAAGAAAAATCTCTTTCATGCCATTGAAACATTTGTACAAAAAGGGTAGCTCCCACACCTCATGAATGTAACTATCTCCCAGCCTTTCATATCTGCCCACGTAAATGTGTTTCAAGCAGGATGTGAACTGAAGTGTTGAAATAGGCAGATTAATACCCCATAAATTAGCCATACTGCAGATGGTATTTCTGCCACAGTAAAGTGCAGCTTATCTCATTTTTCATTGTTCAGCATCGTATATGTTGCTTCTTTCTTAGCAATTATTTGTAGTTGTTGCATCAAATTAAATGCAGCAACCAGGTCCTTGGTTCCGATTTAATGCCATGGAACGTGGCCATTTTTCAATGTCTGTAATGTAAAAACCTAACTGCATAATGGACCTAGGTTGACTCTGTCCATGGTGTAAAGATGACCTGTCAGTTTGCATAATGTCAATTGCACAGGAAATAATGTTGTTGAGTGTTTAAATGTGGTCAGACAAGGTGTTAATCCCATTATCTAAAACTGCTAAAGCTTTCTGTAGGTTTTCCTGATCTATTTGCCTTAACTGGGCCGCAACTTTTTGTTGTGAAAGTTTCCTAATCTTGTGGGAAATTGTAAATAAGAAGTGCTTTTTACATTGTCTTCTGTGACCCAACAGAAAATCTTGTAAGTCTGTGTTATTAGACAGGAGACTGAGGTGTCCTTTTACAATCTCAAATGAGGAACTTTTTAACCTTTGCTCGCATAATGTTCCCACACTGTATGTTGTCACAATACCTGAATGTTATGGTGAAACATAGCGAGCGTCCGGTATGTCCGCTTTAAAACTCCCTGTGGAGTTTACAAAATGCACATGACAACCATTTGTGTCCACTGGCCACAAGAACCACCCTCCAGGACTTGAAAGTGATGTATTAAATATTCCACTTTGGACCCACCCATTGAGCTGATCTTCAGTTGCATTAATGTATTTTTGGCATTTGTAAAATGTTGGGGGAGTGGGGATACTAGGTTTATTAAATTCCTTAATTTTCACCAAGCCAAAACAACTTGTCTACAGCACTAGGCCATTCATTTAAAAATATCATTTGTAAAGGTATCAGGCATGCTGTAAACAAAGCTTCCTTTCCTTGTATTTACCAATGTTTAGTTCCCCAAACTCCCTTAAGTTAATCAACTTCATCCAATATTCACAGCCTTCTATAGTCAACTGGGAAACAAAGGACTCAGAATAAATACATTTTGTATCTGTCAACAATACATTGTGCATTTCCATGATGGGCAATTTAAAATAATATGATTCAGTATCTTTAACATTGTGCCAGAAAAATATGTAAACTTATCCATATATGTTTTAGAACTCCCCTCTGGTGGGTTAGGGCAATGTTCCCATTGTGTATAGCTAAAATTAGTCTTTTGGATACTTGCTCTATGAATGAAATGATGTCCATAATAATTAAGTACTCTAAGTCAGATAGCATAGAATCAACTGTTTTTATATCCCAGTCAAAAGAAACAATCCTAGGTATTATTACATCATTTACAGATAGTTTGAAAACATATGGAATTTGAAGAACCTTCATTGGACCGAAGATATCAAAGGAAATTTCATCTCAAACAATCCATCAGGAACTGGTATAGCTGAAATGTTCACTAGAAACAAGCCTTAACGGACCTTGTGTGAAGAAAAATGTGATTTTAGGCCCTCATCCACCAGTTCTACTGCAGAGCGTTCAGGAAGCTAATTAGCATGTATCAGTGAGAAACAGACGATGACAAAACCAATCCGAAGAAGAAAAGTGAGTACATTTAGTATAAGCCACATATAGTTCCATGGATGAATGAAATAGTTATCTTTAAGCCAAGTTATCAGCTTACGTGCTCTTGATGGTGGTGTCGCAGAAGAAGTGGATGAGTCAAAAGAGGAATCATCTCTATCGGCAAAGTATCCAGAAGCAGTTAATGCAAAATTTTGAGTTGCGTTAGGAGGTGGAGAACTGACAGTAGTCTCTTTTGGTGGTTCATAGTAGACAATTCCATCTGTTTGAGTTGCGTTTGTGTAGTAGTCTTCATTATTAGTCTTGTTTGTTGCTGTAGATGAAGATAGTGGTACTAATGAAAGATCATTTTCCACCCTCCCCAAGCTCTTGAAAGTTTCAGCATTGCTGCTCAAAACCTGTAGAGGAACTTCCTGGTCCGTAGTGAGAGGGATTCGGGAACTACCCAGGAGTCTACTAAGTCTGCTGTGTAGGGTTGGCCATATAGTGTAGCTTGACATTATCAGTGGAGGCACAGTGATTTTTTTTTATCCAGGAAGCAGTGGTAGAATAACAGATCTGGTACAGTTTTGTATTCCCAGGACTGGAAGCAGTGCATGATATGATGGACCAAACTTCTTTTTCACAGCAATCTTTTCTCGCACTAGATCCCCAACTTTCGGAATCCAGACGATTGATGTTATTGGTGCATCCCGTAGTCCCAAGGAGGCGGCACAGACAGATGCATTTTCATCTCTTTACTGTTGTAAATCCTGCAAGACAGTGACACGTTCATTTCTGTCCAAAGGTGTGTCTGCCGCCAGGGCCATCAAGATCTGGAACATACATTTGTGTCCCAAATAGCGCCTCATATGGTGTGTGCCCTCCCAAAAACCTTCTGGACAGATTATTAAGTGATCTGTGGACTCCATATAGGTGACTAAGCCAACTACGACCCATGCCTAATATTCTCGTTGTTAAGGATTGCTTTTAGTCTCGATTCTTCTTCTCACCTACACTATCATCCTTGGGATGGTAGGGATAGACCCCTAGTGAAGCCATGATGTCCCTGAATGCCCTTGAGGCAAAAGCAGTGCCCTGGTCCGAGTGGAAAGCCGCAACTGCATATGTAACTCACCATCCGACCCCTGCCCTAACCACATTTTCAACAAAGCGAGCTCCGTCATCGCATCCCAACTCCGTAAGATCATCAAGAGCTCCTTCGAGACCACCACCTTCCTGGAGAGCTGGAAACACGTTGAGATCACCGCCCTCCTCAAGAAACCCAAGGCGGACCCAAAGGACCTCAAAAACCTCCGTCCCATCTCCTTGCTCCCCTTCCCGGCAAAAATCAGCGAGAAAATTGTCAACAAACAACTGACCTGCTTCCTCGAGGAGAACAACACTCTGGACTCCTCCCAATCCAGATTCCGCAGCAACTACAGCACTGAAAGTGCCCTCATCGCCGCGACAGACGACATCAGGACCGTACTTGACAATGGCGAAACCGCAGCCCTCATCCTCCTGGACCTATCGGCCGCCTTCAACACCATCTGCCACCACACCCTACGCACACACCTCAACACGCAGGGATCCACGACACAGCCCTGGACTGGATCACCTCCTTCCTAACTGGTAGAACCCAGAGAGTCCGCCTCCCTCCATTTCGCTCTGAAGCCACCAAGATCATCTGCGGCGTACCTCAGGGGTCGTCCCTCAGCCCGACCCTTTTTAACGTTTACATGGCTCTGCTCCCAAACATTGTCCGATAACACAACCTCAACATCATCTCATACATCGATGACACCCAGCAGATCTCCCTCACTAAGGACCCTGCCACCGGCAAAACCAACCTCCACGAAGGAATGAAGGCCATCGCCGAATGGATAAAGAACAGCTGCATGAAACTGAATTCTGACAAAACTGAGGTCCTCACCCTCGGCTACACCCCCTCTGCCTGGGATGACTCCTAGTGGCCTGCCACACTGGGAAACGCACCGACACCCTCTGACCACGCACGTAACCTGGGGTTCATCATGGACTCATTCCTATCAATGACCCAGCAAGTCAACGCCGTCTCTTCCTCCTGCTTCAACACCCTCCGCATGCTTCAGAAGATCTACAAATGGATCCCCACTGGAGCCAAAAGGACGGTCACCCAAGCCCTCATAAGCAGCAGACTGGACTACGGCCAAGCTCCAGAAAAGACTGCAACGCATACAGAACACCTCCGCACGCCTCATCCTGGACATCCCCCACCACAGCCACATCACAGCCCACCTGGGAGACGTGCACTGGCTCCCCGTCAACAAGAGAATCATGTTAAAGCTCCTCACCCATGCTCACAAAGCACTACACAACACCGGACCAGAATACCTCAACAGACGGCTCTCCTTCTACACCCCGACCCGACAGCTTCGCTCAGCTGACCTTGCCCTCGCCACCGTTCCACGCATCCACAGAATGACCACCGGTGGTAGATTGTTTCCCCACCTCGCCGCCAAGACGTCGAACACTCTTCCTATCCACCTGCGACAGACACAGGACCTGCTAACCTTAAGGAGACACCTCAAGACATTGCTGTTCGAGCAGGAGCAGCACCCCCCCTCAGCGCCTTGAGACTCTCACGGGTAAGTAGTGCCCTTACAAATGCTATGATTGATTGATTGATGTAATAAGAAAAACATGCAAATCTTTAATAACAGAGCGTCAGCTGATCACTGTTGCCATACCCATAGAAATCTGGAGCACGAGTTGACAGAAACTAAGATGTATTTGTATGCACCATCAGGTGTCAGGGGGCCACAATGGACTGTACAAAGACATTGTAGTGGTTTGTTTGAAATTAGAAGGGGTGTCTGCTGTGGGCATTTAACAGTGGACTCTTTTATTTGCTGACAGATGTCACACCAAGGACCTATTGTTTTTTCTGTCTAGACCTGGCCACCAATAGCATTTTTGGAGTAGAGGAATAGTAGCTGCCACCCCAGCATGGGCAGAAGCAACTCCCTCATGTGCCACTTTTATCAACTCAAATCTTTGGTCTTGGTTGGGGATCACACGATCACCCACCGCTGGTACTGTTACTTAGGCTAGCTGTGTGGTAGGAATATTTGGCAGGATATGCCTTTGATACTGGTTTACTGTCCGCCAAAGCTTTCACAGCAGCAATTGTTTCATCATCCAACCTCGTTTATGAACAAGTTATTGCAGGAACAGAAGCCGTGGCTAATGCTGACTTGGACGCTTCATTGAGGTATTGCCTACAAAGTGTACACCCACACATTGCTGTCCCAGTGTATAAACTAAATGGGCATTGGGTAGCTTTTCCTTCAGATCGGCTACTTTACCCCACAGTAACTTGTGTTAAATGGTGTTGCCTTTTGAATCTCTGAGCCCGTTTTGACGCCAGTAATGCAGATATTCATTGAAGGACTGGGCACAGTAGTATGAATCACAGACTATCAATGTTAGTTGTTCTGGATCCTTGTGTTCCAGTGTCATAACTAGAGCCTTGAGCTCTGCTAGTTGTACAGTGCAGTCCCCTAAGGTCTGCATGTCTTTCTGTATGGAATTCACCATCTTTCATGTAGCCACTCACAGCCGCGCAAGCAGAGAAGTTTTGGTGTTTTGTGCAGATGACTGGCTGGGCTGTACCATCAGTGTAAATTATTGTTTGATATTGATGAATTGGCAAAGTATTTGCAGGTATTGGATATTCTATTTCATATTGAAGGAATTCTTGAGTTTGGAATTTTGGGTAAAAAATGTAGTCATCATCAGTGGTCATCAGAGACATTGCCCATTAGATGCAACATGGATGTAATGCCTTTCCATTAGGACCGATAGCCTTTGTGACAGCCTCAAGGGCTGGGATTAGTGGAACGACAATAATGAGTTCCCCCTGCACCAGAAATCTCTCTTTATTGACAGCCATCTGAACAGAAGTCAGAATTGTTTCTGTGGGAGCAAAGTGTTTTTCAGCTGTAGAGTACAGGTGTGATTTGTATGCAATTGGGAAGATATCACCCTCATTAAATGTTACGTAGGTGAAACCGATGGCACCAGCAATTACTCTGATGACCAAATATTTTTCTGCAAACGTGTCTTTTTGTAATGCTGAGAATGCATGTCCAAAATTCACTTGAAAAGTCGGGCGTATTAAATTATATATTGGTTTAATGCATCAGGCATAATTAGGAATGTAAGTTCTGCCAAAATGTTTTTATGGTATTTGGTAGTTGCAATTGTGGGCACTTTTCTAGAAAGTGGGGCGCTGGCTCTTGCCTTCATCTGATAACTCGCACCCCAAAAATATGACACTGAGAAAGGCAATTTTTGTTTTCTTAAAACATTTTGTTTTCTTAAAATTGAATTTGTAGCCGAATTCGGCAAATCCCACAACAATGCAGGCCGCCTCTGTCAGGTGGTGAATGAGATCATCAACCATTAGGTAGATGTCATCAACATAGAACAATGCTTCAGGGTCAATGTCATTTAAAATGGATGTTACACGTGCTAAAAATAGCCCAGGACTATGTTTATAATCCTGAGAGAGCCTACAATTGTTCTTCTGTGAGCCTAAGGCACTAAATGCCATTAAATCCCTGCTTTCAGGGTCTATATTTTGGCAGAAGAAGCCAACAAGAGTAGTATTGTATTGTTTGTGCACTATACTGTTAATGAGTGCTGGCGCTATGTACATTTTGGATAGCAAATGTGAGTATATGACTGTTTAAATGTCTGTAAACTAAGACCATTCTATAAGAATGGTCCGGTTTTGCAACAGGAATTAGAGGATTGCTCGTTGGTGAGACACAAGGCTCAATTACACCCTCGTACTCTAGCTGTGCGAGAATCTCTCTCACAGAAGCTTTAGCCCCATGCTTAATAAGATATTGAGGTGGAGGCTGTGGTTGGGACCTAATTGGTATCATGTGGTAGGGAGAATCCTTATGCCACCCAACATGGCTGCGGTACATTAATTTCCAATCAAATTAGTATGACTCTAGCCAGTCTTTTTCGCCAACAAAAATGTCATAAATGCCAGTTCATTATTTCCAAAATATAATGTCAATTGAGTGCTCACTGTCTCCCTCTAATTGTATTTTCATGAAGTTGAAATAAAATTAATTACAGCTAGGCTACAGGGCACAAGCTGCAGGCCTGTGGGTAAAATAATGTGCCCATACAGCTACTAAGGTACTGTCAGGACTAGACCCCTAAACCGGTCCCAGGATGCTTTTTTCCTGGCAGTTGGGGCTGGACTGTTCCTATGAGGAGCAGGGTCAAGACTGATTTGTATATGGCTGGGTCCAAACTGGGGTGAAATGGTGAGAAAAAGAATGATGGATATAACCCAGATCTGTGACTGGGGGTGAATGTTTGAAAGGTTTCAGCATTCCGTCCATCATCCTTTTGTGCTGCTAAAGTTGCCCTAAGTGGCCAGGGTATGCCCAGATGTGGGTCCCTTGCTCACTGTGCCACTGGAGTCAAGCTAGCCTGGCTGGTGAAGGGTGATACCCCAAAACCGGTCCCAGGATGCTTGTTTCTGGTCAAGGGAGGACCGGTCCTGGCAGTTCATTCTGGACTGTTCCCATGGGGAGCAGGGTCAAGGCTCATTTGCATATTGCTAGGTCCAAACTGGAGTGGCATGGTGAGTAAAAGAACAATGGATTTAACCCAGCTGTGACTGGAGGTGAGCGTTTGAAAAGTTTCAGCACTCCATCCATCATCATTTTGTGTTCCCAAATGAAGATTGCCAGTGGAGTCCTGTACACATTCAAGTGAGTGGGGAAGAGTCTAACAATGTGTGATACTCAGCATATATTCACCTCTGGCAACAGTAAAATGGGGTGAGCATCAGTGCTAGCTAGCTAGCTAGCTAGTTTCACTATGTATATCCCATCAGAGTTCACACACACTGGCTACTGTTTAGGCAGATAGCACACACATGGAAAGAACATGCCCCCACACATTCCTGCCATGTTTAGCATGTTGCTAACTGTGTAGTATGGACGCATGACCAGTATGCACCATAGCAAGATGAATGCACAACATGCATGCCAGACAGCACAAGGCAGACTGCCATGATGTAGCATGTGTAAGGCTGACAACAGGATCAAATTGAATATATCAACAAAGACTGTGTACTATTGCAGGAACTATGGCCTGAGTAGAGGTCACAGGGCATGACAGGAACACGTCTGAGGTGGCACAATGTTTGTGCAATGTGCACCGTAATGCTGTGAATGCATGAAAAAATAGTAGACTGAGCCATCATTAAAAGAAGTGACAATCACCAAGCTGGATATGTACCTTAACTCAACCTATATGCACTGGCAGAGCAGGCCAGCAAGCTATGTAACTGTGTTGTAATGTGTGGTATGACACAAACAAACACCCTGGTCACACAGTGGCATGTGAAGAATGCACAGAACCTGACATTTGAAAGGCAAATATATTGCCACTTCCCCTCAATACCTACAAGTCACATAGGTATCACACATCAATGTTGGGTTGAAAGTGAATGAGTTAAAATACTGTATGTCAGCCAGATAACTACTGTCAACATCTAGCATTGACCAACATTGATATATATCCAATTTATTACTGAGGGAAAAACTCCTCCTCCTGATTAATTGACTGTCCATGAAGACCAACCTCCTGCCGATGCCATGGACAATGACACCTTCCAGCAAATCCTTGATTACATTGTCTCACCTTCTTCAGGAATGGGAGGGGCTGACAGCATCACTGGATCTCCAGAGGAACCATCTACAAACCAACCTACCCATCAGCAAGTCTCAGGCCACCTCTGGACTTGAAGGACCCACAGGTTGTATTTCAATGGAAAGCGGTAGAAGTTCTGCAGCAGACGTTGGACGAGGCTTGGGCGGGGATGGAGACCAATGTGGGCACCCTAGAGGGAGTTCGTGGGTGCCTCAGTCCCAATAAGGACACCTCAGATGCAATAATAGGCACCTACTCTCCGCTCAAGGGAATAGAACAGCCCCTGGCTGACGTTGCTAGTGTCATGAGGCAGAGTCAACAACTCCCCTGCAATTGTGACCAGTGAGGTTGCCACCCAGCCGGTGGCTATATGCAACATTCAAGAATACAAGGAGTGGAAGCAGGACCCCTATATCGCAACTATAGGTGCCTTCCACTGTGACCTTGTTGCTGTGCTGACAAGCCAGCAGGCCATTTGCAGCACTGTGCTACCTTCCTTGTTGGCACAGGCAAATGTTACAGGGAACAGGGGAGCCACTTCTTCAGCCCCTAATGTGTGTGTTTGTCTCAGATGCCCTAGGCACAAAACACCACCACCCTTTGGGATGGCACAACACACATCAGAGGAGGAAGAAGTGGATTTCCACACTTTCAGGTGGAGAACTTCCCAGTAACATTTAGCCAGTTTCTCATTGGACCTATATTGAGCAACGTGCCATTGCACTTGTCATCTGGCACTGTCTACTTTGTGACTGCCCACCTTTTGCTCTCATCCATCTGTGGACTGTCAATATGGCCTCCCTTCTCTAATGCCATTTTTATCACCGCCTCACTGGAATACTCCTCTCCTCTACATGTGTCATGACATGTACCCCCCTTGGTCTCTGTCTGGACATCCTGTAGCTCAAAAACAATGTTGGAGTTGTTGCAAAAAGAACTGTGTGTGTTATCCTACACATTTATACACATGTAAGTAAATGCACTGACTTCAACCTGTGTGTGTTGTATGTCTGTTGGTGATTGGACTAAGTGTGAATGTTGAGACCCCAAAGACATTAACTACTTCTCAAAGGGACATCTGTGTCACAGAGTCATGGACAAAGCTACACAGGCTGAGGGAAATATTTTTGGTGAACCCTAAGTGTATCTAGACTAACAAGTAGTTACTCAAGGTCACAAGCATGAAGGGCAACAAGTAGTATGTAGTCAATGGTAATGGTGAATGAAGGCACCGCACTGGTGGGGAGCACACCCATGGGTACTAGCCAGCAAACAACACTGCTGTGACAATCAAATGATGCAAGGGTGATTGTGTAAGTGGCTGGCATCGGTGTGTGAGCCAAAACCGCCCAGAAAACTGACAATTGTTTGACATGATCGACCATATAATCCATGTAGCATTTCACACACACACACACACACACATTATCCAATCATGTGTGAGGATCCCTTACGTGAATCCATTGCAAACCTCACAGGATTGGTTTCATAGGTATTTCACCTAATCACACATGTAAACAAACACTGCATGAAAACCCCACAGCATGTGTCTAACACCACCTAACAATATATGTAAACTCCTACGCAGTTAATCACAAAGCAGTTGTTAAAGTAGAAAAAATATTTTAATCATTTCTAATTACAGCATTTTGAATCTAAACCTAACTACTCTAACTTATATGACTTATCCTAACTAAAATAATACTAAACTAACCTAACCTATCTAATCTACACTAACTTATCTAAAAACTAGCCTAATATACCTAACCATAACATTTAATTGTACACATATATCACAACAGACATGTTACACATCAGCCCCCAGCCACCCTAAGATACATTTTCACACATTAACATGAGCCACTCCTATTCACAAACTAACTAAACATTTAAAGCTAAACAAATATATATATTTTATTATTTGTATCTTTTTTGTTTTTTTTTACATTTTTTCTACATATAATAAACATCAGCACCCCCTTAACAAACTACCCACAAACATTCCCTCCTAACAACGAAAATATAAAATATGAAACATCACTAACGCTAAACTATACTAAACTATCCCTATGCTAATGTCTAGACTAGCTATGCTACTGTATAAAGAATAAAAAGTACACAAAGGAAATGGGGAAGGGCAGGATGAAAAGGAGCCAGATGGATGTTGGTGGTTAGGCTGTGTTGCAATTGCTGTTGGGCCAGTAGAGATGCTGGCAACTGATCCATCTCCCCCACCCAATGCTTAATTTGTAACTAAAAACGTGCCGGTGCCCTGAGCTCTCCTCCTAAACACGCAGCTACTGCATTTAAATGTGCGAGCACGTAAGCGTAATCCTGAAGCCATCTCAGGTCCCTTTAATCCATTTACAGTCGCTCCCTGCCCCTTCAGCTCACTCTTGCGGCTTTCAGCTTTCTCACATTGAGACGCTTTTTCGTTTTTCTCCTCCTCCGTCTTTCCCATTTGTGTCTTTTGTTGCAGTAAATGCTTGAGGCAGAAGAATAAGCACCGGCCCTGAAAAATAAGTGCTGGTGCTCAGCACTGGAAACAACAAGCACAAATTAAGCATTGCGCCCATCCTGGGGAATATTGGCTGCATGGCTGGGTCCAAGCGTGGCTGCGCCATGGTGAGCCTGTTGTTCTGTGGCCCATCTACCGGCCCACCCTCTGGTATGCCCGGGCAACACACCTGAGTTGGTGGTAACATTCAAGCCTGGTCCCATGGTCCCTGGCCTGGTCTGGCGTCATGTTGTATGTTGGAGACGATGGAAACATGTATCAGACAAAGCTGATGCTGTACCTATTTGATTGAACATTAAACTTCAGTCAACAAAAACACCACATGTGGCATGTCCTGACCATAAATTTACATTTTGGGTAGTAAAAATGACAAGGACTCTTTTGAAATATAAACTTTTCCAACTGTAATGATGCAAAGGTACTGATGCTTCAAGATTGTAGGTGATTCAAGCAGCATTCAATAGTGTTCAGACATACATGGACGGGGGGCTAGCTATCCTCCCTTCACACCGGCCTGTTGGACACATCTACCATCTTAACATATGTAAATACATGGAACCATATAACAGGCTCCAAGTACTGAGATACCAGCAAAACAATGTGGTCCTATCCATACCCTAGTGTCCGCCCCTACAAGTCAGTTTGAATTGTAACCTTGATGCACAAAACCACTACCCCCAGCCATGTGATGAGTGTGTACATGAAGGCTGTAGTTCTCATATGTGTGACTATCCTGTGCTGTACCTTGCATGACTTTTCCTACAGTTCATCAAGGATGAATTTTTTCATGTTGACCCGGTATGGGTAAAGCCACCAGTAGTTGGACTGTATAATGGCCTGTATGCTGACCACACATGGCAGACATGCATGTGTCCTTGTACACATTGTCCTTTCACTTCCACAAATATTAGAATTGTGTGGTCACATGCTGCTTATGGGTCTGCGCACAAGAGGACAAGAGTCAGGGCATTCATTGCATTATCCTTGGTGGACTGGTGACGTGCCATATCTATTCAAACTTAATCTGTCTGCACTGAAGTAGGAATCCTCAATCCTTGGTGGCCCAGACATCGAAAATAACCATACATTCCCTTGTGTAAAACTACACTAGCAACATGCAACAGACAGGCAGATTGCAGTGGGAGGCCACAGTGAACATTGCTCTGTGGCATGGCATACTAATCCCAAAACATATCTGACTCTCAAGTCATAACATCAATGACAGGTTTTTGTCAAGGAGACACATCTACGAGCTCCTGGTATATATGTACTTCACAACAGGCTCACCAGCTTGCATGCTGAGATAATCAATGAGATCAGCCTCCGGGTTGATGATATCTGCCCATCTGTGTTTAATTTGATGGATGGTCAAGTCAACACCAAGGACACGGTTCAGATGGTAGTGTACCTTTGACCAACGCTTCTTCCTCTGACAGGTAGGGTATCCCTGGCTTACCCTACCCCCTGTGGCTATCATATTTTTCAGGTAGTGGACAATCAGCCACAGGAGGCCCCCAAACTCATCATCTGACAGATTATGGGACCTGCCCCTCCCTGACGTGTCACTATATACAAAACAGCCTTACTAAGAAACTAACTAAACTTACAAGTACCTCTACCCCTAAGACTGTAAACCCCTATTTAAACAAACACCCGACAATACACTACACAAAACAATACAAATTACATGACAAAAATGACACTCTTTGGACACAACAGGGACAGAGCAGACACCAACAAGACTAAGAAACAGCACCAAACTCTCCAGCAACCAACAAACACAAACTCCAGCCATCACAAACAAAAACTGTAAGGGAAAGTGAATGTAACTTCACACTTCCTGGTTAGCAGCATGGCAGAGCCATTGCATCATTTCCTGGCTGGATCTGTCACGTTTTCTCCAAATGTGTTACCTTTTCTGACACATCCATGAAAAATTATCCAGTGGATGTTTTATGCACAACACATCAATGCAACATTTTTGATGCTCTGGTGTGGATGCTCGTCTTCCAGATGATGCAATGGGTGCAATGTGTCATGCATTAGGCGAATGTATCTGTTTAATCTGACGCAATTGGCCAGTTGTGTGTTTTAGAGTGTAGTGTATTGTGCAGAGCATGAAACACTCCTAGGGATCAGTGATTTGCCTCTAAATTTCTGAGCTGACATGCTTGCTGACTTAGAATATGCTACATTTGTATGTTGACAGTGCACATATAAGTGAGTGCATTTATGGTGTGGAGACTGGAACACACAATGTATCAATGTGAAATTGTGTGACATATTGGGTGTTCTTGAGAGGTTAACTTTAGGTTGATCTTTCTGTTAGTATCATGCCTTGGTGAATGTGGCTTGCTGAATTGTACTTTCATAATTTACACAGATATAAGTGCTGTATTCATATGTTATGCGGATTGCAATGCATGATAATGGGCAAACCTCTATGGCCTACCATACCCATTTTTATGGGTAATTTGCGAAGCACTGCTCCGCAAGTCTTGTGGCTGTGCTACATTATGCCAATGTGGACATGGCAGGAAACCAGCATTGTTATGAACTACAGTGTATTCCTGTCCTTTACCCCTTTGTCAGAGCAGACTTTGTCAGAGCAAACACAGGCACCCTTGCACCATGGTGCAAGAGTGTCTGTGTTGAATACAGGACTATTTTTTGGGAAGGAAGGGGTACCTTCCTGCAAAATATTGAATCACAAGAGGTGTTTTACTCTTTCTATGTGTGTTGCATAATGTTACGCCTGCTCGGTGGAGGCACAAGCTTTTGCCACGGCAACAGGTTTACATTGTTAAGTAAATCCGAGGCGGGTAAATATCCATGGGTGTTGCCTGGGAATCCCCACTGCAAGAACCCTTGAACGCTGCCCTTGTGCATGGTAAACCAAGCCAGTGAATAGCACAACCTTGTCATACTCCATTTCTATGAGGCCATGAGGAGCCATGCAAATTGACTTAGCGTGGCCTCATCTTTATGGCTGAATGGCTGGTGCCACCGAGGTACGAAGGTAGTGAGGCACAATTGGCACAAGCCTCTGGGAAATATGCCTATATCTGACTCATTTGCTAACCGAGGATGTGTTATGGATGCATTACACACTCATAGAATGACATACACTGGCTGGTTCAGTGTATCTGACATATGGGGGACAGATTGACTGGCTAGATATGTAAGGTATTTCACTCAGCCTATATGATACATGTTGATATGTGCAAAACATTTTACCAAACAGAAATACCCAACAACCACCATATCATGTTGCAGAACACACACATCTACTGTCTGGGCTTGGTGTCTGGAACAATATTTGTGGCACATGTACATTACCACTGTACATTATTGTTTGCCTTAATTATTAGCCTATATTTTGGTGATCACGAGGCCAGCTTGGGTAACCAAAATAAGTCTGATTACTTCCAAGGAAGTATATGTTTACCATTGGCATGCATCACATTATTTTGCAACACAGAGGGGTACAGTGAACTTAGGATTTGGGTAAGCAGTCACACAAGATGCTCATCTAGGCATTTCATGGCATATTCTGCCAGTGTAACTTGGAACGCATCAGTGCATACTACCTTGGCAGACGTTATCTTGTGTACAGTCATTGCTTCAAACCAATTGTTTTATTTACTATCTCTTTGTGTCCTGTTTTTACCAACAAACATAGATGGAGCTGTAGGAGTGACAGCATTGTTTGTATCTGAGTAAGACACACTAAAATGGTCACATACATCCATGCAGGTTACTGTTGCACCCTTGCCTAAGGTGCAAATGTGCCATCATTGGGCCTCGGTAGCGAATCCGGCACCAGCACAGTTAAGGAATCCACATTTTATATGTGATATGTGAGATACCACATTGATTTTTCTCTTTACTTGCAAACATTGATGTAGCATATGGTGACTATATGTGTTGAACGGAGTGGCTTTGCACATCTTATGTGCCTCTGGTCACAGTCATCACCACATAAGTTCACTATACTGTCCTCCACAAGCATGAGGCATTACAATAGGTGAGATGTACAACATATAGACACAATCAATGCACAGTGTTTACATTTACACTCCGTTTGGATTGTGGTAGGATGTCCGACAATCACTACACTGCAGCAGCATACATACAACACGTGCACACTGCGCCACAGTGTTAGCTTTGTTTGGTGCAAGACTTCCCAAAACACGTGTATGTGTGTCTTGATGTTTTCAGGGCATGTGAAATGAGATTGCATACACAAAGATAGCGTTCATTTATTTATTGCCATTTCTGAAAACTCTTTGAGAACAATAAATAAATTAGTGTCCAACAGGATACGTCATTGGTCTGTGAAGAAGTTCTGTACAATGAGATTTCTTCATCAGGTACCAGCAATTGTGGGTATATTTTAACCTTAGTCCTCACCCTCGTCATCATTTTCATCTGTGCCTTCATGGACCTCATGGCTGTCATCCCATGGGACATTGATCTGAGCACATAGGTTGTGCAATATGCAGCACTCAAGGATGATTTTGCATACCATGGAGAGGGATGGGTAGTATAGCAATCTCCCCTCAGACATGCCGAGGCAGAGGAAGCAAGACTTCAAAACTCCGAAAGTCTGCTCCATTATACCCCTGGTCCTACCAAGTGTATTGTTGTAGTTCCACTCGGCCTCAGTCTGGAGATGTGCAAATAGGGTCATGATCCATGGCTGCAGACCATATCCTTGGTCTGTATACAGCTACATACTTATATAAATTAACAGTTTAAGATTCCCAATTTCTGTCTTTACTTTAGTTATGTTGTGTTATGTTATGTGTATTTATATAGTGCATGGCTACCCGGAGGCCTCCCAGCACTCGGAGCTAGAACACTAGAGTCGAGAATGGGAGAGGAGGGAATTATGTTTTAAATAGCCAAGTCTTTAAACCCTTGTGGAAGGTTAGTTCATGGTTGATCATTCGTAGGCTAAAAGGTAGAGAGTTCCACAACTTTGTCCCCTGAAAAGCTAGAGATCTTCCACCCCGTCTGGCCTTCTTCCCTCTAGGGGTCACTACTAGGTAGGTTGTGGATGATCTAGTGGCTTATTAGGGGAGTAGAAGGAAGCTAACATCCTCAGCATTTCCGTACCTCTATTGTGCAGTGCTCTATGCATATGGCACAGTGTTTTAAATTGCATCCTCTTAGCCACCTGAAGCCAATGGAGAGAGGAAATTCCTGCTTTTATAGATTCATGTTTAGGTATGTTCAGAAGCAGACGTGAAGAAGCATTCTGGACTATCTGCAGCTTTTTAATCACATATCCAGGCGCTCCAATATACAATGCATTTCCATAGTCTAAACGTGAACCGATCAATGCCTGTATAATAATTATTTTGGCTATTAAAAGTAAGATTGTGAAGACCTTCCTTAGAAGCCTGAGGAGGTGGCTGCCGTTTTATTAGCTTGATGGGTCATGGACAGTTGTGGATCAAGCCAGACACCAAGACTCTTGATAAGTCCTTTAGGTGGGGGTCGGTATCCCAAACCCTCTGTGATTGATGGATTGGGGGATGGGCCTTGTGGGTTGCCCGAGCATCATCACTTCCGTCATATTATTATTAAGTTTGAACTTGCTTACGGACATCCTGCTTTGGTGTAGGAGTCATTAGATAGTGATACAACTAGCTGTGTGTCGTCTGCATATGACGCCAGGGCCAGTCCAGAGGGCTTGACTATTTCTGCAAGAAGTAACATGTAAATATTAAATAAAGTGGGGCTGAGGGAAGACCCCTGCGGGACTCCACAGCTGTTCTTAACACACTCTGAGAAATATGATTTATCTAGAACTTCATATGATCTATTCTTAATAAAGGAAGTGATCCAGTCTAAGGCAGACCCAGATATGCCAGTCTCTTGTATCCTATCAGTTAATATGTCAAGATCCACCGTGTCAAAAGCGGCGCTGAGATCCAGGAGAATGATAGCTGTCTCCAAACCCTGGTCTAAGCGCCTTCTGGCTTCTTCCGTGACAGCGATCAGTGCAGTCTCAGTACCATGTTGTGGTCTGAAGCCCATCTGAGGTGCGTGTAGGATATTATTATCCTCCATGAAGCGGGAAAGTTGAATATTAACGTGCTTTTCAGCTATCTTAGAAAAAACAGGCAACAGTGAGATGGGTCTATAGTTACTAAGCAATGCAGGGTCAAGATTAGGTTTCTTCATTAGTGGTTTAACAATGGCATGTTTCCATTATTCTGGCACAGAGCTAGAGGACAGTGAAGGATTCACAAGATTTGTAATGACAGGAAGTGTAGCTGGGGCACCTAAAGTCAGCACCTGGGGAGAGGCTGGATCAAGGGGAGATCCTGACTTAAGGGATGAAAGATATTTACCCACGTCCTCTTCAGATATCAGGAGAAAGTCTGAGAGAATAGCGGAACCCATAGACTTCTGTTCTAATACTTTCTGTGCCCGATCAGCAGCTCTAGGGAAGGTCGAATAGATGTCTAGTACTTTTTGTTGGGAAAATGTTGCAAGATTATTAATATGTTCCTGCGAGGAATCCAAGAGAGCCAGGTCCTCCTGTAGCTGGATGATCTCACTGAGAACGCGAAAAAGCTATTTGGGAGAATTTGCCGCCCGCTCAATTTTTGAGTAGTAGTAGCTGGTTTGAGATATTTTAATTTCAGTGTGATAGGACCTAATTGCTTTCCTGTAACCTTGTTTTAATGCTTCATCGTATGATTTTCGCCATCTCCTTTCCCATTTTCTACATTCTCTTTTGAGATACAGAAGATGCGGGGTAAACCAAGGTGAGCTCTGCCTACAGCATCCTTTCACTTTGGTGGCAAGCGGCAAAAGAGAATCTAAGCTGCCGGCAATCCAATTATTAAAGGACTTTGACATATCCATAACATTATTTTGAATAGATGGTTTATGCCTCTCTAAAATATTAATCCAGGCATCGGCTTCCTATGCCTAGATATGGCTAATTCGAGTATTATCAAAAAGTGCTCGGACCATGCCAAAGGGTGAGGTGACACGGGCTTTAGTTTTGTGACATTCGAAAAGACTAAGTCAATCGTATTACCCCTATTATGCGTTGGTCCCTTGATCAGTTGTACTAGATTTAAGGCATCCATGTCAGAAAGCAAGGATTTAGTTACCACATTGTCTACCGCCTTCGCATGAATGTTAAAATCAGCCAATAGAGTGAAATTAGGTTCAGAACAAACCAACTCAGCGATATTATCGGCAAAAGACTGTAAATATTTTTCAGGAGGACCCGGGGGGCAGTAGACCAAAGCACCTGACAGGGTATATTGGGGATTCAGACTGATAGAAAAGTACATACTTTCACATCCTATTAGCTGCAGAGGGTGTGAGTTAACCGTTAGGTTATTCCTATAAGTTATCGCAATGCCCCCACCTCTGGCGGAGGCTCTATCGAACCTATTTATTAGATAGCTACTGGGTAGTGCCAAGGCAATATCAGGGGCCGAACCCTCATGTAGCCAGGTCTCAGTCAAACAGAGAATCGTAGGTTTAACCTGTTCCAAGAGCAAGTATATATCCAATTTATGTGCTACCAAGGATCGACAATTGACTAAGAGGATAAAACATTTGCTACCTTCCTGGGCTATTAGATCCAGATTATCCAGAGTAGGTTGTGGTGACCGCGAGCACTCTAAACAATAGTGCTTAAAGGTCACAAGGTCTATACTATGGGCGCAAACAAATTGGGTATGAGGTCTCAGAGCATGTAGGCAGTCTGAGGAGTACTTGGTTCTTTCCTCTTTTATAGGGACATGGGCATAGGGACTGGGCCCATTCTGGCGCAGACGGGCTTGCCTTAGGCGCGCCAGCGGTGCACCCGCTGCGCGCGACCGCTGTGCGTAGCTTGCATCCGTGTTAAAAATAGCCCGGATGCCAAGGTAAATGAAGACTGTACCGCCGATCCACCTAAAATGCCGGCTATAGCTATGCTTCCGAGGAAGGGGAAAAATGGTGGACGGAGGGTTAGGATCAGAACTCCCTGCTACCGAGGCCACTGAACACAGACCAAGGGGGAGAGAAATGAAAAATTATCCCTAAGAGGTGAGAAGACAGGTGTATGGCAGTCCCTGCCTGCTTCGTAGGTGCAAATATCAGCATTTAAACTGTTGACACATTAAAAAATCAATTCTTAAAAAAATTAGGCAATTTAAAAATTCCAGGCTCTAGGCTTTGCTAAAAGTATAACAGTGTCTGTTCTCACTTACTAGTTGCCTGCACTTTTTCACATGCATATTAACCAGAACTGTGCTGCCCCACAAGGAGCTGGTGAAGCTGCTGTGTCCCCAGTCATGTTCCAGACCTCAAACATATGCTAGAGCTTCCTGCTAGGTTACTGAATACTTCTGTTCAGGAGGAGACACTGAACGTGATGCAAAAGCTATAATATATTATTTTCCTAGTTGATCCATCTGTGTGAGCACTGCCCCATAGCCTTTGTTACTGGCGTCTGTGGTAACAATACTTTTAGGACTGGGATCCAACACTTGCAATGGGGACGCTTTAGTAATGTCCCTTGTTATTAACACAAACACTTTTTCACACTCCTTTAGCCATTTGAATCCATTTTTCAATTTGAGTAGTTGTCTGATATGGTAAGTTTTACTTGAAAAATGTTGTACATATTTCAGATAATACACAGCTAGGTCATGAAATGCCCCGATTTCATTCTTATTAGAGGGAGCTGGGGAATCCCCAATGGCTTCTACCAAATCTGCCTTTGGTGCAATCCCTTTACTGCTTACAAGTATGTGACACTCCTCTTAGTTATTTTGCATTTGCCGTACTCCACTGTTAAACCTTTTTCCTTCAAAGTGTTGAGTACTTTAGTTAACTTCGCATCATGATGTTCCTTTGTCCTGCCCATGACCAATATGTTGTCTTGAAAGAATAAGACTTATTTGGATCTTTTAAAAATCAGAAATATGAAACGCTGAAACATGGCAGCTGGTGGCAGCTGCTGTTGCTAGCTCAAAAGGAACCCTTACAAATTGGAAGCATCCGAAAGTTGTAATGAATACAGTTAGCCTACGGTAATCTTTAAGTCAGTGGTGGTAAATTGCTCTCTACCCTTAGTTAATGATAACATCAAGGATTTTTGGAAGAGGCAACTGGTCTACAAGAATATTCTTATTTAAGTCCCTCAAATCTAAGCAACCTGAAGACTCCACCAGTTTGATAATTCCAGCAGCCTGTCATTCTTCAAATTCCGACAACATCTCATCCCTGATACCTATATGTACATTTCTGGATTAACGTACACAGCGCACATCATTCTACTTAAGTGTAATTTTGTTCTGAAATTCCTTTAAAAACCCTAGGTATGCAGATACGATTTTTGCTTCTTCTTTGTCATCAACTTCTTTCACAGGTAAAACAGGTGCAGGACTCTTTGGGATGTAATATAATGCCCAGATCCCCCTAGCCCCACCAACCCAAGACAGAAAGCCCAGTTTTTTTAGACATATAATTTACAGAAAGCTTCTCTAGTTTTTAAAACAAAAGGTAATTTCCTGAAACCCAAGAGATCTATAGAGTCTCCAATAAAACTATTTGGGGACTCATCCAATGGTTTCAACTTATTTCACAACTGTGATGCAAACCTTTTATCCCGAACACTTTTGTGCACAATAGAGTAAGGTGAACCTGAATCAGCTGTTATTATATTTGTATCACCAACCATTAACTTACATTTGTGTTTACTCTTTCTGGTACTATGTTTGTCTGTTACATTTAAACAGGAATCAACACTCATCACCCACACATTAATATTATCCTCATCATCACTAAACTGTGAATCATGATTTGAATCGTCTTCTAAGACTTTTATAACAGTATCTTTCTTTTTTCTGCACACTTTCTTGAAATGACCTAAGACACCACATCATGAGCAATGTTGATTAAGTGCAGGACATATTTTGTTATTAGCATAATGACCACAGAACCCACATCTGTAACATTTGACAACATGCTTAGCATCAATTGATGTTTTCTGCGTACCATACGTTTTCTTTCCACTACTCTTTCTTTCGCTTCTCTGCGTTTCTTGCTAGGTTTATTTTATGGACTACTTCACCTGCTCTGTGATCTTTGTCATCCACAGGATCTTTGTTACTCTATGGCAATACAGCTTTTGCACATCTATGAGTCAATTCAGCACGTGTAACTATATCCATTACCTGCTGTAATGGGGGCTCACCTTTAGCCCAAAGACTATCCTTGATTTATTGAAAATAAAGACCTGGCAGGCAGAGGAGAGACTAAGCAACCAACCTGCTTCATGTTCATCTCCTGTACTACTCCTTCAACATTCTACATTCTTCTCTCTTACTCCACATTCCACCTTGACATCACTAGATGATCTCAATTGATTCCATACTGCTGCATCATGACAGAACATTAAGTTGGTTAAAATGGTTAAACGCCATCTATTTGTAACATAATTTGTTTTGTGTGTGCTAAAAGGGAGGAAAAACGGGGGTCTTATTGTGGTGCATTTGTATTCTACATTTTATATCCTATTCAGGTTATATATCAGGGAAGTTAGGCCTGCTCAGTCTGGAGACAGAAATACAGACTGTGGCACCACCAGCTTTTTTGGTGTTCCTGGAGAGCCACTCTTAAAATGGAGGAAATGGAAAGTTTCCCAAAATTATGCAGGAGTGTGTAGAGCAAATCTGGGTATTGAGCACAAAGCGGTACTTTTACTACAGCACTTGGAGGCAGAAAGGAAGGACGTTTGGAAAATTATCTGACTTAAGTCATGAGGATGCTAAGTGATCTAAAGGATTATAAAATTTGCTTGAAGAAACTGGATATTCATTATTTAATTCAACTGAGTACCATAGTAGAGAGATACTATATAGTGAAGAGGGTACAAAAGGAAGGAGAAACTGTGGAGTAGTATGTACAGTATATTTATTAAGGAAGTTGACTTTCTCTTTCGAGTTTGGTGTATTTACGGATGACAGGATTATATTGTAAATTTCTACTCCATTGTAACAGCGGAAAGGTTTGCAAAGAGTAAGGCACGTATTGTAGCGAAATGGATAGAACACAAAAACATTTGGAGGGTGAAATAAAAAGGGAAGCAGCAAGGAGGTAACTGCAGTTGGAGCTGAGAGACCAGGAAAACTCTGACTGCAGATATAAACGGCGCTGCTACAGATGTTGAGGCTTGGGCCACATGGTTGCCCAGCTGTAAAGATGTGTGCAAAAAATGTGGCAGGAAAGGGCACTACATGAAGCACCGGAAGGATGTGGGCAAGAAAAAAGTCTAATGAATTGAAACAAGTATGTCCCTGGTGTGTGGGTTGTGGGAGCGTGTGTAGAAATTGGGGATTGGGAGTGGGCAAGATCCCCTGATAGGCAGACAATGCCCGCTATATATAAGGGAGCCAGATATAGTTTGCCAAGAATGCTGGCGCTATTGGTCACATTTGGTTTATACTTGGGGTTGAGGATAAACTAACCAAAGTCCTGCTTTTTCCAGGTATTTCCAAAAGGAGATACATCAGGCTTGCACCTGGAGATCTACTCCCCTTGTGTGGGAACCCGAAACCTTTTGTTACTTGGGGGTACAGGTGTATCACACCAATGATGACTAAGTAACTGGAAATTTTGGTAAGGTGGAGTGCAGAATCAAAGCGACCATTCCTTTTTAGACTAGACTACCTATGTCGCACATGGGACGGGTGGCTATTACCATGTATCTTTTAATTGTTTGTGGCCAACCCTGTAATCTTTAAAAAAAAAAAATTATAGAGTTAAAATAGCCTTCTTACGGAGTTAACTTGAGTTACCAAGAAAAAGAGACAGACCCTAGCTAAAATGGTAAGACCCCCTGGTCGAGGGTGACATTGGGGCGTTCAGTTTTGTGGCATACTATCAGGATGCCCAGATGTTGTGGCCAGTGAATTGGACTGTGGACCAATTAGAGCAGGAATATTTAGAGACCTGTGGTACAACAGGAATGGGTGGAATTGAGGGGGCACTCTTTAGAACTGGTAAGAGAATGAAAGCTTACACAAGGACACCAAAATGGTATGCTTACATTTAGGAACTTGACATTCCTGTTTAACAGGAGGCCTTGGGAAGATACTGGAATTGGAATAGTTAGTGACTTTTATCAGGGTGAATTATTGACCACCTGTGACTTGCTAGAGGCTGAATCGTGCTTGCCTGCCATACAATTTATGGCGAACGCTCTGTGCAAATGGTGGGCGGAGGACGTGGAACCAGAGAGGTCTTATGTCCTTAGTAAAATATTGGCATATGGGCTCTACTGGCGCGTTGACACTAGCCTACCTTGTCCAATGCACCTCCTTCTCTTCAGAGATGACCTCACTTAGAGCTCGAAGGGAATAGTGTCTAGGGAAAGAATTCATGGAAGTGGATTGAACATCCTGTGTTAGCCCAAGATTGTTATGGAAAAGCATCAACTGAGGTTGATGCAGAAAGAGTACATACACGAGACATACTTGGAGGGTTGCTAAAATATTCCCTGCCTTCTGACGTCTGCTCTAGAGGCCAGCAGTGGCGGGCTGAATTCTACCACATAATGGGAGAGTTGCTACATATTCAAATGTACTGGTCTTTGGTTGTGGGACTAACAGGGAAAGCAGGAAGGAGAATTGTGCCCTTAGGCCCATCAGTGTTTGCTGGGCGTGATGAAAAGTCCTAAAACCTAAAGTGTGTTTCCTAATTCAGAGATTTAGCACTTATTCCAGCCAAGAGGAATGTTAATGGGGTGAAAGCATCACGTAACACCTGAGGGCGGAGGAGCGGTGTGTAGAAATGATGTTCGCTTCTTGTGCAACATTGACAATCATTACTGAAAACATATTTGAGTTCAAAGATGGGGTAATTGTAGAGATATTGTATGTTTCTTGTAAAGATGACTGCATAATAAGTTAGGCCAGACAACAAAGAATTGGGTCTATTTTTACACCCCAGCACCCAGCCCCAAGTCCAATTAAACTAACTCTCAAATTCTTCGAGCATTAAGATTTCCTATGATAAAACGTGCCTAGGACGGGCAGGCAGCCCAGAATGAGCTGGAACATGCTGCAGTTACAACATAAGGAGGGGGGGGGGCATAAGAAAGAAGGCATAAGGAGGGAGGCTTTGTAGCCCCAAATTTGAACTGTATTATTTGATTTCTCAGACATATTATGTACACCATTGGTCCCATAATTGTAGGCATCCCCTCACAACGAAATTGACAGATCCATTTTCCCTAAACATAATAATAAATTAAAAAAAACAGAGAAACCCTGCAAGGAAATCCATAGTGTACACTGCACAATTTTGGCCTGGACAAGATTGGCAGACATTAGCAAAATTAGTCCATCATACGTCAATCAAACAACTGGCCCAGAGACCACTGCTCAGACCGGGTGATATATATGGAAATAAAATGCACATTACAATACAGGTTTATATGACCTTGGCAGTGCACAACCAGTTAGGTGTACTATTAGATCATATGACTTGTCGAGCTGTTCATGAACTATTTCCTACCTCCCTGGACCAGCCTACTGAGCTCAAACTATTATCCGCAATTATATCTGTGTCCTCTCCTACCAAGTTGATTATCGCTGTGTACAATACTGTACAAAACTATCTTAAGGCAGATAACACTAACGCAAAATATAGCAGGGTTCAAGACTCTACAATACGATACATCACGGACTCCCACTTGTACTGCTGTCAACCAACTACAGTTGTGCCATCTAATGGGAGGACCAGATTAATGCATCATAAATCCATCCACCGATTCTATTACGCACCAGATACCATGCTAAAGTTTGGTTTAGTTGTAAGTTCAGCTTGTAGACGTTTTGAGCTCCTGTCGCACGGATCAATCACTTGGTTTGGCACTGTCCTATTTTGGAAAATTGGTCGCATATGCAAAGTAATAGCCTAAAATAACTGATTATAGCTTGGAAATGTCAGCTCATCGCATAGGTGAGATATGTGAAAGAGATGACCGACGTCATTAAAGGCTCGCAGGAGGACGCCTGGCTTATCCCAGGCCAGCCCTGGCCTCAGAGGTGGCCATACAGTGCCAAGAGCTCAAGGTCGGAGCGCATTAGCAGCGGCACGCTTCAGCTTCCTAGTTTTCTGCTCATATTTTATTACCATAATAGTAAATACTAGTCTATCATTCACTTTTAGGGTGATAAAAAGTGGCGCAAAAGGATCAGGAACCGGACTTTTACTGGAATCATAGATAAGTAAAATAAAATGCTTTTATTTGGATGTATGTTGCGTGCGTGCATATGGGTGCAAGTGCGTGCGCGTTCTGAGCAGGTATATTTGTATGTGGGATTGTGTGTGGGAAAGTAAGAGATTGAGAAAATATAAATCAGATTAAGAGTGATCGAGAGAGTGTGAATGACTCAGGTTAAGAGTGATTGCAAGAAACTGAAAACATGAGTGTGAGTATGAGTGAATGGGTCTGAGTAAACAAATGTAAGTGAGCATGAGGGAGAATGTGCAATGCTTGCAAGTCTGCTGCTGAACTGGGCATGCTTCTTGGTTATTGGGGCACCCATGGTAGTACGCTGGAACTGGCACACAGGAGGCAATACTTGCAAATGGAATAACCACGGCAAAATGCTGGCTCTTGCATACTGATGGTAAATTTTGGCCTTGAGCACCTGCGGGAAAAAACGTTAGCACTGACATACTGGGGACAATTCTTGGCATAGGCGGTACCTGTAGCAAAATGTTGGCGCTGGCACACTGGAGGAAATTCTTGGCATAAAGGAGGACAACTGAGGCATATGTCAGGGAAGAACACATGACAAACTTATTGTATGTGGACTGCAGCAGCACTCTGACACTGGCATATTGTACGTAATGTTTCAGCAAAAGGGGCACCCATGACAAAAATCTGGCCCTAGCAATGGAGGTGATTTTTGACATATGGGGGAACCCATAGGACATCAAACTCATTGGAACTGTCAGATTTCATTAGCTTGGCACACCATGGAAGGACATGAATCTTTAATGATTGTCTTTTTAGGGCCTATCACTTCTTAGCACATTTATGTGACAATTCTGCTGTAAAATTCCCTATTAAGATTCAATTTTTTTTCAAACTTTTCTCAAAGGGAAGAACAGCTCCCACCACGCTGTCCCTCCACGAAAACGTGACTGATTCTTTTTTGCTTGCTTAGTACAAATCAGATAAATGTTCCCTTAAAATATCATGTCAGCACCTTAATATAGATGATATTCAAAATAGACATTTGTCCGCGTGTTATTGTTTTATTATAATGCAGTTATTATGGAATTCCGGTGATGTTATTTGGGTAAAGTCATGCGACATCTCTTCCTGGAAAGATTCCGGTTCAAAGATCATACAATATCACTTCCCGTGATGTCATTAACATCAAAGGGTGTATGACGTCATTTCTGCTACCTCTGGCATTTTGGTGAATCGACGTCCATGAAAGAGATCCCCCAAACCCTACAATCCTGTGTCTTGCACTTGGCATAGCTCAGAGTTGCTATAAGCTGGGCATGGCAAAATGTCTAACTTTAAAGGCTCGCTCATTGACTTAAAAACAGTGCAACTCTATTGCTGAGCTCATCAAGGTCCAGCTGTATTTGGGATCTACTGCTGTGGCACCAGGCATGCCACAAAATGCGTACTTAAAAAAATTAAAATCAATGCTAACACAATCTCTTGATCAGTGTTCTTGGGGTATAGTGTCAAATGCACTATAATCTGTTTGAATCTGTTTGACTCTGATGATGAATTTTTCATATGCAAGCATAAATGTGTTTTGTGACCTGTTGTGCAGGACTTTTGTGCTAACAAGCTACTACTCAACTGTGATGTTGTGTCTGTATCAATTACCCTAAAATATGTAATTAGCTTTAAAATCAAATTAAGAAACTTTAAAAAAAAGAAAATATATTTAATTTTCACTTTCCTTTTATATATTTATAGTAGTACAAATCCTCTAAGCAGGTTCCAATGTTCTGTTGCATACAGGTTTCCTTTGTCTCCCCTGTGGTCTTTCCCACATGCTGCTGTATGTAATTTGCTCTGGGGTAGTTAAGGTTTTCTAAAAACAGATCTAAACAAGCATTTGCAATGCAATAGGTCTTGCATTTTCTAGAGTTAGAGCTATTGACATTGTAAATTAATAACTGGACATTTCTTCCTACATAAATTGGTTAACCCTGCCACATAATGTCATCTTTTCCTGCAATATAATTCCAGTGGCCCAGCATTTAACTAAAGTAATTCTATTTACCTTTTTCCTCTATCTTAAACATATAAAATTATCATATAAACCTTTATCAGAAATAAACTTTTGTCATTAGAGTGCAATGAACAAAACATCATAACAAAAATATCATTTTGGATGGATTGGAGGGTGAAATGAAAGGGAGTGTCAGGATAAAGATGGAGAGGACAAGTGGCATAGTAACAGTGTCATGAGCCCTGGAGTAAGAAAGAAAAATGGTTGACTGGAATTTCGGTAGGAAAAGAGAGCAGTAATTAGAGTTGAGTTGAGGTCCGTGGGTCTCTGGGCCCCAGTGCCACTACACCTGCTCCATTGATAACTAGGCCATTGATAACTAGGCCTCAGGAGAGAAAGCAGATGGGTCAGAAAAAGAGAAGTGAAAGGAATACAACAGACAAAATGAAGAAAGAGAAGGCAGTCACAAAGAAATGAAAGAAGGAAAAGAAGGAATGAAAAAATGAAAACAGCTAAGAGAAGAAATAGAGCAAATGTGTAAGACAAAAGAAAAAAGGGTTGGAAGCTAGCAAACGAAAGATAAAGAGAAAATAATGAAAGAAGTGTGAAAAGAAAGAGAGAAATGAACATTAGAGAAAAAAAGAGAGATGGTGAGAAAAACAAGCAGCGAAAGAACCAGGGCATGTATGTACTGACACATTTGCCACAGACACAGAATGGAACAACCACCTTGACACTTCGGGTCCCGACAAGTAACTTGTGGCTTCCACATATGTAAGGAAATGCCTCCTTGGCATGGTTACCCCCTAACTTTTTGCCTTTGCTGATGCTAACTTTTGATTGAAAGTGTGCTGGGACCCTGCTAACCAGGCCCCAGCACCAGTGTTCTTTCTCTAAACTGTACCTTTGTCTCCACAATTGGCACAAGCCTGGCACTCAGGTAAGTCCCTTGTAACTGGTAACCCTGGTACCAAGGGCCCTGATGCCAGGGAAGGTCTCTAAGGGCTGCAGCATGTCTTATGCCACCCTGGGGACCCCTCACTCAGCACATGCACACTGCCTCTCAGCTTGTGTGTGCTGGTGGGGAGAAAAAGATTAAGTCGACATGTCATTCCCCTCAGAGTGCCATGCCAACCTCACACTGCCTGTGGCATAGGTAAGTCACCCCTCTAGCAGGCCTTACAGCCCTAAGGCAGGGTACACTATACCACAGGTGAGGGCATATGTGCATGAGCACTATGCCCCTACAGTGTCTAAGCAAAACCTTACACATTGTAAGTGCAGGGTAGCCATAAGAGTATATGGTCTGGGAGTTTGTCAAATACGAACTCCACAGTTCTATAATGGCTACACTGAAATCTGGGAAGTTTGGTATCAAACTTCTCAGCACAATAAATGCACACTGATGCCACTGTGCAATTTATTGTAACATACATCCAGAGGGCATCTTAGAGATGCCCCCTGAATACCAATTCGACTTCTAGTGTAGGCTGACCAGTTTCTGCCAGCCTGCCACACACCAGACATGTTGCTGGCCACATGGAGAGAGTGCCTTTGTCACTCTGTGGCCAGGAACAAAGCCTGTACTGGGTGGAGGTGCTTCTCACCTCGCCCTGCAGGTACTGTAACACCTGGCGGTGAGCATTAAGGGCTCACCCCTTTTGTTACAGTATCCCAGGGCATCCCAGCTAGTGGAGATGTCCGCCCCCCTGGCCACTGCCCCCACTTTTGGCGGCAAGGCTGGAGGAGATAATGAGAAAAACAAGGAGGAGTCACACACCAGTCAGGACAGCCCCTAAGGTGTCCTGAGCGGAGGTGACCCCTGCCTTTAGAAATCCTCCATCTTGAGTTACGAGGATTCCCCCAATAGGATTAGGGATGTGCCCCCCTCCCCACAGGGAGGAGGCACAAAGAGGGTGTAGCCACCTTCAAGAACAGTAGCCATTGGCTACTGCCCTCCCAGACCTAAACACACCCCTAAATTCAGTATTTAGGGGCACCCCAGATCCCAGAAAATCAGATTCCTGCAACCTGAAGAAACAAGGAGGACTGCTGACCTACAAGCCTGCAGAGAAGGAGGAAGATGACAACTGCTTTGGCCCCAGCCCTACCGGCCTGTCTCCAACTTCGAAAACCTGCAACCAGCAATGCATCCGACAGGGATCAGCGACCTCGGAAGCCTCAGAGGACTGCCCTGGGCTAAAGGACCAAGAAACTCCCGTGAACAGCAGCCCTGTTCAAAACCAGCTACTTCTTTGCAACAAAGAAGCAACTTTCCAAGACTGCACGTTTCCCGCCGGAAGCGTGAGACTTCACACTCTGCACCCAACGCCCTCGGCTCGAGATTCAGAGAATCAACACCTCAGGGAGGACTCCCTGGCGACTGCGAGCCTGTGAGTAACCAGAGACGACCCCCCTGAGCCCCCACAGCGACGCCTACAGAGAGAATCCAGAGGCTCCCCCTGACCACGACTGCCAGTAACAAGGGACCCGACGCCTGGAACCAACACTGCACCGCAGCCCCCAGGACCAGAAAGAACCGAACTTCATCGCAGGAGTGACTCCCAGGCTACCCTCTGCCTAGCTCAGGTAGTGGCTAACCCAAGAAGCCCCCCCTGTGCCTGCCTGCACCGCTAGAGTGACAACCCCGGGTTCCTCCATTGTTTTCTACCCCCAGTGCTCTACAAACCCCCCCTGGTCTGCCCAAGGACGCAGGTACTTACCTGCTGGCAGACTGGAACCGGAGCACCCCTGTTCTCCATAGGGGCCTATGGGTTTTGGCCACCACTTTGACCTCTGCACCTGACCAGCCCTGAACTGCTGGTGTGGTAACTTTAGGGTTGCCTTGAACCCCCAGTGGTGGGCTGTCTATGCCCCAGAACTGAGACTTGTAAGTGTTTTACTTGCCTCCTAATCTAACCTTTACTTACCTCCCCCAGGAACTGTTGATTTTTGCACTGTGTCCACTTTGAAAATAGCTCATTGCCATTTTTACAAAGACTGCATATAATTTTGCTTTTATTCAAAGTTCCTAAAGTATCTAAGTGAATTGAATGTGTTTACTGCAAATCTTGAACCTGTGGTTCTTAAAATAAACTAAAAAAAGATCTTTTTCAATATAAAAACCTATTGGCCTGGAGTAAATCTTTGAGTGTGTGTTCCTCATTTATTGCCTGTGTGTGTACAACAAATGCTTAACACTACCCTCTGATAAGCCTACTCCTCGACCACACTACCACAAAATAGAGCATTAGAATTATCTACTTTTGCCACTATCTTACCTCTAAGGGGAACCCTTGGACTCTGTGCATACTATTTCTTACTTTGAAATAGTATATATAGAGCCAACTCCCTACAACATACAAATGGGAAAAATAGTGTTTTATAGTAAAACGTGAATTGACAGTTAAAGATAAGAAAAACACCAGAGAAAGGAAGGAAGAAAGATCTACAAAAAAAAAACAGAAACAGTGAAGGGACTCATACTGAGCCAAAGGAAAGAGCAAATAAAAAAAAAAGACAAAGAAAGAAGGGAAGCGAAAAAAGTGAAAGAATGAACGCCTGATGAAGAAAAAAGAGGTACGAAACACGGAAGTAAAGAACCAAGTTTTTACGAGTTTGAAAGAGGAGGTAGGAAGAGGAAGAGAGAAATAAAAAAAAGGGAGAGGAGTAGAAATAAACAGTTCAAAGACAAAACAAAACTGTTAATGTGTGGATTTTTAGAGCTGAAAAGAGAAAAGTGGGGGAGAAAGAAAACATTTACAGTAAACAGAGTAAAGGAAAGAACGGAGTGAGATAGGTGAAACAGACCCTCCCAAATAAAGGTGGCAGGTAAGAATGGATTTAATTGGCTCCTCCACTTCCTCAACAAAAGTCAGAGTGTGGAACAGCAGGGGCACTGCAGAACAGCAATACAGTAATATTCGGTGCTTCAGATCAGGACTAAGGGTATAGGCAGAGCTGTGTCCCGGCCCAGTGCTGGAATGACAGAAAGGCAGTGGGTGGGGAATGAAAAAGGAGTACCCTGTAATTCCGGGTATTGGAATAATGGAGCGCTGCAGGTTAGGGTTGAGGTGCACTGACAGAGTTGTATGTGGGCTGCAGTACTGGAATAGTAATGGGCACACAAGGTCAGAAGTGAGGTATGTTAATGTGGCTACGTGTGGCATGCTAGTGTTGCCGAGTGTTAGCCTGGAGGTGCCCTGGTGAAGCTGCGAGTGAGGCCTAGCATGGGAGTGGCTTTGCCTCTGAACCACAGAAGTGAAGAGGGGCGTGTGGGAGAGCCTTAGTACTGAGAAGAAACATACTCAATGTTAGAACTGATTGCTGGGCCTGGTGGTTTATGTCTTTGCTTAATGTGTATATTTAATGAAGGAAATTTTTAGTTTGCTGAGTAACTACTCACTTGCAAGGATGTGTTAATGATTGTTCAGGTTGGTATAACATCAGGTGATAAGGCTGCAGAGAAAGACTTGATTAGTTTACTAATTTAATGAATGAAAAGTGGGATTCAAGCATAAGATGATCTTAAGCTTGAATCCCTTCAGCAAGCCCAAATCATCTTTGAAAACTTAATGGAACTTCTCCACAATGCTGGCATAGTCACTGATGTGTGATACTAGCATAACCTGATTAGATGAAGTTGGATTTAGAGCAATCCCTAGATGTCTCTGGTGGCGCAATCCTTGCAGATTGTTCTGTTTGGCCACATACACCTTACCAATGGTCTCCCTACCTTTGAAATTTATTGTCAGAATGGTGTAACCTACCAGATCAATTCTTTGCTCACCATAGCCTATTGTATTGATGTCAGGTGAACATATGGTGATAGCCACTTTACCGAATATTTGGGCCCAATTCTTGTCACCTATGAAGGTAAACTGAGATCATGAGTCCGCTAAGACAGGCACAATCTTTTCACCAATGACATCATCACATTTGGGCATGGCACATGTTGTATTTCATGTTGATAGACGGCCGGGCCCGTTGCAACACAGTTCACCTTGGCATTTTTGCAAACCCATGTGAAATGCCCCCTTTTTCCAGTTTCTACAATTGGCATTTCTGTCATAGCAATTTGGGTAGACGTGGTTTGGACTGCCACACTTGTAGCATTTGAGTTTAGAATCCTTTGTGACCCCGAATTGATTTAGACTTCTCTTTTACTTTTACTTTTTGCACTGTCCTGAGATAACGATCACAATATTTACACTCATGGTCTAACTCAGTTACTTCTGAAACACTGGGAGTGGAAACAACTGTGGAGGTATCACGCATATCCTTGACCCAGCTGGATGTATGTTTAATGCTGTCTATAATGTTGATAGCCTGCTTCAAACAATGCTGCTGACGTTCTACATGAGCATTTAACTCACATGTAGCTACTTATGCCAATCATATTCTAGTCTTCTTGTGACACAGATGTCAGAGTGCGCACATGTGGGTTATTGCCTGATGCAACGCACGCTAGTCTTGTGGGTTTCTTCAAACACATGGCATCCGAATTCTTGTGCCACTAACTGTTTGTGCATGGGTAAGGGCTACATTTAGCAATTTGAGTGCTAACTACTGTGGTAGGAAGTGCCATATAAAGTTGTAATTAGGCCCTTTGAGTGCCTCAATTTGCTCACTGCTGGTTATATCTTCAAAAATGTGAGAAATGTCGAGACCAACTCCATTTTCAAAATTATTTGGAAATACGGATTGTGTGTACACAGGGTTCGATGGTGGATGCGCTAACTCGTCAGCAGTGTTAAGAGAAACCACCAACATTTGGAGATTGTATCAACTCTCTTTAATCACATCTACCACAGGTTACACAGCCACCTCTGAATCAGCTACTATCCAACTGATCCACGGTTGCCCTGGACACCCACATTTCCACATGATGCCCAATAACTCCATACGTTACACCAGAGTTAAAGGGGCAGAGGCAGGTTACAACAAGTTTGATGAATCTGTGTGGTAGAAGGCACAGTAACATGCAAAATCATTCCTAGCACCTGTGTCTTACAGCTGGGAATTTTGTACTCTCAAGCGCTGTCACAGATGTTTTTTGTAATCTACAGGTGAACATGTCAAATCCTAGCACAGGCAGCTCTGTCAGCCATCTTCCAGGGGTCGCTGCATTGACTGGCCACAAACCAGGCACCATTAACTCGATATATATTCGGAATAAGGAGGATTCATTCCAGGCAGTAGCCTCACAATGAATCTCAGAACCTTATTTGGCACTGTACAGCAGATAGACCCTGCAGTGCAGGCGGTGGCTGTTTTCCTAGATGCCTAAAAGGAATTTGACTATGTTGAATGGGTCTTCATGATTGAGGTGCTTTGCAGCATAGGGGTTATTGAGGTATTTTTCCAACTGGTACAGACCCTTTATGCCACTCCAACTGCTCGAGTGAGAATCAATGGGGGCATCTCCGATTCAATATCAATTACCTGGGGCATTAGGCAAGGCTGCCCACTATTGTCCTTGCTATATGCGTTCTTTTCAGAGCCACTGAAATGTGCTTTGCGCAAATACCATAGTCATAGGTGTGTTCACTTCCCAGGCTACAACTTAATATTGTCCACTTACACAGATGACACCTTGTCATATATCGAGACCCATTTCATAAACTAACACCCGTGCTCCGTGCGGTCACGTGGTTTGGCGGTCTCTCAGATTTGAGGATTAATTTGGACAAGTCTAAAGTGTTCCCTTTGACCCCGGTCATGACTCGAATACCATTCGACTTTCCCCTTAAATGGGAAACAGACAGTACGTTACTTGGGAATACAAACTCACAAAAAACCCTGCAATTGTCATGTCCGATAATTAAGGAAGAGCTATGCAAAAACTAATCGAAACAGTAGAACGTTGAGTTAAGCTCAGCTCTCCCTAGTAGGACGTATTGCCATTATTAAAACGGTGGTACGCCCAAGGTTTCGGTTCCTTTTTTAGAATATTCCCATGTTACTGCCATGATCCGTGTTTTCCAATCTATGGTCACTTCTGGTCCGAATGACATGGGTGGGAAAACAACCCAGAGTTCAGTGGCAGGTGCTAACATTGTCAAATGACAAAGGGGGGACTTAACGTCCCAAATTTGGAGGCTTATTACAGGGCAGCACATTCAATGTCTGCATATTCTTGGCTCCACTGTCTTCCCGACTTGCCACACATATGTACAGCGAGACATGTCAGCACCCTATCCCTCTGCCTTATCAAATATTCCTGTCCCCAAAACAATGTCATGGTGTATTTAACTCTCTGAACAGCACTACAAATGCATCGTATAGTCTCATGACTAAACAGGCACTTCCTTTACTATACTCGCCTCACATAAAAATATGAATGGTGTGCTTGGGTTCCACTAGGCCGGGACAAAGGAGCAATAGCAGCACTTCATAAACTAGGCATTTAAAATTTGGGAGATCTTTTTCATGGGGGTGTGATGCGATCTTGGGAATCAATTATAAAACAAGTGGAGGAACCTATGCCACGTATGCAATATCAATATTGCAGAGCACAGCATGCTACGTGTGATCTCCTGGGAGAAGAGTTGCTAGAACCGCCTGACATGCTAGCACTCTACACAGAGATAGGATACGCACAGCAAATTAGTAGCCAGGCTACATCCATACACCCAGGAGGCACGCAGACCAGGAGTAACAAAGATTGGAAATGCAAAGGGACCTAAACATAGTTTTAACAGATACCCAATGGTGGTACTGCTGCTCCATGACCCTTTCCATATCTCTTAATGGGAGACACAGATTCATTCATTTCAAATATATAAATCTGGTATACTATATACCCATTAGACTGTTTAAATACGGACTACACACTACAGCCGACTATCCAAGATGTTGCGAGGGGGAGGTGGGCTTTCTTCACATGGCATGGATCTGCCCTGGGGTCCAATGGTTCTGGGTCTGTATTTTTGCAGAGCTGGCAGACATAGTAGGAGTCCAACTGGTGGTCACACCACGATTTCAAATCCTTGGCTATGACAGGGACGTGGAAAAGGGAGTTAGGCATCTGGTGGCTATGGGCATTTTCCTTGCGAAAGTTGCTATAAAATGGGATCATGGCCCACTACCTACCTTAAAAGAATGGCATGCTGATATGACATATGGCAACACCCAGATAGATGCTTATAACGAGTTAATCCCACTGCAGAATCGCCCAAAAAGTTACTGGGGACCATATCAAACCTAGTTAATTGGCAAGGAGACGGAGAGCCTGAGGGTGAACAATAGCACAATTACACTGTGAATTAAAATGCACATGATGGTTCCTCAAATCATGCCACATGACCTAATTTACCTGAAGTGCATAGGGGGCAATGCCTAAGGATGTATTACGAAGACTCATGCGTGTCATAACTAGTTACATCAGTAAATGTGTGGCCTGGATATGTGACTACAGACGGACTGTAGTTTTGTTTCACGGGAATATGTTACCATAATGTTTATACTTCTGGTCAACAAATGGTTTGATATGATAACTGTTGCACGTTTTGTTGTTGTATATTGCAGAAAATCGTAAATAAATATTTTGAAAAAACTTCAGATACAGGGATTTGAAACAAAAGCATTTGACAAGATATGTTTAAAAGTAAGTGGCTCCACATTAGCTGTTCAGTTGAAATGACATGCTTTGTGTCCTGGATAACCAATGGTAAACAACAATAGCCACCCGTCATTTAGTCCGTGTAACAAACATAATGTCTGGGACATTATGTTGCAGCAATAGCAGGGAGGGCAGGAAGATATGCTTTTTCTCCTCCAGCTAGAGAATGACTGAAATGAAGTGTCCCATAACTTCCTTGTTCAAGATCAATTTTTTACATTACCAGGCCCGACCCTGGCAGGATATGGCCTACTTTGAGCACTGCTATTAAGCATTTATTACTTAAACTTAGCAGGAATCTGCATTCGTATTAGGAATGGCCAGTGTCTGCAGGATGAACAAAAGGGAGTTCTTGCTTTTCCTGGGTATCTGGAGGACAAAGAATGCCATCAGTGCTTGCATTGCCATACACCCAACCCAAAACAGACCTCACAGTTCTATTGAAAAAATAAACAGATGTAAAACTAATATAATAGATTATACAAGAATGAAACTTACAGAGGAAACCATCCCACCCGCTCAATGGCGACCCTTTCCTTCCACCTCCAAAGGGCCTTTTCAGTCTTTTCGAGAGGACTACATCTGTGTGAAGAGCTCCCATCAGAGAAATGGGGGGCAGCTATACCTCTGCACTAACAAAATAAAATCATCAAGAAGCCAGTATAAGCTTCAGTGAAACACCCAAACCATCAGTATGGATATTGCACTGAGATAATTATCACTTCCTTTATTACTGATAACCCACCATATTCTACTCAGTAATAAATAAATACAAAACAAACGACGATCCCTTGAAGCTTTGCCCTGAAAAGACTAAACATTTCATGAAGGTCTAGGAACCCCAATTAATAGAACTATTTATTCACAAAAGAAGGGGCGTGGGTGATTGGAATTTCTGTTCAAACAAACTCCAGTTCCCTGGTATAGCTCGCTTTGGGTACATGTACAGTATCAAAACTCCACTCAGCATGTGGGTCACTGAAACATCGCAGCTTTAACAAAAAAAAAAAAAGGGCTGTACCTCATCTTGTTCTGCAGATGTTTTCAAGATTTGGGCAGAAGAGAGTCAGCATTATAAAATATCTGACAAAAAGCTGGAAGTCACTATTCGTATGTAGTTGGAACTTTTTCTTCCAGGGTGTCGGGAAAGTTGGGTACATGAAGTCATACATCAAACTTGGGTCTTTTGGGTACATAAAATGGCAGTTTCTAGCAAATAAATTATTCTGATGTATGTAGTTCACTTCTGCACTGAGAAGTCTGCCATGGCGTCCGTCCCCTTTGTCTCTGCCCTCATACCCATTTATCCTAGCGGCACCACGATCCCCTCTCCAGGTCTGCTGGTGTGTATTTCAGGAGGGTCTTGCTCTCTGGTAGGCTGTTCCTCTTCTGATCGAGTTAGGTTCCTAATCAGTAGATGCCATATGTAGGCTCTTCGCTATCCCGGTACCGGTCAAGGTATCTCAGTGGCTGACCATGGGGAAACTTGACTTGAGGCGGGTGATAGACAGGTGGGTGCTCAAACTCAAAGATTGGCTCCTTCATATCTGAGGGGAAGAGAAGACAAAAGGCTCATTTCCAAGCATGCACTACACACAAAAGACTCTATAGGTGATCATTTTTGCACATATCAGCCAGTAGATACTTTGTTTCTAAATAGTGATTAAACAGGAATTAATTTGATTAAACAGGGAATTAATGTGCTATATATTATAAAGACCTCCATCGGTTATCCCAAAGCCTACGATTTTTTAAAATTCCTTAGGTCCCTTTTTCCATTCTAACAATTTATGCATTTTTAGCAAGCATGCATTTCTTCTTTTTTTCCCTCAAACCCATGCAATGTTCTTACCTTGCCTTTTCTCACTTTCTTCACTCTCATACTTTCTTATTCACCGCCCCTCCCGCCTGATTTTTAGCCTCCTCACTAAGCTCCATTTCCCCATTCCTCCAATAATATGCTTCCTTATCACACCCACTCCCTTATTCTTACAATAGGATATTTATTTGTGTGCACCCTTTTAATCCAATCCCATAGTTCCTTTTTAGCATCCTTACTTAACATCTGGTGGTATACGTGGGTTACAGACTCCTCCCACTGACATTGGAAAAAGGCCAGACCAGCTGGAGTCATGTTATCTTGGTGCTTCCTGTAGAAATCCAGGGTTTTGAATGTTCTCTTCTGAAGGCTGTGACTGAAGGAACAAAAGTACCACGTCAGCACTGACCATTTCGATCAAATATCAATTCAACTCTAATTGTCCTTGATAACTGCAGCATAGAGCCACACTACCCACAAGATAGCACTGCACAATATCAACCACATAGAGGAATGAACAAGAAGAGATTACACAGACATAATGGTCATCCCTGCCCCCAGCAGCCACCCCATGGACTTTCTCACGCAGAGATTAGTGGCACCAAGAATTTACAATCCCACGGCCTCACCTTCAGGCAGGTGCCCTCAGCTGTACCATGAATGGTCTCATCCACAGATGTGACAACAACCATATAACGGCCAGTCTCCCCTAAAGACAATTGGCCGCGGTTAATTGGTAGCCAGCCTCACCTCAAGGCAGACTGAAGTCAAAATATAGTTTGACCTGACTCGAAATATCTGACTGCAGCAACGTTATGACCAGTTTCATCCAGAGACAGATGACCACAGTCAGGTCATGGATTCGCTCTTCCATACCACCTAGCTCATGGGTTCTCTACCACAAAGACAGCTTCTGCCAATCACCACCCACTTTCTCAACGAAAGAGCGGTAACAGAGCACATGCAGCTGAAACACATTCAAAGTTCAGATTTTCAAATGCTGAAACTCCCTCCCAAAATAAACTGCTAAATATTTTGAAAATGCCTAAAACCCGACTCACTACATAAACCTCCCTTCAATAAATAAAAACTCACAATAAGGACCCAAAAGTCAAAGATCACAGGGATCACAAACCAGGAGATGTGCTCCTTAACACCTCAAAATGTGTACTATGCTTCCCCCCACTGTACTTCACACCACAGCAGCTAAAAATAAGTAGCCATGCTAGTCACATTTAAGTATCCTTCTTTTATTTATTTATGCATTCAGTTAAACCACCTCAAACAGCCACAGCTCAGCAGTATATTATACACAGAGCTCAGTGATATTAAAATAGTACCGCATTCAAAATAACTCTCACAGTGTGCCTATTGGTAGCTCTCTTCTCAGCACTATGGTCCGCCCCGTGTTCAAGGCTTCTAATCAACGCCTAACATGCAGGCACACGTACAGCTCCCTCCTGCATAGCTCCCCACCTCAGTCAGCCTGAATGCTATCAATATTGTGATTTAAGGGTCGGTGGCAGGAGGTATTAGATATCTGTGGGACGTTGAGTTGGGGGGTTTGTGGAACTCTAAAGTTCTAACTGTTGTTGCAATGTGACGTCCCTCAGCCTGTCGTGCGTTCTGAGGTCTACAGTTTCCACTCCACACACAAAGCATCCGCCTCTTGGCGGATAGCACGGACAACAATGTAAAGCGCCGCAGAGTACATTTTTCGTATATTCCACGAGGGAGTTGACATTATGTTTTCTTCAATGAGATGTATGAGGAAGTCACCCACTTCAGACCAGTATTCAGTTAACTCTGGGCCTTGCCACAGAAGATGTAAGAAGTTGGCCTCTAGTGTGCCACATCTGGCACAGCGACCATATGCTTTCAGCTTTTATGCACACAATTTGTGAGGAGTGTAGTACACTCTGGATATAGTTAAAACAAGAACTAGCAAAGCCAATAGGTCTTGCCTATGCAAGCGCTTTTGGCTTTGGCAATGTGTTTAAGCCATATTGTACACTAGAGTGTCTGCTGATCAGCGTGGCTAAAAGTTAGTGGTGTGGAGGAGAAGGGTGTGGAGTGTCAGAGAGTGGAATGGCAAAGAGTGGTGTAGAGTGCTGTACAGTCAAGTGGCAGAGAGTGTCAGTGTAGAGTGGCGTAACGAGGCATAAGCTGTAATGGCATAGAGTAGAGTGGACTTATGTACAGTGCACTGGCGCAGAGTGTTGCAGGCTATAGTAGTCTAGAGTGCAGTAGCATTGAGTGCGGTGCCACAGAATTCAGCGGCGTACAATGCAGCATTGAAGAATCCAGTGGCGCAGATTAGAGTGGTGCATAGAAGAGTGCGTTGGGACGGAGTGGAGTGGCACCGAGTATGGCACAGAATCGACTGACACAGAATAGAGTGGTGCAGAGTGGAGGGACGTAGAGTTGAGTGATGCAAATGGCAGTGGCAGAGAGTAGAGTGGCATGGGATCAAGTGGCATACAGTGCAGAGTTGAGTGGCCTAGAGTGCAGGTGCATAGAGTGGTGCACAGTAGAGTAGCAGAGTGGTGCACAGTAGAGAATAGTAAAGTGCAGTGCAGTGGCACAGAGTGGAGTAATGCAGAGAACAGTGGCGTAGAGTACAATATTGCAGAGCAAAGTGCATAGAGTGGAGTGGTGCAGAGTGGTGTAGAGTGCAGTGGCATAGCATAGATTGTTTCAGAGTGAAGTGGAGAGGTGCAGGATAGAGTTCAATTGCATAGTGAAAGAGTGTAATGGCAAAGTGGTGCAGAGTGCAGTGGCATAGATTGCTGTCATAGATTAGAGTGGTGAATAGTGGATTGGCATAGAGTGTAGTGGCATACCCTGCAATGGTGTAGAAGGCTGTGTTGCAGATTGGCCTATAGTTCAGTGGCACAGAGTGGAGTTGTGCAGAGTAGTTTGGTGTGACCTTGACATGGTGTGGTGTAGTGTGCATTGGCACAGAGTAGAGTGGTACAAGGGAGAGTAGAGACGTGTAGCATGCAGTAGAGTAGAGTGCAGTTGAGTGGTGTAAAGTGGAGTGGTGCAGAGTAGAATGCAGTGGCGTGGAATGCTGCAGAGTAGACTGGAGTATTCATTGTGTGGTAGTACACTGCCATTACAGACAACACATTTTCAACTGAAATGACCCATTACGTTTGCACAGACACCCATTTCTACTCATGAAACTTTACAGAGCACAGACAAAAATGTGTGGAAATTACATCACCTAGTGTAATGTTTTGTTTTGATCATACTAAGGTATCTGTTTCCAACACACTTCAGAAATAACAAGCACTGGCGTTGGCACTCGAGTGCGGGTGAGTGACAGGAGGGTAAGGTTAAAAAAGCGCTATGAAGCGGTCAGAGTGGGCTGCTTCGTAGTGCTTTTTTTTACTGCCGCAGAGGAAGGAGGAGAAAAAAGAGAGGGAGAAAGATATTGGGGGGTGGGGGGGAAAGGGATGGAAGGGGACAACAGGGATCGACTGACAAAAATTGGATCCACACTGATTTAAAATGTTGGGTTGGGCGAGGGAGAATCTATGCCTAAGTAGATGTGTAATTTTTTCATAGAAATCCCGGATTTTGGGTAGGGCCCATTCATCACGTGCCATGCCACTGCCATGCAAATATTGGTGGGCACCTTTCGCAGTATGCAAATTTGGCAGTGTTCCAATGTTGCAAACCTTCGTTTTCAGACCCCTCATATTGTCATCTTTCACTTGCGCTGCATCCGGTCCTAAAGTGCCCAGTTTCAGGAAGTGGTATATCACGAGCAGCACTCACTTATCGAGGGAGTGACTTCACCACAGGATTATAATATTAATAAAACATGTACAAGGGGTCTCTAAAGCATGCACTTACCTAAAATGGCATCACACTGACTCAGCAGAAAAAATGGCATGTTGATGAAAACAGTTATCTGTGACACTTAGTTCTCATAAGTCAAGGACCGTGCAGACAGCAGGCGCCCAGCAGAGCGGCTACCAGAGAACCAAAGTTGAGAAAAAACAAACCATGGCCACTACCACGACTGCCTCACCTCTAACTCCACAGCCCAGCAGCCTACTAGAAGTCAAAAGAAGAAAATAGTATCTCAATCACATTGGGAGCAGCGGACGGGCACTGAATAAATTGAATCAATCAGTGCTTGGTCCCTGCTCCTCAGGCAGGAATGGAAATGATGATATGGCCACCACTGACCAATTACGCGGCTGTAAAGAATAGAGCCAAGCAAACCAACAAATGGTAAACAACGGGCGCCTCTCTAGCAATACACATGCGCTAGCGCATGCATTTGTGGGCTCGACACTAACAAGAAATGTGCTTCATTTGTGTTCCTAATTCTGATATACTCTGAAATACTTACACAGTTTATTTAAATGTTGGTGTGTGCTATAAAAAAACTCTTTCCTACCCAGTGTCCACACATGATTATCACATAAATACTCTCACTTTGAAGTCAAAGAAACAAACGTAAAAAAGTGCCCTCGGAAGACGGCACTTGGTATTTGACCTTGGTCTCTGAATGCACAGCAATTGTGTTGAGATGAAAACAAGATTTACAGACCTATTTATAGAAACTGAGCTCTCAGAAGGTATACTGTAAATATGTTTTGGGCAGGTAAGGTACAAACTAAAACTGGATAGACTAAAACAAAGCCAGCAAATGGTAAGCAAGATAATTCGAGTTACAAACCACTAAGCCAATGGCAAGCAACGCAGAGAATGCATTCCTAGGTCAACTTTCTAAAAGTCTTCCAGAGGTCTTTAGCAAACCAGACAGTTGAGCTGTCTGGTAGGCTGCGACCTAATGAATGAGACAACCTGCGCAGGGAGACAGCACCCCTACTTGACCTCAGCAGTATGCCTATTCCTTGTCCATAACCGTTCTCCCTAGGTGTAGGTATCTTGGTATTCTCGCCCAGGAAGTTGATGCATGGTTTTCGGCTTGCATCAACATTTGCAGATTCACCACAAGGTGTCTGACTGTAGGGGAAACCAAGAACATTGTCAGGGTTTGGGATGGTTGAAATATACTCTTATGAACGTAGCTCCACTGTAAAGAAATGGCTCCCTGTTGCAGTTACCCCCCACTTTTTGCCTGATACTGATGCTGACTTGACTGAGAAGTGTGCTGGGACCCTGCTAACCAGGCCCCAGCACCAGTGTTCTTTCACCTAAAATGTACCATTGTTTCCACAATTGGCACAACCCTGGCACCTAGGTAAGTCTCTTGTAACTGGTACCCCTGGTACCAAGGGCCCTGATGCCAGGGAAGGTCTCTAAGGGCTGCAGGATGTCTTATGCCACCCTAGGGACCCCTCACTCAGCACAGACACACTGCTTACCAGCTTGTGTGTGCTGGTGGGGAGAAAATGACTAAGTCGACATGGCACTCCCCTCAGGGTGCCATGCCAACCTCACACTGCCTATGGCATAGGTAAGTCACCCCTCTAGCAGGCCTTACAGCCCTAAGGCAGGGTGCACTATACCACAGGTGAGGGCATAGGTGAATGAGCACTATGCCCCTACAGTGTCTAAGCAAAACATTAGACATTGTAAGTGCAGGGTAGCCATAAGAATATATGGTCTGGGAGTCTGTCAAAAACGAACTCCACAGCTCCATAATGGCTACACTGAATACTGGGAAGTTTGGTATCAAACTTCTCAGAAAAATAAACCCACACTGATGCCAGTGTTGGATTTATAAAAAAAATGCACACAGAGTGCATCTTAGAGATGCCCCCTGTATTTTACCCAATTGTTCAGTGCAGGACTGACTGGTCTGTGCCAGCCTGCTGCTGAGAGACGAGTTTCTGACCCCATGTGGTGAGAGCCTGTGCTCTCTGAGGACAGAAACAAAGCCTGCTCTGGGTGGAGGTGCTTCACACCTCCCCCCTGCAGGAACTGTAACACCTAGCAGTGAGCTTCAAAGGCTCAAGCTTCGTGTTACAATGCCCCAGGGCACTCCAGCTAGTGGAGATGCCCGCCCCCTGGACCCAGCCCCCACTTTTGGCGGCAAGTCCAGGAGAGATAATGAGAAAAACAAGGAGGAGTCACTGGCCAGTCAGGACAGCCCCTAAGGTGTCCTGAGCTGAGGTGACTCTGACTTTTAGAAATCCTCCATCTTGTAGAAGGAGGATTCCCCCAATAGGAATAGGGATGTGCCCCCCTCCCCTCAGGGAGGAGGCACAAAGAGGGTGTACCCACCCTCAAGGACAGTAGCCATTGGCTACTGCCCTCCCAGACCTAAACACACCCCTAAATTCAGTATTTAGGGGATCCCCAGAACCTAGGAAATCAGATTCCTGCAACTTACAAGAAGAAGAGGACTGCTGAGCTGAAAAACCCCTGCAGAAGAAGAAAGAAGACACCAACTGCTTTGGCCCCAGTCCTACCGGCCTGTCTCCTGCCTTCAGAAGAAAACTGCTCCAGCGACGCTTTCCCCAGGACCAGCGACCCCTGAATCCTCAGAGGACTGCCCTGCTTCCAAGAAACCAAGAAACTCCAGAGAACAGTGGCTCTGTTCAACTAAGACTGCAACTTTGTATCCAGAGGAGCAGATTTAAAGACCCCTGCAATCCCCGCAAGAAGCGTGAGACTTGCAACACTGCACCCGGCGACCCCGACTCGACTGGTGAAGAAACAACGCTACAGGGAGGACCCCCAGGCGACTCCGAGACTGTGAGTAACCAAAGTTGTCCCCCCTGAGCCTCCACAGCGACGCCTGCAGAGGGAATCCAGAGGCTCCCCCTGACCGCGACTGCCTGACTCTGAAATCCTGACGCCTGGAAAAGACCCTGCACCCGCAGCCCCCAGGACCTGAAGGATCGGAACTCCAGTGCAGGAGTGACCCCCAGGAGGCCCTCTCCCTTGCCCAGGTGGTGGCTTCCCCGAGGAGCCCCCCCCTTGCCTGTCTGCACCGCTGAAGAGACCCCTTGGTCTCTCATTGAATACAATTGGAAACCTGACGCGTGTTTGCACACTGCACCCAGCCGCCCCCGCGCTGAAGAGGGTGTACTTTTTGTGCTGACTGGTGTCCCCCCCCGGTGCCCTACAAAACCCCCCTGGTCTGCCCTCCGAAGACGTGGGTACTTACCTGCTGGCAGACTGGAACCGGGGCACCCCCTTACCTCCATTGAAGCCTATGTGTTTTGGGCACCTATTTGACCTCTGCACCTGACCGGCCGTGAGCTTCTGGTGTGGTAACTTTGGGGTTGCTCTGAACCCCCAACGGTGGGCTACCTTGGACCCCAATTTGAACCCCGTAGGTGGTTTACTTACCTGCAAGAACTAACATTACTTTACCTCCCCCAGGAACTGTGAAAATTGCACTGTGTCCACTTTTAAAATAGCTATATGTGTTTTATGTAAAAAGTATATATGCTATTGTGATTATTAAAAGTTCCTAAAGTACTTACCTGCAATACCTTTCAAATGAGATATTACATGTAGAATTTGAACCTGTGGTTCTTAAAATAAACTAAGAAAATATATTTTTCTATACAAAACCCTATTGGCCTGGAATTGTCTCTGAGTGTGTGTTCCTCATTTATTGCCTGTGTGTATGTACAACAAATGCTTAACACTACTCCTTTGATAAGCCTACTGCTCGACCACACTACCACAAAATAGAGCATTAGTATTATCTCTTTTTGCCACTATCTTACCTCTAAGGGGAACCCTTGGACTCTGTGCATGCTATTCCTTACTTTGAAATAGCACATACAGAGCTAACTTCCTACATCACTCACTTGCAATCCATAAAAACGCAACCAATCAAAGGAAAAAAGTACTGAAAGGTGTCCTCTGGTCACACAGTTGCCATAACCAACTCAGAGAGAGTTGACAGACAAAAAGAGCACACAACAATCTTTGAAACTCCCCAACAACAACTGAAATAACAATAAATATACGAAGAGTTGGATACATTGACAAACTTCAAAGACAATGATGATTATGTAATACATGTCAAATAAACTTGCATGATGAATGAAATATACCACATTTTAGATACAATGGTCTGAAATGTTCCAAAGTACTAATTCTAAGGGCCACTAAGCTTGCCAACTTTTTACTCAACATCACCAATCGGAAACAAAATACAACACATCACAATGTTCCATAACACAGCATCAATTGACCTGCAAAAGGGATTAACTTAACATATCAACTGACCCAGCCTTACTGCTGGAATACACCTGATAACAATGCAACATGCTCTCTTCCTAAATGTTATGCATCAATATCACCTCACAAAATTTAAATTTAACATATATGCCCACCCATTTCTCCAACAAAACCAGAGCAGTAATGGAAAACATAGCCATGCACACATCCGAGGGTGTTAATTTCACAAAGAAATATATCCCAGTAACCTGGAGAATTGTTCATACCTATTACTATAGAAACATTAGAGAACGTCTTTGCTAAACCATCAAGAGACAATCCCACCATGATTAGCTAAAGAACATTAATGCCCTCTGCCCTCCAGAGGTATAAATCATGAAGTCCTCTCTAAAGCATTGCTCTCATACAGAGTGACGTCCAGTGGGCCATTTTCGCACTCCTATAATGACAGCTAATGCTGGACAACTTGCAGGTCCATCACACCCTCCAGGTAATCCCCCACAAGATTCTGGCAAAATATGTTGTTGACAATAATCTCCTAAATTTCCAATCTGGTTCTGATGTGGACCACAGACAACATGCTTCATCTCTTCGATGAGGCAAACACACGTTCTGATCCTTTTTAACTTATCAGTGGCCTTTGATACTGCTGACCACAAAGCCCTCCTAACAGCCCTAACCAACACTGTGGAAACTGAAGGAACAGGGCTTAAGTGGTGTAAATCCTATCTTTCTGACAGTTCCCAATGCATCCATTTGGTAATTATCTCTCATAGCCAAATAAATTCCTTTTTGGAGTCCCTCAATGCTCCATCTGTGCCTTTTTAATTTCCATCTTTACATGAAACTACTTAACGTGTCTTAACATAACAAGTAACCTCCTTCCTACAATGTGCATATGACATCTAATTATAAATAAAGACTGAATGCTCAACACTCCTTAAGGGCTCTCCCATAACACATGCCAAGATGTACCCACTGACGGGATGAATTTACTTAAAGATGTTGGCAAAACAAATCATCCAAAATCCTTCAATATTCCTTTGGAAAAAAACAAAAAATGAAGTGCCACAGCTCACCTAACTCATCACAAAAACAACATATAGGTGAAGATGCTTCAACATAGCTCTAATTCAACAAAACATAATATTATTACCCTACTCAGAATTCATTTTATTAGCTTTTTCCAGATAAAAGTATTTCTCAACCCTGACGGGACTTCAACCTGAAAATTGCATCAAATCTCAGCAGTGAGAGCTTTATTAGCCTAGCTCTCTTAGAGGTATGACATTTGAAGACAAGGCATATCAGTTGCCTCATTATCAGTGCGCCAGTTAAGGGCTCTAGCCACATTGTGAGCTCACTGGAAAGAGCGCTGCCTGCATGTTTTAATGGACTGAGATTCTGGATGCAGCAGACACTTAAACAATTGCCAATTCTCTGAGGCATGGGCCGAACTAACCAGGGCTTTGGTCGGGTGTCATCTCTGAAATCGATTCTCCGCTCTTGTTTGAAGAGTATGAAGATGTGACGATGAAAACCAGTTCCTTTTGCTGGGAATGGGGGAAAATAGTGGCAAACCTCCTCTCCGGACAACACCTGATTCTCAGGAATGTTTCCCCTGGAGGAAAAAGTAAAGATCATGAGACTTTAGCAGCTACAAATAACAGAAGCCAGAGCCCAAGCAAAGAAATTACATTCATGTAAACATGACCTCTCTCTCAGGCAAGGCTAGACAGTATAGACAAGCTAGATTAAAGCTCATGTGTTATACATGCACTTCCCTGCCAACAATATTCACATGAGTCAAGGCACATAACCACCCTCACCCGAAGACAAATACATAAACACCACCCAGATCAGTACTCACAGAAGCCAGTGCACATATTCTGCATTTGTCTCTTGTAGGTGGCCGTCTGCATAAAAAAAACACACAAAACAAAAGCAGCTTAAAACAAAACAGAAGCAGACAGTCCGTGTGTGGCACAGAGCTCAAGGATATGAACTAAGAAAGGGTTTCCTGTGTCAGCCCATCTCTGAACAAGTATGGTGCTTCCTCTCTACTGTGATAGGAAATGTTATTGCTTAATTTTGTTAAGAATGGTAGGTATGGTGTGACGGCCTTTTGTAAATAACTCTCCACTTTGTAACATTTATTTTATAAACCTAAATAGATTTGCACATTTTCCTGAAAGACTTTACACATTTTGAAAATGTCCTGTGACCTTAAAATAACCAACTTATTTTTTTTCTCAAAATAACCATGTCCATGATAAGATCTATGCATTTTTTTTAAACAAATGATGTGCATTGTTAAAGGATCTGCCCATTTTCGCACAGACATTTGTCAAATTTGTGCACTTTTTCAGAAGAATTGCATGCTATTTGAAAAGAAAGGCAAAATCTGCCTGCACCAAGTGGATAGATAGAAACCGATGGGGAGGGATAAACCGAGACACTGGCATTTATGGAGAAGAGGGTAGGAAAGATGTCACTACCAATGGGAGGGAGTCGGTATCATGCCAATCATGACGAGGAATTTTGGTACTGGTGAGGAGGGGGTAGAAATGCAGAAATTAACAGGGACGGAGACAACTGATCCTTGCACTGAAAGCGCTGCTGGTTGAAACACTAATGATTGTAATGAGAGAGGAGGTGGAATGGACCCTGCTTTGGCTTAAGGTAAAGAAGGTTAAAAACAGACCCACAGTCTGATCAGGAAAGTGGCACTAAAGTGGCGGTGATGTCGAAATAACAGCGGTATTATTCAAGGCAGGAGTAGGTGACTCCCTCCAATGCTAACACAGAGTGCGGACAAATGATTCAGTATAAAGGAAGGGGGGTGATGGCAAGAAATATGATGCCACTGATGGAGAGTAGAAATCACCTTGTTCTTATGTTCTGAGTAGAAGGAAACTTCATTAAGGGAACATGTCCCAGTGGGGCGGCAATATAATTAATTATGGCACTAAAGAGGGGAGGAGTAGAAGAAGCCATGGAAATGGAACTGATGGATGTGGAGTAGAAGAAATCCTGTCTTTAGAGAGGTCTGTGTGGAGGGTGGGGGCGGGATTTGGGGAGAAAAGACTCTGACAAAAACAAGTAGCAGAAGGGACCTTGACACCAAGGAGGAGTAGAAGAGACTCTTACTTTAAGGTGGAGGAGATTAGATCTACACAAAGGAAAAGCTGTGGCACTAGCAGAGAAGGACAGAAGAGACCAGTGCACTAGTAAGGCTGACATAAAAGGTATCATGGGTACAAAAAAGTAGAGGGTGCTTTGGGACCAGAGTACAAAGGACCCTAACTCTATCTGGATGGCGAGGAGCGGAAGGGATCACAGGTTGTAAAGCGAGACAGTAGTAAAAGAGACCCAGCATTAAAAAATCAGAGAGAAGACAAGATTAATGAAGTCAAATGGTAAAAGGAAAAGTGAATTTGGTGCGTGAAAGAGGGGAACAAAACATTAAAACTGAAGAACAGTGCATTTCAGAGCGACTTCTATAAAGGGGTAGGGCGAACTATTACCTAACTGCATTTTATTATATACCATATTGTGTGCTGCCAGTTAAATGTTATCCAAATGAGACAATAACACACACATGGACATATCTACACGCATAGATACGTACATTTGTATATCTGTACACAATGGTTAGATTGGTTAGAAGGTTTCAGGGTGTTTAAGTGCAGTGGCTGTGAGTGCTGAATAAACATGTGAATGTCACAACATCTAGGCTCATAAGTGAAGATGCGGTAAGTGAAGTAACCCTCTGAAGGATCATCACAGACATCTATTAGTGGGAGAGAATACAGGGGAGAGCTATGGAACCAAAGGCAAGAGTGTGTGAGAGCAGCAGCTGGGGGTTGGGTTGTGTATGGAAGTGTGTAGAGATATGTACAGCAGACATGTTAAGTCTATACGTACATGCCAAAAAAGAGGGCAGGGGGAATAGTGAATTTCCACATGTAGGGCATGAACGGAGTTCCTCTCTCCCTCCAAGTAGATGTTACACTGCTTACAAACATGTTAACAGTCAACATGCTTCACAATTCTGCTAGTATATACAGACCTGGGTTAGTGAGTAGCAGTGTCCATAGAGAGCCTTTATCTGCATCAAATGTCACCTGTGGAGGATTCAGCGCCTAGTGGGAAGAGAATGAAAAGGGACAACATGGGCAAAATAATCCCTCGTTTACTTAGGAAGCAAGGCAATAAGATAGGGAATTTACTGATCTGATGAAAGAAAAAGGTTACTAATATAAAGAGACATCACAAGCAAGATACGTCTTGTGGCTTTAAGACAGAGTTGCTTGCTGTTGGCTTTGAGGGTTGATAGTAGTGCTGCTAGCTTTAGTGCTATGATGAAAGTTCTATACAATGCTGAAATCCCAGGGCTTGCTGGAAGAGGTGTGCACATCTATCCTCTCAATGGCAGTCCTGTTTACTGTTAGCCCTAAAGCTCAATGGCAATCTTATATGCTTCAGGGATATTGCTGCTTGCTGCTCTAAGGGGGCTAGATTGCAGTGCTATCTGCTGTGGCTCCAAGTGTGTTGTTGATATGTTCTTAACCTTCTTGTCTTTTTCACCCCTGGTTGCATGGTGGAAGTACTCCTCTTACCTTCATGCATCCTGCTTACCTTTTGTTGCCATTTTCCTTTGAAAAGTAGAAAAAAGGACAAAGATTGGCAAAAGCAAATAGGTCTCGCGTATGCAAGAGCTATTGGCTCTGTCAATGTTTTGTTTAGCATGTTGTACAGAAGTGTTGCTGCTGTGCAGCATGGCTAAAGGTAAAGAAAAAAAGGTGCTAAGATGTAGCCAGCCATGACCACATCAGTGTTTGTTTTATTTTCCTTCAGCCATGATGCACAGCTACTGTACAACATGGCTAAAACCAACTGACAAAGCCAATGGCACTTCCATACGCAAGACCTATTGACTTGGACAATGTTAGTTATGCGGGGTTGCACAGCAGTCCTCAAAGCTTGCTCCAGAAACAAAGGTGATTAAATATAGATGGCAAACTAGTTCCATGTCTGGCACCATTCGTCAGTGCTTTTTAACCAACAAAGCATTGTATATTGATTTTTCAGGTCACGAATATTATGTAGAGAGCCAGAATGTAAGTGCTGGTGACTAGAAAAGAAAAAAAAAAAAAAATGACACGCTTAATGAAATGGAGCATAATGGCAGCTCTAAAATTTGCACTTAATGTTGAGGAGGCATTAAGTGTAAGTAGTAGTACTCGTTTAATATGCTGTTTGTCACTCACCGGCAGATTGAACTTAATGTTCTCCTGCGCCAGCAAATCAAGCACCTCTTCATCATACTGCTACAGGATGGCGCCATCTTTCCCACATACAGTTCACATGCATGCTTCACACCTTGACATCACCGCCATGAAGCAGTGACCAGATCGATGAACACAAAAGGAGGACGGTTGCAAGCAAATGTGGTGGCCATGTCAGAGGAAAGAGCCTCACCCGGAGAATGCTTCCATATAAACATGGTCAACAGGCATTCTGTTTGTTGTAGCTTCTCTGAGTTACTTCTCTGTGCAGACTTGAACTGTCAAATGTGATGTAAACTAGCGTAACTAGAAATAGGTCTGTGATATACTTCATGCTTTCAACACTATTAACCAATGAACAATGCAATCAAAGGCTAACGGTTTAGAAATATTGTTTACATGTGATGCAGGCAGCAAGGGGCAAGCAATGAGGTCAAGCGATGACAATGACGATGCAACAAAAAAGTACCTCCAACCAAGTATGCAAAGCAGAAGGATACATATAAAGAAATCAATCAGTACTTGGTCCATGCTCCACACTACAGGAAGTAACACTGAAGAGGAAGTGAACCCAGGACCTGCTGACCTTTGAGAAGCAAGGAAATGAGAGTGAAGTTTAAGTCAACCAATGGTAAGTAAAGAGTGGGCTCTAAGCCCTGTTAAGTTTTTTTTTTTTTTTCTTTCAAAGAACAATAGTCTCAGGCGAATCCTAAAAAGAGCTATGATGCAGCCAGCGCTGGGCATGTCAGTGCTTTTTTTTGTCTAATTTGCGGGAGGAGGTGTGCAACATGGACAACAGGAGGGAGGGTGAGAGAGAGCAGACAATAGGATAGAGGTTGGGAGGCATCTGTACAGTAAAGTTTTGCTTGAGTGCAGAATTTACCTTAAAAAACAAAAGACAAGAGGCATCCGGCAAAACAGGAATGGTTTGTTTTATTACACAGTATGGCTGAGAGAGCAGTTACAGAACCGGAGTCTGAGGACTGTCTCTCAATGTACATTGGTTTGCTGCAGGTGTTTTTACATTTCTCCGAGTACAATAAAACAATAAAAAACATTCCTTTCTTGGTAAAAATGCAAACGGTTGTCATGGAGTCATGAATACAGTTCCAGATAATTAATGCAGGTGAGCCTCGACCTTGCGTAGGCACACAATGGGCCAGTGAGTATGTGTCCAGATGTCTGGCCTGAGGGGGTGCATGGTTGCTGCATGTGCTGTATTCTGTTTGGTTAAGTGTTCCTAACTACATGTGGCATGTAACTTTATGGAGTTTTTGGGAATGCAGGCATCTCTCTGACCATGTGTGGTTTATTAGGGCCAATCTCAGGGGACCAGTGTTGTGTTGCTGTGCCTATCTGTAGGATCTGATCTCTAAGTTTTTAGGTTTGTGCGTTTGGCTGCCGGCTAGGTGTTACCCCACCTGTGACCTGTCAGCCATTAATCTCAGGCATAGATCTCAAAGTCTGCCAGACCACGTACCGGGGTTGACAGAGCGTTCATGAAGGCGGAATCTAAAAATGATTATGCAATTTCGCTTGTGTACATGAATGAATTGCTGTGTGCATCAACATCAATTAATCCAATATTAACATTCCTCCCTTGTAAGGAAATGCCTCCTTGGCATGGTTACCCCCTGACTTTTTGCCTTTGCTGATGCTATGCTTTGAATTGAAAGTGTGCTGAGGCCTGCTAACTAGGCCCCAGCACCAGTGTTCTTTCCCTAACCTGTACTTTTGTTTTCACAATTGGCACACCCTGGCATCCAGGTAAGTCCCTTGTAACTGGTACCCCTGGTACCAAGGGTCCTGATGCCAGGGAAGGTCTATAAGGGCTGCAGCATATCTTATGCCACCCTGGGGACCCCTCACTCAGCACAGACACACTGCTTGCCAGCTTGTGAGGACAAAACGAGTAAGTCAACATGGCACTCCCCTCAGGGTGCCATGCCAACCTCACACTGCCTATGCAGTATAGATAAGTCACCCCTCTAGCAGGCCTTACAGCCCTAAGGTAGGGTGCACTATACCATGGGTGAGGGCACCAGCGCATAAGCACTGTGCCCCTACAGTGTCTAAGCCAAACCTTAGACATTGTAAGTGCAGGGTAGCCATAAGAATATATGGTATGGGAGTCTGTCAAACACGAACTCCACAGCACCATAATGGCTACACTGAAAACTGGGAAGTTTGGTATCAAACTTCTCAGCACAATAAATGCACACTGATGCCAGTGTACACTTTATTGTAAAATACACCCCAGAGGGCACCTTAGAGGTGCCCCCTGAAACCTTAACCAACTACCTGTGTAGGCTGACTGGTTTTAGCAGCCTGCCACACTCGAGACATGTTGCTGGCCACATGGGGAGAGTGCCTTTGTCACTCTGTGGCTAGTAACAAAGCCTGCACTGGGTGGAGATGCTATCACCTCCCCCAGACAGGAGCTGTAACACCTGGCGGTGAGCCTCAAAGGCTCACCCCCTTTGTTCCAGCACCACAGGGCATTCCAGCTAGTGGAGTTGCCTGCCCCCTCCGGCCACGGGCCCACTTTTGGCGGCAAGGCCGGAGGAGATAATGAGAAAAACAAGGAGGAGTCACTGACCAGTCAGGACAGCCCCCAAGGCAACCTGAGCTGAAGTGACTCTGACTTTTAGGAATCCTCCATCTTGCAGATGGAGGATCCCCCCAATAGGGATAGGAATGTGACCCCCTCCCCTTGGGAGGAGGCACAAAGAGGGTGTAGCCACCCTCAGGGCTAGTAGCCATTAACTACTGCCCTCCCTGACCTAAACACACCCCTAAATTCTGTATTTAGGGGCTCCCCTGAACCTAGGAAATCAGATTCCTGCAATTTAAGAAGAAGAGGACTGCTGAGCTGAAAAACCCTGCAGAGAAGACGGAGACACCAACTGCTTTGGCCCCAGCCCTACCGGCCTGTCTCCCCCCCTTCGGAAGAAAACTGCTCCAGCAATGCTTTCCCCAGGACCAGCGACCTCTGAATCCTCAGAGGACTGCCCTGCTCTAAAAAGACCAAGAAACTCCCGAGAACAGCGGCCCTGTTCAACAAAGACTGCAACTTTGTTTCCAGAGGAGCAGCTTTAAAGACCCCTGCAATCCCCGCCAGAAGCATGAGACTTGCAACACTGCACCCGGCGACCCCGACTCGACTGGTGGAGAAACAACACCCCAGGGAGGACCCTTCGGCGACTCTGAGACTGTGAGTAACCAAAGTTGTCCCCCCTGAGCACCCACAGCGACACCTGCAGAGGGAATCCCGAGGCTCCCCCTGACCGCGACTGCCTGACTCTAAGATCCCGACGCCTGGAAAAGACACAGCACCCGCAGCCCCCAGGACCTGAAGGATCGGAACTCCAGTGCAGGAGTGACCCCCAGGAGGCCCTCTCCCTTGCCCAGGTGGTGGCTAACCCGAGGAGCCCCCCCCCTTGCCTGCCTGCATCGCTGAAGAGACCCCTTGGTCTCCCATTGAAACCAACGACAAACCCGACGTGTGTTGGCACACTGCACCCGGCCGCCCCTGTGCTGCTGAGGGTGTACTTTCTGTGTTAACTTGTGTCCCCCCCGGTGCCCTACAAAACCCCCCTGGTCTGCCCTCCGAAGACACGGGTACTTACCTGCTGGCAGACTGGAACCGGGGCACCCCCTTCTCCATTGAAGCCTATGCGTTTTGGGCACCACTTTGAACTCTGCACCTGACCGTCCCTGAGCTGCTGGTGTGGTAACTTTGGAGTTGCTCTGAACCCCCAACGATGGGCTACCTTGGACCCAAATCTGAACCCCGTAGGTGGTTTACTTACCTGCAAAAACTAACAATAACTTACCTCCCCAGGAACTGTTGAAAATTGCACTGTGTCCACTTTTAAAATAGCTATATATGTTTTATGTAAAAAGTATATATGCTATTGTGATTATTCAAAGTTCCTAAAGTACTTACCTGCAATACCTTTCAAATGAGATATTACATGTAGAATTTGAACCTGTGGTTCTTAAAATAAACTAAGAAAATATATTTTTCTATACAAAAACCTTTTGGCCTGGAATTGTCTCTGAGTGTGTGTTCCTCATTTATTGCCTGTGTGTATGTACAACACATGCTTAACACTACTCCTTTGATAAGCCTACTGCTCGACCACACTACCACAAAATAGAGCATTAGTATTATCTCTTTTTGCCACTATCTTACCTCTAAGGGGAACCCTTGGACTCTGTGCATACTATTCCTTACTTTGAAATAGTGCATACAGAGCCAACTTCCTACATCCCTCTAGTTGAGTTTTCAACTACACCATCAAACCCACCCGTCATGACAGTCACATTGTTGGGGGTTGGCTGTCCCACTTCCCTAACTACTTGTACTCTACCCATTTCAGGGACTGTTTTTACAGCAGGAAACCTCTACCTACAGGAAACCACACAATAACAGTAACACAATGAAAACGGGCAACAATGGCATGCAGAGACTAGTCCACCCACTGAGGGAGCAAGGAGAACCAGTTCATGAACCACCCCTGCTTAGGGTCACCTCCCTCTTCACCCATGTCTTTCTGTTGTTGGTGCAATGCTTGAATGGCAAGAGTCAGAGTTGCATTATTCATGTCATTGTCAGGTATGAAAGTACAGCAGGATACACCGATCTTCGTGCAAACCCCACCCTCCATTGTGGTTATCATGTCCAACACATACCGATGCTGCATCACCATGAGGCGGATGGCTATCAGTTCTTCATATATTGTATTAAGGCCGAGCTCAGTACTGTTCATCATTTTGAGCATTTCCCACCGATTTATTTGCAACCAACAGGCATTTGCTTTCATCTGAAAGATTGAGAAGAGTATGGACCCTCCAGCCATTACTTGGGTGTCGGTGAACAGTCTGAATTCCTCAGAAATGTCCTTTTTCTGGTCCCAGACAAAATAATCAGCCATTTTTTTCTCTTGAGTCTGATGCAACAGAGTCGTTTTATGTCAACATCAGGACACTGCGCGCTCTACGGGCGACGTAAATGCAAAAACCCAGTTCTTATGCAGGGTCATAATTCATGCATTGTGTTTCTCTTCAGTATGTTAACCTTTTGTATTGCAGAACTTTTACCTTGAAAAGCTGTTAATGCTGTTTGTAATGTATAGTTCATTTGCAAGGCTTTGCCGCAGGCTTACAGGGTGTGGTTAGGGAGTGGTCCCTATTCTAAGACTTTTAGAAGCCTTTCCTGCAGCATGGCTGGGTGTGAATCGTGGGCGGGGCTTGGCTCTATTTAAAGGAGCCAGCCCAGCTCCACATGCTCACTATTCAGAGGTCCCAGTGCAGAGCAGCAGCATTTTCCTGAGCTCCCATTCCGGAGGCCTACCTAGGCACCAGGCCTGTCCTCATTTCCTTGGTGATCCTCAATCAGGGTGGTAAGGCGGAGGTCGGATTAGGCCCCAAACTCAGTTTTTAGTGACATTCGAGTTTTGGGTCTAATTCTGAAATCGCATGTGCAATTGTTTTTCCTGGCATTAAACTCTTGGCATTCAGGTCGGCAGTGTGTGCGATCATTTTATGGCATTTGCATTGTGATGTTCGAATCGGCAACAGTGTGCGCGATTCATTCTTGGCATATCTAACTCTTGGCATTCAGGTCGGCAGTGTGCGCGATCATTTCAGGGCATTTGCATCGTGATGTTCGAATCAGCAAGAGTGTGCGCAATTCATTCCTGGCATTAAACTCTTGCCATTTCAGGTCGGCAGGTTGCGTGATTTTTTCCTGGCATTTGCATCGTGATGTTCGAATCGGCAACAGTGTGCGCAGTTCATTCCAGACATTAAAACTGTTGGCATTCAGATCGGCAATGTGCGCGATCATTTCATGACATTTGCATCTTGATGTTCAAATCGGCAACAGTGTGTGCGATTAATTCCTGACATTGAAACCCTGGCATTCAGATCGGCAGGTTGTGCGATCATTTCATGGCTTTTGAATATTGTCGCTTGAATCAGCAACAGTGTGCGCGTACTCTTGAAGTACAGATCGGCAGAGTGCGCGATTATTTCTAGATCTTGAGAACTTTGAAGTACAGTTTGATTATTAATGTGCATAATAATTCCTGAACAACTGAAACTTAAGACTCTTAGAGTGTGACGTTGTAGTGTTATTGATGATTCTAGTACAGTTCATTCACAAAGGAAAAACCATGTGTTGTTTATTATAAAGCAATGACTATTCTAAGAACCAAATGGAGAGTGTTTAATATTCAAAGTGTGAGATAACTCTGGAATGCTCATATGACAGTTTGCATAATCCTTCTTGATTTACAGGTACCCAGATTTCTGAGGCATAGTAATAGTGAAACTCTAGGCCATTCAAGTTCTCAGTATAATGTTATTTGAAAACAAAGCTTATTGAAAGTCATTGTGTTTAATCTTGCAATTGTATTGTTTAACTCTTGCTTCCACAGGTGTCCTTACCTGCTGTTCCCAACCCAAAACCCATTCCCCCACTTGGCCATTCTTTAACTCTGTGATATAATATCTAGTGGAGTTTGGAGCTGCCAAGAGGTGGACATGTTGGGAACATGCGCAAGCCCCAAGGATCTGGTCTCCCTGACATTTTATTCCTTAGGGGGTGCTGGTATAGATGAGGCAGCTCTTCTCCAGGGATGACCCGGGTTGGGGTGTGTACGGTGATGAGGGAGCAAAGGCCATGCCATCCATGGATGAGCTTGGTGTAACCAAACTTGCTACATTGCCAGTAGGTGTCAGTCAGCATGGAGGTGCCATGTTTCATGTACGGAAAGTGCAGTATAGTGCCACAGTTTTCATTTGTGCCCAGAAGAATGGTTCCTTTTCCTCTGGAATATAAAGAACACAGTGCAAGGTTCTGTACAATTAGTTGCCCCTTCCCTTCTAGCCACGTGTACCTATCTACTGCAGTGCCCGAGAGCTCCTGACACACTGTATCTATGCTGTTTATTTATTTGTATTTTTTTTTTTTCCCTACGATACCCATTTCCCTTCGTATCATCGAGGTGGGTGGCTAATCCTACATAGGTACAGATGGAGAAGGCATTTTGCTTTTTAAGGGTTTATCTCTTGGGACAAGTAAAGCCTAACTGCACCTATGGCATGTGGTATCAGCGAACAGACGTAACATGACCCAGCTGATGTCTTGGAACCCTCGATGTTCATGTGCTGATACCAAGCGTTGTATAAAAGGACGCTGTGTAGTGTGTGTGAAATGCTAGTGCTTGGCGCTGTGTAATTAAAGGTGGCATGGGAGAGGTCCCTACGCAAGCGCTGTGGTGGTCTCCATCAGACATGGCCGCTTTTTAGAAATGAATGGATGCAGTATCATCCCTAGTAAACAGAGGATGTATAAATGCATAAAAACACATGACTTATGAAACATTGTAGGCCTTGAGATGATTCAGGTGGAGTTGTCCGTGGTCTTCTGGTGATGGGAGTTTCTTGGTTGAAAACAGTTAGAGCAAAGTCTTTGGAGCAAGGCGTCATTCTGGATACCGTTGGGGGTATGGCTGTGGAAAGTTCTTGGGGCGGTTTGTGACTCTTGATCCTACTGGATGCGAAAGTTCTTTGTGGCAGTTTGTGTTTCTTGATCCTGCTGGGGGTATGCTTGCGGCCACTGAAGGCGATGGTCAGCTGTAGAGGTGTTGCACTTAACGGCTTGACTGCAGACCTGTCGGTCAAGAGCTACTCTTTGTTGTTATAAAATAAAAGAACATTACATCTTTGAATGTTGCCAATTAATCCAAAGGAATTCCTGCATTTCTATGATTTTAGTAAGGCACCAGAAGGTGGCTCAACTAGGAATACCTAGTCTGGAGCAAATGGGTTATTGAACAGTTTTTAACTTTTTATGGGTTGGTGGGCCTCCCCTTTCTGTGCTTGATGAAGAGTGCATCTGTGAGTATGTTTTATGAGGTGGTTCTCATGAGCATGTGAGTAATTTTAATTTTTTAACTCGTGCTCTGTCAGCGTCGACAGCCCTCCAATACCCTAGGTGCATGCATGGAGGGGCTATCAGTGTGGGCAGTGTTTTCTGACCTAATTGTGCATGGGGGATGTATAGCGAGGAGGAGTATAGCACGTAACATTGGTCAGTGAACACGCCCTGAGGTCACATGCGCGCATCTCTATTCCTAGCATGTGGCGGGAACATGACCCTCCCAATTGGCCTCAGGTGTCTTAGATATGCCATTTTCTAGAGGCATCCTTTGGGATAGTTTTGAGCTTCTTTTATTGGGTTTTAGGCATTTCCCTAGACAGTTGTATGATCTGTTCTTTTAACTGCTGAGAACCAGAGAGGCTCGGAGAGTTGTTCCACGGCTCCGTGTGCCTCTGAACTGCGGTGTTCAAAATTGCCCTTATAGCTCCCTTCAATCACTGCGTATGAGGCCTTGTGTGTTGTTGGATTTCTAGGCCTGATGCGGGGTGAGCACAATTTCTGTATTCTACTCTGCTTGAAGCTGTGATGGGTTCTTTGGACTCCCTTTCCTGGCACCCTTCTCTCCCTTGGACCGAAACTTTTTAGGCCTACGGTTCCCAGCTTCTTTTGGAATGTTTTGAGGGAAAGGAAGAGACAAAAAATATCACTGCATTGAGAGTCTGGAGAAAGGCCAAGAACACCTCGAAGTTTGCATGGATTATGACAACAGACTGGGATGGCTAAATGTCCTGACAAGCCCACTTTATCAACTCAATGCCATGCGGTGCTCTGCAATCTGTTGGAAGTCATGTATGTGCAGTGAGGGTTATGAGGACTTCACTAAGTGCACAATAAGCTTGGATCCTGGCACTGAAGAACAGCTTTGAAACTAAAAAAGGGTCCCCATTTGGCAGATGACTGCTGGGGGCACTACTGCTGCTGGGACTACGCAACAGACATTTTGGTCCTGCCTGAGTGTCCAAAAATGGGGACCTTTTGATTTGGTCATTGGAACTCATTCAGATTTGTTTGTGGGTGCAGGTACATGGATGCCTGCTTTTTAAGGACTGGTCGGGGAGCTGCCCTGCCCTCCAGGGGATCCAGGGGATCAGCAGTAGAGTGGGGCCTAGGCTCCCCTCGCGACCCAGAATGGCGAACTCCAGTGAGGACATCCGATGGACAGCCACACAGCAACCCTGAGTTTTTGCCGAATGCAAGTAAAGGTTTAAATCTCTACTGCTGTCTTCGGTGCCTTTCTTTTGAGATTTAGTGCAGTGAATTTTAAGGTGTATGTGAAATGGGTATTTTGCATTGGGGGTATAAAGGTGTATTGCCCATATGGGGTTTGAGCCTTTGCGAAGGCATTGCTTCCCCAAACAGCTACCGCTCCCTGCCGTGACTGTGGCCCCAGCCCTTGTTGGGCTGGGTTCCCTGTTGGTAGTTGCTGATGCCATTCATTGGTCAAACTACCTGACCACTGTTGCGGCGCTGTGGCAGTGGACTGACTTCCCTGCGCCTGAATAGAAGGTGCATTCAGGTTTCCCTGGGTTTGATTTTGCGGTTGAAAATTTTGCACGGCCTGGCCCCAGCCCATTGACTTCTGCTTGTGGTGCGCCTTTAGTTGGCATCTGTCAGCCATATGGCACATTCTGTGCAATAGTAGCATTGTATGGGGTCCGGGTGCTGCTAAACTCCCTGATTTCTATCATTATAGCCATCTTGAGACTTTCTGGGATTTTGCGGTTGAGCGCCCTTCAGAAAGGGTGCCATTTGCACACTTGCAGTCAATGTGGTCCCCTCGAGGGTAGTCCAACTTAGCGGTATCCCTTTGAGCCTGCTCCAGTTTTTCCTTATCCTTTTCCTGTTTCCTTTTGTGAAAAGGCAATATGTGCGCTTGTATCTCCCACCAGAATTTGGTATTGAGCCCAACCACGCTGTCCAAACCACTTTGTATTTCGGTGGGCAGCCCCTTTTTGAGGATGTTGTAAAAGAAGACGAACTGAGGGCCCGTATCGGTCCATGGCTGTCCTCTCTCGTGCCCACACCTTTCTCTCATCCGGTATAGAAAATGTGTTATGGTGTCCTCAGGTTTCATGGTTTCTGCCATCAACCCTGCTACATCTGGGCAGTCAGGGAACATTATCCTCAGGGCCGCCCATATTTGGTGCCTATATGAAGTGAATGCGGCCCGTCATGCTCCGTGTTTGTCAGCGTGATCACTGGGATGCGACCTTCGGGCGAACACTGTTAGTCTGCTATCCAATAATACTGCTTATCAAACTTAACATCACCTATCACTAGGGTTATTCCTGCGGTGTTCAACTCAAAGCATGAGATCATTTCCCAGCCCCATTGAATAATGGCAGCAGTTGGCTGTTAACGCTTCCTCATCTATCTGAGCCCGTGACACATAGATGGTCCCTGATGTGTCCTTCTGTAGTAGCAGGCATATTCTGTTTTTGGGCAGTTCCACAGGTTTTCCTTCAACAGTGGTCCCATCTCCTCAGATAATCCTGCATGTAAGGTAAGTTCCACTTGAGATCTCCCACTCCATGCCGGACGCAGTCTTCTGCAACCGTTATGTACTCTGGTTCTATCATACTGAGGACTTCTCTTGGTCCAGCGAGATAGCAGTTGGCAAAAGGGTCGGGTGAAGATCTCGCCTTCCTCCTGAGTTACTATATCTCTTGGGGTTAGTTAACCTGTCCTGTGTGTTTGGGGGAAAGCAGTGGGCATTGTCGTTGCTGCTCCTCTTATGCGCACGCAAAGGTGGCATATTGGTTCTCCCATGTCTAAGCTGGGTTTGCACCAGGCTGCGTTGGTCCCTAATTTCCTGGTTAGCCCCTCTCTTTCGTTGCTGCTTTAGTGAGGCATGGAGCCCAGTCAAAAACCTCCCTTCTATTTCTACTGCAGCTTCTTTATGGGGCTCTACACCTACCCCACTCTCCTCAGGTGGAGGGTGCGTCGCTCTACTTTCTCACTGGGCTTCCAGGGTGCGAGCGAGCACTCTCTTTCTCCCCTTAGTATGCACCGTTCCTCTGACTCCCATGTAGATTGCCTCCTTCGCTCAGAGCTATGTGCTGTCTTTTAAGTCGGGACCTGCCCTCGAGCTCGCTTTCTGTGGTCTTTTGGGCTGGGACACTTTCCTCACCCTTGCTAGTTGTTTTATTGTCCAGGACTGCTATGAATATTCCTATTACTCGGATGCGCTCACCGGAACCAGCGGAAGTGAGTTTTCTCAGTGCCGCTGGGGTTCAGTGGTCTGAACGCGACAGACAGGGATTGGGAACGCAACTTCGGGGAGCTCTAGCGCTTGGCTAGGTGATACAGTGAGTACAGACCTGTTAGCCGCTCATTTCTAGATCCAACGGCCAGATGTTCAGTAGGGGTTCTTTGGGTTCCCTCGACTGGTGGACCAGTGTACCGTAATAAGGGGAGACAGCAGGCATTGGGGAGAGCACCTCCATTCCCCCATATGATAGGAAAGGTGCAAACGCCTTACTTGCTGACTGTGGGTTAATGTTGTCGGACTGGGCCTCCCTCAAATATGGCCCATAATTCTAGTAATGCTTGGCTTTTGCCCTGTGTATTTTGTTTGTATGTGCGTTCTCGTATGATCAATTATGTTGGTGTTAAAGGTTCACTCTTTTGGGCAGAAGAAAGTGTGCGCCTTGGAGTATGCATGCCATTCATGGCAGAACTTGTCGAACTTTTTAGCCTGTGTGAGGAACTTATTTTGCAGGTGCTCTACAGGCGATTCCATGATAGGTTTGTCAGTCTTTTAGGACATAATTACTCTTTTTGGCCTTTACGTTTTTAAGGGATTTTGAGTTATGTGTGTCTAATTTTTCTGTTTTTTAGAGAATTTTTCGTTTTTACTCTAGGGCGGGGTTATATCTACACAGGGATTACTAGATCTAATCTGTTAGTGGCAAATACATACACAAGGGTATTACTAGATCTAATGTGCTCAATCTTATTCACAGATGCATCAAAATAAACATTTAACAACCATAAACATCAATGTATATGAAGAACCACAACCTAGGAAAAGTGCAACTGTTAACTCAAAACAGACTGAAATCTGGCATCAAAATAGCCAGCTTTACTTTGGTATCAAATAGCAATTTGTAAGAATCAGCAATGTCTTCATGGCACATTAATCAACAAAACACAACACTAAACACTTAAGGTAAAATACAATTACTCAACTATACCGGTGGAGCACATTGGGTCACCAATAAACAGAACACTCAAGACAAACCACAGTCATATTAATTCACCAGCGCCACAATATCAAAACAACACCCTTTCAACTGGCACAAGAAAAGGTGACAACACACAAAAAATAAAGGGAATGGACGTCAGAAATACCTTAGCCCACTCCTAGTGTATGTTATTCTGTGGGCAAGGAAAGCTCTATATAGTGTTTGGGACTATGTGAGCCTTATAATCTTGTTGAAATCAGCTCTAGGGCAAAGGCAAGAATAATTTATGTGAAGAAAGAAAGGAATAATGTCAATAATCAGAGGCCCTTCTTGGCCAAATTCAAGTTATGCCTATTGTCCTGAATCCCAATCGTTCTTATTCCCTAATGCCCGAATTACACTCTGTATCATACCCAGGGGTCCTGCAAACCATTTGTGTCATGCCCAGCGGTCCAAACGAACACACCTCTCACTTCTTTCATATACTATCAGTGTTAAGAAACCAGTAGCACTGAGAAAACCTCTTTAGCCTAGTAAGATTGAACTGTGGACCATGTATTATACCCACAGCCTATGCGTACCATCTGTGTCACACCCAGTGGTCCAAGCAAAAGGCACCTCTCACAACAGAGGTGCTGGCACTATGTCACACCCAGAGCCTTATGCGTACCATCTGTGACATGCCCAGAGGTTCAAGGACCAGCAACCCAAAATAAAAAATAAAACATTAAAAAAAAAAAAAAAAAAAAATCAACATTCACCTTCTCTGATGCCAGTGAGCAACAAAAGTGGCTTCTGCAAGTTATGCAAGTGTTTTTTCCTAGTTTGCCACATGCCAAATGCTAGGACTAAGACTCTGGTGTAATCTCTTACCCTTCTCAGGGTGGCTTCAGGAAGGACCTCCACCCCGCAGATTCAGCAGAACTTCAAATCAATTGTGGCATCTGCTCACCTTTCTTGTTGCGTAAATGTGAATCAGTGTAGGCGGGGTCCCCTTCCTTTGGTCGCAGCCAGGTCAGAGGAACCAATCAGCTCCTGCCTGGCTCGCCAAAATGTTGCTCAAATGCAGATTTTACCTTAAAAGACAAGAGGCGTCTGGCAAAACAGGAACGAGTTGTTTAATTAAACATTGAAGCAGGGAGAGCAGTTACAGAACCAGAGTCTGAGGACTATCTCTCAATGTACATTGGATTGAAGCAGGTTTTTATACATTTCTCCGAGTATCATAAAACAATAAAAAGCATTACTTTCTTGGTAAAAAAAATGCGAACAGTTGTCATGGAGTCCAGATAATTAATGCAGATGGGGCTCATCCTTGTGTGGACACAATGTGGGCCAGCGAGTATTTGTCCAGATGTCCGGCCCGGGAGCGCATGGTCGCTGTGTTCTGATTGGCGAAGTGTTTGTAATTACATGTGGCATCTAGCTCTATGACGTTTTGGGGAATGCACGCATCCCTCTGTCCATGTGTGGTTTATTGCGGCCAATCTCCAGGGACCATTTTGGTTTTACGGTGCCTATCTGTAGAATCTGATCTAAGTTTTCCTGTCTGTGTGTTTGGCTGCTGGCTAAGTGTTACCCTATCTGTGACCTGTCAGTCATTAACCTCAGGCCTAGGTCTCAAAGCCTGCCTGATACGTACCCATGTGCCAGGGTTGAGGGAGAGGTCACGAACGGGGAATTTAATACTTGTGATGTGATTTCATATATGAATGTATTGCTGTGTGCAACAACACCAATTAATCCAATATTAACATAAGAAAGCGCTAAGTTTTATAGTGCTTTTTCAGTTGGTGGGTGGGGGCAGCAACACAGACAAAGGGGGAGGGTGGGAGAAAAGAAGCAACACTGACAATGGGAGGGATGGGAGAAAAGAAGCAACACTGACAACAGGGTGAGATATAAGAAGCAACACGGACTATAGACGAGTGGGGCGCTCTGGGGAAGAAGTATCACAGACATGGTACGGTGGCGGAGGGGACGAAGCAACAAGGATAAGGGTGGGAGGGGAAGAAGCAACATGGACAAGAGGTAAAGGAAGGAGAAACACGGACAAGGATGACAGGTGAAGAAGAAAATCGTACCTCAATCATAGCACAAGCATCAATAGGACTGTAATCAATATGAAACAATCAGTATTTGGTCCATGCTCCGGACGAAAGAAGAGGAAAATAATCTGGCATGCATTATCCAATTAGAAAGCAGAAAATAAGAGTGACAATGTAGTGAACAAATTGTAATCAATGGATGGGCTCCAAACCCATTCTTGTACACAATATCTCTTGCAAGCGACACCGCATGCACACTGTGACACCTAAAGAAAGGACTAAACTGAGAAATTATATTAGGCAGTGAGTTCTCTAATGGCTGGTGGAAGGAATTACACTGCAATATACAAAAGGAAGCACCATTTTAAGTATATGACTTTTTAATATATTATGAAAGAAAACCCCTTCCAGGGCTTGTGGACAAAGGTCAAAACTATCACACTATATAATGGACCCATTTGAAATCCTCATTGCGTCTCTGCATTCAAGTCTCCTTCATGTTGTTCGCCCACTGAATTCCATTCCTTTGTTTCTTATATCTTGTGATACTAGGGGACTCATTTTTCCATGTTTTCATGCAAAGTTTCTATTTGCATCTACTGCCTAGTTTCTTTAGAATTTGTATATTTTTCAATTTCTATACAAACCCCATTTTTCTTTTTCCTTCGCCAAGGTACCTTATCTTTGCCCATCTTTTTAGCTTGATATGCAAACCAATATTTGGTACCTTTCCTGGCACCTACTTATTTTCCTTATGTTAACTTGAAGCATGTGGTAAGATAGCTATGTGAGGTCGCCATTATCATCCTTTCTCAAGAATACAGGAGAAGGTACGAGAAGTGTGAACTGCCATTCACAAGTAGGAGAGTGTTCTCCAGGACAAATATAGGCTGGAGAACAATCTAAACCATAACTGCATTTCTTGATAAACTGAAAGAAATCATGCTTGTCCTCTAGTCAATGGAGGGCCTTCCTGGGGCTCTCCATACAGAAAAGAGCTTCAGAATAAGACACATTGTACCACAGAGGGAGCTTTACCTTGCATAGGTTCACAAATACACCCTCTTCATGAACTAGCTTTGCTAGTGGTCTTGTTGCAGTTAGTCTTTCAAACAATCTCTCTGGGACCAATTGAATGCAGTGTCCTTCAACTCCTGAAAAATCACCATCTTCAGAGGAAAAATATACAGAATCCCCTCCTGGAGGAAGCAAGGGAAGAAATCTGTTTACAAGTGGAATACACGGATGCCTGGAACGACAGGGCCACTCTCAGGTTTCTAACAGGGGGGGATAAAAAGCTTAGTGTGAAACTATTTCCACTGTGACAAATGCTCTGCACAAAAACAATACAATAAATATAAATGGAATACATTTAAGTAGTAAGGGACATCTAATATCTGGCTCAGATGCATCCTATCTGGCACACTCTGGCTTAGATCACTTGGGGTGTTGGTTTGCAGTCAAGTGTTTAGTAGAAAACAGAGCTCAATGTTGCACTCACCTCAATCTGGACAATATAGTAATACTTCAGCTTAGCTATCACCTACGTCAATTTATTTATTTATTTTTATGTATTTTTATTGCCTTTGCAATGTAACTTTTATCTGTACATTTTCATGCAGTATCTCATTCGTGATAAAGTGTTTATCAGCCTGGCTATAATGAAGTTCAACTTTCAATAACAACTTAACTACGTGATAAAAAAAAATAAAGGTGATGCCCAACCTGTTCCAGCACAGACTCCCTGAATATTTAGGCCCTCATTATGACATTGGCGGCAAATGCCGCCTACCGCCATGGCGAAGGCCGCCAACATACTGTCGCTGTGGCTACCAGCCTTCAACCGCATTATGACCGTAGGCAAAATTCCACCAGAAGGCTGGCGGAATTCAGTTGACGGTCATGGCAGCAGTAAGGTGGCGCTGCTGAAAGCAGTAGCGCCACGCCAGCAAAACACTGCCTACCGTATAATGTTCCATGATGCGGCCTGGCGGTGTTCTGCTGGCAGACGCTGCTGCTGGCAGCAGCGCTGCGTCCTGTCTCCTGCCGGAGGACCCCCTGCAAGCAGGTAAGCTGGGTTCTCCGACAGGAGAGGGGGTGGGGGGGTGTTGTGTGTGTGTGTTTGGGTGTGTGTGTCTGTTTTTGTATGCGTGCATGAGGGTGCGAGTTGCATGGAATGCGGGTGTGAATGAATGAATGTGAGTGTATGTTGTGTGTTGTGAATGCGTGTGTGCTTCAATGTATGTCAGTGTGTGTTGCGGTGTGTGGGTGTGTATGTGTGCATGTGGGTATGAGTGGGTATGTGTGCGCGTGTGGGTGTTTGGATGTCGGGGTGAATGGAATGGGGGGGGAGAGGGATAGGGAGGACTCTGGGGAGGGGGCGGGGGAGACCCCTATCAGTGCCGGAGAAGCAATTCCCTGGCACTGATAGTGCCTACCGCCATGGTTTTCGTGGTGGTAAGTTTGCCACGAAAACCATGGCGGTAGGGGGGGTCATAATCCCGAGGGTGGGATTGTGATGGCCGCCTGGCTGGAGACCGAAGTTTCCAGCCCGGCGGCAGTTACCACCCTGGCGGACGGACTGGTACATTGGCGGTTTGGCTTGAGCCAAACCGCCAATGTCATCATTTGGGGAAAGGTACCGCCTGCCTGTTGGCAGTACCTTTCCCTAAAATACCGCTGTCCACCAGGGTCGTTATGACCCCCTTAGTCTCTTTTAATCTAGTAAAATGTTGCATGTAATCAATAAATGCATCTGACTATTTATGCGAACATCCACCTGCGTATACTCTCTTCGTTCTTCGGCCCCCTTGGACTACACTCTATGATGCCCCATGTCTCAACTTCTGCCTTCCATCTGCTATGGGAAAACCTCTGGTGATCTCCAGTGCTTTGCTGTAGCTCGCTTTGCTGTAGCTCACTTTGCTATCACTTGCTCTAAGTTGGTTAGTACCTTCGGACAATAGTCTGCAAAAACCCAGAAGTTCCAGATCATGTGCATAAAGACTATCTTTATCAGTGAACACTTTTTTTTTTTTAAACAAATTTGATTACATTTAATGACAAGCACAGTGTTATATCACATATAGGAGTCTTGCATCTTCAGTTACACTATAAAAGCCACTGTAAGTACAGACATGGCAAGCCCTAATATAGATTAATCATGTAACAGAAAACAGAAAGAGTATATGTAAAAGGCAAAACATTTGCTGCATCTTACAATTTGATAAAATGACATAATGAGTGATACAAGACAACCGAGTTATAAGCAATAATCAACAAAGAACAATAACCTTAAACTCACCCTCCCTGGCACCACCTGGATGCCTTATCATAGCATAAGTCATGGTTGTGAATTCACTCTGATGGAGAAGGAAGTGGACATCACATAATGTTCATTGTTAGGGGCAACCAAACATGTCAGTTGCACGAAAATAGACAATCAGGGGCACTGGGTATGTACAAGTACTCTGTGTCTACGGGTGTTGGGCTCAGTCCACATCTATGTCCTGTGTTTTAAAGTGTTCTAGTGCAGCGTCTTATGTCATGGCTGTGGGTTGTCTTTGTGGACCCTGGTATTTCTCTCTTCTGAGCTCTAGGCTCTCGGCAAAGCCCCAGCGCCATACCTCCTCACGCAAATCTGTCAGGGGTGGAGTAGAGGACTTCCTACTTCTTGTTTTTTGTCTCATGGAGAGGAGTAGAGCTAAAACCACAAAACGTGTTGCCGATTTTGAGAATTAGGGTCTCAGATAAAGTACCAATAGACAGTCTTCCATAGTGTCCCAATAGGTACTGCCTATCTGATAGAGACTTCTAGTTGCAGATTCCTTACCTTAAAATCCTTAACTTAAAATTTACCCCAGGTGTCACACTGGATCAGGAGATTTTTCTTCAAACAGTACCATTGCATGTCCTCGGGAGGAATCAGTCGACTCTGCATCCTCAGTTGGCGTCGTGGTCACCGTGATGACTTTGCGGTCATATACAGTCACCACCCTGGCACACGGACGTCAGTTTCTTTCACGACTTTCCAAGCCAGAAGCGCAGAGCCATAAAGAACACAGATTGGTGCGCCAGAACTAAGGGCCTGAAAGAAAATCTCGGTCTCTAGAAATCAGTTTGCAGTGCAGGGAGGATGGGTGGGTGGGTAACAAATTTGCAACTAGAATATGTCTCTACCAGATAATTTCTTACAGAAGGTAAGTAACTTGCTCATCTGAAAGAGGTTCCTTACCTTAGAATAGAAACCCAAGCAATACCATCCCCACAGGCGGGTATGTAAACCAAGATCATTCTAGGAAGTCCTACAGGACCAAATGGCCAAAATAGCCATCCCTGCGGATTGTACAGGCAGGAGTGCTTAGTGAATGTGGACAGGGATATCCATGTTGCCGCCTGACAGATATCCAGGACTGGAACTCTGTGTGCTAATGAAGTGGTTGCAGCTGTTGGTCTGGTGGAGTGAGTGTAGGAAAGTCCCTCTTTCTGACATGGTTATCCCCACGTTTTGCCCGTCAATGCGCTTAGACCGTTTTCACTGGGATCCTGCTAATCAGGACCAGAGTGAATGTGCTCTCTGTTGTCTGGGTACTTCATACACCCCACAATTGGCATACTGGTGTATCCCTGTGAATCCCTGGTAGATGATACTTATGTATGGTACTCAGGGCATTGGTACACCAGGGGTCCACCAATGGCTGCAGCATGTATTGTGCCACCCATGGAAGCCCATGCAAACTGTGCCTCAGGCCTGCCATTTGCAGCCTGGGGAACAGGAGCATGCACCCTTCCTTTCACTGCTGGTCATTACAACAGATCACTGTAAGTCACTCCTATAAGTAGGCCCTTTCAGACCAACGGGCAGGGTGCAAGTCCCTGTGTGTATGGGCACACCTACATGAGCAGAGGTGCTCCTATGAACACCAGTTCCAATTCCCTGGACTTCCACCACTTGTGATCCAGCTGCATAATGGTAATCCCGACCCTGGGCATGTTTGGCATCAAACATGTCGGAATCATGTAGTCAACAAATTGTACCTTAATAAAGCAGTATATATACTATCATAGGCTATAATGGCAATGACAAGTCAGTTTAATAGCCTATCTATGTCCTTTTTAAAAAAGAACCAAACTTGAAAGCTGACCAATCAGATGAATGCACCTTCTAGAGGCTGATTCTCTCAGATTAGAGGCTGAGTCCCTCAGATTTTCGAGCATCAGTGTGATCTTAGTAGTTCTTATGAATTAGGGGAGCCTCTAAGGGGAGGAGGATGGGTCACATGTGAATCTCTGAAAGATACCAATACTGGAGAACTACACAGTTACAGGTAAGTAACTTATTTTCTTCCCACATTTTGTCCCACAGCCGCATTCGTTTTAGGAGTCTCGTCCAGGCAATAATGCTTTGTTAATGTGTGCCTGCTGGACCATGTTGCTGCTCAGCAGATGTGCTGAATCAGTACTCCAGCAAAAAGAGCTGCAGATGTGGCCATGGCTCTGGTGGAATGGGTGCTTACTTTGCCCTGCAACCGTTTTCCAGCTTGTGAATGGCAAAACTGTATAGTGGAAGCAATCCATCTGGCAATAGTCTGTTTGGTTACTGGGAGAACTTTTCCGACACACCCGAATGCCAGAAACATTTGGTCCATATTTCTTATGTGATGGGTCCTGTGTAAATAGAACTTGAAGCATCCTTTGACGCCTAGAGAATGCAGAGATATTGCTGCAGGCATCTGAGGATTTGAGAAAAAAAGTTCTAAAAACCACTGGTTCGTTTAAGTAGAAGTCTGATGGGACTTTCGGAATAAGCTTAGGGTTGATTCACAGAATAACACTGTCTGCTATAAATGGAAGAAAAGGTTGTTTGATAGTAAAAGCCTGTATGTCGCTAACTCTCTTAGCAGAAGTGAGAGCCAGTAAAAGCGTTGGTTTCTAGGTAAGGTATTTCAGATCTGATTTATGTATTGGCTCAAATGGTGGCTTTGTGAGCTGCCCCAAGACTACGTTAAGATACCACAATGGTGGAGGTTTTCGACCAGGTGGAAAAACCCTGAAAAGGCCTTGACGAATTGTTTAATAATCTGACTAGACGATATGGGGGTGCACTATTGGTGCGTCTAAATCTAGAATGTGCTGACAGGTGCACCTTTATTGATGAATGGGACAATCCAGATTCGACTAGATGTAGCAAATATGCGAAGATTTGCTCTAGTGGTGCTGTGACTGAGTTTCAGATGAGTAGGAGCTCGGTGAACCAGAATTGTATGGGTCACATGGGGGATAAGAGTAGAGATGTCTGCAAGGTTCCCTCTTTAGTTTGTTGACCCCTTTGGCATCAATGGGATTGGCAGAAAGGCATAGGCATATATTCCTGACCATTGCATTGAAAATGCATTCCCCCCACTACCCCTTTTGGGGATGCCAACTTGCAAGGATTGGGCATTTCTTGTTCTCCTTCGTTGCAAACAGATCCAAGTTCGGTTTGCCCCACCTGTAGAAGAGTTCGTCCAGCACTTGTTGATTTAGTTCCCATTCATGGCACGGAATGGTGGTCCTGCTTAAGGAGTCTGCAAGGAGATTGGACACTCCTGGTACATGTTCTGGTTTGATCGATATGTGCTGCTGAAGACCCCAGTTCCTGATGTCCTCTGCCTGAGAGTGCCTAGGAGCGGGCTCCACCATGTCTGTTTTGACAGAACATACTGGTGGTATTGTCTGTTCATATGAGGACAGATGAGTGTATTATCTTGGGAAGAAAAGGTTTTAGTGCTAAGGTGATAGCTTTATGCTACAGCTGATTGATGGGACGTTTCCTTTTCTCTGTGGTCCACTTTCCACTGATCTGTAAGACCTGGAGGTGGCCCTCCCAGCCTTCCAATGAAGCATCTGTTATAATGAAGCTGAGGATTTTCTGTAGCAATCCGAGCCCTTTGGATAGGTTTGAGGGTTGTGACCACCAATACATTGCTTTTCTCATTGTTATCTGAATGAGGTCTTCGAAGAAGCCTTGTGTCTGAAGCCATTGTTTGTCGAATTCTTTCTGAAGTGGACGCAGATGCAATCAACAGTTTGGGACCAACAGAATGCAAGATGAGATCATTCTCAAGAATGATTTGTACATCTGAACAGAAACTTACCTTTTTGTGGATAGTCTCTGAGCTAGTTGATTAATTTTTCTTTGTCCGTTCTTGGAAGGAAAAGCTTAGGTTTTTTTTTTTAGTTTTTTTTTTTTTTACAGTATCCACAATTGCCCCCAAGAATGTTAATTTTGTTGTTGGCTTTAGTTGAGACTTGCGGTAATTAGCTGTCAGGCCCAGTTTGCTGAATAATGAGAGGCAGGTGGTTGTGGCTGTGACTGTGACTGTTGCAGTTTGATGAGATGTAAAAGCTTTTATGAGCCAATCGTTCACGTATGGAAATACTTGGATTCCCTGTTGCCTTAGGGCTACTGGGTTCCTGCTAACCAGGACCCCAGTAGTTTTGCTTTCTCCCCTACATTGTACCTTTTTCTTCCCACAATTGGCATACAGGTTCCCCCCATGTAATTCCCTAGTATATGGTATCTAGGTAACCAGGGCTAATGGGGCTCCAGGGGGTCCCTATGGGATGCAGCAGTTATTCTGCCACCCATAGGGAACCAATGCAAAGGGTTCAGCAGGCCTGCCATTGCAGTCTGTGTGAACCAGGTGCATGCACCCGCTTTCATTACAGGTCACTGCACCAGGTCACTATAAATCCCCCCTATGGTAGGCCCTCTCTGCCCAGAGGGCTGGGTGCACATACCTGTGTGTAAGAGCACCCCTCCACTAGCAGAGGTGCCCCCACAAACTCCAGCACCATTTTACTGGACTTTGTGAGTGCGGGGATGCCATTTTATATATGTACTGAACATAGGCCACTACCTATGTCAAGCTACATAATGGTAACTCCGAAACTGGGCATGTTTGGTATCAAACATGTTGGAATTAAACCCCAATACTATTGCAAGTACTGGAAGTGTGATTCCATGCACTCTGGGGGCTCCGTAGTGGACCCCCAGCATTCCTACCACCAGTCTTAGTGTTTCTCGGACAGCCTAGCTGCTGCCACCCTGCATACAGGTTTCTGCCCTCCTGCTGCTTGATCTGATCAAGCCCAGGAAGGCAGAACAAAGGATTTCCTATGGAAATAGGTGTGACTGGCTTGGGAGGGGTAGCCTCCCCAAGCCACTGGTTTTGCTTTGAAGAGCACATTTGGTGCCCTTTGCGCATAAACTAGTCCACACCAGTTCGTTCAGGGACCCCAGTCCCTGCTCTGGCACGAAACTGGACAATGGAACCACTCCCCTGTCCATCACCACCCCAGGGGTTGTGCCCAGAGCTCCGCCATCTTGATTCTAAGGTTGGCAAGGAACTCTGGGAGCATCCGAGTGGCCAGGCAGGTGATGTCAGAGCCCCCTTCTGATAGGTGCTCACCGGGTTAGGTGACTAAACCCCCTTACAGGGCTATTTAGGGTCTCTCGCTTGGGCGGGTCCTCAGATTCGGCTTGCAAGATTACAGCAGAACTCCTCTGCAACCTTTACTTCGAATTCTGGCTGGACCCTCCAGGAACCTACAAGCTGCAGATCCAATAGGAAGACTCTTCTGCAACATTGTATCCAGAGTTCCTGCCAGCTTTGCAACAGTTTCCTCGCCGTACATTCTCAGAAGACTGCAACTCTTCATCCTGCTCAAGAAGAAGAAGGAATCTCCCTTTAAGTGAAAGGGTCACTTCCCTGCAACCGCAAGCACCTACAACAAGCGAAGACCAGCTGGGTGGATCCCCTCTCCTGCTGAGCTGCGCGGATCCTGCATCATGGGTGGTAGTCCGGAGTAGTCCTCTTGGTCCTCTCTGCCCGCTGTTCAACTTTGGTGGAAGTAAGCCTTTGCTTTCCCATGCAGGACAAAACCCTGTGCACTGCATCTCTTGAAGCTGCCAAGGCTTGTTTGAGTCTCCTCCAAGGGATCTTCAGGCGACGTGCAGCTCCAGTCCCAAGCACTCCTTCCTGAAAATTCCAGCCTCCCGCGTGGTTCTTCTGCAGCGTGGGATCCACGTTTGTAGTCTTGCATGGGCTTGCACGGGCTTCTTCTGTGGCTTCTGTGTCCCTGTCCCGTGGGAGTCCTGTGGGTGCTCCCTCTACTTCTGTGGGCTCTCTGTGACACTGAGGGTCCCCTGTGACTCCCCTCCTGGGTTGAGTCCTCCTGGGCCTTGCTGGTCCCCGGTAGTACATCTTTTCCACTAACCACGAATTTGCATTTGCGAAGGCTTGTTGGTGGAAATCCTGCACCGACTCCCATCTGCAATCTTCCTTCCGGTGTGGGATATCTTCTGCATCTAACCAGAACTCTTCACTAGCTCCTGGGCTACAGTGCTGACCTGTTCTTCAGAACCGCCGACCAACTCCTGCATCCACAGTTGGGTGGGTAGTACCTCCTACTCCTCCTGGACTCTACTGTGGCACTTGGACTTGGTCCCCTCTCTCCACAGGTCTTCTTTCTCCAGGAATCCACTGCTGGTTTTCTTGCAGTCTTCTCTGAGTGTCTTCTTTTCCACTTTTTGGGTGGTTTGGGGAAAATCCTGTGTTTTACTCCTGCATTCCTGGTTGCTGGGCGTACTGTGGTACTTACTTGTGTGGTTTTCTAATTCCCCCAGTTCCCCTCTACACATTTTACTTACTTAGGTGGGAGTACCTTGTTCGCATTCCATTTTGTTAGTACATGGTTTGTGCTCCCCCTAGGGTTACTATTGGTTATTACTGTTTGCACCGTTTTCCAACCTTTTCTATGCCTATTTCTGATTACTAGTGTATATATTTAGTGTATTACTTACCTCCTAAGGGTGGGTCACCGGTCTAGTGATTTGTGATAATTTGTGGCAATAATAAAGTACCTTTATTTTTGTATAACTGAGTGTTTTCTTTCATATGTGTAAGTGCTGTGTGACTATAGTGGTATTGCATGAGCTATGCATGTCTTGTAGATAAGCCTTTGGCTGCTCATCCACAGCTACCTCTAGAGGGCCTGGCTTCTAGACACTGCCTACACTCTACTAAGAGGGGATACCTGGACCTGGTATAAGGCGTAAGTACCAAGGGTACCCACCACACACCTGACCAGATTCCTACAGGTCAGCATCTGGGGAAGATTCTGTGGGCAGATTTTAGTCCGAATGGTAGAACCCTGATTTGAAAATGGATACCGGCTACCTGAAAGCAAAGGAATTTGCAATATCCTGGGTGTACTGGGATATGAAAGTATATGCATCCTGAAGATTGAATGACGTCATATGATCTCTGTTATTCAAGAGTTGCAGTCTGTCCTGAAGTGTCACCATGCGAAAAGACTGTTTCTTTAGAAATGTAAGTTTCTTCAGAAATGTGTTTAGCTTTCAACAGGACACCAATCTCCTGAAGGTTTCTAGATGAGAAAGAAGTGGGAGTAGAAGCTTATTTCCTTATGGGTCTTTGGAATCATCTCTAATGCTCCTTTTCGTATCATGTTGGATATCTCCTTTAGGAGTTGTTTTAATCGAGGGGGTGGTGATCCTGATGGTGGGGTGTTTAGAGGTTTTTGTAGAAATTCCAGGGAATGTCCTCTTGAGATGACATCTAGAATCCACCTGCCTGCTATTACTGTGGACCACTGATGGAAATGTGTTATTTGACCTCCAATTCAGGAAGTTAGTAAAGATGAGGTAGTCGGTATCACAATTGGGTCACTGCCTCTTTATAACTCTGGCTCGAGAAGACAACATTCTTCTGCTAGAGTGTTTATATGCAGCTGCTGGTGGTTGCCTGTCTTGCCGTTGTTGACCATATTGTGGACAGTATTTTGTCTGGCCTGACGGATACTGTCTGTAGAGCTGGTAACTTCATCTAGAGGAATAGTTTCCCCTTCTCTTAGCTCCTCGAAAGGCTGTTTTCAGAATAAGCGCATGCCAAGGGATTTCGCTGTATCTGTGTCAGCCCTTATAGATCGTAGGGCATCATCCATATGTTTGCCAAACAAAGATTCCCCACTGAATGACACATCCAGTATTTTTGTCTGGATTTCTCAGCGAAAGGATGTGATTTCAACCATTCCTGTCTGCAGAGAACAGCAGCACCTGCAAACTGCCTGAGCCCGTAGGTTACACACTGAGGACGTAGTCTATCATTTTCACTGATACGCGTTCACCCTCATGCAGGATATTACGTGCTTCAAGCTTTGCATCTTCCGGTAACAGGTCAATGTAAGGTGACATATTTGACCACATCTGGTAAATCCTAACGGGCAAATATAGCTAATAAGTTTGCCGCTTTTACTGTAGAGGCCACCATGGTGAAAAACCTTTTGCTGATGCTATCAAGTTGACAGCCATCCTTGACTGGAGGAGAGAAAATCGGTGTGGAGGGGTTCTTTGAACGACGTTACCTGTGATACTACAGAGTCAAGCTTTGGTTGACCTATAAGGCAAGCTGGAGAATTATTGGGTGCTTTACATTTTTTATCCAATCGTGGGATGATTAGCAACACTGTAGCCGGGTTTTTCATGGCCTTTAGGCCTTCCTGCCAAACAAAATAAATTATTGGTATAGCCCGACTGTCTTCTTAGCAGGTTCTATGAAATTGTATAGAAACCTGTCTGTTTCCTTTGTTAACAGCAGCAGTTCAAAACGATTGGCTGCTCTTTCCATCAAGTTATGGAATGCACCAATGTCCTCTGGTGGAGGATCTACTGGTGCCACCAGAGGTGGAGAGGGGTGGGAATAAGGTAGTCATCCCACTTATTTTGTTTAGTCGCTACGTCTCTTATCTCTCTTTCTCTATCATCATCTGTAGATGGTGCATCGTCAGCAGGGGGTTGAGATAAATCAGTTGCAAAGCCTGGTGGAGGGGCAATAGGTGTTGTAACCAATGGAGTGGGCGCTAGCAAAGAAGTAGGGGGTCTGAAACAGCTGTACAGTATGTGCCATATGAGTCATAGGTATTGTAGGGGCTGAAGGTGGGAATCAACAGTAATAGTCCTGCAGCATACTCTGCAAATTTGTTACGAAGGCATGGGAATGGACTGCTCTTTTTGGTGCGTTGAATATTTCTGCTGGAATGGTTCTGGGTGTTGTCTAGCTTATAGTAACCCTGATAATCTTCATCTTTGTCCTCTCCAAAATCTTGGTATTTGACTCATAGCTGAGACGGTCTGCTTGTTACACCAAAAAGACCCTCATCCTCGGAGTCGTCATCCTCATCCCAGAGGTGCCTTGGTGGATAAGGTTACACCTTACTTGGAGAGGTGTGAATTGGTAGACTGGCCAATGCTGATGATTTTTCCTTTAAAGGTATCAAAGATAGTGGTTGAAATGTCCTTGTAGACTGTTTTGATGTTGTTTCTGAGACTTCCCTCACTATATGCTTCTTTGATGATGGTAACGCCGTCGTCTGTTGTGTCCTCAACAGCAAGGTCCTTGTCGATTGTGTAGACAATGGTAGTGCTGTCGGTACTTCCATCATTGCAATTTTTGTTGATGGCGGCGTCAACAAGCTGGTTACAGTCGGCGGTATAGTCGTCGACAGGGACGTCAAAAGGTATTGTCGTCAACAAGCTCTTCTTTGCTGATGGTATCTGTGAGAAAGTAGCCTCTTTCTAGCCTTGTTACCCCCACATTTGGCCTGTTTGTGAGTATATGTCAGGGTGTTTTCACTGTCTCACTGGGATCCTGCTAGCCAGGGCCCAGTGCTCATAGTGAAGACCCTCTGTTGTCAGTATGTTTGTTATGTGTCACTGGGACCCTGCTAGCCAGGACCCCAGTGCTCATAGGTTTGTGGCCTATATGTATGTGTTCCCTGTGTGATGCCTAACTGTCTCACTGAGGCTCTGCTAACCAGAACCTCAGAGGTTATGCTCTCTCTGCTTTACAAATTGTCACTAACAGGCTAGTGACCAATTTTACCAATTCACATTGGCATACTGGAACACCCTTATAATTCCCTAGTATATGGTACTGAGGTACTGTAGGAAGTTGGCTCTGTATGTGCTATTTCAAAGTAAGGAATAGCATGCACAGAGTCCAAGGGTTCCCCTTAGAGGTAAAATAGTGGTAAAAATAGATAATACTAATGCTCTATTTTGTGGTAGTGTGGTCGAGCAGTAGGCTTATCCAAGGAGTAGTGTTAAGCATTTGTTGTACATACACATAGACAATAAATGAGGTACACACACTCAGAGACAAATCCAGCCAATAGGTTTTGTATAGAAAAATCTCTTTTCTTAGTTTATTTTAAGAACCACAGGTTCAAATTTAACATGTAATATCTTGTTTGAAAGGTATTGCAGGTAAGTACATTAGGAACTTTGAATCATTTCCATTGCATGTATACTTTTCAAGTTATTCACAAATAGCTATTTTAAAAGTGGACACTTAGTGCAATTTTCACAGTTCCTGGGGGAGGTAAGTTTTTGTTAGTTTTACCAGGTAAGTAAGACACTTACAGGGTTCAGTTCTTGGTCCAAGGTAGCCCACCGTTGGGGGTTCAGAGCAACCCCAAAGTTACCACACCAGCAGCTCAGGGCCGGTCAGGTGCAGAGTTCAAAGTGGTGCCCAAAACGCATAGGCTTCAATGGAGAAAAGGGGGTGCCCCGGATCCGGTCTGCTTGCAGGTAAGTACCCGCGTCTTCGGAGGGCAGACCAGGGGGGTTTTGTAGGGCACCGGGGGGGACACAAGCCCACACAGAAATTTCACCCTCAGCGGCGCGGGGGCGGCCGGGTGCAGTGTTAGAACAAGCGTCGGGTTCGCAATGGAAGTCAATGAGAGATCAAGGGATCTCTTCAGCGCTGCAGGCAGGCAAGGGGGGGCTTCCTCGGGGAAACCTCCACTTGGGCAAGGGAGAGGGACTCCTGGGGGTCACTTCTGCAGTGAAAGTCCGGTCCTTCAGGTCCTGGGGGCTGCGGGTGCAGGGTCTTTTCCAGGCGTCGGGACTTAGGTTTCAGAGAGTCGCGGTCAGGGGAAGCCTCGGGATTCCCTCTGCAGGCGGCGCTGTGGGGACAGGTTTTGGTACTCACAGTCGTAGAGTAGTCCGGGGGTCCTCCCTGAGGTGTTGGTTCTCCACCAGCCGAGTCGGGGTCGCCGGGTGCAGTGTTGCAAGTCTCACGCTTCTTGCGGGGAGTTGCAGGGTTCTTTTAAAGCTGCTTCTTGAAACAAAGTTGCAGTCTTTTTGGAGCAGGTCCGCTGTCCTCGGGAGTTTCTTGTCGTCGTCGAAGCAGGGCAGTCCTCAGAGGATTCAGAGGTCGCTGGTCCCTTTGGAAGGTGTCGCTGGAGCAGAGTTCTTTGGAAGGCAGGAGACAGGCCGGTGAGTTTCTGGAGCCAAGGCAGTTGTTGTCTTCTGGTCTTCCTCTGCAGGGGTTTTCAGCTGGGCAGTCCTTCTTCTTGTTGTTGCAGGAATCTAATATTCTAGGGTTCAGGGTAGCCCTTAAATACTAAATTTAAGGGCGTGTTTAGGTCTGGGGGGTTAGTAGCCAATGGCTACTAGCCCTGAGGGTGGGTACACCCTCTTTGTGCCTCCTCCCAAGGGGAGGGGGTCACAATCCTAACCCTATTGGGGGAATCCTCCATCTGCAAGATGGAGGATTTCTAAAAGTTAGAGTCACCTCAGCTCAGGACACCTTAGGGGCTGTCCTGACTGGCCAGTGACTCCTCCTTGTTGCTTTCTTTGTTCCCTCCAGCCTTGCCGCCAAAAGTGGGGGCCGTGGCCGGAGGGGGCAGGCAACTCCACTAAGCTGGAGTGCCCTGCTGGGCTGTGACAAAGGGGTGAGCCTTTGAGGCTCACCGCCAGGTGTCACAGCTCCTGCCTGGGGGAGGTGTTAGCATCTCCACCCAGTGCAGGCTTTGTTACTGGCCTCAGAGTGACAAAGGCACTCTCCCCATGGGGCCAGCAACATGTCTCTAGTGTGGCAGGCTGCTGGAACTAGTCAGCCTACACAGACAGTCGGTTAAGTTTCAGGGGGCACCTCTAAGGTGCCCTCTGTGGTGTATTTTACAATAAAATGTACACTGGCATCAGTGTGCATTTATTGTGCTGAGAAGTTTGATACCAAACTTCCCAGTTTTCAGTGTAGCCATTATGGTGCTGTGGAGTTCGTGTTTGACAGACTCCCAGACCATATACTCTTATGGCTACCCTGCACTTACAATGTCTAAGGTTTTGTTTAGACACTGTAGGGGTACCATGCTCATGCACTGGTACCCTTACCTATGGTATAGTGCACCCTGCCTTAGGGCTGTAAGGCCTGCTAGAGGGGTGACTGACCTATACTTGCATAGGCAGTGAGAGGCTGGCATGGCACCCTGAGGGGAGTGCCATGTCGACTTACTCATTTTGTTCTCACTAGCACACACAAGCTGGCAAGCAGTGTGTCTGTGCTGAGTGAGAGGTCTCCAGGGTGGCATAAGACATGCTGCAGCCCTTAGAGACCTTCCTTGGCATCAGGGCCCTTGGTACTAGAAGTACCAGTTACAAGGGACTTATCTGGATGCCAGGGTCTGCCAATTGTGGATACAAAAGTACAGGTTAGGGAAAGAACACTGGTGCTGGGGCCTGGTTAGCAGGCCTCAGCACACTTTCAATTGTAAACATAGCATCAGCAAAGGCAAAAAGTCAGGGGGCAACCATGCCAAGGAGGCATTTCCTTACAGGTACCCAGGGTATTGGGGTTCCAGGAGATCCCTAAGGGCTGCAGCATTTCTTTTGCCACCCATAGGGAGATCTGACAATTCTTACACAGGCCTGCCAGTGCAGCCTGAGTGAAATAACGTCCACGTTATTTCACAGCCATTTACCACTGCACTTAAGTAACTTATAAGTCACCTATATGTCTAACCTTCACCTGGTGAAGGTTGGGTGCAAAGGTGCTCTTGCCAAGGTGCCCCCACATTGTTCAGGGCAAATTCCCCGGACTTTGTGAGTGCGGGGACACCATTTCACGTGTGCACTATACATAGGTCACTACCTATGTATGGTGTCACAATGGTAACTCCGAAAATGGCCATGTAACATGTCTAAGATCATGGAAATGTCACCCCAATGCCAGAGACAATTCCATGATCCCCTGGGTCTCTAGCACAGAACCCGGGTACTGCCAAACTGCCTTTCTGGGGTCTCCACTGCAGCTGCTGCCAACCCCTCAGACTGGTTTCTGCCCTCCTGGGGTCCAGGCAGCCCTGGCCCAGGAAGGCAGAACAAAGGACTTCCTCTGAGAGAGGGTGTGACACCCTCTCCCTTTGGAAATAGGTGTGATGGCTGGGGAGGAGTAGCCTCCCCCAGCCTCTGGAAATGCTTTGATGGGCACAGAAGCTGCCCATCTATGCATAAGCCAGTCTGCACTGGTTTAGGGATCCCCCAGCCCTGCTCTGGCGCGAAACTGGACAAAGGAAAGGGGAGTGACCACTCCCCTGACCTGCACCTCCCAGGGGAGGTGCCCAGAGCTCCTCCAGTGTGCCCCAGACCTCTGCCATCTTGGAAACAGAGGTGTTGCTGGCACAGTGGACTGCTCTGAGTGGCCAGTGCCATAAGGTGATGTCCGAGACTCCTTCTGATAGGCTCTTACCTCTCTTAGTAGCCAATCCTGCTTCCTAGGTAGCCAAACCCACTTTCCGGGCTATTTAGGTTCTCTGCTTTGGGGAATTCTTCGGATACCAAATGCAAGAGCTCACCAGAGTTCCTCTGCATCTCCCTCTTCACCTTCAGCCAAAGGATCGACCGCTGACTGCTCAGGATGCCTGCAAAACCGCAACAAAGTAGCAAAGACGACTACTGCAACCTTGTATTGCTTCATCCTGCCGGCTTTCTCGCCTGTTTCCTGGTGGTGCATGCTCTAGGGGTAGCCTGCCTCCTTCTTGCACCAGGAGCTCTGAAGAAATCTACCATGGGTCGACGGAATCTTCCCCCTGCAACCGCAGGCAACAAAAGACTGCATCACCGGTCCTCTGGGTTCCCTCTCAGCACGACGAGTGTGGTCCCTGGAACTCAGCAGCTCTGTCCAAGTGACTCCCACAGACCAGTGACTCTTCAGTCCAAGTTTGGTGGAGGTAACTCCTTGCCTCCCCACGCTAGACTGCATTGTTGGATACTGCGTGATTTGCAGCTGCTCCAGCTCCTGTGCACTCTTCCAGGATTTCCTTCGTGCACAGCCAAGCCTGGGTCCCCGACACTCTAACCTGCAGTGCACAACCTTCTGAGTTGTCCTCCGGCGTTGTGGGACTCCCTTCTCTGACTTCTGGTGGACTCTGGTTCACTCTTCTTCTAAGGGCCTGATCCGGTACTTCTGCGGGTGATGCCTGCTTCTGTGAGGGCTCCCTGACTTGCTGGGCGCCCCCTCTGTCTCCTCATCCAAGTGGCGACATCCTGGTCCCTCCTGGGCCACAGCAGCATCCAAAAACCCTAACCGCGACCCTTGCAGCTAGCAAGGCTTGTTTGCAGTCTTTCTGTGTGGGAACACCTCTGCAAGCTTCTTCACGTGGGACATCCATCCTCCAAAGGGGAAGTTCCTAGTCCTTTTCGTTCTTGCAAAACACCAAGCTTCTCCCATCCGGTGGCAGCTTCCTTGCACCCTCAGCTGGCATTTCCTGGGCATCTGCCCACTCTCGACACTGTTGCGACTCTTGGACTTGGTCCCCTTCTCTTACAGGTACTCAGGTCCGGAAATCCACTGTTGTTGCTTTGCTGGTTTTCCTTGCAGAATCCCCCTATCACGACTTCTGTGCTCTCTGGGGGTTGTAGGTGCACTTTACAGCTACCTTACAGGGTCTTGGGGTGGGCTATTTTTCTAACCCTCACTGTTTTCTTACAGCCCCAGCGACCCTCTACAAGCTCACATAGGTTTGGGGTCCATTTGTGGTTCGCATTCCACTTTTGGAGTATATGGTTTGTGTTGCCCCTATACCTATGTGCTCCTATTGCAATCTATTGTAACTTTACACTGCTTGCATTACTTCCTTTTGCTATTACTGCATATCTTTGGTATTGTGTACATATATCTTCTGTATATTTGGCATCCTCCTATTGAGGGTACTCACTGAGATACTTTTGGCATATTGTCATAAAAATAAAGTACCTTTATTTTTAGTATATCTGTGTATTGTGTTTTCTTATGATATTGTGCATATGACACCAGTGGTATAGTAGGAGCTTTGCATGTCTCCTAGTTCAGCCTAAGCTGCTCTGCTATAGCAGTGTTGTCCAACCTTTTTATCGCCGTGGACCGGTAAATGTTTGATAATTTTTCCGTGGCCCGCTTGTCCCATTGTGTGACAAGCGGGCCAATGAAAAATTATCAAACATTTACCGCCCGCCACAGTGGGGCGGCCCGGTGCCGATTGATCCACGGACCGGCACCGGTCCGCGGTCCGGGGGTTGGGGAACACTGTGCTATAGCTACCTTCTATCAGCCTAAGCTGCTAGAAACACCTCTTCTACATTAATAAGGGATAACTGGACCTGGTACAAAGTGTAAGTACCCCTTGGTACCCACTACAAACCAGGCCAGCCTCCTACAGTATCCTCATCAACGAGACCATCACCAGTGAGTCTTGCGTCATGCACAGGGTCTTCATTAGTGACGGAGAGTTTAGAAAGCATGGCGGAGGCAGTGACTCCGTTGGCTGGGGCTTCAGGATCCTGGTAGTAACCATTGTCATGGATGCCAGCAGTGATGATGAGATGATCATCGGTGAGCTTGGCGTAGTAAAAGTCGATGTTGCCGTTGTTACTGTTGATGCATTCGTCGACAAGCGCATCGCCGACAGTATCCCCATCGATGAGGGTACAGTTTTCTTAGTTTTCTTTTTCAATGGTACAGTTTGGGACGCATGTTTTGGTAGTGCTTATTTCAGGGAAGGAGTAGTGGACTCAGATCTAATTTTTTGTGAGGAAGATTTGTCTTTTCTTTAGGTTGAAGGATAGTTATGCCTCTTTTCATGCCCAATGTCAGTATGTTTTGATTTTTTTTACTGACATTTGCAGGTGGCTCAGAGGCAAGTGTTTCTGAGTTTTTGGTCATTCACTGATTGATGCTATCTGTGAAGAATCATCACTCTCCTCCCCCATAATGGGCATTCTCTGGTTTTTAGTCTTTGGAGCCACAGTAAAAGTCGGCCTTCCATGTCCTTTGACTTTTTTTAAAAAAAATTAAGAAAAAGGGCAACATATTTTGCAGTCTTTCACCTTATGCTCTGGATAGAGGCAATATATGCATTGCTTGTGTGGATCCTCTGAATGGAGTCTTTTCTTGCCACTGGTGTCACAGGTTCTGAAAAGTCCTTTTTGGGAAATATGGGGCATAGTGTCCAGTCAAAAATCAGTAAGACAGAAGAAACAATGCGTTTTCAGAAGTAAATTTCTTTGAAAAAACTGTGAAGAAACAGGTATTATGAGCAGAGCTCAAGGAGACTCCCCTCACATGACGTGCAGTAGAAAATCTGAGGGAATTAGCCTCTGTTGGGAGTGTTCTCTAGAGGGTGCCGTCATCTGATTAGTCAGGGTTCAAGTTTGGTCCTTTTTAAAAAAGGAAACAGATAGGCTATTAAACGGTCTTGCCATTGCCATTATAGCCTATGCTAGTAATATATACTGCTTTATTACAGTACCATTGGACTCTGGGGAATGATTCAAGCATCCATGTGAATCTATGAAAGATTCAATACTGGAGAAGGATCGCTATCACAGGCAGAAAGAGGCGAAACTACAAAAGTAAACTTTCCTGGTCTAACAATCCAATGTGGGAGTATATAAAACACAGCATTGGCAGTTGTAAAAAAAAAAACTCAGTGTACCATGTCCGGAGTTTGTGGCACTATTGACGGGAAAAGGGCCATGCTCTCATTTGAGTCTGAATCTGAAGCACCGCTTGCTGAGGAGCTAGAGGACGGCCGACAAAGCTGCTATCAGGACATTGTTGCCAAGACAGCCCTGCTGCCCTCCAGATCCTGCGGCAAAGGATGGAGTTGCAGTGAGAGAAGCCTTCCAAAGTATTCTGCTCTTTTGATGTTGAGGAGGCACCCGCGTCCTTTGTTGAGAGTGTTCCAAGGGAGAAGTGCATTTCGCATTGGGATATTGTTGTTCTAAAAACAGTACCAAACAAGTTCTGGGGAGTCGAAGAATAGAGTAGCCAGCTCATGAATCACATTTAATTTTGCCGGGTACATTAAGGTGTAAGTAAGCCCTTTGGTTGGCAATTGACGTTAAACTTCCTGGAGAAAGCCACTCATCAACGCTGCACTTCCTGTGTGTAATCTGGGAACAATGATATCACAGCATTGTCCATTGTTATGGGAGTCTTTTCTCTGGCCATTTGGAGGAGAATCTCAGTCCCAACAACTGTACAAGCATGGGGCATTATGGTGCCAACGCGGTCCTCTCCGGCTCCAGTGCAGAGCATTGCATCAGGCACTGCACCTGGTGTGCTGGCAGCAATATAGAGGAGGTGGGAAGGCAACGCAATGGGTCCAGAGTCTATTGGCGCAACGCTCAAAGATCAGTTCGGAACTGCAGATGCTGCGGGGCAGTCCTTGGGCGAACAAACTGCCCCAGGGGCGAAGGCCGCGCTACGCCCGGAGAGTTGCTGGGCGAGCCTGCGCTATGTTTAAATGGCCAAAGGCCTGTTAAGGGCCTCAGCCGGCTCAGCAAGGACTCCTAGTGCTGTGTAGGGCCTTGAGCTGCAAGAACATCCGGAGCTCTAGAAGGAGACATCCGCCATCTTCAGCTGTAGGCCTCCCGCCCCCAAAAAAAACCCAAACCAGCAAATACTTAGGGCAGGTTTTGTCTTTGGTTCCTGCTACTGTGTTTAACCTGTGTAATATTTCATAGGCAGTATGGAAGCAACTGAGCTGTATGTACCTGAACCTTGAGTTCCTGGACACCCTGTGAGGATATTCTAGGAGTGTGGTCCATTCTTTATCCAGCTGCTCACCCCGTCCAATGAAGTTCTACTTTTGCCATAGTGTCTATACCCATGAAGAGTGAAGTTTTATATATCCAAGATATTACCTTCCACCCTCCCCACCACTTTATAATCACCTGTAAAACATCCTGTGTGGGGAAATCTGTCTGTCTTCCCCCACCACTGAGACACAGTGCAAATACAAGGGCACTGTAAATTATAAACTGTGACCCAGAGGACCCATCTTCCTCAAACAAAAGGGCAAAGCCGCGCACCACCTCATTATTATAGCAATCACCAACAGCGAGTATCTGCCTTTCCGTCTACTTCTCTATGCTGTGAAATTCTCTTCACTTGGTGATGGGAAACCCCCTGGACGTAGTGTTTGAGCTCACAAAAGTCACTGCCAGGTTTTCTTGCCTATGTGTTTTTTCCAGCTTAGCAACGCTGTGATGAGGAGGCTTGGACCCCTAACAGAGTATATTAAGGTCCCCAGAAGGATGGCTTCCTGAGTTTCTCCAATATACCCGGACTCTTCAGGTCTCATACCATCCAGCCATTTGGCCACTAAGGGCATTGGTGCTGCAGCGTAATGAAGCTCAAAATCTAGGACACCCATTTTGCCCTCTTTGAAGGGGCACGGTAATATGCAGAGCGATATCTTCTGGCTTCCTTCATCCCAGATCAGCTCTGTAAGTAAGTTGTTAATGGCTCTGAACCATGATTTGGGAACACAGATTGGGAGGTTCATAAAAAAATACAAAACGTAGGGGAGCATCACAATTTTAAACAGCGCTACTCTGATCATTAATGGGCGATTCAGTGTACACCAGAATGTGGTGCTGCCCTTCAGTACCCGTAGAGCACCCCCCCCCCAAACCCTTTCTCTGATATCTATGTCCCCATAACAGATATTGACGTCCAAATACTTCAGCATCAGAAACTCCCATTTGTTTCCTCATCCAGTCACCTCCTCTAATGCATTCATCTACGTCAAATTAAATCTAAAGTCTTGTCAGAACTAGTAAAGGACCTATGGCATTATGGTCTAAAACGACTGCTGCTCATAGCATTGATCTGAACAAAGCAGCAGCGAAGTGAAGGTGAAAGTAGAGCCATATTCTTTGATTTTTGTTGCACGTAATTTATTTTGCATTCCTCTGCTCTATGCGCCTTGTTTGCGAGATAACTTTTCTAATTATAAGGAGTAATAGGAGATGCTATGTTGGCTATCTGGGACACAAACCCTTAAAACTACCTAAACCAGAATCCAGAATCACTCACAGTGGAAGGGTCCCACACACCAGTTTCTGTCTATATATTGCAAGTCTACCAGTTGCGCCAACTAGCTTTCCCTATTTGTCTCCTGTGCTGTACAAATACAAGTACAAAACTGGACAGTCTGCCAACAACCACTGGAGAGAGGGCAGTATTCGGTTATCATGTTGGTGAACTCTTGCCCTGGGTGTTCTAGGATGAGGAAGATAAAAGGGTAAAAGTTTTCTTCTGTTTGGGGGTGAGGCACAGGAAGAAGAATGTGTGCATGTATTACAGAGAGCAGTGCCGTCAGGACCAGTACAATATTATAACCAATGTGAGAGTTACCTCGGAAGGCGCAACAACATTCCCATGATATACTGGCATGATCCACTGTTGTTCCAGGCTGTACTCAACTCGCAGAGGCACCCGCGGGACAAACGTAGCAGCATCAAACAAATCGTGATATATCCCATAATGCTCTGCAGTATGCTGTAGGTGGTATGGTCCGCTGGTTCTCTCCCACTCTGCCCTCACCTCATGCAGAGGGATTTGCACTGAAGGAAAAAGAAGAATTATGTGCACATAAGAATCATAAGAACATATCATATTATTTAACATGCTTTGGTGCTTTTACTGCACAAAATATAGTGGTATAAAACTATCTAACAAGGAACCATGAAATATTTCACATTAAATGTGAAATACCGATTTCATCATCATAATGACAACCCCCAAACTATTCTGCAGAGCTGTAACACTATAAAGGCTACTAGGATTATGTAGGAAAGAGGACAAAAACATGCATCAAGGTTATCTAAATTATGCAGCAAAATAGTAAGTTATCCAGCACATTCTCGGTCAGTGTTATTTTTATCCAACTGGAAAAACAGTGCAGCCACTGAATAGCTTAAATCCACTGACACACAATTTATTCAATAAAGGTAAACAAGGCGCAACCATTATACATACAGTCATTGTGCATTATTACCTGCAACTTCAAGCTAGCGGCTATACATAACGTATATATGTATGCATGTATAATATGGGTCTATATTGCCATCTCAGGGTTCTGGCATATTCACAATCATGCCTTCATAGTCTATGATGTCACCAGAACCCCGTCATGACACTACTAGACAATATTACACAGCTAACCATTATGTATTATATACGTACAATACAGTTTCACGATCAAAACAAAAGCTTTGCAACAATGTTTCACTTCGGAAAACATACTGAGAATCAAGCTTCTCTAGCAACACCTTAAAGTAGAATAAAGAGCACTGTGCTGTACAGCAATATTGTAGTATAGTATAAAAATCTTGATCCCTCGATAAAACTGATGCTTTTCAGCAGAGCTACTTCCCTACCCAAAAATATAGAAGGTATGCCTGAGCAGCTGAATTTCTGTCCACGGGACAACCCACCAACTTTGTTTATTCCTACAAACGTGGATAAGCAGAGCTTAAACCAAACCTGTGACATGAAGTGTGAAGAGGAGAAAGGCCAATTGTGCGGGAGAAGCGTGCACCGAGGTCTGCAATGCAATGGGAGTTGAGGCTCTGGTGTGCTTACATGACTCAGATTTTCCAACATGAGAACGGGATTAAGAACAGGTGTGAAATAATAGTGAAAACTGTCAATCAATCAATCATGCTCCTTCTGAAATACAGCCTCTTTTTAGGAAATGGCTGTCCAATCAATCCCTCTCAAATGTCAAACAATAAAAAAAGAAAACCTGGACAGTAACTAGGTCAAGATGGGCTAGCTCAAGCAGACAGTTGGTACCTCTAGGTACTGAATGTGGCTCTGCATATTATAGACAAAGGTATGTCCTTTTTTTACCATTACGTGTATGTTGTATTTTTTAGTAACATTTAAATGAGTAAATCATCAGTTTAACTGACATTGCTTATACATGCCTAGCAATTCGTGGATATGTTCTGAAATTGTTTATCTTTTTCCCGACAGTGAAACACATACACAAGTATTAGAATTCAAATGGTCACTGCATTTTCACTGATGCGTGCTGCATTTTCACTGATGCGTGCATGTGCTCAAGAATCCGCACACTACCTGATCATGTTCATTATCTTCACAGAACGAGTGCCATCACTAATATGAGAGAAATTCTACCTTTCACCTCAATGCACCGAACTACGGCACAATGGCCCTCATTCTGATTCTGGCGGGCGGCGGAGGCCGCCCGCCAGAATTCAGCCCTCCATAATACCGCTCCGCGGTCAAAAGACCGCGGAGGGTATTATGAGTTTTTCCCTGGGCTGGCGGGCGGTCTCCAAAAGACCGCCCGCCAGCCCAGGGAAAAACTCCCTTCCCACGAGGATGCCGGCTCGTAATCGAGCCGGCGGAGTGGGAAGGTGCGACGGGTGCTGTTGCACCCGTCGCGTATTTCACTGTCTGCAAGGCAGACAGTGAAATACATTTTGGGGCCCCCAGGGGCACCGCGACTCCCCCTCCCGCCATCCGGTTCCCGGCGGGAGAACCGCCAGGAACTGGATGGCGGGAGGGGGAGTCGGAATCCCCAAGCCGGATTCCTGGGGGCAGCGGGAAACCGGCGGGAGACCGCCGGTTTCCCTTTACTGACCGCGGCTAAGCTGCCGCGGTCAGAATGCCCCGCGGGGCACCGCCGGCCTGTCGGCGGTGCTCCCGCGTGCCGCGGCCCTGGCGGTTCTATACCGCCAGGGTCGTAATGAGGGCCAATGTGTTGTTAAATGCTGACAAGGCTAATTGAAAATCATTGTTCAGTAAACTAGGTAATGTTATTTCCCTTGAAACTACATCAAGCCACATTTCAACTATTCTATGGTAAAAGGAAGTCTCCAAAGGTTCAGAAAAAGGTTCAAGACCACTTCAGAAAGTGAGGCTGAGCCAAAGACGACGGGACTCGCTCATCCAACACTGTTCTTCTGTCTGTTTTGTTTCATCTACTAGCTTTATTTTCTTTTCATTTTTCCATTAAAGTTAAAGTGGTAGTAGCGATTTTGTGCATAGATACTAAGGTCAAAAAGAAATTTTATATACTATTGGTTCCATAGATTAATGCAGTGATTCCATTAATGCCTTCTCATACCTTGACACTGCACACAAAATAATTTAGATATCTCTATATTCCTCTCTGTGCTATGCCTATGACACAACTGTATAGCATGTCTCTAAATCGACCTCAAATATTTTATTTTCCTCTCATAGTACTTTATTTTATTTTGTCCAAATATATGTTTATTAACTATTCGCTATCTTACATATGCAAGTCCATTTGCGGCAACATCTTGTTTTTATCATACATATCAGTCAAGCAATCCGTGTTCATGTTATACTTTACAGATACTTTGTTACATAACTCCTTAGTCATTTTGCTTACCATTTAGTATTCGTTAATCACTGATTCTAATATACTAACATTTCTACTTTAAGTGGTTATTTACTTCGTGATTCTTTGTTACCATTTTGAATTATGTGACCTCATTACAGACTTAACTCAACTTCAAACTATATATATATATATATATATATATATATATATATATATATATATATATATAAACTTAATAGCTTATGTGGGTGGGCCTTCGCTTCTTTTAAAGGAAGACTCTGCCGGGGCACTTCAATGAGCGGGGATGGCCAGCCATCCATTCTCCCCCCCTTCCAGTAGTTATGTAGCTATTTGTGTCCAGTCCCTCTCTACCCTTTGTCATTGGGTGCGGCCTATTGGTGTGTTCGTCATTGCCCCAGTTCTAGTTCCAGGGACCTTCCCTAAGGGCCAAGTCTGTTGGACGTATTGGTCATCTCATCCTACCACCTCGGGAGCTATTGGTCTCTTCATTAGGTCGTCCCAGCTTGTCAATAAGTCCTCCCACTCCGGAGCAATGGGGGTCTGGCGAACTCCCCTGGCCTCCTCGGCCTTTAAGACCTGCAGTTCAGCCCTGGTCCATCTCGTAACATCGCCTTTCCATTCAGTCAGCGAGGGGTGGCTGGAGGCCTTCCAGCCCCTCGTGATCAGCCTTTTATAAAGGGCCAGAGTCAGGTCCAGGAAACGACCCCTAACTTTCCCCTGCGGGGCACCGGCCTTGAGGCCCAGTAAGCATATAGCAGGTGTTGGCTGCAGTTCCGCCTCAAATAGTCCTGACAGGGCCGCCATCATCGCCCCCCAACCAGCCTGCAGTACCGGGCATCCCCACACCATATGATCAAAGTCAGCCTCCCCGTCACTACATCTGGGGCATGTCCTGGGGGTCCCCCCATACATACGGAACAGTCGGTGAGGAGTGAGGTACGTCCTATGTAGGTAGTTGTATTGGATGCATCTTAATCTCGTGTTGCGTGAGATCGTCCGGGGATAAGCCAGTGCTCTGTTCCATTCTGCCTCAGACAGGTCCCGCCCAATCGTTCTCGCCCACCTTTCTCTCAGAGAATGCGGAGGGTCTAATGCAGCAGCAATCTGGGCTCGGTATATTTTAGCAACCAAATGAGGTTCTTCTCCTGAGGTCATCAGGAGGTGTAACACCCCGTGGACAGTGGGCTCCGCATTAATCGTAATCCAATGGTCCTTTAAGGTATGCACTAACTTCCTGAAGCGTAAAAACTGTCCCTGAGGAACTCCCCCCCGATAGGTCAGTGAAGCTCCTCAGCACCCCCTCGTTGAACAGCCCCCCAACTGTCACTACTCCTGCTCTTGTCCACGGTCCCAACCCTAGCCCCCCCTGTCCTTTTACTCCCGGGTCCAGGGCAAGGCCGGGGAGTATGGTGGGCCCACTCCAACCCTTCTCGTGCACTGTTTCCAACATTTCATTGCAACACTATTAATTATGTTGTCCCCTAAGGGTGGAACCTTCCTGCCTGCCATACGTGCTACAATCCGAGCTGTGTCTATCTCACTGTGGGCGGTACACAAATCCAGGATGTCCCCTGCCCACCAGCCAACCAGACACCCATTGTAGTTGAGATGCTAGATAATATGCCTCGAAGTCAGGGGCACCCAGTCCACCCATATGGGTCGGTCTACAAATGGTCGTCAGTGCCGTGCGTCTACAACCATCATCCCATATTAACTCCCTGAGCAAAGCGTTCAACTCGCAAAACCACGCCGAGGGGACCAGTAGTGGTAAGTTAGCGAAGTAGTAAAGTAGGCGAGGAAGCATAATCATTTTAGATAGCGCTACTCTGGCCATTATTGTTAACTTCAGTGAGCGCCAGAACCCAACCGAGGACCGCAGGGATCGTAGTGTTCTGCCAAGATTACCATCTCGGAGATCACTTAGTTCGTGCAATATTTGAATGCCCAGATATTTGAAGGTCCTCGGGCCCAGTTCATGTACATTGGGCATGCTCCAGGGCGTGCATCGCCTGGCCGCATGGGAAACACAAATGTCTTTCCTCGGTTAAGGCGAAGCCCAGACAATGCCCCGAAGTCCTCTAGGATCCTCAAAACCCATGGAAGTCCACTGGTCCCATCCCTCAGGTAAACAAGTATATCGTCGGCGTATAGAGAGACAATATGTTCAGTTGGTCCCCATTCAATTCCCTTACCTACACCTTCCCGCCGCAACCGGGACGCCAGGGGTTCAATTGCCAGGGAAAATAATAATGGGGACAGGGGGCATCCCTGTCTGGTTCCCCGAAATATTGGGTATGTGTAAGGAAATGCCTCCTTAGCATGGTTACCCCCTGACTTTTTGCCTTTGCTGATGTCAAGTTATAATTTGAAAGTGTGCTGAGGCCTGCTAACCAGGCCCCAGCACCAGTGTTCTTTCCCTAACCTGTACCTTTGTTTCCACAATTGGCACACCCTGGCATCCAGGTAAGTCCCTTGTAACTGGTACCCCTGGTACCAAGGGCCCTGATGCCAGGGAAGGTCTCTAAGGGCTGCAGAATGTCTTATGCCACCCTGGAGACCCCTCACTCAGCACAGACACACTGCTTGCCAGCTTGTATGTGCTGGTGGGGAGAAAACAACTAAGTCGACATGGCACTCCCCTCAGGGTGCCATGCCAACCTCACACTGCCTATGGCATAGATACGTCACCCCTCTAGCAGGCCTTACAGCCCTAAGGCAGGGTGCACTATACCATAGGTGAGGGCATAAGTGCATGAGCACTATGCCCCTACAGTGTCTAAGCAAAACCTTAGACATTGTAAGTGCAGGGTAGCCATAAGAGTATATGGTCTGGGAGTCTGTCAAACACGAACTCCGCAGCACCATAATGGCTACACTGAAAACTGGGAAGTTTGGTGTCAAACTTCTCAGCACAATAAATGTACACTGATGCCAGTGTACATTTTATTGTAAAATACACCCAAGAGGGCATCTTAGAGATGCCCCCTGAAACCATACCCGACTACCAGTGTGGGCTGACTAGTTTTAGCAGCCTGCCACACACCAGACATGTTGCTGGCCACATGGGGAGAGTGCCTTTGTCACTCTGTGGCTAGTAACAAAGTCTGTACTGGGTGGAGGTGCTTCTCACCTCCCCCTGGAGGAACTGTAACACCTGGCGGTGAGCCTCAAAGGCTCACCCCCTTTGTTACAGCACCCCAGGGCACTCCAGCTAGTGGAGTTGCCCGCCCCCTCCGGCCACGGCCCCACTTTTGGCGGCAAGGTCGGAGGAGATAATGAGAAAAACAAGGAGGAGTCACTGGCCAGTCAGGACAGCCCCCAAGGTGTCCTGAGCTGAGGTGACTCGGACTTTTAGAAATCCTCCATCTTGCAGATGGAGGATTCCCCCAATAGGATTAGGGATGTGCCCCCCTCCCCTCGGGGAGGAGGCACAAAGAGGGTGTAGCCACCCTCAGGGCTAGTAGCCATTTTTCTACTAACCCCCCAGACCTAAACACACCCCTAAATCGAGTATTTAGGGGCTCCCAGAACCTAGGTAACTAGATTCCTGAAACCTAAGACGAAGAAGGACTGCTGAGCTGAAAAATCTGCAGAGAAGACCGAGACACCAACTGCTTTGGCCCAGCTCTACCGGCAAGTCTCCCCACTTCAAGAGAACTGCTACAGCGACGCGTTCCACAGGGTCCAGAGACCTCTGAAGCCTCAGAGGACTACCCTGCATCTAAAAGGACCAAGATCTCCCGAGAACAGGGGCCCTGTTCCACAAAGACTGGAACTTTGCAACAAAGAAGCAACTTTTGAAAACAACACGTTTCCCGCCGGAAGCGTGAGACTTGGCACTCTGCACCCGACGCCCCCGGCTCGACTTGTGGAGAACCAACACTACAGGGAGGACTCCCCGGCGACTGCGAGCCCCTGAGTAGCCAGAGTTGACCCCCCTGAGTCCCCAAAGCGACGCCTGCAGAGGGAATCCAGAGGCTCCCCCTGACTGCGAATGCCTGCTTCTAAGAACCCGACGCCTAGTAAGGACACTGCACCCGCAGCCCCCAGGACCTGAAGGATCCGACCTCCAGTGCAGGAGCGAACCCCAGGTGGCCCTCTCCCTTGCCCAGGTGGTGGCTACCCCGAGGAGCCCCCCCCCTTGCCTGACTGCATCGCTGAAGAGACCCCTAGGTCTCCCATTGAACTACTTTGCAAACCAGACGCCTGTTTGCACACTGCACCCGGCCGCCCCCGTGCCGCTAAGGGTTTACTTTTTGTGCTGACTTGTGTCCCCCCTGGTGCCCTACAAAACCCCCCTGGTCTGCCCTCCGAAGACGCGGGTACTTACCTGCTGGCAGATTGGAACCGGGGCACCCCCTTCTCCATTGAAGCCTATGCGTTTTGGGCACCACTTTGACCTCTGCACCTGACCGGCCCTGAGCTGCTGGTGTGGTAACTTTGGGGTTGCTCTGAACCCCCAACGGTGGGCTACCTTGGATCCAACTTTGAACCCTGCAGGTGGTTTACTGACCTGCAAATCTAACAAAAACTTACCTCCCCCAGGAACTGTTGAAAATTGCACTGTCTAGTTTTAAAATAGCTTATTGCCATTTGTGTGAAAACTGTATATGCTATTTTGCTAATTCAAAGTTCCTAAAGTTCCTAAGTGAAATACCTTTCATTTAAAGTATTGTTTGTAAATCTTGAACCTGTGGTTCTTAAAATAAACTAAGAAAATATATTTTTCTATATAAAAACCTATTGGCCTGGAATTGTCTTGGAGTGTGTGTTCCCCATTTATTGCCTGTGTGTGTACAATAAATGCTTAACACTACCCTCTGATAAGCCTACTGCTCGACCACACTACCACAAAATAGAGCATTGGAATGATCTCTTTTTGCCACTATATTACCTCTAAGGGGAACCCTTGGACTCTGTGCATGCTATTTCTTACTTTGAATTATTACATACAGAGCCAAATTCCTACAGTATGCACTAGATATTGTTCTGCCCGTCCTCACTCTTGCTAGTGGGGACGAATACAACAGGTCCACCCATTTTACCCAACCCTCCCCGAGTCCCATTTTCAGCATCACGGCTCTTATGAAGTCCCATCTGATCGAGTTGAAGGCCTTCTCGAAGTCCACAGCAAGCAAAACCCCCGCTGGTGGCTTCGACTCGTTAGGCATGTGCAGAACAGCAAAAATCCGCCTCAGGTTCAGGGAAGTACTGAGACGAGGAACAAAGCCGTTCTGGTCTGCATGCATGAGTGTGGTCATGAGAGGGAGCAACCGGCCAGCCATGATCTTACTAAGGATCTTGAAGTCGCTGTTTAGCATCGATAAAGGACGAAAGTTTGTCACTGATGCTTCCCTGGCGTTTGTCTTGGGGAGCAACACCACCAAGGCCTCATGTAGCATGCGTGGCAACTCCCCGCAGTGTAATGACTCCGTGTACAATTCCACCAGTTGGGGAGCCAATAGAGATTTATATTTTTTATAAAAATCCATGGGGATTGTATCAGAGGTCTTCCCGGGGGCTAATTGCGTTATGGCCTCGCTTATCTCCTCCGCTGTCACTGGTCCCCCCATGCTAGCTCTCTCTTCTGAATTCAGTGTTGGCAGTGAGATTTGCTGTAGAAAATTATCAAAGGCCTCCGTTCCCAGGTCGCTAGGTCTCCCATATAGTTGTGTATAGTATTCCCTAAATGTGTCATTTATGGGGCCTGGACTGAGTCTGCGGAGTCCCCCCCCCATCCAATACACTCGTGATGGGCTCGTTATACCCGCCTGGGGGCACCAGCCACGCCAGCAGTCTCCCCGATCTGCCCTCCTCCGATTGTAGGGATGCCAAATATTTTTGCCTGCTGTGACACCTAAGCTGCTCCTCAATCCGGGAATGTTCTCTACGGACACGGTTATATTCCTCATTCTCCTGAGCTGCAAGGCCCTGTCTCAATTCCCCCTCATGCATATCCTTATCTAGGGTAGCCAATTCCCTTTCAAGTGTACGTTTCACCCCCACGACTGCCCCAGGCAGAAGCCCCTCGTCACCACCTTCAGTGTTTCCCACTCCGTGGCCCTGGAAGGGGTGGATCCACCATTTATCGCAATATATTCTGCCAGGTGGCAGCGCAGGGCCTCTCTGTATGCCTGATCTTCGAGTGCTGCGGGGGTCAATCTCTATGACGGTATGGGGGGGGGGTCTATCCTCCCATGCCCTCAACGTCAGCAACAGGGGATTATGGTCAGATAGGGTGCGGGCAAGGTATTCAGAGCGTGTCATGTTACTCATAAGACCCGCTGTGTAAACCACTCTATCAATTCTGGTGTGCACCCGGTGGAGGCCCGAATAATACGAGTAGTCACTAACATTTGGGTGTTGCTCTCCCCAGACATCCACCCGCCCCCAAGTGCCCAGCCATTCGCACAGTCTTTTGGCTGTTTTAGTTGACACTGCCCCTTGCAGTGGCGGGGTTGACCTATCCATGTTTATGTCTAGTACTGCGTTGAAGTCCCCCCCAATTAATAACTCTCCAGTGCATTGACGGGTAAGGTGGCTCAATAAACCTGTCATGAAGGAGACCTGGTCCTGGTTAGGGGCGTAAATGCAACTCAGGACTATCGGGGAACCGTGTAGCCTCCCCTCCAGTATCACAAATCTGCCCTCCCGGTCTATGTTGGAAGAGTCTATTGTTAGAGGGACCCCTGCTCTGACCCATATCAGTACACCCCTTGCATAAGCCGAATACTCTGTGGCAAACACCTGTCCCCTCCATCTGCGCCTCAGTTTTTCTCCCTCCCCCGATGCCAGATGAGTCCCCTGCAGCATTGCCACCTGTACCCCCCTCCTCTTTAAGTAGGAGAGAATTCTATGTCTTTTAGCCGGCGTGCCCATCCCCCGGATGTTCCATGTTAAGAGACTGTAGTCTGCCATCTCTGTATATCAGTCTGGTAAAAGTGTCCCCGGCTCTCCCGGGCCTCGGATTTACCCCTTCGTATGTTCAGACTTTTGCTATAGTCGGACTTCACCACCCACTTTGCCATTTTAACTTGTAACTGTGTACCCCAACTCCCGAACCCAGGGCGCCTTCCAAACTGTAGGTTTCCCAGAAAACTGTGCAACAGTGCAACTTGTTCAAACATATGTCAGCAATTCTCGGCAGCCTGGCTAGACAGGCGAGGTTCTGGTCAGGGGAGTGGCCAGGTCCGGAGGGGCCACTTGTTCACACGTTGTGCCATATCTCCGTGGCCTTTTACGATTTTGGATTAGCCAAGTTTGTCAGCCGTTTGCGGGGTCACCTTCGGGGCACGGGCCGAGTACCCCAACTCTCCGGCAGAAGACACCAATGTGTCATCCGACTCCTCCTCGGAGCCCTCCGGGGGAGACATCTCTCCACCCACGCGGGTCGCTGCCTCCAGGGCCGGTTTCCTGCCCTTTTCTTTCTGTGTTTGCGTTAGTCGCGGGCGATCTCTGGGTCTCCGTCCCCTCGGGGCCCGGCGAGGCCCACTCCCAGTCAGGCCCCCTCCTGCCAACTGCCCCGTTTGGGACCCATGTGACTCTAGCCACTCCCATGCCTCCTTAGTGGACTGGAGGAACGTGGTCTTCCCTTCCAACATCACTCTTAATCTGGCTGGATAGTGCAGCGAATACTGGATCCCTTCCTCTCTTAGGGCCCTCTTGACTGCCAGAAATGAAGCACGCTTGTTCTGAACCTCCAGTATAAAGTCCGGAAATAGTGTCACCTCCCCGTTTGCTACTTTAAACGGGCCCGACTCTCTGGCCTTCTGCAAGAGGATGTCTCTGTCTCTATAATGTAATAGTTTGGCGATCACAGCACGGGGAGGTCTACCAGGGGCAAGAGGCCTCGACGGCACCCGATGCGCCCGCTCCAGCGTGTAGAAGGGAGACAGGCACCCAGGTGCCACTGTCGTGTTGAACCACTTCTCCAGAAATTCCATCATGTTCGTCCCCTCGGCCCCCTCAGGGAGGCCCACCACGCGTATGTTGTTCCTCCTATTCCTCCCTTCCACATCCTCAGCTCTCTTTTCAAGTCGTGCCACTCTGTCAGCAAGGGAAGTCACTTCAGTCGACAGGTCTTTCAGCTTCGGTACGATGTCCGCCAACGTGGATTCCGTTTCTTTGACTCTGTCTACCAGTTTATGGTGGTCCGCTCTCAGTAGACCCATCTCAACCGCGACTTGGTTGATGTCCCGTTGTAACGTTGTCTTTGTGTCTTCTATCGCCCCAAGTATTTTATCTAAGGTGTCCTGTACTTTAACTTGTGCATGGTCCTGTGAGTCCGCTTCTTTGTGCCCCGGCGGCGCCATGGGGTCCATGGTTCTGTTCTTGTGACGGCTCTTGGGGGGCATCGGATGTGTAAGGGTTCGCACCCCGGGGCCCAGGCAGTGGGCCAAACGTTATCGTGAATTCTTCTCCGTCCTTGCCTCCGCGCCCTTGTCTCAATAGGCCGCTCCGCAGCCCCTAGGCGGTCCAGAGCAGGTCCCAGTCACCCCGCCGGTCACCTCTGATTTCCGGTTGCAGAGCTGGGGGCTCCACGTTGTCAGTCCGTGGCAAACTGACACTCTCTTCAGCTCCGGTTGTCCCGGCCGCTCCGCCGCACGCTGCGTGTCTAGGGCTACGCCCCTCCGCTCGGGCCCTTTAGTGCATCGTGGTCCCGGTCCGGACGCCCTTCCTCATGGTATCGTTATCACCTCTTCACTGTTCCCCCTGCGGCGGCAGCATCACGACCAGGCACATTCATTCACCCGTCGAGCTCCAACTTTTCCAGGCGCTCCATCCACAGTGCTACTCACGTAGGGGTCGTTGGTGCTCCAGGGTGCACGGGCGGTCTGTGGGCTTCACCCGCCAGGTAATCTGCCCTCTGCTTCTTTTACAGGGTTTGCTTCCTCACTCGCCGTCTCCGCTGAGCGTTTCTGTTCCTCGCTGACTAAGTCCTGCCAGGGGGCCGGCCTCCCTTCGTCCCCAGTCCAGCTCCGAGGGACCACAGCTTAGTATGTTCTCAGGTCAGCTCCTGCCCTAGGCCAGGGAGCTCCCCCACATGCCTCACCGGCCTCCCACGATTCTGCGGGGGCCCTCAGAGGCCCACCGGGGTCCCCCGTCAGCCGGGCCCCCTGCCGCTCTCTCCGTATTCGGGGCTCTAGCCCCCTGCTGCAGATGTGGCAGCCGGTCCGGGCTCAGCTTCGGGGCCGCGCCGCCCCCTCAGTGCCTCGGTGCCCCGCCCGGGCCAGGCATCGTGTTCGCGGGCCGGCCCCAGCGCACACAGGGGCCGTGCCCGCGCTGCTCTGCCGCTCCTCAGGGCAGGCCCCCCAGGGCCCCGGGCCCCCGCACCTCCGAGGCAGCGGGGAGACCGCACCCGGGCCGTCCGCCCCTGCCCCGCGGCGGCCCGCCATACAACTCGAGGCCACAGCTCCAACCGCGGAGATAGGCCGCCGGTCCCCTCTCCGGCCGGCTGGTCTGGGTTCCCCCAGCAACGCTCTCCGGAGCCGCAACGGGTGCCCGGTAGCGCCCAGGGCCAGCCCCCAGCTCAGCACTCCCACTCGGGCCCCGGATCGGCCCGGAGATTACACGCTTCTTCCCGACTTTTTAGTCGGCCCCCTCCGGAGCAAGGGATTTAGGCGTGCGCCATCTCCGGACCCTTGGCCATGCCCCCTTCCTCTCACAGTACTTAATCATAGTTTAATATTTCAACTTAAAGAAACTGTGTGTATCAAAAAAAAATCCCTAGTGTCTAGTGGTTTCTGACCAACCGCCCCCCCAACCCCCCCCCCCCAAGGCAGAAATGGTCTAAAAATAATCATGATTATTTTTAGACCATTTCTGCCTGGGGGGGGGGCAGAAACCACTAGACACTAGGGATTTTTTTTTTTTTTTTTTATACTTACGCATAAGGGGGAGCGGCTCTTTGGGCAAGGGCCACTCCCCAGGGAAGCAAAATATTTTTAGGCTTTTTCTAACTCCCCCACCCCCTGGGGGCAGACTGGCCTATTATAATTAGCCCGATCTGCCCCCAGGGATATATATATATATTTTTTAACTTTATGTTTTTATGTATGGGGAGCAACCCCTTAGGGAAGGGTCGCTCCCCTGGGGGGCAAATTGTATTTATTGGGGCAGTAAGTCTACTAGATGGCAGGGAATTAAAAAAAAATAGTGGGGTGGTGGCTACCAACCAGTATGGGCCTGGTTATGCCCCCGCCCCAACTGAAGGGGGTAACAGTCTTTCAGCTCTGCCCCCCGCACACTAAAAGATATTATCCCAACGGCAAGCAAGAGGACATTTGATTATTTGGGATTTTAGTTTTACATTTGGGCCATGAGAGCTTGTCTAACTCTCAAAATCATCCCACTACGAACGGTGAGGGATGCACTTTTTGGGATGCTGCCATGTAGAAAAATCCACAAGACCTAGAAACATCTGAAAACTCAAAGCACCCTGCACCATTTTCTTACCCACAATGCCCTGCAAACCTCCAATTTTGCTGGAAATCACACATTTTTGTGATGGAACCTTCCGGAATCTGCAGGAATCCACAAAATTCCTACCACCCAGCATTGTCTCATCTATACTGATAAACATTCTGCTGCACTTGTCAGCCTAAAATATGTTTTTTTTTTCAAATTGCCCTTTTGGACCCGCTTAGGTTCCCCCTCAATTTCAACATGTTTTTGTCTCTTCCCTGTCACAGGCACTTGGCCCATCTACACAAGCGAGGTATCATTTTTACCGGAAGACTGAGGGGAACATTGGGATGTAGGAAATTTGGCCCAGTGCGGTGATCCCACAGAGAAATGTGGGAAAAATTTGATTTTTGTAGCTAAATTTGAGGTTTGCTGGGGATTCTGGGTAAGAAAACATTGGGGGATCCACGCAAGTCACACCTCCCTGGACTCCCTGGGGTGTCTAGTTTTCAGAAATGTCTGGCCTTGGTAGGTTTCCCTAGATGGCTGCTGAGCCCTGTATCCAAAAACGCAGGTGCCCTGCCTCCCCGCTAAAACAGATAGTTTTGTATTTGATCATTTTGAAGTGTCCAGGTAGTGTTTTGGGGCTTTTCCTTTCGCGGGCATTAGGCCTACCAACACAAGTAATGTACCATTTTTATCAGGAGACTTGGGGGAACGCTGGGTGGAAGGAAATTTGTGGCTCCTCTCAATTCTGAGGTTTGTAAAGGATTCTGGGTAACAGAACCTGGTGAGAGCCCCACAAGTGAACCCATCTTGGATTCCCCTAGGTGTATAGTTTTAAAAAATGCGCAGGTTTGGTAGGTTTGGTAGGTTTCCCGACTGGGTTAGAGGCCAAAATCTACGGCTAGGCGCTTTGCAAAAAACACGTCAGATTTCAATGTAAAAATGTGATGTGTCCATGTTGCGTTTCCTGTAGCAAGCATTAGGCCTACCCACGCAAGTGAGGTACCATTTTTATCGGGAGATTTGGGGGAACACAGAATAGCAAAACAAGTGTTACTGCCCCTTGTCTTTCTCTACATTTCTTCCTTCCAAATTTAAGACAGTGTGTAAAAAAAAGACGTCTATTTGAGAAATGCCCTGTAATCCACATGCTAGTATGGGCACCGCGGAATTCAGAGATGTGCAAATAACCACTGCTTCTCAACACCTTATCTTGTTCCGATTTTGGAAATACAAAGGTTTTCTTCATACCTATTTTTCACTCTTTAAATTTCAGCAAATAAATTGCTGTATACCCGGTATAGAATAAAAACCCATCACAAGGAGCAGCTCATTTATTGGCTCTGGGTACCTAGGGTTCTTGATGAACCTACAAGCCCTATATACACCCACAACCAAAAGACGTAACGGTATATTGCTTTAAAAAATCTGACATCGCAGGAAAAAGTTACAGATTAAAACGTGGAGAAAAATGGCTGGTTTTTTCGCCTCATTTTCAATATTTTTTATTTCAGCTGTTATTTTTTGTAGGAAACCCTTGTAGGATCTACACAAATTACCCCTTGCTGAATTCAGAATTTTGTCTACTTTTCAGTAATGTTCAGCTTTCTGGACTCCAGCATTGGTTTCACACCCATTTCTGTCAATAACTGGAAGGAGGCTGAAAGCACAAAAAAATAGTAAAAATTGGGTATTTTCCAGTAAAATGCCAAAATTGTGTTGAAAAATTGGGTTTTCTGATTCAAGTCTGCCGGTTCCTGAAAGCTGGGGAAGATGGTGATTTTAGCACCCAAACTCTTTGTTGGTGCCAGTTTCAGGGAAAAAATAAAAATAAAATCACAAGCATTCTTCTGCAGCCCTTTTTTCCCCATTTTTTTTTTTTTTAAACGAACAAAATGTTCGCTGTATTTTTGCTAGTTTCTTGGTCTTTTTTAGGGGAACCCGCAAAGTCTGGGCACCTCTAGAATCCCTAGGATGTTAGAAAAAAAGGACACAAATCTGGCGTGGGTAGCTTATGTGGACAAAAAGTTATGAGGGCCTAAGCGCGAACTTCCCCAAACGACCAAAAAAGGCTTGCCATCCGAGGGGGAAAAGGCCTGGCAGCGAAGGGGTTAAGTTTGGTCTAATGTCCTTTTTGGCACTGGATTCTGTTTACTTTTATAACACTGCAATTCAAAACAATGTTTGGACAAATGTTAATAGTACTATTTCAATGCAGGAAGAGGGGCGTGCTGAACTTTCTTCACTTCACAAATCTATTTTTTCAGCTTCACTGTTTTTCCCCCAGAGACTGGTTGTTCAATTTTACCAATTTATTTATTTAGGAGTCATATGTAGCACCACGCAATACTCGCTTCAAAGTACGATCAGATTATTTTTATTTGTAAAAGTCCCACTTTTGTCAACATGTTCTCCTATTTAATCACATTACAAAAAGTAATCAACCATACACAGTTGCAACTGAAACCACTAAGAAAGTGTGGTAATGCCATTTTAGGACATCTATGGTGACCAAACTTGACTGGCTCCTTAGGACATCTGTAGTGACCAAACTTGACCGGCTGCTGAGACCAACACATGCAAGACAGGTAGCAAAATATTTAGATAAATATGAAATTAGAAAGTGAGAAAAGTCCAAACTGCCAATTACGCCTTTTCCTGCTGTGAAACCAATCTTTCTGTCTAATGACACAGAATGAGCACCTATTCTGCCGTATATCCAAGGTTATATCCATGAGGCTATCAAAACACATTCGTTTAAAACCTTAGTCACACCTGACATATAAAGCCCAACATTACACACAGAGTTCTAACTCTTCCAGGCTATGTGCATTTGTATACTCCTTTGCTCAACTGTATTACACCGTCTGTTGGAGAGTAAACAGTGTCATACATGTGGGCAAGGGATTGCGGAGCACAAAAAAGATTCTTTCATATTTTAATGTTCACAAATAAACCACAAGGAAAGAATGTTTAATGAACGTCTCTGACATCAGTATGAAATAATGCTGCAGGCCGACTTTGCTCAACGGCCTGCCTTCTCTCGGAATAGTGAGGTCAATTTTGAGGATAAGCACTACTGTTTTGGCAATCATTTATAATGCAAACTATTTCTTTTAGCTCCTTACCTTATTTCCCCACCCACACTAAAGCTGATAAATATACCAAGGACACTGGGGAGGGACTCTGTTCATTAAACACTATTCTTCTGCACTTTTTTCATCCCATTTTATAATCAATGAAAAACAATTTATGCTTACAAAATTATTCTGTTTTTTTAATTTGGTATCTGGTCCAGTCACGGCAACTCAATTTATTTTTTTATTGTTTTGCAAAAGTTTTGTGTCCTACTCATTAAAGGAAATGAAATCCAAGTCATTAAGTACCAAGGTAAGTAACTACATCAGAAATCAAAGGTGTCCAAAATAGTCCAAGAAGGTTTGCCTAGATTCTAGGGCATGATCAGATGGCCAGGAGACGACTTTCTACTTTTCTGTTGAATGTGTGCTGGTGTTTTATGGTACAGTCGCTAACTGAGAAGGATTATATTCAAGATATCACATCCCTTGGACACAAAGTTATACCAAAACTCATTCGGACAAACAAGTATTTGTATAGCAATCATTCCATAGAAACACATTATGTCACCAAAGATTTGTTAGTGTCATTCAATAACATTTTACTGCGTAATAAGGCTTCCTACCAGCAATGCAATAGGTTTATTGACATATTAGTAATATACATTAGTAGTGATATTTGTGTTTTGACCACTGACTCCGTGTTGTGCCACATTGCACTTGGCTTAGCTGTCTACGGTCACACATTAGCAGTCACAAATTACAGACTCCATTTTGCATTCAGCTTAGCCTTAGCTTCACTGCCACGTTAAAGATGCAAGTATTTTTCCGTACAAAACATGTTATGCAACGTGTTTTCTATTCTACTTGTCTGTGTTCTTTCTCACCAAAGGGCTAGGACATAACATGGAGGAGTCAGTCAGTCAGCAAGATAAGGATGTACTGGAATGATGTTTATGGTACAGCAGCGAACGGTTTAGTTTTGGGTGACACACCCTGGGAAACTGGCCAGTTCCACCCTGTTTCTTTCAAAACTGATCTAAAGTAGCCAGCATTTTTTAATACTTCTTGCAGAGCAGGAGGGGTTTCTAGGAATCTCCTTCCTCGCTTGTTTAAGGTATATAAGAGACCCATGGTCGACAGTGGGAGATTCAGAGACCTCAATCAGGTTTGAGACTTCGAATGCCTGATACATTTCCCGTGAGGGTAGATTTTCTCTTTCTCATTGCAGTCACACCGGAGTCAACGACTTGCTGACAGGAGAAGGATGAAGCACCAGATATGCCCCACAGTTATTAATTTTTACTAATTATTTGCTTTGCATTGTGTATGAATATATGTGTCAATATAGGTATTTGTATCTTTGCATGTATAAATTTGCTGTTTATAGACTGAAGATTCTTTGTACATGTTCTCACTTTATCGTTGCACATTTTGAAGGTACACTTTCGGTCATACTGACCTTTCTTCACGAGATTTGCGAGGTAATATAATAAATGTCTTCTTTAGACTAAGCAGTGCATTCCGGGGATTCTTTTTGACTCCTTTCAGTATGTGTATTTTGGCTCAGTCCGCAGTAAATCAAAACACTTTGGTGAAGGTCAGCAGGGAACGTGTTATAAGTTGAAAGTGTACGTTTAAAAGTCAAAATATGTTTGGCAGGAAAAGTAAAACATCTGCTTCCAAAAACCTGTGTGAACAGAGTGTGTTTCACATTCCTGGATGGTGCTAGGCACCCTATGAAGTATTAGCTAATGAATTTTCACATTTAGCTGGTTTATCGGAGAGTTGGGATGAATGCTTGAATGAAGCAGAACTGCAGATGTTTTGATTTGCTTAAGAAAAGTCAAGTTGAAGAGAATGATCCTTCAGTTCTTGGCAGACAGGGGTGGATATTCATGAAAAATTCAAACAGTTAGAAAGGCAGAACAAACAGTTAGAAAAGCAGCTTGTTGACTCAAAAATTACTGCAACCATGTGGTCTTGTCAGAATAAATTATTGCAAGATAAGGCAGACATGTATCAAACCATCGCAGAACATGCTGAAATCAAAGTAGCTCAAAACAAATACTGTAAACGTGGAGGAAGGATAAATCAGAAAAAATTGATTTAGTCATCGTTAATGCTGGTTTGGACCGGTGCCCAGATTCCTCTTGGGATACTAACATTTGGACCAGCAGCGATCTTTCAAACTCTAGTGATGAGGAGAGTAAAAAATGTGAGGGACAGGGGGACCTACAGGAGCAGAATGTAGTGCGTGCACACCCAATATTTAGACGAAAGTTGCAGCACACACCACAAAATCCATCAGGGATTGAAATGAATTTCTTAGAAGATTACACACAGCAAGAAGTCAATGATATCATAGATAGATTTAACAAACGGGCGGGAGAGTCAATACTTATCTGGATGGTGTGACTGTTCGATTGTGGTGCTTCGGGGCTTATGCTTGATATAGGGACTCTTCTAAATTCTGCACTCTAAGCACAGACCCCCTCAGTTCAGAAGTTTTCAAGGTCCACACAAAATTACTCTACTGCAGTTAGCCTCAGAGGGGTGTTATCATCAGTACCCTACAGAATCAAATTGGCCGCCTAATGATAAGCCATGGTACACCTTAAGAGATGCAATGCAGAGACTTAAAGAGGAAAGTATGAAAACTGCCATTTTCCTGAACAATGGACACCATCTGTTAGATGGACCACTTGCCATCTCAGTGCGTAACAGAATTATTCGCCTTGCTCCACCAGCCTACAAACAAGTAATCATGACTCTCCTAATTATTCAGACGGGACAGGCTTTAAAAGACATCCTAGAGGCTGTCAGAGTTAGGGGATTTAGGACAATGGGATAAACCTGAGAGATCTTCTAGATCTGAGGGTCACACAGATAACAACAGTGTGCAGGACAGGCGTGTTTACAGCGTTACTAAAAGATGGTGTCAAGAAAGAACAGATTGATGGGATAGATACCAAAAGCTTGTGGGAGCTGTACCATAAAAGGGGTTTGGATCATGAGGAAGGCAGCAGAAAGGTAAACAAGCAAGATAACAAGCGTGAAACCAGTCACAGTTATCAGGGGAAGGAAAAGAAAGGGAGAGAAATGATTCCTCACAAGAGAGGGACGAAAACCTGGATAGAGAATGGTTAACTTTTGAGGACGGGGCGAGCCTGCTCGCAAATATAAAAGGATATATCCAGACCTCACTTGAGCAAAAGTTGACAGGTTTAAATCAGACTAGGAAACTGGCCCAGCTCCGGTACAAAGTTGGGCTCGTCGAGATAACAGACCTCATGTTGTTTTAGAAATAAATAGGAAACATAAAAATGTGCAAACAAGTTTGAGCCTTAGTTGACACCGGGGCGGAGACCTCTGATTTATGGAAACCCTAGGAAGTTTAACAGAACACATTACACCATCACAGGGTTGGGGGGGGGGGGGGGGGGGGGGGGGGGAGGAGGCAAACCCCGCTGTGCAAACCACAGTACAAATGAAAATAGGGAAAACACCAAAAAGAGAATATACTGTGCAGATTATGCCTCTTTTAGAATACATACTGGGAATTGACATTTTGAAGGGAATGATTTTGTATCTGGATGATGGTTGTCATCAGTTTGGAACAAAAAAGATACATTTCAGTGGGAACCATGAGAGGGAGTCATCTGAAGATACCCCAGTGAAGATGCCCCTGGCAACCAAGGTAATTGGTTTGAAACAGAACTGCATTCATGGAGGGCACAATGAAATAAGTGAAACTATAAAAGATACGACTGACGCTGTCGTGATAGCTCCAACTACTACAGAATGGAACAATCCCCTCTGGCCGGTTAAACAACCTGACGGGCGGTACAGAATGACCATTGATTACCGCAAGCTGAATAAACATACACCCCCTTTGACAGCTGCGGTCCCAGAAACCGCACTGATTGAATGAATACAGAAATATACAGGGACACGGTATGCCACCATTGCTATTGCCAATGCTTTCTTTTCTATACTCTTGGCGCCAGAATATCAGGAACAATTCTCATTTTCACACAGTGAAAGACAGTTTCATATGTTATCTTTACCAATGGGGTACATACATAGTCCTGCCATCTGTCACCAACTGGTGGCAGAGCACCTGGATAAAGTATCTGTCATTCCAGGTGAGCAATTGACCCATTACATTGATGATGTGATGATTCAGGGAGAGACAGAAGAATAGGTGCAGATTCAGTTGGAGAGAGTGGTGGAACTCTTGAAGAGCAAGGGGTGGATGATTAACACAGATAAGGCACAAGGACCATTTCAAAATGTGAAGTTTTTAGGCATTCAGTGGAATCAGGGACAAAGAGGTGTTACCGCAAGCGAAGCAAAAGATTTGAGTTTGCCACACCCCGCATCAAGCAGGAGACACAGAGATTTATTGGGTTGTTTGGTTTGTGGAGACAGCACATCCCTCATTTGAGTCAGATCTTGGCCCCTCTGTAGAAAGTGACAAGAAAAAAACATGAGTTTAAATGGGGTGAAGAGCAGCAGTGTACTTTTGATTTGGCAAAGAAGCAATTCAACAGGCTTTAGACTTGTGGCCAGTGCAGGTGCAGGAGGGAGACACTGAGTTACATGTAACTGTTCGAGGACAGTATGTAAATTGGAGTATGTGGCAAAAACAAGGAAGGACGAGGGTGCCTCTCGGGTTCTGGGCTAGAAAACTACCTGACTCTGGGGAGCACTATACTCATTTGAAAAACAGCTTTTGGCCAGTTATTGGGCTCTGGTAGATACTGAGTAAACTAGGTCATAATGTAATTCTGAGACCTGAAATACCAAACATGCAGTGGGTGATGAGTTCACCTAAATCTCACTGTATAGGACAAGCACAAGAGGCTAGTATCATACGCTGGAAATAGTACATACAAGACAGGGCTCAAGAAGGACCGGCAGGCACTGAAGCGCTACATGAAGAGGTGTCACAAGCCCCTGTACAGGACGATGGAAGGTTACAGGAGGTACCACAGGTAAAAGAGTCATAAGTGAGATGGGGTGAACCATTTGAATCCTTGTCCCCTGAGGATAGGAAGCATGTATGGTTTAGTGATGGTTCATCCAAATACGTGGGTACCAAAAGACATTGGAAAGCGGTGTCATATAATCCACTTACCAGAAAGTTGTTGACCACCACAGGAGAAAGGAAAATTAGCCAATATGCAGAGTTGCAAGAGCTGCCTCGAACTTGTCATATTTATACTGATTCTTGGTCCACCTCCACTGGGTTAGCCACTTGGCTTCCCACATGGTATGCACATAACTGGTTTATCCACTCAAAGGAGGTGTGGGACAAAGAGTTGTGGCAAGAAATTTGGGAAATGCTAGAACAGAGTAACGTTACAGTTTATCATGTGGATGCTCATTGTTCCACTGACTCATAAGAACGCTGGTTCAATTCCCTTGCAGATGACAAACTCAAAATCTCAGAGACAGAAGTAGCAACACAGGATTCTGACTTGGTGGGGATGGCTAAATGGGTGCACCACAACTGTGGACAACTGGGAGAAAAAGCCACTTACAGGTGGGCAGAGATTAGAGGGATGCACAGTCCCCTACATTTGATAAAAACTGTGATTTTACATTGTTGTGTGTGCTGACAAATAGGACAGAGATCTGTCCTGCAAACAATCAAAGGTCAATTGGGGAGAGGAAAGTTACCAGGACAGACATGGCAAATTGATTACACTGGACCACTACCGATTAGTCGTGGGTGTCAATACGCCTGCACCACAGTGGACACTTTCTCTGGGTACCCGATTGCTGTCCCTTGCAAACGTGCTACTCAACACAACATTATCAGAACTCTGGACTTGTTAATGTTATACTGTGGAGTACCACTCCAGGTCCAGAGTGACAATTGGTCACACTTCAGCTTTGCAAATACAACCACGTGGCCATTAATTCCATCATGTACTGGGAAATAAAGCCCAGAGCTTTAGCTCCTTCCAGAGCCTCATCCGAATCTGCAGGTCTTGACTTACATGCTTTACAAGCTTACAGACTGAAACCACGAGACAAAGCACTGTGTGAAACAGGTGTTGGAGTACAGATTCCCCCGGAGCATTGCTTGCTCCCACATCTGGGTTGGCCCTCAAAGGTATTCAGATTTTAGGGGGAGTGACTGATGCAGATTACCAAGGAGAAATCAAAGCTATTCTGCTGAATAGTGGAGAGGCTTATTTATTAATACAAATCGGAGACAGAACTGCTCAACTTGTCATTACTCCAGTGTATGGAGGATTGATGAGGAAGGGGACTGCCCAAGCCCTTCTTACTGTACGTGGTGAAAGAGGTTTTGGTTTAACTGACATAAACCCTGGAGCTAAAGTGTGGGTGGAATCCCCAAATGGCTCTTCAGAACCTGCAGAAATCATAACAAAGAGCCCCAAATATGTCCTGCTGATCATGAAACCAGGAAAGGAAAAACGCTAACACATTCCAGCTGATAAATGTTATTTGTGAGAATGATCATACTTGTTTCTTTTACAGATCATACTACAGCTTGCCTTTGCCGTGAGTGTGCCGTGTGGTCTCCTTTTGGGCGTGTGCATGTGGGGTCGGGAAATGTCAACACCAGGACAATGCGCGCTCTACGGGCAACATAATGCAAAGAAACAAAACTTGTGCAATGTAATAATTCATGCATTGTGTGCTGATATTGCATATTAACTTTTTGCATTGCAGGTATTTATATTGATATGTCTTTAATACTGTTTGCAATGTATTGTTCATTTTCTGCAGCCTGACTAGGTGTGGCTGGGTGTGGCAGTAGGCGGGGCTTGGGTCTATTTAAGGAACCCAGCACAGCTCTACGTGCTCACTATTCAGAGGTCCCGGTGCAGAGCAGCAGCAGTTTCCAGGGCTCCCGTTCCGGAGGCCTACTTGGACATTTCCGGGCCCTATCCTCATTACCTTGGTGATCCTCAAGCAGGGCGGTAAGGCGGAGGTCGGGTTAGGCCCCAACTTCATGTCTTGAAATTTTTCGAGTTTTGGTTTTTTGATTAAATCGCCTGTGCGACTGTTTCCTGGCATTTGAATCTTGATGGTTGAATCGGCAGCAATGTGCGCGATTCATTCTTGTCCTTTAACCCTTGCATTTCAGATCGGCAGAGTGTGCGATCATTTCCTGGCATTTGAATCTTGATGGTTGAATAGGCAGCAGTGTGCTCGATTCATTCTTGGCATTTAATCCTTGCAGTTCAGATCGACAGAGCGCGCAATCATTTCCTGGCATTGGGATCTTGATGTACAGTTTAGCAATAAAATGCATAGTAATTTCTGGACAATTGAATCCTGAAACTTAAATCAAAACAGAATGTGACTTTACAATATTATTCATGAATCTTTCGCTGTTCATGTTTTGGGAATTAATGTGTTAATTGACTTTTGTCATGCCATAGTTACTATTCCAAGAACTAACTGGAGAGAGTTCCATGGTCAGTGCATAAGGTGTTATTCTGGAAATGCTTAAATTAAAATTTGCGTAATCCTTCTTTTACTTCCAGGTATCCATAACTAAAAAGTCATGTTATTGAAAAGCTTTTGATCTCTCATGTTATCAAAGTATAGATATTTATTAACAAAGTTCATTAAGATTAATGTGAATAACTTTGCTATTGTGTTCCTAACTCTTGCTTCCACAGATCTCCTTCCACGCTGTTCCCAACCGTTCTTTAACTCTGTGCTATAACGGTTAGTAGACTTTGGAGCTGCCAAGAGGTGGACATATTGGGAACAGGCGCAAACCCCGAGGATCCGGTCTCGCTGACAGGTAAGACCTAATACCCCCAAGTTCAACTTGAATGATCGACCACGTTACGCAACACCTTTACTGAATGACAATATGTGGATTCATTAGGCGCAGGCCGTGCTCTAGAGATCTGACTTTTGCATGGGTGCCATGAGAAGCACTGTGGATGTTTTGCCAACGTGTTTGATCGCCATACCAACACCAACAAGCATTTTGTTAACATTTTCAATGCCACTAACCAGGATAAGGATGTGCAAGAACATGATGTGGAAACCAACTTCAGTCCATATGAGTATTGCAGGGACTGTCAGTAAACAACCAATGAGAAGTGGGACAATCTCACCCAGATACTTACAGGGAGTGCAGAATTATTAGGCAAGTTGTATTTTTGAGGATTAATTTTATTATTGAACAACAACCATGTTCTCAATGAACCCAAAAAACTCATTAATATCAAAGCTGAATATTTTTGGAAGTAGTTTTTAGTTTGTTTTTAGTTTTAGCTATGTTAGGGGGATATCTGTGTGTGCAGGTGACTATCACTGTGCTTAATTATTAGGCAACTTAACAAAAAAAAATATATACCCATTTCAATTATTTATTATTACCAGTGAAACCAATATAACATCTCAACATTCACAAATATACATTTCTGACATTCAAAAACAAAACAAAAACAAATCAGTGACCAATATAGCCACCTTTCTTTGCAAGGACACTCAAAAGCCTGCCATCCATGGATTCTGTCAGTGTTTTGATCTGTTCACCATCAACATTGCGTGCAGCAGCAACCACAGCCTCCCAGACACTGTTCAGAGAGGTGTACTGTTTTCCCTCCTTGTAAATCTCACATTTGATGATGGACCACAGGTTCTCAATGGGGTTCAGATCAGGTGAACAAGGAGGCCATGTCATTAGATTTCCTTCTTTTATACCCTTTCTTGCCAGCCACGCTGTGGAGTACTTGGACGCGTGTGATGGAGCATTGTCCTGCATGAAAATCATGTTTTTCTTGAAGGATGCAGACTTCTTCCTGTACCACTGCTTGAAGAAGGTGTCTTCCAGGAACTGGCAGTAGGACTGGGAGTTGAGCTCGACTCCATCCTCAACCCGAAAAGGCCCCACAAGCTCATCTTTGATGATACCAGCCCAAACCAGTACTCCACCTCCACCTTGCTGGCGTCTGAGTCGGACTGGAGCTCTCTGCCCTTTACCAATCCAGCCACGGGCCCATCCATCTGGCCCATCAAGACTCACTCTCATTTCATCAGTCCATAAAACCTTAGAAAAATCAGTCTTGAGATATTTCTTGGCCCAGTCTTGACGTTTCAGCTTGTGTGTCTTGTTCAGTGGTGGTCGTCTTTCAGCCTTTCTTACCTTGGCCATGTCTCTGAGTATTGCACACCTTGTGCTTTTGGGCACTCCAGTGATGTTGCAGCTCTGAAATATGGCCAAACTGGTGGCAAGTGGCATCGTGGCAGCTGCACGCTTGACTTTTCTCAGTTCATGGGCAGTTATTTTGCGCCTTGGTTTTTCCACACGCTTCTTGCGACCCTGTTGACTATTTTGAATGAAACGCTTGATTGTTCGATGATCACGCTTCAGAAGCTTTGCAATTTTAAGAGTGCTGCATCCCTCTGCAAGATATCTCACTATTTTTGACTTTTCTGAGCCTGTCAAGTCCTTCTTTTGACCCATTTTGCCAAAGGAAAGGAAGTTGCCTAATAATTATGCACACCTGATATAGGGTGTTGATGTCATTAGACCACACCCCTTCTCATTACAGAGATGCACATCACCTAATATGCTTAATTGGTAGTAGGCTTTCGAGCCTATACAGCTTGGAGTAAGACAACATGCATAAAGAGGATGATGTGGTCAAAATACTCATTTGCCTAATAATTCTGCACTCCCTGTATATGCAACATTACTACCGGTGACGTGTGTTACTACATGTCCTGCAGTTCTCGTGACGTTGGAAAATGCATTCAATTGAGTTTAGAAAAGAGAACATCAACTTCTCAAAACATACCGTGGGAACATAAGAGTTTTGTGCTTTTAACTAACGGACCGACATTGTAAAAACATGTCAAATTACATGGCTTATCATCTAGTGACTGCTGCCAGTCACATTAAACATGTTAAGTTACCTGTTGGCTGGCTGTTCTTGTGTGGGAATCTTACTTTTACCTACATTCCAGCTAACATAACAGGCGGACTGTGTACTTCTACATGCCTGGGACTCATGATGTTTCCATTCAACTCTATACATACTCGTTATCCTAGAGACACTATGCAATTAAGTGAAGATTGTGATTCAGATATTCAATTATTATCCCAATCAGAGAATCCAAGCGTAAATCTTTCTATTGTAGGCGTGCCTGGTTTAGCTGTATACAATACTAGAATGATCAATAAGTTAGAATGTCTAATGGTCAAAAACATTAACCATACTTTATTGCTTTATATGAATTTGTACAAGATGTGTGTGGTACTAAAAAAGCTGCATTACAAAACAGGACTGCTATAGACTATCTGTTGTAGAAACATAATCATGGGTGTATAGAATTCGAAGGCATGTGCTGTTTTAACCTTTCTGACCACTCTAAATCTATCCAGGCACATTGATACACTACATACATTAGTGAAGGGGGTAAAACAGGATATGGATCAGGGATGGTGGGACTTGTTGTTTCAGTGGTTACCTGATTTTGGACAATTACACAAAGTTTTGGGTGGAATTTTTGTGGTATTAGCTCTAATTATATCATCATGTTGCTGTGCACAATATATTCCTAATTTGCTTGCAATGTTTAGTCCGAAATTTATTTTAAACATATAGGCTACACAAGTCACTGGTCAAAGGGCAGAGTGTAGTGATATTTGTGTTTTGACCACTGACTCCGTGTCGCGCCACTTTGCACTTGGCTTAGCTGTCTACTGTCACACATTAGCAGTCACAAGTTACATTTTGTAGTAACCTTAGCCTTAGCTTCACCGCCACGTTAAAGGTGTGAGTATTTTTCCATACAAAGCAGGTTATGCAACGTGTTTTCTATTCTACGTGTTCTTTCTCTCCAAAGGGCTAGGACATAACGTGGAGGAGTCAGTCAGACAGCAAGATAAGGTTGTGCTAGAATGATGTTTATGGTACAGCAGGGAACGGATTAGTTTTGGGAGACACCTTGGGAAACGGGCCACTTCCAACATGTTTCTTTCAAAACTGACCTAGAGTAGCCAGCATTTTTTAATACTTCTTGCAGAGCGGGAGGGGTTTCTAGAAATCTCCTTCCTCGCTTGTTTAAGGTATATAAGAGACCCAGATCGACAGTGGGAGATTCAGAGACCTCAATCAGGATTGAGACGTCAAATGCTTGATACATTTCCCCTGAGGGTAGATTTCTCTCTTTCTCGTTGCAGTTGCACTGGGGTCAACAACTTTCTGGCAGAAGAAGGATAAAGCACCAGATAGGCCGCACAGTGATGAATTTTTACTAATTATTTGCTTTGCATTGTGTATGAATATATGTATGACAATATAGGTATTTGTATCTTTGCATGCATATATTAGCTGTTTATAGATTGAAGATTCTTGTACATGTTCTCACTTTATCATTGCACATTTTGAAGGTACACTTTCGATGGTACTGACCTTCTTTCACGAGCCTTGCAATAATAAATGTCTTCTTTAAACTAAGAAGTGCATTCCAGAGATTATTTTTGACTCCTTTCAGTGTGTGTATATTGGATCGGTCCGCAGTAAAGCAAAACAACATTCTAAAACACAAAGCGAATTTTGAGAACAAAAAGAACTGGGCGAATGCGAATCCTATGACACGCATGGTTTGCTAAAGGAAAATGGCTTTTAGGGATGTATTAAACCCATTTTGCAAGTTGGAGAAGCCTCTCCAACTCGCAAATGCATGTAGGGGACCACAATAAATCCTAATACAGAAGGAGTGTCCATTCCTAATTGCGATTCGGTATGGCATCTATCAATGGTTTGGGACTGCAACTATCATTGCAAACTACTAATGAGTTACTTGCTCCTGATTTGGCATAATAACCGATTTGCAGATGTGAAGGTGACACCTTTCCCTTTACGAAGGACATTGTGTGACCTTGAGGGGAGCAGCACTGGTCTGCCAAAGGGATTCTTTTAAGCACCACCAGTTCCTAGAAGGAAGCATGAGCTGCTTTAAAAAAATCCCACTTGGAATGCAAACACAGTGATGCTGGGCTGCAATTCCTTGCAGGCCACCATCCCTGTGATTGTAGCCAATCAGACAGGGTGGCAAACAGTGACCTGTCCAATTAATATTCATTACATAGGTCATTCTGTGACTCATTAGAAATAAAGAGTTTGCGATGTGACCTATTAGAACATGGGTCACATCGCAAAATCAAACCGGTCGCCAAAAGTCAATCTGAAATTAAAGTCCCCCTCTTTGTGACCGGTCTCTTGGAACATTTGGTCCATAGTGCCTATTTTTGTTTCAATGATTTTCTTACAAGTTTCATTGCATTAGAGGTCTAAATCAGGTGTCTCCAACCTGTTGATCGCGAGCTCCCAATAGCTCCCAGTCAAATTCAGAGTAGCTCACAGCTTGGAGTTCATTTTTAAATAAGCACAAGCTCACATTTTTCCTTTTAAAGTTAAGGGAAAGCTGTGTACATTTAACATTACTTTCATTCGGATGCAGATAGCAAGGCCTGATAAGTAGCAGTGCTAGATAGAGACAGATCTATGACCCAGGTCACAGAGATGAAGAACCGAAGCACTAAGGTGTTTAATTCTTAAATAAAAGTCTTTGTCAGTTCAAGATTGGAGGTGGGAACAAAATGATGCTTTTAAAATCAGAGAAAATTAAAATGAAAGAAAAGTTACCTTATGTTTAAATTAACCTTTTATTTTAATATTCTCATTTTTTTTTCAAAGTGATGTATTTACTAACAGCAGATCTCTTGTTCCCAGTGGCCATTAGAGCACTGTGCCATATTTATAACTGAAAAATAGTCATTTTTGTAAATGGGAGAAAATTAAAGTGCAGAAAAATGTTACATATTATGAACATTTCTGTACTTAAAATTCCTCCAATTTAAAAAAAATGGTTTATGTTTGTATTCTACATGTAACGGTGCCACATATGGCGAAAGGTATGTCCTGTGAGACAAGTACATACAACACAGCCTCTCAATTACCCATACACATATATTCCATTCATACGCACACGTCTTCATACATCCCCAAAGACCACGCTCTCACCGACACACATCGCAGCCCCTAGTCAAAGCCTTTTGTTCACAACATAGTAGCTGGCTCTATGAACGTGAGGCTTATAGTCACGGAAGCTGGGCGTGAGGGTGTCTAGTAATAATACTCAACTTGAATATACTTAAGTAGCTCACAATGATTTTCACTGATCTGAAGGAGCTCTTGCTACAGAAAAGGTTGGAGACCCCTGGTCTAAAGTGTTTACTTAATTAAAAAAAATAAGGACATGACTCAAATAATCCTTGGATAGTACTAGGGATCTGATCTTTTATTAGGCAATTTGCTATTTCAAGGTTTAGGTTCAGCATTTAAAGTTGCTTTTATATAACAAATTTGAACTTTGTGGCTAACACTGCCAAGTACAGTCTTTATTACGTATGGGTTCCTTGATTATTTTAACAACTCATGAATAAAACACAGAATTTCCCATTTTCACCTGATCTGGAGTTGAGCAGAATGTTATTTAAACAGACGATACCACTCTGCCCAATTTTGAATTCCTTGGTTTCACTTAATCAGAAAATATTGGGTGTGTGATAATGGGGCTGAATTCCACCTGCCAAAGGCAGGCGTAACTGCCATCCGAAACAATGGACTAAAAATGAGGGAAGATATGCATAAACACATGCATTAAATCCACGTCTGGATGTTATTTTCCATATCCGGACCACTAACTCGCTTTGGCAGAATAACGGCAGGGAGGAACCCACAATGTAGTAACAATTCCAGGTGTGGAATTATCCTCCTGCGAATACTGTGCCACTCTTGATTGACCCCATGGAAGCATGCTGAACATTCGAGCCACCACAAAGGCAGAGGACTGAACTCTGGGACTTAAACAGTTTGTCACGAAACAGTGGAGCTGATGCTCATTTAGAGGTAGAACTGTCATCAGGTAATTCACATAAGCAGGGTTAGGAAACAGCTACATACACAGTGGGAAAATTATTGACCTTCGCTGCCGACGCACTGGCAGAGAATTAATCTCAGGCCCTCACAGGGAGGCACAGCGGGCCCTTAGCTCTGCACATTAGGAAGCATTAAAGTACTCACATGTCTTTAGACGGGATGCGCTTTCAAGTTCTGTGTTTCGCCTGTTCTGTTTCATCATCTGAATCCTGTCCTGACGTTCCTTCTTCCTAGATGGCGAGTAATAGGGTACACCAATGTCTATTTTCTCCTCATTGTCTAGGATCAAAATGATATACAAGAAAGCCATGAAAGGTCAAACGTATAGCACACCTGCATTAGCTCACTTGCTCAACTTAATATATCAGAAGAATTCCACCTTTTAGCACTATTCTCACTCACCTTCTTACACTCAGCCTGAAAACAATATTTTCAATTTTTGTTTGAATCTGTTACGTTCCATGCAAAATGCTCAAAAACCTTCTGGTGCAGGTGTGCCATAAAAGACTGCTAAATAAATAAATAATTAATACTGGCAGTACAGAAACCGAGGCTACACTCTTTGAATGGCCATCTAACCTAGGAGCACCTCTGCACACAGCAGTGAAAGTAAAAAACCTGGGAACCATTTTTGATGCTCAGCTCTCCTTTGTCCACTCTTCCCCTACGTCAATGCAAAGGCTAAGAGCACCCAGCAGCAACTCTTACTTCTTCATAGGATTCAGTCACTCCTCTGACAGGACCACAGAGAGTAGCTTGAAAGAGCTTTACGATTAAAATTGTTATATTATTGTGTAGAATTGTCTATCAAAAATGTTCATAGCCAAAATTAATACACACAAATCAGACAATTAGTCAGTGGCAAGATCTGAGGTGGTATGAGCATATAGGCACCTTTAAACGTGTTCTGCTAAACCCTGTATACCCTAGGATAAAGTTTAAACTTCTCTGAACAATCTATAATATCTACAGGGGCAAAGGCCTATGATATCTATATCACAAAGGGTCACCACATGTTCCAAACGTGACCGGGCCTTGCACTTCAAATCTGCTTAACCATTTAAATAATGTTTTTTTTTAAATCAAACACAGGGGAAGAACCATGGAAACTCTAAGTCCTAGACAGGAACTCAGTAAATCCAATCCTGAGGGCACATCCCAACAACATGCATTTCAGGAATGGTCTGAAGACTGAACTCATCTGGTGTGCCATTGACTGAATTTTTTAATTCTATATTGTGATGAGGAATATTAGATTGGTTCTACTGACTTCATTTTGTTTTCCCTTTTAGTTATGGTGGTCTCAAGCAACTGAAAGACAACATGCAGCACTATAAAAAAACCTGCTAAGTAAATAACACATGCATTTTCCTGTACAGTGTCTCCTTCAACGTCTCACCAAATATTACACAAAACATATGTCACCACTCCCAAATATATTATCGTTCCAAAATGTTATTTGTTCCTCTGCCAGCATTTACTAGTTAGCCTTACACTTGGATCCCTTGAAACAAAAACAAAAATACTATATTAAAAGGATGTAAAGGCCCTGCTGCTAGGCAGTGGAAGGGGTACAAGCAGAGGATGGAGTACCCAGTAATATAGGTGACTTGATGACCAATGCCTTTCTGACAAAGCAGTTTAAAAGAGATGCAATGGACAGTGGCACAACCGAAGGCAGGCTCTCCGCACTATGCCATGGACATCCTGTAAAGCCAGCATCGGCTATCAGGAACGGAAAGAGAAACCACTGACCCACAACAGCGGGTGCACTTTTACTGGGACAATGGTGTGAGACCCATAGACTGCAGTAGGCTAGGAACTGACGCAGGAGCAATTAAAGGGTCTGTAACATGTTTCATGAGGCCACAGCTTGATGATAGCAATTCAATAACTATCCAGTGAGTTCTCAAAATCTGCATAGCACAAGCTCCCAGAGCCCTCCCCAAATGATGATCGACACCATGTGGGAGGAAACAAACGCCCTGTAAACAGGGTATCCAGAAAGGATATTACAAGGAATTTAGGTATCAGGCTCTTATTACACTAAAGATACATTAAAGGATAACATCTGCTTCCAGCAGTGCACAGAGAATAGTATTTCTATGACGAAATCACCAGTGCACAGATAACAGCATCTCTCTGATGGAATCAAAACTATAAACCTTGGAGAGCATGCAGGTAGGAGTGTGGATCTGAATGGTAGGCACCCTTCCCAAATCTGCAGAGGATGAGCTTATGGCAACTCTGGAGCGGCAGATGTGCAGATAGCCTAGAATACCTGATGGCTCAGAAGTTGCTCTCACTTCCAACTAAGAGGTTAACAAAAAAAAGAACATGTATGTGCAACCTTTTGTAATGATGTTGTGAGATTTCCTGAACACAAAGATCATATCCTGTGAGCTGGTATGAAAAGGAAGAAAGTTTTGTTGGGGTGGGGGGGGGGGGGGGTTGGTGGGGCCAGATTGTCCTCTTTCTCCGTGATCTGAGTCTACAGTCTGGCACAGTAAAGAGGGAATTACAGAGGCTCTAGGCCCCGCTAACACCTGGTGGTCTCTTCCTGCATCAGCTCCGGGGAGTGAGTGGACAGTTTGTTAATGGCAATAGTTGGAAAACATTTTTTATTTTTTTATTTTTAAACAGAAAGTCTGTTACCCATACTGCTGTTCATTTATGTGTGCCAATGATTAACTTCATTTTGGTATGCGCTCTACCCTTGCTCCCGGTATATGGATAGTTATAACTGTAGCCACTTCACAATCTTCAATAAAGATATATTAGAACTAAAATGAAATACTCTGTCATTAATTATGCTTTGTAGTTTGGTCATTATTGATAGGTTACAAGATTTTCAGTATTTGTTTAACCACATTAACTGTTCAGACAGCTCAGCCATGACAATGACCTTTCCAGGAGAACAGAAGACTGATAATTCTGGAGAAATAGAACACTAACTGCACAAAATCAAACCCACCATGGTCCTGCTTCATGTACTTTCTGTAGGTTCGCCACCACTGGGGTTTCTTGCGCTCTTCTTCAGCCAGCTTGTAGTACCGTCTGAAGCTGCGGTATTTCTCTAGTGCCTCCAGGTTACTGACATCTATATCTTCATTGGGCATCGGCCCCAGGGGAGGTGTTCGTTTGCAAAGAACAGCTGGAAAAGAAAAACACCCAAGAACACAGTTTTATCAGCTGCTAGAACATTACATGCTCAACCTAGTCATGCCAATATATGAGAAATATACCCTCTTTTACTTAAGGCCAAAAGCTTTTTCCGTTGATGAGAAATATGAACCATTGCATCTCTTATGTCGCTTACGTCAAAGGAATCCATTTATCAAAGACCTAAAAATATCTCTGGTTGTCAACAATGTCCACACTTCAGGAAAAACAGCCTCAAGTAACCAGCACCTTCCTTTAGAAAAGTGCACTGCAAAATGAATTAACTTCAAGCACATGTAAATGGTGTGAAACATCACAGATTACTTAACACTGCTCAACTGTGACTTTGGCTGATAGAGGTGGATTTAAAGCGATATTGTTTTTAGATTAGGATATTACTATCAAATTTTCACTGAAAGTGTCAAAAGCTAAAATGTAGGTATTGCTGTGTGAAAACATACAAGTCCTCTTCTTCTGCTTGTCTCATAACTTCGGGGTTGAAATCCAAAGAAAGTACTGCACGCATAATGTTAATTATCTGACAATGAGAAGCATTTCACTTATAATGCCCACTAGATACTTAAGCATTTGCCTGCCAATCACAACTACAAAACAAACTATATGCAAAGATATTCTAAGGCTCCCTTTTAAACCAAACATTTTAAAGTTCCAAAAAGAGTTTTGGGGAAAAAGGATGACATTCCTTGACAGATGTAATTTTTTTCTGCATACACTTCCCTTAAGGAGGAATGTTTCCCTTCAAGAGAACCTAATCATGGGTGACTAAGCTCTTGGAGTGGGGTAACTGTTCTCTGGCTGTGGGGGGAGGGGATATTCCTTTGAGGTGTATGAGGTAAGGAAGAATATGTTGACCTTGAAAGCAAGGCATGCATATATAAAGGTACTAATGCAGCCTGCAGTTGAAGAATTAATTGAAAAAAGGATCCCTCAAGAAACAGTGATGCTAACTGAGTGGAAAGTTGCTAAGTCAAACAAAAGGCAGGAAAGAAACATGGAAGAAGCTGGTCACCGCTGGATAGAAGTACAGCGTTAAATTTTTACATGAATGAACATTTTGTAGGTGCTGTCCAATATGTGTAGGATAGAATTGTGGGAAAGCACGCTACTCACAATGAAATGTAGGCTATTGTGGTCAGTTATCAAGGTGCTATTATGGAAGTGCTAGTCATGTGCACGCTGAATAAGCATGGTGACTTAAGTTTTTTTCTTTAACGGATCCCTGTTAAAATTGTGGAATCTTTAGGAAGGAAAACAGATCACCAGGGAATAATATGAAGATAAACATGATGATATTGCTTTACTATAAAAGAGAGGAGCAAGTGTTTTCAGAATGTACGCTCCACTTCATATAAGAGCAATTAAACACCATCTACCTGCAGCAGCAGACAAATGTAAAATTCAATCATATTAGAGTTCCACTTTCTAGAGGTTTGGGCTCTTTGATGGTTAAACATTATAGAGTGGTAGAAGTAAAACGGACAGGGAACTGGAATGTCACTGGGGAGTAGTGTCCACAATTGTGTTGGTGACCTCTCTGACAGGTACTGTACCATGTGTTTTTGTGGGTTTGACTGATTTTGTGCATTTGCATTTGGCTCCTATGAAACCAAGGTACTGTAAGCGCAAGAAATGTGGTGCATGCTAAATGTAGCACCACTCGAAATAAAAAGCGGCTTGCTGGACAAAGTTAGCATTTTGGAGCAGTGATGAGCCTCACTGTGGAATTTCAGGGTGTCTGTGATTTGTTTGTAGGACGTTGTATTAAACACGGATGGGTGAACTGTACTTTCTCGTGTTAGATACATTTACACTGATAGTTAAATTATATTAAGCAGGAGGAAACTCCTGCTCTCCAGCTGAATATGATCTGTCAGTAAATAAAAAGAAAAGAATGAGGGGAAGAAATTTCAGGATGTCTCACGGATCTGGAAGCAAACAACACCGCAACTATTTGGTTAGTACTAATTGTATTTTGGTTTCGAGTTTGTAGCCTGGATTGACAGCTCCCTCAGCAGTATACTATTAATGACTAAATCTCCTGGGATTGGGACCTCCTTTTAGTAGCCTGGTTCGACTCATAGTAGGTACATTTCTGAACATTACTCTTCTACCTAACGCAGCTGCTCGAAATAAACCTGGAACCCCTCTCCACATTCGTTAAACCCTTTTCTTCCATCGGCCTCTAGCTGTTCGCCGAACATGGTTCCTAACTCCCTATGAGCACTACTTAACATCAAACTAGAGCCAGTCTGAATCAATGCGTTTAAAATGAATTACCCTCCTAATCTAAAAAAAATGCATCTTAGAGCCTAAAAAACACACACTCCTCAAATCTCATCCAGAAACTCTAATTTCTGACCCACACTTCTGCTCAAATAAAGGAGCTATAATTAATGATCTTATCTTCTACATAAAAAGACGATAGAGGTAAGCCCTATGTACTCTTTGCTCTTGATCACTTCCTCCAGGGAAACTCCTCAAGGTCTATTACTCCCAGTAGCTCCCTCACTCTTCTCTTTTGCAGAGCAGATGCAACAATATCCCTATAGAATAATGGGACTATCCTCATTCAAGCACCTAACAGCAATCTGGAAATATTTGATGAAATTTCTCTATCATCAAGAATACTGTAACCAGTAAGGAACCCTCCACCTCCGAATGCTGTCCTAGTTCCTGAGGCTTCTCACAAGACCCTCTAGTAGTGCCCATGCATGCCCTCGCTAAACCCAGTACCTTAGCTGTTTTCTGCCATTGTCCCCCACCACCTATCGGCCATCACTTATATACTCACAATACCATTTATGCAACACTTTTTGGGGGGAGGGGTCCAAGTCCCACATCCCATGAACCCCTGAACCCAGCTGAACTTCCACAACTCTTCAAGAGCAGTGGGAACAGAGTCTTGACACATCTCTTCCTCTCCTCATCTGAGATGGAGAACCAGACCCTACCATAATGCACGTCCTGGCCCATTAAACTAAGTGATCGACTATCTGACAGTGACATTCATGCCCTCCTCCTTACTTATAACTCTACAAACTCTGCGGACATGGACACTCTGGACCAAATCCAAACTATTCCTGTGAATCCACACAGAGAACCTAGGCACAAGGCCAGAGTCGTAAACAAAGTCAATCTTAAACGTATTACCATCACACAGACTCTCTCAGCTGACACCAATAAGCACCTGAAATGCATGCTACTCAGCGGCAGATCAGCTGTAAGACACAGATATCGCCAACCTCATCCTTACAAATGAGCTCAACCTCTTACGTCTGATCCTAACATGGTTAAATGATTCCTCTGCACCTACAATGGACTTCCTAGTCCCCCTAGTCACGACATCACTAGATTAGATAGCTCTAAAAGACCAGAGGGTGGGGCTGCATGCATTTTCCATAACAATCTATCAGTGAAACAGTCACAAACCGTTGTTCTTTCCTCTTGCAAATACCTATGCATTGATATTGCAAGTAGCAACAGACCACTTTGCAAACTTCACGCAATTTACCATCCTCTGGGAGATAACCTCAAATTCATTGAAGAAATCATCTCAACCAATGCTGGACATTAACACACCCAGATCTTTCTTGAAGACTTCAAACTACACTGGAATAACCCGAATGACCCTGCAGCGAAAAGCCTTAAAACCTTCCTAGCCGACCTCAATCTCACCCAAATCTGCAAGAGGCCTACAAACAATAAGGATACAGCCCTGGACCTAATCATTGCAAAGGTGGACAACAATCAATTTGAACCTATCGTCCCTTGGGACAGGACAGGCCACCAGTGCATCACCCTCCTCATCACAGATACTGGGAGAACAAAAAAGGCTCAACCAAAGAAACCCGAACAATGGAAAAGGAGCTTGTGGAACATAAATCTGAATGAACTGACAGCAATAACATCCTGCCCCCTATGATGGACATTCTAGATATCCAAGTCTTTACAGACCTCTACAATAATTCCATGATTAACATTTTAGATTTGATTGCATCATTACAACTAAAAAGAATGTCCACCAAAGACTCTACACCATGGTTCAATGACAGCCTAAAGGCAGAAAGAAGTATTCTGAGACTAGCGGAACAATCCTGGAGATTCTCTCCACCCCTCGAACACCTCAAATGCTTAAGATTGATGAGGAATATTTATAATAAATGCATCAGAAGTTTGAAAGCGGATTTCTTTAGAACCCAACTAGATCAAGCCGAAAACCGACCAAAATAATTTTGTCTGAACTTGTCAAACAACCATCGAAAAACTAACCTAACCCTTCTACAATTGGATCCAGTCCACTTCCAGACGACAAGGAATTTGCCTCCTTCTTCCAGGAAATAATTGAAAATGATCTGCAGACAGCAAGGGAGTGCCTTCAGTCATACAACATACCAGCCTCCCTCCTCCATGGATAGCTGTGCCCAAATATCTACCAGGGCACACCCCCAAAAACATTGTTTCTTGGAACACATTTAAAACCTTTGATGAAAGTGACATTCAGAACATTTTAACAGCTCTGAAACCCTCAAATCACTGCAGTGACCCATTAACATCAAATACCTTCAGGGAGATCAAATCTTCTATACTCCCACTTTGGACCAAGATAGTAAATGCCTCACCACTTCAAGGCACTATTCCGGACAGCCTCAAAGTAGAGCAGGTAACCCCCATTTTGGAAAAACCCACAGCAAATCACTCAGACCTTAAACTTCTGCCCATTCTCCAACATATCGACTTTGGCAAAGCTCCTTGAAAAATGTGTCCAGGTCCAACTATGCAAACACATAACAAATCCTAATTCCAATCCGGACTTCCATCAAGACCACAGCACTGAATAGGCTCTCCCACACATAGTGGACAACGTGCTAAAAATGCTTGATCAGAATCAACCCTACCTTCTAATCCTCCTAGACCTTTCATTAGCTTCAGATACGTTTAAACAAGATAGCCGCCTAGACTTACTGGAAGGTACGATGGGGCTTTCAAGGTCTGTCCTAAATCAGTTCACTTCATTTCTCCACAACAAAACTCAAAAGAATCAAGATTAACCTGTCCCTTTCTAATGCCTCACCGGTCACACTAGGGGCCCCACAGGGGTCCTGCCTATCAGCCACTCTCTTCAACCTACTCATGGAGCCTCTATCTGTAATTCTGAAACTGTCCTACATCCATTATCAGGTACTTGCTGATGCCATCCAACAGTACGAAAATCTCCTCCTTTGAAGATATTGGGTCCCTCAACACAACTCTACAAAAAAAAAAAAAACTGGCTGACCTGCAACCACCTCAAACTAAATGTTCTTTAAACGGAATTCCTCCTAATAGTCTCACCCAAATACTCTCCCTGAGATCAAATTATGGATGAAGCTATTTTTATTTTAAAAAAAGAAATCTGTTTTTAATTTTTGTTATTACAACATTTTCTACAAGTACAGACCACTGGGCGTGTTGTACACACTTAAGTGCGAGATAAAAGGAGTACAATAAGGGAGGATAAGGATGTGGGGGGGTGGGGGAGGTAATCCTGGAGCCTGTGGAGCATGAGGGCAACATTTGGCAATAATCAATAAGCAATCTCATTAATATGGACAAGTACATATTATCATGGTATTTGCAGATGTCCTGTTCTGATGTCAAAGGGGTGTGTGCATTCCCGCTAGTGATCCGCAGTAATTCTGGGCAGGGGTGCAGTGATGTAATACCATCTGGAGAGTGCCTTCATATTCAGGTGTAGGGACGCTAGCTAATCCGAGATTGCAACCCAGGGGAGAGCCGCCATTGCAAGAGGTGATGAATCTTGCCCCAGTGTATGATATGTGTTCTTGTAGGGAGGCCACAGGTGTAAGATTCTACTGTAATATTGTCTGACTGCAATGTTGCGTGCACAGGGAGTACACTACCGAAGCGCAAAGGACTACCTGTGTTGACACTTATGATCATTGTTCAGGGAGGTCAGGTGTAATTTTTTAGCTTCAGTCCTGCCTATAAAGGTGTCCCAGATCCTGTGTCCCACCACAGCTAAGTCTCTGTAGCTCAGGGAGCGAAGTGCCTGCGACTTGTTCCTGGCCCACTGTAAACAGCTCTCCCAGCCACTTACAGACATCCAGAGTGGAAGGCACCCTCCACTGCATTGCTATAAGGCATTTGAATAGGACAAAGGCCAGCTCTATAAACCTGTGTAGGTGATTGTCCCTCTTAGCCCTGGTGCGGATACCAAGAAAACAGGACTCAGGGGTAGGAGATAGCGTGTGGTTTACCAATTTCCCCGTCAGTGTAGTGATTTTGTGCCAGGTCAGCTGCATGGGCGGGCAGGTCTACCCCATATGACAGAAAGGGGCTTCCTGTTCTCCGCAGCGTGGGCATTCATGTCTCGTGTGGGGGAACATGTGTTGTAGCCGATGAGGGGATAAATATGCTTGGTATAGATAATTAAATTGAGTGAAGCAAAATCTCTGGTTGCAAGACACACACTTTACCTGTTGGAGCGCTTTAGTCCAGGCGGTTGAGGATAATGGAGTAGGGAGAAACATATCCCATCGAGTTCTTGTCCCCGTCTGACCTGTGTCAGTGCATTTAAGAAGGGTGCTATAAAGCAAGGATACAGCTTTTATGGGACCCGAACAAGACAATAATGTATGGGTAATGTAGGGGGTTCCATGACTCCATTCTGCAAAGTATTGTGTATGAGCTGTTTCATGGCGCAATAGATCAAGAACCGTCCAGGGCCTATGTTTTATGTTTTAGGTATCCTCTATATCAGTATGTGTCATAAGTAAGCCTTCTCTAAAGAGTTCCCCAACCATATTTAGAATGGCTGTCAACCATGGTCCCTGGGTTTGATGTGTGTTCAAGTCCCTTGCACCCCATACACTAAGCAATGGGATCTTGGGGGAGTAGGGTGGTATTATTCCGTACAAATCTGCTCCAACATAATCAGGCTGTGTCCATCAGGTTATTGCCGTGTAGTGGAGGGCAATGGAAGAAGCAATTAACGGCTCACCACGCATTATAGATTACACAAGATCATTGGAAATAGCACTTTAGAAGAACCTGAACATGCAAAAGCACATCAGTACTGCCACCAAAGGAGAGAATCACCAAATGAACATCTTAAGAAAATTAAAACCCTTCCTCCCCCTTAACGACTTCAAGACAGCAGTCTTGAAGTCATAACGGGGGAGGAAGGGTTTTAATTTTCCCTAGTTATTCCCAAGCTGTAGTATGGAAGTGCAACAAAATGTGGCCTTCCGAGATCTAAAATGGCTCCTCTAAAGGCCTTCTTTAACTCGGCTGCAACACAGAAACAAAAAGGAACACATGACTCCTGATCTAAAATCCCTAAACTGGCTCTCATATGAAGCAAGGGTACAGTTAAAAATTGTCTGCATGACGCATGAAGCCATACACTACAACACTCTGAGGTACTTGGCACAGAAACTAGAGATATCTGGTTGTGCAGATCCTGTAGAAGCAAAAGGACCTTGTTGCTGGAACCACAGAAATTCCATAAAAAGAAAACATGCAACAGAGCTTTCTTGGGTATTGGGTAAGAATGTGGAACTCCCTTCCACCTGAAATCAGACTGATCCACTCAACTGCATCATTCAAAAAGAAGTTATACTATTACTTGAGAACACATTTCTGCTCTAATTTACACAATATGATCCAGTATTTATACCCATGTTTATTATTCAAATGATGGATCTTGACTAATATCTGGTCGGTCTGGTCCTGTGGCGGTATCATGCCTCAATTTGTGAGCCACCACATTCTGTACCTCTCTTGATTATGTTGTTGTTTGCTTTCCTGTTACTTTCTCCCGGTCATTTTGTAAGGCAGTCTGATAACTTTATGGGTCGTGTTTGCCCTATATAAAACTTTACAAATAACATAAATAATAAATATTAAGTGAAGTACTTAGATAATGCTTCAAAGCACAAAGAATCTGGACTGATGGAAAATCTATCTCTATAGGGTCTATACTTAGGCGTTCCCTTCCGTAACCCCATGTTCAGCCTCAGTTCGCCACAGCAATATTATGTGGCTGCTGTGTCTGAGTGCAGGTTGTGTGTGTGTGGTGGCCTTCTGCTGTGGAGCAAGCACCTTAGCAAGGGCCCTGACAAGAAATTTAATAATAAATGCAAATTCTCTTTCTTAATAACAGTCTTGTGACACTGTAACAACTCATGTGCCATCTTCTCAAGCACCCTGGTATCATCTAATTGAAAAACAAACAATTTTAGAGTCTGTAGATTACTTTTTAGTATCCTAAGAATTTCTCTTAGGTTTTTTTTTTTTTACACACACAAAGCTTCAAAATGCAACAGGTTCCAGTGGTATTTTTGACCAACAAGTAGATCACAATTACTTCTAAAACTAGTAGTCTTTTCCTTGTGTACGTTATTTTAACAATCTTCTAACTCTCCATCTGCTGCTTGCAGAAAAGCCTTTAAAACAGTTCAAAGCCTGCTCACAATGGAAAAAGAAATGCATGTGAACCAATATGTCTGTTACTTATATTTTGATATACAGACTGACCACATTAAGCAGTCGGCGAGAACTAGTGCTGTAGCAATTCCTCTGCTTTGTACACAAAAGAAAAAGAAATACAACATCAATAGTGGCTCATATGATATAGAGTCATCGAGGTAGATATGCAGGAGTTCTTCCTCTTACTACGTCACAGAACTTGGTCCTTCTTAATGCTAAAGGAATTTAGTGTAATGCCTCATTTGGTCACTCCAGGCATTTGATCCTTGCCTTCTCTGCTTAAAGCACTTTCAGGCAATTACAGGCACCCCTTTTGGGTGACCATTTCCTACTTGGAAAGCATCAGTTCTGTCAATGGTAACATAATCAGACCGTTGTGACATTGCTTTGGGGGAGGGGTGGAGGGAGTTTAATCTTAGGAGCCATTGCTCTTAGGTTGGGGTGACTATTCTCTACATGTGGAGGCCCTCCTGGTTGAGGAAGCATGTGATTGAGGGAGAACATGGTAATTTGGGAGGCCCAGCTCTTGTGCTGTGGGTGCTAGAAATGTGGTCAGTAGTTCCCAGAAAGGTATTATGGAATAGCCATCAAAGTTCTTTCCTTCCTTCTTTTGCCCATCTCACCTTTTTTCCTCCTCAGGGAATTTCCTGCCACAGGGGTGTGGACTTTTTCTTTAAAAAATCTGCTTGTCCCAGGGACAAAATGCTACTGAAATCTATGAGTCCTCCGAAGAAATCCGCCTGTCCTGTAAAGAAACCCATTTGACCCTTTATTTCCTAATACAATTACTTAAGCTGGCACAGACACTGTGCAGATTAATTTTGCTTCATTGAACATGCCTGTGGTATCTAGGTTACCTGTATCCAGGTAACCAAGTATTCACAGAAGTTCTGGAAGGTGGAGGGTGATGACAGTTGGAGTCTGAGCTGGTAGTGTTAAGGTGCCACACACTTGCTCTCCAATACAACCTTGCACTAACCAAGACACTGTACGTTGTTTTCTCTACTAATTTGCCAAAGAGGATGGGGTCACTAAATTCCAGACTGCTATGAGTTCCAGACATCCACACTTGTTGTATTGAAGGAGTGCGAGCGGAGTTGTGTGGGCGCAACTGCAGGAGAAAGAAGGCAGGAGTCTTCAGTATTGTCTTGAGGCATTCTGCATAATTTTGAGGACAGCTCCTTATTCGGCTGAAGGTTACCCGGATCCACAAGAGGAAGCATTGAGACACTGGGGAATCCTTCAGTGAGCGTGCAAGCACTTTTACTTGCTTGAGTCTTAGTCAAGCTTGCACCAAACAAAAAAAGGCAACACTGACTATCAAGTGAATGCCCATTCCTCTAATTTTTTCATACATGCAATATACGATCCTGGTGCTCATACACTTAAGTACACTGTTGCCAAAATGTACATGCTGGAACCTCTACAGAAAAACCAGTAAATCTACAGAATCAAAGAAATAGTGGAGCACACCATAATTGACTAGGTAACAAATATAATTCAAAACAAACAAATCCTATGGGAAAAGTGATAAATCCCCCTTTTTTCGTTCAAAAACAATTAAGATGGGTGATATAGGTGTTCATTCTCCTTTTCAAATATAATTTGGCCAGTTGTGAATACTCCGATATAATAGTAGTGGATATACTTTATAAGTCTTTGAACTTTTGAACTGATGTCAGTATTTGTGAATAAGCCTTGAAAAAGTCCATATTAGGACGAAACACATGTCAGCTGAATCCCTAGTAAACTGGCCGAAGTGCACATCTTTTGGCCCATTCTTCTGTAAGTCGGACCATCTGAGAATATTTTTATATACACTTTTTTTGGTTCATGTAATTTGAATGTATGGTCTTTGTGTATATGTATTGTTTGGTAATTTTCTTTTTTGTTACATGTTTATATTGGGTTGCACATTCAGTTTGTGTATATATGTATGAATAAATTAAGTTTTGTATATAATTGTTGTGATGTATATTTGAAAAGGAGAATGAATACCTATATCACCCATGTTAACTGTTTTTTAACGAAAAACGGGGGATGTATCACTTTTCCCATAGGATTTGTTTGTTTTGAATTATATTTGTTACATAGTCAATTATGGTGCTCTCTACTATTTCTTTGATTCTTAGTCAAGCTTGCGCAGGTCTCGCTGGGTACTCGCACCGACTGGTAAAGGGCCCGTCACAGTGGTCGTGTGATCGGACTCGATTTGGTGCAGCCTGAAAGCGCCTGTGCTAAATACGTGAATCCTGTGACAATGACACACAGACGTTCGAATCATCTTAGTGGGAGCACACAAGTGCATTCAACATGCATGTTGCCTGTCTACAGTAACACGCAGCTTTTCACCTCTTCTACCAAGTAGAGACAGTGGGGGTCATTCCAACTTCGGCGGGCGGCGGAGGCCGCCCGCCAAAGTTCCCCCGCCAGAAGACCGCCCCGCGGTCAAATGACCGCGGCGGTCATTCTGACTTTCCCGCTGGGCGGGCGGGCGACCGCCAAAAGGCCGCCCACCCGCCCAGCGGGAAAGACCCAGCAACGATGAAGCCGGCTCCGAATGGAGCCGGCGGAGTTGCTGGGGTGCGTCGGGTGCAGTGGCACCCGTCGCGATTTTCAGTGTCTGCTAAGCAGACACTGAAAATCATTATGGGGCCCTGTTAGGGGGCCCCTGCACTGCCCATGCCAGTGGCATGGGCAGCGCAGGGGCCCCACGACACCCGTTCCCGCCATCCTGTTCCTGGCGGTAGAAACCGCCAGAGACAGGATGGCGGGAAGGGGGTCGGAATCCCCATGGCGGCGCTGCTTGCAGCGCCGCCATGGAGGATTCCTATGGCCAGGGGAAAACCGGCGGGAAACCGCCGGTTTCCCTTTTCTGACCGCGGCTTTACCGCTGCGGTCAGAATTTGCCAGGAAGCACCGCCAGCCTGTTGGCGGTGCTCCCGCGGTTGTTGGCCCTGGCGGTCCATGACCGCCAGGGTCAGAATGACTCCCTGTGTGTGTTGTGTGGTGCGCGTTACGGTGACAAGCATACCCTTCTTTCGAACTAATAATTTACGAGTGCATATTGCATGTTGTGTTGTGCGCTTCTGCTGTGACACAAAGACAACTCTTTAATAGTCCAGTGCTCTGGTTGTACCTTCTGTGAGCATTGTGTGTCCACACTGACATGGACACCTATGCAGACTGTAGATAGTGACACACACCTCTTCAATAGTCCAGCTCTCTGTGGAACCTTCTGCAAGCAATGTGTGTCCACGGTGACATACACCCCTATGCTGACAATAGCCTGGCACTGTTGTGAAGTTAGTACGTACATGTAATTACGGTGATACGCACACCTCTGAAAAGTTTGTGACTTGAAGCTTCTAACTTTAGTAATTATTTTATAACATTGAGCTTCGGCAGAACGGTGATACCCAACCTTGAACTGTTTTTGCAAATATCTTTGTATGTCGTTTTAGGGTGGAGTTATAATTGTTGAACTTCTTGGAGCTATTTAATATTAGTAAAAAGAAATGACTATGCAACATTTTAGCCTCACTCCACCTGTGCCTTTTCTTCCCCAGAGTTGGTGAACCCCAAATGAAATGGCTAGACTGGAAAGATTATTTTTTAAACTACATATCTGCTATTGAGGAGGAGAATGGCGAATACTTTTTTTTCTACAAGGAAGAAAAAAAATGTATTACATAGTTTGGGTTCTAAAGGCCTACGAACTTAAAGTCAGAAGGTAAAAAATAAAAAATAAATACACTGGTGTATTTAAGAACGCACTTGAAGATTTAGACAATCACTAACTGCCAGCTGTTTGTGCAACCATAGACAGATAATGGTTTCCAAAAGAAATAGTCTAAATCGGAGTCCATCCAAGATTATGTGGCTGCACACAAATAATTAGCTATATCGTGCAAATTTGGAACTTTGCATGATTAATTTATAAGGGAAAATATTGCCATGCATTTAAAAAATTCTGCTATTCAACAGAAGTTGTGGGTGTGCTATGATGCACTGCCCAATGAGATTATAGCTGTTGTCAATAAAGCTGAGATGTTTATAAGATGTGCTAAAGCTGTGTTAAAAAATGAGGAAGAGGTTGAATCGGTTTGTAAAGTCACTAGTAGCAGAGTGAGTGAAAAGAAGTACGGGAAGCAAGGTATGTAGAGTTTTGTTTGGAAACAGAATAATAAAATGAAGACTGATAAACATGGTAAACACTCAGTGTATTTTAGGTGTGGGGACAAGTAGCCAGGTACAAAAGTTGTCCTGCTATAAAGTCAAAGTGTTGGTATTGTGGTACTATCTACATTTTGCCAAAGTTTGCAGGGAAAAATGTGGCAAGGACAAAGACTTAGTAAAATGTGCTATGGAAAATAATGAAAAAGAGCAGGATGCAGAGAAGGAGTCAATGTGCGAGGACAGCATTATTCATATTGAAGACACGGTTCTGCGTGTCAGTAACATTAATAAAAACCCTTTTGCAATATGACTATTGGCAGGGCAAATATGATTGTGGCGGATCATGGATCACCCTACATAGTAGTGCAGCATTCTGTGGGGAAGACAAGTTTGCAAGTGTTTTAGGTGACCACCTGACCCCTAACTGATGTGCACCCAGTTACTTTAAAAAGTGAGGAAATCCCTATGGTTAGATATAGATCTGTCACATTTGAAGTTAAAGGGGAGAAATCCAAAGGAAAGTTATATGTTGCAGAACAGGGACCATCTGTCCTTGATTGGATAGCTCAAGGAGCCTTAGGTATTACATTCGATTCCAAAAGCAAAGACCAGGTTTCCTTGCTAGAAGAACCGCTAGCTTCTATGGAGGAAGAACTGATGGAACAGTTTCCAAGTGTGTTTTCATGTTAAGATTAAGAGGTTTTGAACACAAAATCAGGCTCAAGGAAGGTGATGTGCCTGTTTGACATAAATTCAGGAGCATACCTTTAAGTGTGAAAGGAAGTGTAATGGAATAGTTGGGCAAACTGGAAAAAAATAAAATTATTGACCCTGTGGAGAGTACAGAATGGTTAGCACCCTTAGTTGTGGCTCGTACGTCTAATGGTCATATAAGAACATGTATCGATTTGAGAGACATTAACAAAAATACTGTAGTGGACAAATTCCACTACCTAGGATTGACAAGCTTTTGGCTCAAACTAGGAGAGTTAAACGGTTCTCCACAATTGATCTGTCCTCTGCCTATCACCAGGTGCTGGTACATCTATCCAGTAAGAAGTTGACGTTGTTTATAACGCCATTTGGATGCAATAGGTTTGTATGCATGCCCTTTGGCCTAGTATCGGCAGCTGCAGTATTTAAACTTTGAATGCACAAGTTGTTCAGAGACATAGAAGGGATGACATATTCCAGGATGACAGTGGTGATGGACAGAGACAGACAAGAGCATGATTACAGATTAAAACTTGTTTTAGGAAAGTTAGCAGCGAAAAGACTTACTGCGGAGTTGAAGAAATGCAAGTTTGCCATAAGGTCAGTAACAGATGTAGGACATGAGGTAGGCTTGGATGGTACTTATCCAAAGAAAGACATATTTGAGTCAATAAGCAATGTGCCTGCACCAGCTTCTAAGAATGGAATCAATTCATTCCTGGGGCTGGCAGAATTGTACTCTGAATTTGGGAAGAATTTTCCCATGAAAACATATGGTGAGGCAGTTGTTGAAAGAAAGGCAAGAGTGAAGAATTACAGATTTAGAAAATATCAAACATGATATTTGCACAGCAGTTCCAATGCAAGGATTTGAAATTGGTGCTCGCAGTATACTGAAAACAGATGCCGTGGCAATGATTTGGGTGCTGTGCTTACACAGATTTCTTAAGTTGGAACACAGTGTACTTACTGTACCATATGCTTTTCGTTCTTTGTTTCGCTCCCCATTACACTTGACAGAGCATTTTAGTAGTGATTGAGATGAATACAGTGTTGCAATGATAAAAGGCACAATCTGGAAATTTTGGACGAAGATTGGACAGCTGGTTAAAAAAAGGTGAGGGGTTGAAAATGGTAAAACAATTCATCAAAAAAGGTTGGGCGGATAAGAATAAATTACACGAAGGGTGTAAGAAGATGTGGGAGATAAAAGGTGAGCTGTCCATGAATAATATAGGGTTCATTCTTAGAGGGGTGAACATTCTAGAAATCAATCATTAGGGACATCTAGGAATAGTAAAATTGAAGAAGGAGAGTGAAATCTTCATATTGGTGGCCAGGCACTGATGTGGATACAGAGACGTTTGTGAGAGGTTGCCAGTTTTTTGCCAGTTCTGTCAAGTCACAAGCATTTTTCTGATTCCCCAACCCACCTCGGGGATAAGAAATGTCCAGAAAATCCATGGGAAGATTTGAGTATTGGTATCTTAGAACATATTTTACATGCATGGGGTACCTAAACATGTGGTTGTCCTTATGGACCATTACTCTAAATGGCCAGAGTATGAAATGTGTGACACTGTAGATGCCAATGCTGCAGTTTACTTCATAGAGAATGTATTTTTGAGAGATAGAATTCCTAAATCCATGTTAAGTGAAAAGGGGCCACAATTAAGAGCAGAAATGTTTGTGAAGTTTGTGTTTAGGAATGAGATCAATGGAAGGCATACACCAGTTTATCATACCGCAGTCAATGGAAGGGGTGAACGGTTGAATAGGGTAATAATGGGTAGTGTAGAAGCAGCCATCAATGTGGGTGAAATTGGAAGAAAGAATTGAGAAACACAATTTGTGCCTACAGAATCACACCAAAGGTGACTAGTTACAATCCTTTCAGGGTTCTAGGGGTAGAAAACCCTTTACTAAGGACAACACTGCCTGGATGGGCATGGAATTGTGTAGTAAATGGTTCCCCTCTGAGGTTAAAAGTAATTTGCTAAAAGCACAAGGGGTGTACAAGGAATATTTCAACTGCAAACATGGGGTAAAAGAAGTGTATTTGATGCCAGATGACTGGGTAAGAGTAATGTTGGGAACAAAGACTAAGAAAGGCTGCAGTAAATTTTCAGAACCCCTTCAAGTGAAGGAAGTTTATTCTAAATCAGCACAGTTATGTGCTAAAAAGATATGGCATTTCAGCAGGATGTCAAAACGTAGCACAGTGTTTGTAGGAAGCTGGCTTGGTGTGTGGTGAGCTCCTATGGTGTTATCACCTTATACTAGGTCCAGATATCCCCTATTAGTGTGGTGTAGACAGTGTCTAGAAAGCCAGGGCTCTCTAGGAGTAGTTGTGGATGAGCAGCCAAGACGAATCCAGGAGACATGCAAAACCACTATAGTAACACAGCACTTCCACATGTGAAAGAACCACACAGTGTTACAAATATAAAGGTACTTTATTATGGTAACACAAATACTAAAATACTTTATAGGCAATACTCCTCTAGAAGGTGAGTAAACACACTACTATATAAACATTAGTAGTCAGGAATTGGCACAGACAAACAGTGAAATAACAGAAAATAATGAAGACACTGGGAAAAAACCATATACTAAGTAAGTGCAATGCAAACGTCAGTCCCCCACACAAGGAAGTGAAATCTGTAGAGGGGAGCTAGAGGAACTAGGAACCCAAAAAGGTAAGTACCAGGGTGCCCCCCAGCGACCAGGAGAGAAGAGGCAAGTACTTGTTTTTTCCCCAACCCCACAGATAAACTTTGTAAAAGGACTGCGCAAGACCCAAGCAAGATTGGAAGGAACAGAAGATGGATCCTGACAGAAGGGGACCTGCAAAAGAAGGGGACCAAGTCCAGTATTGGAGTAGGAGCCACGACGCACCCTTCTGGAGATGCAGGACCAAGTCAACAGTGAAGACCAGGAGTCGGCTATGCAGCGCAGGAGCAGAAGAGTTCCAGGAGTGATGCAGTCGATGTCCCACGTCGGAAGAAGAGTTGCAGTCCGTCAGTGGTGTGGAAAAACCACCAAAAAGCCTTAGCAAAGGCAAAAGTCGCAGATGATGAGTTGCAGAGCTGCCGGGGACCAGGAAGGTCCAGGTGGACTCAACCCACGAAGGGGAGTCCCAGACGACCCTGAGCAGTGAGGAGAGTCAGAAGTCTAGGATGCAGCCCCCACAGGCAACTCAGAGGCAGCAGGCACAGGAGTCGTAGTGAGAACCACACAGCACACCTGAAGAGGAGTCCCACGTCGCTGGTTTGGCCACTCAGATGCTTCCAGTGGTCTCTGCCCACCTTAGATTCAATATGGAAGAATCAAGTGGCCACCTGGTGGAGCTTTGGGCACCACCCTGGGGTGGTGATGGATAGGGGAGTGGTTACTCCCCTTTCCATTGTCCAGTTTTGCACCAGAGCAGGGACCAGGGGTCCCTGGACTGGTGCAAATTGGTTTATGCAAGGAGGGCACCAAATGTGCCCTTCAAAGCATACCAGTGGATTGGGGAGGTTACCCCTCCCAAGCCATGTAACACCTATTTCCAAAAGGGAGAGGGTGTTGCCTCCCACTCAAAATCCTTTGATCTGCCTTCCTGGGCTTGAGCTGGTCAAGCAGCAGCAGGGCAGTAACCTGTCTGTAGGATGGCAGCAGCACAGGCTGCCCAGGAAAACCCTGCAAACTGATAGGAGCAAAGCTTGGGGTCCTCTAAAGGGCCCGAGAGTGCATGAAATCATACAACCAATACTGACAACAGTATTGGGGTATGTTTCGGACACGTTTGATACCAAACATGTCTAGGTTCAGAGTTACCATTATGTAGCTGGACACAGGTCCGGTACACAGATAAAATGGCTTTCCCGCACTCATGAGGTCCAGGAAAATGGAGCTGGAGTTTGCAGGGAGACCTCTGTTCAAGCAGGGGTGCACTCACACACAGGTACATGCACCCTGCCCTCTAGGCTGGGATGGCCTGTCACAGGGGTGACTTACAGTGACCTGGTGCAGTGACCTGTAGTGAAAAGGTGCATGAACCTTTTCACGCAGGGGGCAATGGCAGGCCTGCAGACACATTTTGCATGGGCTCCCATGGGTGGCATAATACATGCTGCAGCCCATGGGAAGCCCCTGATGCCCCAATGACCTGGGTACCTAGGTACCATATACTAGGGACTTATATGGGGGCAGTATCCCAATTGTGGGGTGTACTAAGTCAGGGACAACCGAATTTAGAGGGAGAGAGCACAGTTACTGTGTTCCGGTTAGCAGGATCCCAGGGAACACAGTCAAAACACACTGACAGCAGGCAAAAAGTGGGGGTAACCAAGCCAAAGAGGGTACTTTCCTACAGTATTGAACTGGGAACATGACCGAGGGAACCAGGGATGTGTGCCACAGTACAGGTGGTTGTGGAATGATGGTGCTTGTGCCACGAGTAGTCTCAGAGAGTCTGGAAGAGTAAACAGTGGATAGTTCGGTACTAATGAAGTAAAGCCTGATTTAAGTAATGTTATGTTATGTTATAGCTGGTAATGCTGAATCTAGCATTACCAAGATATATACTCGGGTTGATAGATCATTTGCATAGCCTAAAAAAAAAATCAAGATCTTTTAATGGGGTAGCATAGCATTTAATTTTCTATTTGCTATTTTTTTACATTATTTAGTAATGTATAACTACAAAGCGGGGGGAATGAGCCTCTGCTGTAATGTTATACTATTTCACTAATGTTACTGCATTTCACTAATGTTTACCGCATTGGATTGGTTTTATTTGTTACGTGTTTTTTAATTTTTAGTTTTGTGTTATTTTGTTTTCGTATTATTACAAGAGGGAATGTGTGGCATCAGGGTTTCCTGTATCCGGGTAACTAGGTAGGAATGTTGATGGCGATGACAAATGGAGTCTGAACTAGCGGCGTTAGGGTGCCACATGGTTGCTCTCCAATAAAACCTTGTACTTACCAAGACGCTGTATGCTATCTCCAATAAAACCTTGTACTTACCAAGACGCAGTATGCTATCTTCTCTACAATGCCAATCTAAATTAATGTCTTATATCGATTATGACAAAGTAAAACCTATTCCTTTTACTGCCAACACAGGCTCTTGGCAGGGGGAACCTAAGGTGGACATTGATGCAACACTGGTGCATTTTTGGAACTCCGCACCCATAAGTATAGGGAGTGTGAAGTCAGAAAACTCTGCACGTAGGTTGTGAGTACCAAAAATTTGTAAACTTATATAAAAGTTTACGTTTATCTTTCTGACGGAGGCTCTAAATATGTAGTGGTTTATCGGCCCACTGAAATATGTCAAAGACTGAAACCTGGAATATGCAAATTACAGAGCAATTCAACAATAAGCACATTCCATGCGTCTCACAAATAATAACCTACAACTTAGAGTTTTTTAATTTTTTATTTACATTCCAACATTTTTTAAATATGTCAATTGTTTTGCCTTTGTCTCCTTATTATGCTATATCTGTAGGGTTCTCATACAGCACACTACCACGTACCAAGGTTTCTTTACACTAGATGGGAGAGACCCCTAGAGTCCCAAAACTCATAGCTGTACATCCTAGAGAACAAACAGTTTTTCTTATCTGTTTACAAAATTTCCTAGCCTCCCTTCTCCGCTGTACATCATTTAACGCTATATTTCTGATTTTGAGTGTTCTTGACATAGGTTATTTGTCCTTTTCTTTTTTTGTCCTCTTTCCATGTTCTAAATCTACATTTCTCATCCTCCTTTTGCCTTCCTGCTTTCCACAAGCAAGGAATGATAATGGAAAGGACCATCTGGAGAAGAATCATCTTGACAGAACATTTATATTTGAACTGGAGGTTGTAGACGTGTTGCAATGTCAGAAAGAAGCCCACACTCCGGCTACATCTCCACCTTCACACCCCCACCTTGTACAGAAACACAACTGCATGAAAAGATGCAGACACAGTACATAGATCCTCCAAAGAATTACAGACACATTATATTCCTGCAGTGCCGCTAACAGTGAATTCACCTGCAAACATACTCCTGCAGACAGATACATATACTGGAGACAACCTACTCCTTCATGCATACCATTCAGGCACTCTCATTAGGGAACACACACACACATTGTTTGTCACGATCGATTGCTTGTGTTGTGAAGAAACTGGTGGTCTAGATATGCTCCGTGCATTCTGAAAAGTGCTTTCCAGGTAAGTCCCAGTAGCTCTTCTACAAAGTTGCTGTTTCATTTGAGGGCAGCCAGCATGCCAGAACTGATGTTGGCTGTGGCACCGTCTCACCCTCACAGAGAATTCTGTAATGTATATCAAACAGCACTGTCTGCTACGGTCATGTGGGAGTACGGTCAAAAGTGCATAAAATGGGCTGCATGTTATATTTTGACGACAGACAGTTATCTACATAACAAACCAGACATAACTGAAATGCGTACAAAACTAGGGTTAATAGATTTTTCAAATAAATGAAGACTATAATTCCCAGAATACACCCTATTAATGAAAATCAGAGTGAAATCGTATCCAGATGGAGCATCTGGTAACTCTATAATGAACAAAATATGCATACTAAACTCTGTCAGGAAAAGCACGTTTAAACAAAAACACCAGTGCCTGCTAATCAGCATCTAGACAGGACGAAGAGCCTGTGCATGCTACCGACTGATACGGATTTACAGATTAAAACCAAATAAGAAGCATCTCACATAAATATAAGTCTTTAAAGATCAGTCTTAAAAAAAAAAAAAAAAAAGCCTTGCACAAATCCTAACACACTTTTCAAGATACAACCCCGCCTGATATGACGTCTTGCAATAAGACAGTCTGATGTTAAAAAAAAGACAGTTTTGTTCTCAAGATATATATACATACATATATATATATATATATATGACTATGATGAAACTTGTAGCATCGAACGAACGGTATAGTGTGTGAAAGTCAATGGCATCATGGCAGTGGAAACACTTTACAAAACCTCACTCACTGTGACCAATTACTTCTGCGTAATCCATATTTTTGTTTTTAAACAAAATAGTATGGTGGAATTTGCAGCCTGCTGCATCATATTAGAGGGATGGTGTATGGTGTCACACAGTAATAGTTTGTCACCTCCTAAACGTCTGCACCAGTGTTGTAAAAAGCGTGTATGTTTACTCAAATAAAGAAACGTTTTGTTCCCAACCACGTGCTAATCCATCTAATGCAAATTAGAATGAAGCACGATTACACAATTTGCATACTGAAGTACTGTGATAGGTGGACATGGGGATGCAGAGATGGAGTGTGATGGACTTCACATCGCAGTGTTCTGGCGGTCTGAAATAATCACTGATATGGAAAAATAATTTATGCACTGAAGATCAAACTGCAGCAGAGAATCAGACGCAAAACTTTACAAAAACAGGAACCCAAGGGAATTCAGGACTTAACTCCCAAATGCTAGACCTAAGTTGCGGAGTACCATCATTTCGTGTTTAGTTATCGGTCTGACAAAGTAAATATTAACAGTTCTTGGACGTCAGGCGATATAAATCACACACACCCCAGCTGCCACGACGGCAGTGTCAGCAAAATTCAAATGCAGAACTTCATCCACTCATGTGCTGGATAAGTTTCCTGTGCCTCACCATTGGCTTTGCAGTCCAACGACCAAACTATAAATCAGGTCCTAAACCTGGATTTCTGCCGACATCAGCTGAACAATACATTGATGACCAAGAGTACTATGCCCTGGAGCAGCATTTGGAATGCTTGCAGTACAGTGTTTAAAAATATTGTAAATAAAATACCATTATCAAAAGAAAATTAAGATTATTCTGGTAGTCTCAATACTTGTTGCTTTTCAATGACAACACTAGTCATTCCTTCAGAGAATATGCTGAGCTTCACCCATATGTCTTCAGCCAAGACAGGAAATGAAAAGGGACACAAAAAAGAGAGACTTAAGAGAACTCATACTGCCCCACAATCTCCAAATTCATTACTAATATCATACGAAAGTAGGGCAAGTCTGTGATCTACATGCTCATTTTATAGTGTTGCAACCTTCTGTATCCCTATTCTCAACTATCAACATCCAATGTTAATGGAAGGAAAGGCCACACACAAGTGATTGTGGCGTGCTTCATTTTTTACCAGGTGCCCTGTCTTGTTAAGATGGTACTAACCCAGTGGTCTCAACTTTAACCCAAAAAAACCTGGGAGAAGGGAGCTCAGAATAAAGTACGTTCTGCTGTATGTAAGGGACCAGAACCTAAAACCATAAAACTGACTCTGTGCATATCCAGGATATTTCCTTTATTGTTGGGATCAAAGTGGGTAGAATCAAAAGTGGTTGCTCATAGATCAGGAACAATCCTGGAGGTGTGTCTGGGAGCAATCAGGATTCCCCACACCCCCATATCCATTAATGCCAACATTTTTTCAGCCTAACCGCCAAACCAAAAATAGGATACCTGCCTAGAGAAAACAATTACTGCAGGTGAAGGGTTCTAGGCCTTCGTCAGGGCATGTCTGTCAAAATAGGTCCCTCCTGTCAGTCAAGCATGGCTAAATCACGCAAATTTGTAAGACTAAATCTTACCTCTACCCTAGTCCGTGTCAGTGCACCCTGCGGTCGTCAGGGTTCTGCCAAGGTTACAACTATGAACTGAGCATGTGGATCACAGACTTGTCCTAATTTTGTGTGATATAGGAAATAAATAGGAACTGTTGTCGATGCACTAATAGGACCTAGCAAACAAACGATGCACATATGGTCCACCGAAAATTCTTAGTGACAAAATTCTTGCAAAATCATTTTCTGACTCTGTCTACAGTCGCATTATTTACTAGCTGACTCTCTGGTCTGCTCTACAATTGATACTTTTTTAATGAAAATCGCCAGCCATCTCTCATGCGCAGAAAATCCCAAAATGGCCTGACACCCCTAGACACCAAGGATACTTTTTTTTTATGTGTGGGGAGCGACCCCTTAGGCAAGGGTTGCTCCCCGGGGGGTGGGGGATTATTTTTAGGCCATTTCTGCCCCCTCCCCACCGAGGCAGAAGCCACTAGACACCAGGATTTTTTTTTTTTTTTATACTTACCCATAAGGGACCCATTGGACAAGGGCAGCTCCCCAGGGGGGCAAAATATTTTTAGGCTTTTTCTGGGATATATATTTTTGTTTTTATGTATGGGGAGCGACCCCTTTGGCAAGGGTCGCTCCCCCGGGGGGCAAATTGTACTTAGGCCATTTCTGCCCCCCTTGGAGGAAGATCGGCTTATTTTTGTTTTGCTAGACAGCAGGGATTGGTGTGTGTGTGTTTTGTTTGGGGGGGGATTGGGGGGGGGTGGGGATAGGCAGCCCTTCGGGTAAGGGTTGCTCCCCATAGGGGCACACATTACTGTTGGCCATATCTGCCCCCCTTGGGGGCAGATTGGCCTATTTTTGGAAGGCCCATCTGCCCCCAAGGGGGGCAGCAAGCCCTCCAGAGACGATTTTTTTTTTTCAAAATAAAAGAGTGGGGGTATGGTCATACCCCCACCCCAAATACATAGGGCCAAAGTTGTTCTGCTCACCAGGGAGCAGAATGGGCAATTACCCCCGATCCACACCCCGGGGGAGGCAGAAAGTCTACAAGGTGCCAGGTAATTAAAAGAAATGTAAAAAAAATAGTGGGGTGGTGGCTATCAACCAGTATGGGCCTGGTTATGCCCCCACCCCAACTGAAGGGGGTAACAGTCTTTCAGCTCTCCCCCTGCACACTAAAACATCTTATCCCAGGACAAGCAAGAGGATATTTGATTATTTTGGGTTTTGGTTTTACATTTGGCCCATGAGAGCTTGGCTAACTCTCAAAATCGTCCCACTTGGAATGGTGAGGGCTGCACTTTTTGGACTTTGGGACGCTGCCATGTAGAAAAATCCACAAGACCTAGACACATCTGAAAACTAACTAAACTAAACATCTGGGTGATTCCAGGGTGGTGTGCTTCACATGCACCGCACACCATTTTCTTACCACAATGCCCTGCAAACCTCCAACTTTGCTGGAAATCACACATTTTCCCCCATATTTTTATGAGGGAACCTTCCGTAATCTGCATGAATCCACAAAATTCCTACCACCCAACATTGTCTCATCTATACCAATAAAAATTCTGCTGCACTTGACAGCCTAAAATTTGTTTTTCAAACTGCGCTTTTGGACCTGCTTTGGTACCCCTCAATTGTGACATGTTTTTGGCTCTTCCCTGTCACAGGCGCTTAGCCCACCTACACAAGTGAGGTATCATTTTTACCGGGAGACTGAGGGGAACGTTTGGTGGTAGGAAATGTGTCCCGGTGCGGTGATCCCACACAGAAATGAAGGAAAATGTGATGTTTTAGCTAAATTTGAGGTTTGCTGAGGATTCTGGGTAAGAAAACATTGGGGGATCCACGCAAGTCACACCTCCCTAGACTCCCTCGGGTGTGTAGTTTTCAGAAATGTCTGGGTTTGGTAGGTTTCCCTAGATGGCTGCTGAGCCCAGGATCAAAAACGCATGTGCCCCCACCCCGCAAAAACAGGTAGTTTTGTATTTGATAATTTTGATGTGTCCACTGTTTTGGGGCATTTCCTGTCGCGGGTGCTAGGCCAACCCACACAAGTTAGATACCATTTTTATCGGGAGACTTGGGGGAACGCTGGGTGGAAGGAAATTTGTGGCTCCTCTCAGATTCCAGAACTTTGTCACCAAAATGTGAGGAAAAAGTGTTTTTTTGGCCATATTTTGAGGTTTGCAAAGGATTCTGTGTAACAGAACCTGGTGAGAGACCCACAAGTCACACCATCTTGGATTCCCCTAGGTGTCTAGTTTTCAAAAATGCGCAGGTTTGGTAGATTTCCCTAGGAGCTAGAGCCCAAACTCTACAGATAGGCACTTAGCAAAAAACACGTCAGATTTCAATGTAAAAATGTGGTGTGCCCATGTTGCGAGCATTAGGCCTACCCACACAAGTGAAGTACCATTTTTATCGGGAGACTTGGGGGAACACAGAATAGCAAAACAAGTGTTATTGCCCCTTGTCTTTCTCTACATTTTTTCCTTCCAAATGTAAGACTGTGTTTAAAAAAAGACGTCTACTTGAGAAATGCCCTGTAATTCACATGCTAGTATGGGCACCCCAGAATTCAGAGATGTGCAAATAACCACTGCTTCCCAACACCTTATCTTGTGCCCCTTTTGGAATTACAAAGGTTTTCTTGATACCTATTTTTCACTCTTTATATTTCAGCAAATGAAGTGCTGTATACCGGTATAGAATGAAAACATATTGCAGGGTGCAGCTCATTTATTGGCTCTGGGTACCTAGGGTTCTTGATGAACCTGCAAGCCCTATATATCCCCGCCAACCCTAAGAGTCCTGCAGACGTAACGGTATATTGCTTTCAAAAATCCGACATCGCAGGTAAAGGTTACAGAGTAAAACGTTGAGCAAAATGGCTGTTTTTTTACCCCAATTTCAATATTTTTTTAATTCAGCTGTTATTTTCTGTAGGAAACCCTTGTAGGATCTACACAAATTACCCCTTGCTGAATTCAGAATTTTGTCTAATTTTCAGAAATGTTTAGCTTTCCGGGATGCAGCATTGGTTTCACACGCATTTCTGTCACTAACTGGAAGGAGGCTGAAAGCACAAAAAATAGTAAAAATGTAGTATGTCCTAGTAAAATGCCAAGATTGTGTTGAAAAATGTGGTTTTCTGATTCAAGTCTGCCTGTTCCTGAAAGCTGGGAAGATGGTCATTTTAGCACCGCCAACCCTTTGTTGTTGCCATTTTCAGAGAAAAAAAACACAAGCCTTCTTAGGCAGCCCTTTTTTACAATTGTTTTAGAAAAAATGACATTTTCGCTGTATTTTGGCTAATTCATTGGTCTCCTTCAGGGGAACCCATAAAGTCTGGGTACCTCTAGAATCCCTATGATGTTGGAAAAAAGGACGCACATTTGGCGTGGGTAGCTTATGTGGACAAAAAGTTATGAGGGCCTAAGCGCAAACTGCCCCTAACAGCCAAAAAAAAAAGCTTGGCACCTGAGGGGGTAAAGGCCTGACAGCGAAGGGGTTAAGCACTGAGTCACACCTCTATATTAGTTTAGAATGTAAATTCGTGCTCCGTTTGCATCTGTGTGACTTTAAAAGTAGCCTGGGACTCTTTATAGTGCTCTTGGCCTTAGAAAGTTGTAGTGCACTCTGCTTCACAAAAGGGGGAGGGGGGAGTAAAGGGTGTTGCTAGATAATTGTCTTACAGAAAAACGTAATTCCACTCAATTTTCTAATTTTGAGATAAAGTGCTTTAGTGGTCGTGTTTGGTTCAGTACATCTCATGATCACCCCAAAACATGAAGATGTCACACATCTAGGCAAAATGAAGACTTGGAAGGAAAGGGTTGCATTCTTGGACATTTCGTCTAGTAGAGAATGGCTCTCCACTGAGGTATTCTTTGCCGACTTCTCTCGCGAAGATGGCATTCCTTGGAGCCTTTTAAGGACCTCTCTACTATAAAGGTTCAGTTCTAAGGCAGGCCTGACTTCTTTGGAGTTGCTTAGAGGAAAACGTTGGTGTTTAGGTGTGGGGCGGCCCGTCTGGGTGGCCTGTTATTCGGTTCTGGATGCTATCAGATAGGATTGCTTGCATCTCTTGTAATGGGACCGGCTTCTCGTGGAAATGGACTGTCTGTGAGAGGCAGGTCATATATTCGGGGGATGCCATCCAGAGGGACTGAAGAGGGGAAAGAGACTCTCCATTAGGCGGGCTCTGAGAGGAGTAAGTGTGGCCGTGGTTCTCCGAGAAGAGTATAGGCTTTGCACGCAGCTCAACCCTCTTACCAGAAATATTTAGCAGGCGACGGCAATAAACAGGTCCCTTTGGTGCCCGTGCTGCCCGCAGGACTCCACTAACCAAGGGCGCAGCCATCTTTCCCAAGACCCGCCTCCTACGACGTCACGGGCTCAGGACCAATTCAAGGGCATCAAAGAAGCTGCCTGCTACTACTGCCTGTTAAAAAAAAAAAGTGTCGTCGGCTTTCAGCAGCGAACAGTTAGGAAAGGTTCCTTCTGATTCGAGAACGACCGTTTCTGTACCGGCTGGCTGTCTGGGAATCGGGGACAAGAGGGTGCTTGGTGGTTGTTTCCCGCTGCTCCACCGAGCAGCAGCGGCGCGCCATCTTGCAAGGAGACCTTGTGTTTGAAACCTTTATACATAATTTTTTTATAAAAGTATTTCACGCTAAATTTGCGTCTTTTTTCCCCAACATTGTGGGGATTCTAAGTGTACTGAGCGTTTGTAGAAGTACATGGATGGAACAAGGAAAATAGCCACAATAGATAGATGCCAATGTAATCGATTCAGGAGAGACACTCCAGATTTTTTAAACCAAAGATGGCTTAATTTTAGCTGTCTCCCACCTGAAAATGCCTCTGCGTCAATTGAAATCAGCAAGGGAAATGTAAAATTTCCTAGCTATGGTGAAGGAAAGTTTCAATTCTATTAAGGACACGGAGGCGAGGATTATGCAGATCTTTCTTCACTTTATTATAGAGCAAGTTCAAAGTTCAATAACAAAAAACATTAGAACCACAAATCCCATGAGTCCATAGTCATAGCAACCATAATCCAATGAACAATGATAATGCTGACCGTATAAATGCCTCAAAGTAAGGTCATCCTCCCTCGACTTCACTACGAAGGGACATCTGAACATCAAGTAGTCGCTGTCTCCGGAGCTAAGAGAGATTGTAAACAGCATTAGCCAACCCAAAAGGTACTTCCAATAAATATAACTAAAACCAGGAGAAGCATGAGGTATACAATGCAAACAATGTATAGAATAAACCCACAACCTTGTATCTGTAAACAGAGTCACATATCCACCCGTAAGCAATGTCCAACACGTAGACAGAAATCATTAGAAGCGGAGAATGCACTCCGAACAAAAGCAGGTATACCACCTTGAACGTGATCCAACTGTCCTCTCCGGGTGGGAAGGAACTGATCGTGTGACGGGTGGGATAATCCTCGCCTCCGTGTCCTTAATAGAATTGAAACTTTCCTTCACAATAGCTAGGAAATTTTACATTCTATAGCAGGACCGGAGGCGAGGATTATGCAAGTTCAAAGCTTACTCACCACTAATGAGGCCATGGATCGGTTTAAAATAGAATTTCTTGAAAACCGACTCCGAGGACCAATCAGCTGCACTCATGATGTCCTCCAGCCTACCACCTACTTGTACTGCCTTAGAGGCCATGGCACATCTAGTCGAATGGGCTCCAAAAGCCTGAATGTCCACAACAGCTTCTCACAGGATCCATCTGATCCACCTAACGATGGTAGGTGAAGAAATCGCCTTAAACAGCTTCTTCAAGGAAATCAATAGATGGTTTTCACCAGGAGGTCGAAGAGCAGCCGTCACCTCTTTGTACTCCTTTAGACAACGAACCACGCATAATTTTGGGGCAAAAGGAAATGCCGGATAAGACACTGATCTAGTATTACATTTCGTCCTACGGGCGATCAGGAAGGTAACCCCTTCAGGAGAAAAAACCCTGGACGATACGTCAAAAGCTCGAACATCCGACACTCTCTTGCAAGATATGAGACACAACAACATGGCCAATTTAGCCGATAACTCTTTCCTCGAGAGGAAAGAATTATCCTGCCAAGAGGATAGCAAACGCAAAACCAGGTTAACATCCCACAGTTCAGTGTATCTGGGCTGAGGAGGGCGGGACAGGCGAACGCCCTTGAGTAGTTTGCACACCCACGGATGATTTCCCTCTGGGCAAGCCCTCCAAAGGAGGGTGTCCGGCCGAAATAGCGGACCTAAAAGAATTTACCGTGCAATACGATAGACCTGACGCTGCCAATTCCGCCAGGAAATTCAGCACATCTGTACTGTGGGCCCCCATGGGATCTGTATGTTTGTCCAGACACCAGCGAGACCATCGAGACCTGGCTGATTCGTATCTTTTGCCAGTCCCTGGAGCCCAGGCCTGAGAAATGAAGGTTTGAGCCTCCTGTGAAAGTCGGCAATCGTGCCAGCGGCTCCGGAAATCCTCCAGGCTACCAGCTGCAGGTGACCCTGGAGCACTAGCGGATGGCACTGGCCCGAGGAGTCCCGAAGGATTGAGGGGTAAGCCGGGAGGCGAAGAGGAAAATCGCACAACAGTTCCATAAGGGTTGGAAACCACGCCTGAGAGCGCCACAGAGGAGTCACCAGGATAATCGTGGCTTGTTGTCGACGTACTAGAGACAGAACTCTCGGGATCATCAAAAACGGGGGAAAGGCATATCCTAGAAAGGGGCTCCAGGTCTGTAGGAACGCATCCACCGCCTCCGCTCCCGGGTCGGGACGCCAACTGAAATAGCGAGGAAGCTGCGCATTCCACCGTGAGGCAAAGAGATCCACTGTGCAAGGACCCCAATGAGCCATGATCGCCTGAAAAATCGCCGGATCCAGCTGCCAATCGCTGGAATCCGTCAGATACCTGGGGTTCCTGTCCACCGTAGCGTTCTGGATGCCCGGGAGATACTCCGCCGTGACTGATATCTGGCGCGCCAGACAGAAATGCCAAAAATCCTTCGCCAATTCGGCTAGTGCCCTTGACCGGGTGCCCCCCAGGCGGTTGATATACTGAACCGCCGATATATTGTCCATCCGAAGAAGCACCACACAAAAGACCCTGTCCCAGGTCATGGATTTGATCGTGAACGAACCCGCTAGGAGTTCCAGGCAAATGATATGCAGGTTGAGTTCCTGGGGCGCCCAAGGACCACCGAAGGAAAGATCCCCGAACGGGCTCCCCAACCTAGCAGACTGGCATCCGACTATGATCAGATCGGGAGAGGAACCAAAGATGGCCCTGCCGTTCCAGGCCTCCATGTGGTCCAACCACCACAGCAACTCCGTCTTGGCCTTTGAATTGAGGGCAATCTGTTCGGAGTAAGTCAGCCCCCGGCGCAGATGATGCGCCTTGAGGCGCTGGAGAGCCCTGTAATGAAGAGGGCCTGGAAACATTGCCTGAATCGATGAGGATAGTAAGCCCACCACTCTGGCTAACTGGCGAAGCGAGATCTTGTCCTGTCTCAGCACGATCCTCAGCTCCTTCTTATTTTTCGCAATCTTCTGGAGCGGAAGACTCAGAGAAGCCGCTTGGGAATCTACCAGGAAACCCAAGAAAGTCATTGATTGCGAGGGGGTCAGATCGGACTTCTGGAAGTTGATCACAAACCCCAGATCTTGCAACACCGCAATAGTCGTGTTCACATTGGAAAGAAGAAGAGGTTTGGACTGGTCCATCAAGAGGATGTCGTCCAGGTAAATAATGAGGCAAATTCCCCTCGAACGAAGGAATTCCACCACTGGCTTGAGAAGCTTGGTGAAGCACCAAGGGGCTGAGGAAAGGCCGAAGGGAAAAGAGGTGAACTCGAACACCTGTTGTCGCCACCGAAATTGCAGAAACCTGCGATGCGGAGGGAAAATGGGGACCGTGAGGTACGCGTCTTTGAGGTCTAGACGAACCATCCAGTCCCCTTGGAGTAAAATGTCCCTCAGGAGGTGAATACCCTCCATCTTGAAGTGCCGATACACAACCCATTCGTTGAAGGCACGCAAATTGATCACCGGACAAAAACCTTTGTCCTTCTTCTCGACAAGGAAAAGGTTGCTGACAAAACCCCTTGGATGAAGCGACGTGGGGCAAATAGCGTCTTTGCGCAGCAACTCCTGTACCTCTGCGTCTATGAGGAGGGAGTCCGAGTCCGGAAAAATCATAGGCCTCGATTCTTGAACTGGGGTCCCCCAGAACTCTATGTGAAAACCTGACACTGCAAGACCCATGTGTCTGAGGTGAGGAGTTCCCAGTTGTTTCTAAACCAGCGGAGTCGCCCTCCCAGTTTTTGAGGGAAAGAAGGGGTAATCCTTACCCGAGGTTCCTCATGGGGCAATGGCTGCACCATAGGTTCCTCTACCTGCTTTTCTTCGTCCTTTACCCCTGTTGGGGAGGAAAGTTCCCTGATGACCGTCTTGCCAACCAAACTGTCGGGAAGTTCCAGGGCCTTGATGGAATTGGCGGCCGGAAGAGCGACCCCTTCCTCGTCCGGCCCTTCCAAAAACCTTTCCGGGAAAGATCTTCTTTATCGAAGATTGGGCCTTATCCAGGGCCGAAAAAGTGGCCACAAATTTCCCAAGTTCCTTGATGAAGGGGTCACCGAACAGATTCCCCTGCGCCACCGCCCCTGCCTCCGAAGATGACAGTTCCCCCAGCTTGGGGTCAATCTTAATTAGCAGGGAACGGCACCTCTCCGCTGAAATAGTGCAGTTGGCATTTCCGAGAAGGCATAAAGCCCTCTGGGCCCAACCTGCAACGACTTCTGTCTGAAGAGGTGTACTTGACAATTTGGCCCGCTCGGCCAACTGGATAATTTGAGTCAAAGGTCCGACTACGTCCAGGAGCTTATCCTGGCACGCTCGCCAAGACCTATCGATCCCGTTTTTAGGATCCTTCTCATACTTCCCGAAGAAGGTACACAGTTTCGGGTCTATTTCTGGGGTGGCAGCCACCCTAACAGGGAGAATAGGACGGGGGCATTCAGCTCTGAGCCGCGCCCGCACGTCCTTATCCAAAGGTTGGCAAAGTTTACCCGCCACGTAGTCTGCCAACTTGGGATCCGGGTGCCACTCAGATGAGCGGGGGTGGTATATGCCCTCCGGCTCAAACATGTCGGAATCCGACTCTCCCGGATCCTGGGATTCCGGGAGAGAGGCTCCCGGGCACCACGGACGACCCGTTTCCACCTCCTCCACTGAGGAAGAATCCCCCTCAGAGTCGCCAACTATGCCCACTGAAGACCCCAGAAGGAGGTCTGATTTGGGGTGACACTTGTCACCAGTAACCCCGGGCATAGAACCCTCCCGGGAGGGTAAACGCGGTTGCGTGCGCTCACTCTTATCGGGGAGAGTAGAAAAAACTTCCGCCTCCCCGAGGTGCCCCGCATCACGTTTGCGTGGTTTCCTGGGGGGAGGCCCCATGGGAAACCCCTGTCACGCCTGGCCCTCTAGATACCTGTGCGGCCAGCTGCGCCATGCTCTCCTTAATAAGAGCGAGAGCCTGCGCAATGGCCTGAGACAGGACGACATCCACCCCCGGGGGGAGAGCGCGGAGAGAAGGGGCCTCAGGAGACATGAGGGGAAAAGAATCCTGATCCTGGGCAGGTTGCATACCGAGGGTAAAGACAGGAGACAACGATAATGTGCCCCAAAATCTTGTGGGGTACCCCCTCCTACTCCTGTCCCAGATAGAGCTTAAAGCCAACAAGAAAAAACGGTACACACAAACCCCGTGTGACCGTGCAGGCTGAGCGTAACGCTCGCTCAGGAAAAATCAACCGAGATGGTGTCACAGGAGGGGGCAAAGCACAGGGCAGACAAAACTTGCCCTATCGCGTTATGAAAACGCAGCGCCAAGCGTTAGAGACTCACGCGCTGCGAACGCGAGCACAGAAACCGTGACGTGCGCCCTCTAGAGGGCCTGAGGCGTCACCGCAATTGAAGCGCGCTCGGGCTTAGAAGCCTACCGCGCGCTTGTAGCAACAGCAAAAACACCTGAAAGTGAAAGAAAATGCTCCGCTTGACGCGTGCGAGCCAAATTCTCAAATACACACTTCGAGCAAGTCAAAAGAGTGTAGAGGCAGAAAGGCACTTATCTGTCACCGCGAGCAGTGAAGAAAGAGGGAGGATGACGTTATTTTGAGGCATTTAAACTCTCGGTATTATCGTTGTTCATTGGATTATGGTTGCCATGACTACGGACTCATGGGATTTGTGGTTCTAATGTTTTTTGTTAATGAACTTTAAACTTGCTGTATAATAAAAAGTGAAAAAAGATCTGTATAATCCTCGCCTCCGGTCCTGCTATAGAATATATTCTCCTGTTCATTTTTTCAACATCTCCCACTTTTTGATTCTGACATGTTGGCATGTATGATTGGTACAGCTAATTTTGGTTTGGGTTTTGTGATGAAAATGGGGAGAACATGCTTTGCAAGAAAGCCTATGTTTGGTTTTTCGAGAAATGGCATCAAGGAAACGTTTCCTGTTCTAGGATCACAATCTTCCCAGCTTTCAGAAACAAGCAGAATTGTAGAAAAAATAAATAAATCACAGTTTTTGAATTGTTAGGTCTGGCACTAGCCAAGAGTTTTTGATGAAAAACAAATATATATTTGTACAATACACTTATTTAAAGGTGATTTAAACCAGCTTTCTTCATCCATTGGTCTGTTGGTGTGTCATTCACATTTTGTTTCCATCCACTATACCCTGGGTATTCATAATCATTTTCCCAGGGGCCAAGAAGTTTGGACTGTTGATGTGACCAAGGGCCGCATCAATGCCAGCGGGGTGTTGGTCTGGCAAGGGAGTTGGGGGATTAGCGGTGAGATAGGTTAAGCAAAGCAAAGGGTATTGATAAAGCAGAAAACATGGCTATATTTTAGATATTATAAACTAGATAGCAGATTTCACGCTCTAGGTTGATGAACCTTTTTTTGCTGCTTTAAAGAAAACATCAAAGTCATGAGGTCAATTACCAAACAATGCAATATACATCATTAGAAAACTAATAAAGAACACACCATAATCAATGAGACCATGAATAACCACACCAGTTTATTAAGAATATAAAATGTTTATTTCCCTATATTAACAAAGGTAAGGTCACAAATATTAATCTCAAAATCAATTGATACATGTAAAGAAACAACACAGGCTGATCGAAACTGTGAAAGGATCAAAGCTTAAAGCAATGAGAATAGTAATTTCAATAGAGAATACATAAATTAGTAGCAATAGTATTTGAGCAAGAGAAATTGAATACATTGAATCAACAAAAGAAAAGTGTCACTGATCGTTCATAGTTATAAGAGTAATACCACACCAACCAATAATTAGCATTAGCATGTTGGGCTTCATGCAAAAATGTTAATAACAGAAATCTGGAAAACACTTGACTATGGTACTATAAAAATAAGCAGCAGATTGGTACCTGTAAAACAAAAGACAAAAAACAAGACATATTTACCTATCCTAATTGGAACAGCAAACAGCTTAGCTTCATCAAGGGGACAGCAATGTCAGGGAGAGGGAATGCGGCGATGGTTTAGAAGTTTGGACTATAATGTTCCTAAACCATCAGACTATTAGTTCATTATAGAACAGGTACGTTAAACTCAGAAAATAACAAAATACCAAAAAGTCAGTAGACTATCTGGTTAAAGAATAGCACCAAAGTATGGCTCTCAAAATGGCAAAGGAGTGTGTGATGGGTTGCTCCGTTCCGACCCACACACTTCCCTTACTTGTGCTGACTCTGCCACACACGACCTGGTGCATACTTTAGACTCCGACGCTTTGATTGGTCGCTTACGGCAACCGCGGGACCAACTGCGAGTTAAAAGTGGAGCGTCAGGTATCCCTAGGAGAGTGGTGAGCGGGAGTGAAAGTATCCGAGACCCGGTGACAAAGGAGGAGCAAGAAGACGAGGAGCACGGCATCGAGGAGGAGGACGGCCGGAAGACGGAGCCGACGGGAGCCGAGGAGCCACGGAGGAAACCTGGAGACCGCTGGCCCGGGGAGCCTGCTCCTAAGCCGCCACGCTTCCGGAGAAGCATGGCCTCTCCAGGTACGGAGATGAGAGCGGGGAAGGGAGGCGGGAGGTGAGATTAACGGGGAAGAAAAGGGGAAAAGAGGGGAGAAGGGGAAACTGGCACTTTTTGACGGGGAGCACTGAGGGGTACGGGGGAAAAAGGGACGGGGTAAGAAAATGATAGCATTTCTTCAGATACAGAAAAGAAAGAGAAGAGAAATATAGAAAATAAGATACCAAGAAGATAGAGTGCACGCAGGAGGAGATAAGGGAATAAAGACAGTGAAAAAGTGCGATTAAGTACTCGAAAACAATAAAGAGAGAGAGAGAGAAGAAAGACAGAAAAACAGTACATAAGAAAGAAGAGATACTCAGGACGCAAAGGAACAGGCAGGAAGGAAGTCTGGCAGGAGAATCAGAAGAGAGAAAACCAAGGCGAAAAGAAGAAATACTTTAAGAAGACAGCTGCGACAGGGACAAAGAGAGTGAGAGAGGAAAGGAAAAGATAAGAACAGTTAAGCCTTAACAAGCTTCCCCACTTACCGTATCTATTTATTTTCTTGTTTTCACGCTCCCCGCGAGGCCTTGGAAGAAAGAAGGAGGACGAGCCAAGAAGTCAACCAGAGGACTACTCCACAACCTACCTCTATTCCATAAACTTTGTACATATTACTCACTGTATAAACTGTTTCAAGAACCAATAAAAGACAGTTCTTTGAAACCACGATATTGATCTTCAGCGTCATAAATCTCCCATCCTCGCACAGAGTGGCTCCAAGAATGCTTCCAAGTAAATACACCCAAGAATGCCTAAAGAATCTCAGTGTAGTCTTGTTATATTGAAAGACAATAAACTTTCTATCGGACAAGAACATCTGGCAAAGAAAGAACAACCAATTACAAAGATGTTAGATATCAACATTACATTCTACGTTTTCTCTTCTAGACGTTCACAGGATTTTGGTTGGTCACTTCTCCATTCACAAATTTCCAAACGTATAAAAAATTATCCTCGTAGGTTTCTTCCATCCGGTTTCAATAGTTTCTTTTGTTCGACATTGCCGGATAAGTTACAAACATTTAATAACAGTAGGAACAGGATGTAATGTTGTGTAATGAAGAGTTAGAAACATGTCTTTACATAAATGAACAGAGCTAGTCAAACAGCGAACATGAAGTCATAAGAGTGGGGCACACTAGAAACATTTAATACAGATAACATCGCACAATGGCCTTGCTCAGCTTCAGGCCCAGCAGAGAACAAGAAATACTCATATTATTTCAGAAAATTAATTCTACAGAAGACAATTTAACTCCTAACATTACGCTAGCTTTTCACTGTTAGTTTTCGTGTAGGCCGATGGTGGCCAATTTAGCAAGCACCTTATGCGTGATACATAAAATTTAACATATAATGATTTATATATTAAAACATAAGTATGATTACATATGAGAAAAATATTTGTACAAAATTCTGCGCTCGAAGTATACAGCTAGTGGCTGAATTGAACAATGGGAAACCAGAAAACCTGGGGTTATTTCCAGCTTCCCCACTTTTCCAAATTGTGTGATCAGAGGCAATTGCTTAATTTCACTTTCCCTTCTTTTACCTCATTATCACATATGAAGACCTTGAAATATATGAGTTCAGGGTTTGTGCTGCACGAAACCTGCTCCTGTGTTTGATTTAATGAACTATAATGTTGTTCTTATAAAATAGGAACCCAGGTCACCCAAAAACTGCACCAAACAACTGACTTGCCAATTTTAATTTACTACTAGTGTATTTGTCAGGGTAGGGGGAAGAATTAATGTTTCTAAATTAATGTTTGAAAACTATCACTTTTAAATTAATACTTCTCAATGCATTGAAATAATAAATTGTACTTGGGTGAAAAGGTTCTGCATATGAACTAACTACACCTTTTGTATTTTGCAGCGACTGCAAGATGTCTTTAAAATTAACGTGTTTCTAAAGTGAAGCTCAGGAGTACCTAGTCACTTCCTTTCTTTAACACCAGTTCACTTTGAAATAAATGCTTGCCTCTCTGTTTAATATTTTTTTATGGTTAGAGCTGAGTCAAGTAAACAGCAACTCAGTGTTCCTGTTGCCCAGGGGGCCACATGTAAAGGTCATGGGGGCCGCATGCAGCCAGTGCCGTTCTTTGAGTATCAATGCACTACACCATACAAGAGTGGTTTTCAAACTTTTTAATGCTGCGTCCCCAAGTGTGGGGTGTGGAGGAATCATTACCCCCCCCTTAGAATGTTTCACAATTATTCTATGAAGTTGGCAATGTTTAAATATGTCTAGACTTATTTAAACATTGCAGTTACATTCTATTTCCATCTAAAAAATGCAATACATTTTTGTTTCTGCTTAAAAGCAAGCACTGTTATCTGCATAATGCTTTTTTTGGCCAGAGCCTGGTCCTCACCCCTGGCATCACTTGAGGCCCCACTTGGGGGCCCACCCCCCAGTTTGAAGACCCCTATCATACAGCATGGGGTCAGCACATCAGTCACTGGACACATCACTTTAAGTGCCTACATTTTGCTCTTTTACAAGGAGCAGGTCCCCACACAAACTAGTTTCCTTCTGTGCCAATGTTTTTGGTTGTAATTTATCACTTTAATGTTCTCTTTGTTTTTAGAGTCTGATGTGACAGCAGGGCGATGTCTACCAGATGTGTGCCCAGACTAAATTCTGCACTTTATCAGTTCCTGTCTTCTGCCAATCTGGTAAATACTTTTTGAGGTGTCATTTATCTGGCTTCTAATGTTTCACAGAATTACAGATTGTGTCCATTTGGAACCTTTCTGTTTTAAGTTATTGAAAGCTTCAATGTTATACATGTGAATTCATATGCAGACAATTATTTAGAACATGATTAATCGGGGCTCAGTTTCACCAATGGTTCTTTAATAAACTTTTCCCAGGAAGAAAACATTTACATTTTTTTCATGTTTAATTTGCAGAAACACCTTTTTTCTTTCTTCATGTGACGGGCCGATCGGAGTCAGCCCGCACACAACACTGACTTTTGCTGCCGCTGCCCCGGATGCCCGGGAACATCATGATGCAGGAACCAATCGGATGCCAGGGCTGACCGTGACCCTGCGCCCAGGAAGCAGCAACGCAGGACCTAAAGAGGAAGAAAAGGTGGCGTCTGGGGAACGAGAGGAGATCATGGAGAAGGAGGAGAGCGGCTTTGAGAGAGTACAGGCGTGTGAAAGCGCAGAAGAGGAAGAGACGGCCGGCGGAGGAACGAAGTCTGCGGTGGCCCCGGGAGGCGGAGCAAGAAACCCTGCCACGCTTCTGGAGAAGCGTGGCAAGACCAGGAGCGTGTTTCAATAGAAACGAGGGGAACCAGGGTGGCGGGAGGACGGGAGTGGTAGGTTTAATGAGCAAGGGGGAGTGGGGAAGGGGGTATAACAGGAAAGAGAAAAAATACGAGCACTATATAGGAGTAAACCCGATAAAAGAAAGCAATAAACCATACAACCACCATGATACAAGGACCTATAGGAGGAGAGCCCCGAGAGGAAAAGCCTCCACAATAAAACTACCAGCAGGGCAGCAGAGGGAAAAGAAGGAGTCATACGAGGAAGAAATATAGGAAAGATAGAGAGAACAAGAAGAGGACAGTAAAGGCTACGCTAAGAAAGGGAAAAACCAATACAGCAAAAGATAGTAGCGGAGGAGAAGAGATACAGAATCATAGTGAAGAGAGAGAGAGGGAGAGATAGAGAAGCAGAACACAGTAAAAGACGGAACAGGAAGAGAGAAAGAGAGAAAATCATATGAAAGACAGAGGAAGAAAGGAAAAGAAGAGGTAGGGAAGGAAAGTGACAGACGAGGAAAAGACCACTTACCGGTGCTTCTCTTGTTCTTTTTACACGCATGCGCTTCCCGGACGAGCCCTGAAAGAGAAGAAAAGAACAGGGAAGAGGTGAAGAACCAGGGAAAAGCAACAGACGTTAACCAGGAAACCACATAGGAAGCACAAAGAAAGACTTATTCATCACTCCATTATAATCTTTAATAAATCACAGTAGTAAAGAAATCAAGAGATCCGTGTCATCCTTTAACCCGGCCAACCACACTTCTCTTTCTTCTTTCTTTCTTGATTTCTTTTGTTCCTCCTGTAGGAAGCTGTCTCTGTATATATTATAAAAAAGTGAAGTATAGTGTGCACAGAGTCCAGGGGTTCCCCAGAGGCTTTACAGAGGCTGAAAGTAGATAATACTAATGCTCTCTTTTGTGGTAATGTGGGTTAGCAGTTAGGCTTATCAGAGGGTTATGCAAAGCATTTGTTGTACACACACAGTCAAGAAATGAGGCACACACTCAATGACTAACTCCAGTCTAAGGCTTTATGTATCAAAAATATACTTTGTTACTTTATTTCTAGAACCAAAAGGATCTTTTTTGCAGGTAAGTACAGTTTCAAGAATGTATCACTTTCAAGTATCAAATGAACTTTGTTTAGAATTCACAGTTAAAACAGTTTTCAGGTAAGTAATACTTTTAAATATGAAAAGTAGACACTTAGTGCAATTTTCATTGAAGGCAATGCAGTCATGGGGGCGCAGGGATTAGAAGTACATACACAGTTTACAGGTAAGTACTAGACTTATGGTCCCAGTCTTCGGGGGTTAAGGTGTCCACAGGGCAACAAGGGTTCACCACCAGCAACACAGGGTTGGCCAAACGCAGATGTCAAAGTTGGTGTTGGGCACCCAGTGGAATCCTATGGAGACTGGGGGCAATTAGAAGTGAATGGTTTGCAGGTAAGTACCCGCAGCTCAGTGCACAGGCCCTAAGGGGTTTGGATCAGCACTGGGGGGCCACAGGTCAGCACCAAACACAAACCCTCAGCAGCACAGGGGCGGCCGGCTGCAGGGTGCAAACAGAGCGTCGGGCGCCCAATGCTTTTCGCTAAGGAACTCTGAGTTCACAAAGAGGCTGCAGGATTGGTCCAGAGGGTCGGCTGAAAAAGACCAATGGTTGAACAGCTAAGTTTAGGTTCCTCTGAACGTCAATGGATCATTGACTGGGTTCCCCAAGGCGAGGAAGCTGCAGGTGCAGGGGTAACTTTAGGCATTGGGTATCTTCACCAGATCCGGTTGCAATTAAGGGGATCCTCTGGATTCAGGGTGCAGTCGTCGTGATGGCCAGCATGGTTCAACCCAGGGTGGACTTGAGGTCGGAATCGTTAGGGGACTCTCTCTGGTCAGATGGGCCACCTGGACTCGGGCCATGGATGTCAGGTGCAGAGTGGGCAGGACTCGCCGATCCGGAGGGCTCTAGAGTCCTTGTTGGAGGTTTCTTTGTGGACAGGGCCACTGTCCTCGGGAGTTCTTGGTACTTAGGTAGGCAGGCAGTCCTCTGGGGTTTTGTAGAGGTCACTGGTTCTGCAGGATGAGTTGTCTTCTTATAGCAGGAGTCTTGAAACTGCAAATAGGCCGGTAGGGCTGGGGCCAAGTCAGTTGTCGTCCAGAGTCTTCTCTGCTGGTGCAGCTCTTTAGTCCTTCTTCTTCTTTAAGGTTGTCAGAAATCTGAAGAGCAAGGTTCAGGGGTGCCCCTAAATACTAGATGGGTGTTACAGGATCAGAGGGCAGTAGCCAATGGCTACTGACCCTGAGTGTGGCTACATCCTTTATGTGTCCACTCCCTTTGGGGAGGTGGGTACACACCTAACCCTATTGGCTGCATCCTTCTAAAACAAGATGGAGCATTCTGAGAGGAGGGGTTCATCCCAGCTCTGGGCACCCTAGGGGTGGTCCTAGCTGGGGTGAACACTCCTACTGGTGTTTACTAATTTTCCTGCCGGACCTGCCTCCAAAAATGGGGCTTGGTCGGGGGGGGGCAGGCACACCCACTAGCTGGAGTGCCCTGAGGCAGCAGAACAAAAGGTAGGAGCATTTGAGCCTCACTGCTAAGTGTTGCTGTTCCTGCAGTGGGGAGGGGTGAAGCACCTCCACCCGGATCCAGCTTTGTCCCTGACTCCCGAGAGCACAAAGGCTCTCACCCCATGGGGTCTGGTGGTGGCAGGTTGGCATAGACCGGACAGCCACACACCTGAGAGATGGGTGAATTACAGGGGACATCTCTAAGATGCCCTTTGTGTGCATTTTTCAAAACATCCAACACTGGCATCAGTGTGGGTTTATTGAGTTGATAGGTTTGATACCAAACTTCCAAGTCTTCAGTGAAGCCATTGTTGAGCTGTGGAGTTCCAATGACAAACTCCCAGCTCATGTACTCAATTTGGCCACACTGCACTTACAGGGGCTAATAATGGACTTAGACACTGCAGGGGCATATTGCTCATGCAGCTATGCCCTCACCTGTGGTGTAGTGCACCCTGCCTTAGGGCTGTAAGGCCTGCTAGAGGAGTGTCTTTCCTATGGCACAGGCAGTGTTTTGTAGGCATGAAATCCAGGGAGGGATGCCATGTCCACTTTACCTTTTTCTCCCCACCAGCACACACAAACTGCAATGGCAGTGTGCATGTGTTTAGTGAGGGGTTCCTTGAGTTGCCATAATATATGCTGCAGCCCTTAGAGACCCTCCCTAGTCACAGGGCCCTTAGTACCACGGTTACCGTTTAAAAGGGACTGAGCTGTGTGCCAGGGGTGTGCCTGTTGTGGAAGCAATGGTACGGTTTAGAGAAAGAACACAGGTGCTGCGGCCTGGTTAGCAGGATCCCAGCATACACGCAGTCAAGTTAGCATAAGATATCAGGCAAAAGTGGGGGGTGACCATGCCAAAAGGGGCACTTTCCTTTCTATATTCCTTCTTTCATTTTCTTTCTTTTTTCTTTCATGTCTTCTTTCTTTTTATTTTATTCTTTCATTTGTTCTTTCATTCCTTCTGTCCCTCTTTCATTCCCCCCTGCTTTTCATTTTTTCTTTCAATCTTTTTCTTTCATTCATTCTTTCTTTCATTCATACTTTCTTCCTTCCTTTTTCTTTCATTCTTTCTTACACTTTAAAAACATGCACCTGCCTCTTTCTCATAGAAAACAAAACAGTTAAAATTGAGCAAATCACCTTAAGTCAATAACTAATTGAAAACCTATGTAAGTCTTTGTAACAAAACAAAGTATTTGAACCACAAAACAATGCACAATTATAAAGGAACAATCTTTCATCACAAGCTTTCATCAGACAAATACACAAAAGCTTAAGTATTCTTTTCAATTCACAAATATGAAAAAACAAAACTTAAATTTTAATGAGAAATTTTGAGTTTTTCTAAATTCAGTTGAGGCCAGCCATCGTCCATACTATATTCTGTTTGATACACTTGCTCTGCTCCCACAGTACAAGGAAATCAACTTCATTTTTAGTCTCCAATTTCAAACCCCTTCAAATTTACAGAAACATTTTCAACTTTACAATTTGCTTCTTTATTTATATAAATTTAATATCCTGCTTATAAGGTTTATACTTTTAAATAGTCACAGGCCCACCGAGTAGGCACCATGGAACCCCCCGAGTCCCCAGACCACAGGTTAAAAACTGCTAACATATTGTGAGCTTACCAAGAACATACTGAGGCTTAAAGCCTACCCATTGCTTACCATTGCTTGGCTTTATATTCACTCTCATCCGCCTGCTTTTTATTTGTGTCCTAGCATGTCAGTCTGGTGTTTATCCCTCCTACGGAGCATAGCCTCTTTACCATCTCTTTGACTGGCAGACTTCTGTGGTTCCATTGCTTGGTTTTAGGGAACAAATTTGTAATTTTTGTTTGAGCACGTCATAAAAGCGCTTATGTTTTTCAGATGTCTCCAAATTCCCTCCATGTTGTACTCGCCCTCATGTTTTTCTCCCCCACTTTGCTTCCACACCTGTGTGCTTCACCCTTGCTAACTCTATGTTGCTCTATCTCACCCATTACTTCTCCCCCCCATCTGCACTCTTTGTGTTGCTTCCCCTCATTTGCACCCTCTGAGTTGTGTTTCCCACCACCCACGCCATTGGTGTTGTTCCCACCACCCAAACCCTCTATATTGTTTCCCCATTCCTGTGTCTTTTGTAATACTTGCACCCTCACCCTCTAAGTTGCTCCCCTCACCTATGCTTAAAAATAAACCTAACATGTTTTTGAGCATTATTTCTTTTATTTTACTATGCAACTCAGTAAATTAAAAAAAAAAAACACTTGTGACGTATTGTAATTGTAAGTGCATGCATTCGTGGTGCACATGTCTACAACGAGAAGCGGCCACCAAGTCAATGTGCCATGTTTTTGTTCTTTTGCTTTAGCCATGTTCCACAGCACCAGGAGATACTTGATGCACTGAATGGCTAAAAATCATTAGCAAAGCCAAAAGGTCCCAAGGGTGTGACCTACTGACTTTGCAAATGCTTGTTTGAAGTATTAGCAAGAGGGTTTATGAAGCTGAACAGCTCATTTGGCTTCTCTAATAGCCTAGCATAGCTCCTGCAAGACCAATGATACCCAGCGTTTCAGGTCAGATCAAACCAACTTCGGAGCTAAGCTTGACCCAACTGTGACAAAGTCAGCAACTCCCTGACTCACAGGAAATATAATGCTCCAAATCAGGACCCTGTTGTTTCTTTAACAGAAGCCACACTTTGATTTAGTCATTGTCTCCATGACAATCAGGAGCAGTGCCTGGCTTCAACATCGACCCGTTACTCTTGATATTGTGTGTTTTGATAATATGCTTCTAGGTTTATAGATTAATTTGAATAGATGATGCTTAGGTAAGAGTAATTCCTGTAGGCTTTAACATGAGTGTGCAAGAGAATTCTCACATTATTTCTTTTACCTTACATCACAATGTTTTTTCTCAAAATAATCACTGTGGATGGTATAAATAAGCCACTTACAGCCATCCCCATAAAATATGAGACTTCGAAGACATTTCAGATAACATAGCAGTTTGTCCACAAGCTGAGCCATACCAATGCCAGATGAGCTGTTTGTCTCATAACATCATTTCATGCAGATACATGAATTGACATTATCTTGCAAACAGGCCCACAAACTGAAAGAACATGTGAAGTGCTTCAGATATGAATACGTTTATTCTCTGAAAATACAAAACTTTCATTATGGCAAAAGCTTTGATGCTTAAAGAAAGGTTTAGGTATTCCTAAAAAATGCACTGTATAATATTTGGGCTGCTTTCATAATATGTGCATTCTGTGTTTATGCCCCAGCTGTTATAACAGTGTGGATTATTTAAATGTGAAAAAGTTGCCAGTACCCACAACAACGATGAACACACACTTTACCATTATTACTCAAGGTAACTGTTTTAAAAAAAAATGATTACTAGTTTCATAAAGCAAAGTACAAGGTAGTCGCACTGCAATTATAATTTATAACAAACACACATACACTCTTCTTCATTGTAGTGGAAGGGAAAGAAAACCATGGCAGATGGAGCAATAAACACATCGCACCACTGATGATACTTAGGGCCAGATGTATTAAAAAGTTTTGCACTCGCAAACGGTGTGAATCGGTAAATTCGGCCGGTTGTGAGTGCAAAACAGTGGTCTGCGATGCATGAAATGCATTCGCAGACCACAAATAAGAAATCGCTAAAATTGCAATTTCTTGCGTTGCGACCTGGAAATTGCGAGTCGCAATTTTTAGGTCGCAAGGCTATGCTGGAAAAAATGGCATTTTGCACTTGCAAAATACCATGCTTTGCAACCAGGTGGTAGCCTGGTGCAAAATGTAAAAATGCAGTTAAACTGCATTTTTAAATTAAACATGTAAAGCACACATGCCCTTTTGGCATGTGTGTACCTTACATGTTGAAAAAAAAGTTTTTGGGGTGCTGGAGAGGGGGCCTTAGGCCCCCAGCACCCTGGCCTTTTGCATTTCCAAAATTGTGATTTCTGGTTCAGAAATCGCAATTTTGGAAATGCAAAATATTCACAGCCATGGGCCAACAGGCCCATAGTTGTGAATGGGGCCAGTATCGCAATTTGTGATTCGGTAATAGCATTTGCGATTTTTAAGAAATCGCTATTACCAATTCGCAAATGTGATACATGGCCCTTTGCGAGTCGGTAATAGCGATTTCTTAAAAAATCGCTATTACCGAATCGCAATGGGCCGTGATGGTACATCTGGCCCAAAGTAGCATGTCAAAAACATCATACTGGTTGTCTTGCAGAGACTGCAATTTAAGATTGGTGTAAGGAAATGCCTTTTTCTGTATGGTCACCCCAAAGGTTTTCGATTGATGTTGCTGTTTTTGTTTCACTCTGAATGTGCACTGAGGCCTGCTAATCAGACCTCAGTGCCAGTGCCCGACTCTAAAGTGTATGCCGAATTGGCTGTACCCAACTGGAAGTGGCTAACTTACCGCTAAGTCCAAAGTATATGGGAATCTGGTACCCAGGGCATGTAATTTAGAGGGGTACCCCAGGGCTTGCAGCACTGGTTGTGCCACCCTTGTGGTCCCCCAAGTAAAACGAGTACCCCAGTCTGCCACTGAAGACTGGTAGAGAAGTTGTGCACTGCTAGCCCAACTTTGCCCTTGAAAGCAATGGCAACACCACTGCTTTCCCTCTACATCTGTGTAAGTATGCACTCTGGCAGGCCTGCCATATCCTAAGGCAGAGTGAAGCATATGACAGGGGTAGGACACATAGGCCCTCATTATGACATTGGCGGCAAATGCCGCCTACTGCCACGGCAATGGGCGCCAACATACCATCGCTGTGGCTACCAGCCGCCCACCTGTATTATGACCCTCAACGGAATTCCGCCAGAAGGCTGGCGGAATACCGTCAACGGTCATGGTGGTAAGGTGGCGCTGCTGTCAGCAGCAGCGCCATGCCAGCAAAACACTGCTTACCTTATCATGAGCCATGATGCGGCCTGGCGATGTTTTGCTGGCGGGCGCTGCTGCTGACAGCAGCGCCACCTTCCCTCTCCTGCCTGAGAACTCCCTGCAAGCAGGTAAGTCGAGTTCTCCGACAGGAGAGGGGGGTGGTGTGTGCAGGTGTGTGTGGGGGGGGGGGGGGTGTCCGTTTTTGTATGCATGCATGGGGGTGTGAGTCGCGTTGAACGCGTGCATGAATGACTGAATGTGAGTGTATGTTGTGTGTTGTGAACAATGTATGTGGTGTGTGTTGCGGTGTGTGGGTGTCTATAAGTGCATGCGTAGGTGGATGTGGGTATGCGTGTGTGTATGATTGTGTATGTGTGTGCGTGTGGGTATGTAAATGTGGGGGGCAGGAGAGGGAGGAGGAGGGTAGGGGAGGACTGTGGGGAGGGGAGGAGGGAGGGTGGCGGCTGAGACCCCTATCAGTGCCAGGGAAGGAATTCCCTGGCACTGAAAGTGCCTACCACCATGTTTTTTGTGGCAGTACGCTTGCCACGAAAACCATGGCGGTAGGTGGAGTCATAATCCCGAGGGTGGGATTATGAAAGCTGCCGGGCTGGAGACCGAAGACTCCAGCCCGCCAATGTCATAATTTGGGAAAAGGTACTGCCAGCCTGTTGGCAGAACCTTTCCCCAAATTACCGCGGACCGACAGGGTCGTAATGAGGGCCATAGTTTACATGCTGTGACAGTAAACACATGAAAACACTGTTATTACTGTGGAAAGACCTGGTCGCCAAATTGGCCAGTGCCTGGTAATATGTAGACTTTGCAGCTGTGTTAACACCTGATTGGTGGGACCAAAGCGGTCACTCCAAGGTATGAAACAACTTGTTATATTAAGCCAACCTTGTATCTGAATTTGAAAATAATGTAATTTGCTATAGTGTGCAGCTTTTACAAAGCTGCCATCTTGCTGCCTTTAAAACGCCTGTGCCTTCCTGGGCACACATGGAGCCTTTTCCATGAGACAGCTTTCTGCTGTCACAGAGAGACGTGCCAGTGACTCTGAAGAAGAAGAACAATGAGGAATTGCAGGCCAGGGAATTGTTACCTCGCTCCTGTAGGGAACTGCCTAGGTGTTGGCTCCAAATGCAGGCTTTAACCCCTTCCCCGCCATGAACGTAATGGTTACGTCCATGGCAGCGCCCGTGTGGCGCCATGGACGTAACCATTACATCCTGCTACCGGCCCTCGGGGGAAGCGCTAGCGCTCCCCCCGAGGGCCACCCCCCCACCCCCCCAGGCCAGGGCTGAAAGGGGAATCCCTTCCCCTTCCACCCACGACCCGCCCCACCCCCCCTGTGACGTCAGCGTGCGAGCGCGTGCTGACAATCACAGAGCCTCCCCCATTGTGCTGGAAGCTCAGCTTCCAGCGCGATCGAAAGAGAAATGCTTTGCATTTCTCTTTCGATCACGTGGGGGAGGCCCGGAGAGGCTTCAGAGGGAAGGAAATGTATTTCCTTCCCTTTAAAATCTCTCCAAGCGTTTCAAAAGCCGGATTGCTTGCAATCCGGCTTTTGAAACGCCCACTAGACACCAGGGATGTTTTCTTTTTTTTAAAATTGTCATAAGGGTCGCTCCCAGGGGGGGCATTTTTTTTAAGGCCTTTTCTGCCCCCCCCCCCCCCCCGGGGGCAGAAACCTCTAGGCACCAGGGATTTTTTTTTTTTAGGTGTGGGGAGCAGCCCCTTATGCAAGGGTCGCTCCCATAGGGGGCAAATTATGTTTAGGCCATTTCTGCCCCCCTTGGGGGCAGATTGGCCTATTTTTATGAGGCCAATCTTCCCCCAAGGGGGGCAGAAACCACTAGACACCAGGGAGTTTTTTGTTTTGTTTTGTTTTTCACGTAAGGGGAGCGACCCCTTAGGCAAGGGTCGTTCCCCTGGGGGGCAAATTTATTTTAGGCCATTTCTGCCCGCTTTGGGGGCAGATCGGCCGACTTTAGGTCAATCTGCCCCCAAGGGGGGCAGAAACCACTAGGCACCAGGAATCTTTTTTTTGCGTCGTCACGCAAGGGGAGCGACCTTGTAGGCAAGGGTCGCTCCCCGGGGGAGGGTGGGGGGCAAATTTATTTTAGGCCATTTCTGCCCCCCCTGGGGGCAGATCGGCCTATTGTTATTAGGCCGATCTGCCCCCAGGGGGGGCAGAAACCTCTAGGCGCCAGGACAAATTTTTTTCAGTTTTTTTTGTTTGTTTGTTTGTTTTTTTAGAGATGGGGAGCGACCCCTTAGGCAAGGGTCGCTCCGCTGGAGGGGCAAATTGTATTTAGGCCATTGCTGCCCGCTTTGGGGGCAGATTGGCAGATTTTAGGTCAGCTCCAGGGATCTTTTTTTTGCGCCGTCACGCAAGGGGAGCGACCTTGTAGGCAAGGGTCGCTCCCCGGGGGGGTAGGGGGGCAAATTTATTTTAGGCCATTTCTGCCTCCCCTGGGGGCAGATTGGCCTATTGTTATTAGGCCGATCTGAAACCTCTAGGCGCCAGGGCAAATTCTTTTTTTGTTTCTTAGTTTTTTTAGAGATGGGGAGCGACCCCTTAGGCAAGGGTCGCTCCCCTGGAGGGGCAAATTGTATTTAGGCCATTTCTGCCCGCTTTGGGGGCAGATTGGGAGATTTTAGGTCAATCTGCCCCCAAAGGGGGCAGAAACCACTAGGCACCAGGGATCTTTTTTCTTTTTTTTTGCTCCGTCACGCAAGGGGAGCGACCCCGTAGGCAAGGGTCGCTCCCCGGGGGGGGTGGGGGGCAAATTTATTTTAGGCCATTTCTGCTCCCCCTGGGGCCGGCTGAGCTAGAGGCCAAAATCCACAGGTAGGCACTTTGCAAAAAACACCTCTGTTTTCTGTGAAAAAATGTGATGTGTCCACGTTGTGTTTTGGGCCCTTTCCTTTCGTGCACCCACACAAGTGAGGTACATTTTTATCGGGAGACTTGGGGGAACGCTGGGTGGAAGGACATTTGTGGCTCTTCTCAGATTTCAGAACTTTTTGTCACCGAAATGAGAGATAAAAGTGTTTTTTTGGCCAAATTTTGAGGTTTGCAAAGAATTCTGGGTAACACAACCTGGTCAGAGCCCCACAAGTCACCCCATCTTGGATTCCCCTAGGTGTCTAGTTTTCAGAAATGTGCTGGTTTGCTAGGTTTCCCCAGGTGCAGGCTGAGCTAGAGGCCAAAATCCACAGGTAGGCACTGTTTTCTGTGAAAAAATGTGATGTGTCCATGTTGTGTTTTGGGCCATTTCCTTTCGTTGGCGCTAGGCCTACCCGCACAAGTGAGGTACCATTTTTATCGGGAGACTTGGGGGAACGCTGGGTGGAAGGAAAATTGTGGCTCCTCTCAGATTCCAGAACTTTCTGTCACCGAAATGCGAGGAAAATGTGTTTTTTTAGCCACATTTTGAGGTTTGCAAAGGATTCTGGGTAACAGAACCTGGTCAGAGCCCCACAAGTCACCCCACCTTGGAGTCCCCTAGGTCTCTAGTTTTCAAAAATGCACAGGTTTGGTAGGTTTCCCTAGGTGCCGGCTGAGCTAGGGGCCAAAATCTACAGGTAGGCACTTGGCAAAAAACACCTCTGTTTTCTGTAAACAAAAAAGGGATGTGTCCGAGTTGTGTTTTGGGCCATTTCCTTTCGTGGGCGCTAGGCCTACCCACACAAGTGAGGTACCATTTTTATCGGGAGACTTGGGGGAACGCTGGGTGGAAGGAAATTTGCGGCTCCTCTCAGATTCCAGAACTTTCTGTCACCGAAATGTGAGGAAAATGTGTTTTTTTAGCCAAATTCTGAGGTTTGCAAAGGATTCTGGGTAACAGAACCTGGTCAGAGCCCCACAAGTCACCCCATCTTGTATTCCCCTAGGTCTCTAGTATTAAAAAATGCACAGGTTTGGTAGGTTTCCCTAGGTGCCGGCTGAGCTAGAGGACAAAATCTACAGGTAGGCACTTTGCAAAAAAACCCTCTGTTTTCTTTAAAAAAATGTGATGTGTCCACGTTGCATTTTGGGGCATTTCCTGTCGCGGGCGCTAGGCCTACCCACACAAGTGAGGAATCATTTTTATCTGGAGACTTGGGGGAACATAGAATAGTAAAACAAGTGTTATTGCCCCTTGTCTTTCTCTACATTTTTTCCTTCCAAATATAAGAGAGTGTGTAAAAAAGAAGTCTATTTGAGAAATGCCCTGTAATTCACATGCTAGTATGGGCACCCCGGAATTCAGAGATGTACAAATAACCACTGCTCCTCAACACCTTATCTTGTGCCCATTTTGGAAATACAAAGGTTTTCTTGATACCTATTTTTTACTCTTTATATTTCAGCAAATTAATTGCTGTATACCCGGTATAGAATGAAAACCCACTGCAGGGTGCAGCTCATTTATTGGCTCTGGGTACCTAGAGTTCTTGATGAACCTACAAGCCCTATATATCCCCGCAACCAGAAGAGTCCAGCAGACGTAACGGTATATTGCTTTAAAAAATATGACATTGCAGGAAAAAGTTACAGAGTAAAACGTAGAGAAAAATTGCTGATTTTTTCACCTCAATTTCAATATTTTGTTTTTTCAGTTGTTATTTTCTGTAGGAAACCCTTGTAGGATCTACACAAATTACCCCTTGCTGAATTCAGAATTTTGTCTACTTTCCAGAAATGTTGTGGATTCTGGGATCCAGCATTGGTTTCATGCCCATTTCTGTCACTGACTGGAAGGAGGCTGAAAGCCCAAAAAATCATAAAAATGGGGTATGTCCCAGTAAAATGCCAATTTTTTTACAAAAATTGGGTTTTCTGATTCAAGTCTGCCTGTTCCTGAAAGCTGGGAAGCTGGTGATTTTAGCACTGCAAACCCTTTGTTGATGCCATTTTCAGGGAAAAAAACACAAGCCTTCTTCTGCAGCCCCTTTTTCCCATTTTTTTGAAAAAAACGAAATTGTCACTGTATTTTGGCTAATGTCTTGGCCTCCTTCTGGGGAACCCACAAAGTCTGGGTACCTCTAGAATCCCTAGGATGTTGGAAAAAAAGGACGCAAATTTGGCGTGGGTAGCTTATGTGAACAAAATGTTATGAGGGCCTAATTGCGAACTGCCCCAAATAGCCAAAAAAAGGCTTGGCACCTGAGGGGGAAAAGGCCTGGCAGCGAAGGGGTTAAAGGGAAGCCGCCTATGAATGGAAAATGTGTCACACTAGGCAGGAGGGCTGCCCCATTGTTTAGGCTGAGAGGCTGGCACGGGGAGCTGAGAGAGGAAACGAGTTGCCAAACTTGTTTCCTTAGGGGCGTGTGCCCTGAGGTTGCCACACCCCAGAGGTGGACAAGGGAGCTCTGAACACTGAAAGAATATCTCACCATCTTGCAAGTGGGCAGAATGGTGCATCCTGGGATAGCCAGATGCCACACTCCACAGGAAGTGGTCACTAGTTGGGAGGGAACCTTGTAGCCCATTGGCTACAAACCGCACTGCTGGAATTTTCTGAGCATAAAAGGAGCATCCCTAGCACCCAGACCTCAGATCGCAACTGACCTTGAAGAAGGGCTGCACTGCTGCCCTAGGAGACCAGAAAAGAGAGGCTGCACTGTTGAGGCCTACACCTGCTGCACCTGGTGGCTAGTGAAGTGAAGGACTGGGCCTGTCATGTCTTACTCAAGGAGAAGCAATCTCCAGAGCGCGGTCAATCCAAGAGACTCCAAGAGTCAGCCAACTGGCCTTCTGTTTGCAGCACAGGAACACAACAGTTGAAAAAGCCTGTTTGGACAGTTTGGTACCACCAATGCCATGTAGCACCAGGGACCAAGACCCAGTGCACAAAGTTGCACCTGGGTTCGCTGAGCCCAGGAGTGCTGTTGGATAACTGCTGGGACCCTCCGAAGGCGAGTTATTGACCAAGGAATGATTGACCGGGTGACTGTGATACTGGGCAACTGATAGTCAAGTGGCGACTGGACTTTGGCCAGACCAGAGAGGAACTTGTGGGATGTCGACTCTGCAGCCAGGGCCCCATCACCAACTTAGTGGACCGAGAAATCACAGCACAAAGACCCCCGTCAACTGTGCCGCATATAAAGCATCCTTAGAGCAGCTTCAGCATCCTTTGCATCGGAAATCTGTTGCCTCATGGATAAAGTGTCTGGAACTGCCAGAGGACTGCTTCTTCTGTGGACGTAATTGTTTCTAAGGACCTTGCTGGTCCCCCTGATGAGGTCCCTGCCCGGAACTGGTCACCCCAAGTACTTTTTACCTGACCTCATTCACTGTTACCCAAGTTTTCTTTTAAAAAAGTTTGTAAGTGTCAGATTTGTTGTGTTTGCTAAGGCTTGTTCAAGGTTGCGTAGAAATGCTTTGATTTACTGTTACATGTAAAATCCATATCTCCCTAACCCTCTGGTGGATCTTTTTTGTTCTAGTGTCTAAATTTGTATAAAAATACAGTCTATTTGTGTAAATTGGTGTCTGATTTTTGGAGTGTTGTGTTGATTTCTTCTTCAATTGTTTTGGGCTGCTTTACACTTGTTCCTCGTTGCTATTTAGTGCCATAGCTACCCAAGGATGAGCTGAGGGTTCAACGGATGAAACGCAACGTTCCTTAAGGGTTTGTTAGGTGTATTATACAGCCAGGTTGCACAATCAAACTATATAATACAACCCATTTCCTCACATTTGTGTTATGTAAAACAACCTGTGGCTTTAAATTCCCAAGACCCAGTGGTTAATATTGACATTACCCCTTAACCACTTCGCTGCCAGGCCTTTTCCCCCTCCTGTGCCAGGCCTTTTTTTGCCTATTTGGGGCAGTTCGCGCTTAGGCCCGCATAACTTTTTGTCCACATAAGCTAACCAAGCCAAATTTGCGTCCTTTTTTTCCAACATCCTAGGGATTCTGGAGGTACCCAGACTTTGTGGGTTCCCCTGAAAGAGGCCAAGAAATTGGCCAAAATACAGGGAAAATTTTGTATTTTTCAAAAAAATTGGAAAAAGTGGCTGCAGAAGAAGGCTTGTGGTGTTTCCCCTGAAAATGGCATCAACAAAGGGTTTGTGGTGCTAAACTCAGCAGCTTCCCAGCTTTCAGGAACAGGCAGACTTGAATCCGAAAACCCAATTTTTCAACACAATTTTGGCATTTTACTGGGGCATACCCCATTTGTGCAATTTTTTGTGCTTTCAGCCTCCTTCCAGTCAGTGACAGGAATGGTCATGAAACCAATGCTGGATCCCAGAAACCTAAACATTTCTGAAAAGTAGACAAAATTCTGAATTCAGCAAGGGGTCATTTGTGTAGATCCTACAAGGGTTTCCTACAGAAAATAACAGCTGAAAAAGAAAAATATTGAAATTGAGGTGAAAAAAACATCAATTTTTCTCTACTTTTTACTCTGTAACTTTTCCCTGCAATGTCAGATTATCGAAAGCAATATACCGTTACGTCTGCTGGACTCCTCTGGTTGCGGGGATATATAGGGTTTGTAGGTTCATCAAGAACCCGAGGAACCCAGAGCCAATAAATGAGCTGCACCCTGCAGTGCGTTTTCATTCTATACCGGGTATACAGTAATTCATTTGCTGAAATATAAGGAGTAAAAAATAGCTATCAAGAAAACCTTTGCATTTCCAAAAAGGGCACAAGATAAGGTGTTGAGGAGCAGTGGTTATTTGCACATCTCTGAATTCCGGGGTGACCATAGTAGCACGTGAATTACATGGAATTTCTCAAATAGATGTCTTTTTTACACACACCCCTATATTTGGAAGGAATAAATGTAGAGAAAGACAAGGGGCAATAACACTTGTTTTGCTATTCTATGTTCCCCCAAGTCTCCCGATAAAAATGATACCTCACTTGTTTGGGTAGGCCTAGCGCCCGCGACAGGATATGCCCCAAAACACAACGTGGACACATCACAGAAAACAGAGCTGTTTTTAGCAAAGTGACTACCTGTAGATTTTGGCCTCTAGCTCAGCCGCCACCTAGGGAAACCTACCAAACCTGTGCATTTCTGAAAACTAGAGACCTAGGGGAATCCAAGGAGGGGTGACTTGTGTGGCTCGGACCAGGTTCTGTTACCCAGAATCCTTTGCAAACCTCAAAATTTGGCTAAAAAAACACATGTTCCTCACATTTCTGTGGCAGAAAGTTCTGGAATCTGAGAGGAGCGACAAATTTCCTTCCACCCAGCATTCCCCCACGTCTCCCGATAAAAATGATACCTCACTTGTGTGGGTAGGCCTAGCGCCCGCGACAGGATATGCCCCAAAACACAACCTGGACACATCACAGAAAACAGAGCTGTTTTTAGCAAAGTGACTACCTGTAGATTTTTGCCTCTAGCTCAGCCGCCACCTAGGGAAACCTACCAAACCTGTGCATTTCTGAAAACTAGAGACCTAGGGGAATCCAAGGACGGGTGACTTGTGTGGCTCGGACCAGGTTCGGTTACCCAAAATCCTTTGCAAACCTCAAAATTTGGCTAAAAAAACACATGTTCCTCACATTTCTGTGGCAGAAAGTTCTGGAATCTGAGAGGAGCCACAAATTTCCTTCCACCTAGCGTTCCCCCACGTCTCCCGATAAAAATGATACCTCACTTGTGTGGGTAGGCCTAGCGCCCGCGACAGGATATGCCCCAAAACACAACGTGGACATATCACAGAAAACAGAGCTGTTTTTAGCAAAGTGACTACCTGTAGATTTTGGCCTCTAGCTCAGCCGCCACCTAGGGAAACCTACCAAACCTGTGCATTTCTGAAAACTAGAGACCTAGGGGGATCCAAGGAGGGGTGACTTGCGGGGCTCGGACCAGGTTCTGTTACCCAGAATCCTTTGCAAACCTCAAAATTTGGCTAAAAAAACACATGTTCCTCACATTTCTGTGGCAGAAACTTCTGGAATCTGAGAGGAGCCACAAATTTCCTTCCACCCAGCGTTCCCCCACGTCTCCCGATAAAAATGATACCTCACTTGTGTGGGTAGGCCTAGCGCCCGCGACAGGATATGCCCCAAAACACAACGTGGACATATCACAGAAAACAGAGCTGTTTTTAGCAAAGTGACTACCTGTAGATTTTGGCCTCTAGCTCAGCCGCCACCTAGGGAAACCTACCAAACCTATGCATTTCTGAAAACTAGAGACCTAGGGGAATCCAAGGAGGGGTGACTTGTGTGGCTCGGACCAGGTTCTGTTACCCAGAATCCTTTGCAAACCTCAAAATTTGGCTAAAAAAACACATGTTCCTCACATTTCTGTGGCAGAAAGTTCTGGAATCTGAGAGGAGCCACAAATTTCCTTCCACCCAGCGTTCCCCCACGTCTCCCGATAAAAATGATACCTCACTTGTGTGGGTAGGCCTAGCGCCCGCGACAGGATATGCACCAAAACACAACGTGGACATATCACAGAAAACAGAGCTGTTTTTAGCAAAGTGACTACCTGTAGATTTTGGCCTCTAGCTCAGCCACCACCTAGGGACACCTACCAAACCTGTGCATTTCTGAAAACTAGAGACCTAGGGGAATCCAAGGAGGGGTGACTTGCGGGGCTCGGACCAGGTTCTGTTACCCAGAATCCTTTGCAAACCTCAAAATTTGGCTAAAAAAACACATGTCCCTCACATTTCTGTGGCAGAAAGTTCTGGAATCTGAGAGGAGCTACAAATTTCCTTCCACCCAGCGTTCCCCCAAGTCTCCCGATAAAAATGATACCTCACTTGCGTGGGTAGGCCTAGCGCCGGCGACAGGAAACACCCCAAAGCGCAACGTGGACACATCCTAAATTTTGGAAAAAAACAGAGGTGTTTTTGCGAAGTGCCTACCTGTAGATTTTGGCCTCTAGCTCAGCCGGCACCTAGGGAAACCTACCAAACCTGTGCATTTCTGAAAACTAGAGACCTAGGGGAATCCAAGGAAGGGTGACTTGCGGGGCTCGGACCAGGTTCTGTTACCCAGAATCCTTTGCAAACCTCAAAATTTGGCTAAAAATACACATGTTACTCACATTTCTGTGGCAGAAAGTTCTGGAATCTGAGAGGAGCTACAAATTTCCTTCCACCCAGCGTTCCCCCAAGTCTCCCGATAAAAATGATACCTCACTTGCGTGGGTAGGCCTAGCGCCGGCGACAGGAAACACCCCAAAGCGCAACGTGGACACATCCTAAATTTTGGAAAAAAACAGAGGTGTTTTTTGCGAAGTGCCTACCTGTAGATTTTGGCCTCTAGCTCAGCCGGCACCTAGGGAAACCTACCAAACCTGTGCATTTCTGAAAACTAGAGACCTAGGGGAATCCAAGGAGGGGTGACTTGCGGGGCTCGGACCAGGTTCTGTTACCCAGAATCCTTTGCAAACCTCAAAATTTGGCTAAAAATACACATGTTACTCACATTTCTGTGGCAGAAAGTTCTGGAATCTGAGAGGAGCCACAAATTTCCTTCTACCCAGCGTTCCCCCAAGTCTCCCGATAAAAATGATACATCACTTGTGTGGGTAGGACTAGCGCCCACGAAAGGAAAGGGCCCAAAACACAACGTGGACACATCACATTTTTTTATAAAAAGCAGTGCCTACCTGTGGATTTTGGCCTGTAGCTCAGCCGACACCTGAGGAAACCTAGCAAACCAGTGCATTTTTGAAAACTAGAAACCCAGGGGAATCCAAGATGGGGTGACTTGCGGGGCTCTGACCAGGTTATGTTACCCAGAATCCTTTGCAAACATCAAAATTTGGCCCAAAAAACACTTTTTCCTCTCATTTCGGTGACAGAAAGTTCTGGAATCTGAGAGGAGCCACAAATTTCCTTCCACCCAGCGTTCCCCTAAGTCTCTCGATAAAAATGGTACATCACTTCTGTGGGTAGGCCTAGCGCCCACAAAAGGAAATGGCCCAAAACACAACGTGGACACAACATATTTTTTCACAGAAAACAGAGGTGTTTTTTGCAAGGTGCCTACCTGTGGTGTTTGGCCTGTAGCTCAGCCGGCCCCGGGGGGGGGGGGCAGAAATGCCCTAAAATAAATTTGCCCCCCAAACCCCACCCTCCCCCGCCGGGAGCGACCCTTGCCTACGGGGTCGCTCCCCCTGCGTGACATTGGCACCAAAAAACAAATCCCCGGTGCCTAGTGGTTTCTGCCCCCTTGGGGGCAGGTTGACCTAAACTCAGCCAATCTGCCTCCAAGGGGGGCAGAAATGGCCTAAATACAATTTGTCCCCCAGGGGAGCGACTTTTGCCTGATGGGTCGCTCCCCATCTCTAAAAAAAAAAAAAAGAAAAAAAAGAAAAATTCCCCTGGTGCCTACAGGTTTCTGCCCCCCCCCCCCTGGGGGGGCAGAAATGGCCTAAAATAAATTTGCCCCCCCAACACCCACCCCCCCCCGGGAGCGACCCTTGCCTACGGGGTCGCTCCCCCTGCGTGACATTGGCGCCAAAAAACAAATCCCCGGTGCCTAGTGGTTTCTGCCCCCTTGGGGGCAGATTGACCTAAAATTGGCCAATCTGCCCCCAGGGGGGCAGAAATGGTCTAAATACAATTTGCCCCCCCAGGGGAGCGACCCTTGCCTGATGGGACGCTCCCCATCTCTAAAAAAAGAAACAACAAAAAAAAAAAACACAAAAAAAAAATTGCCCTGGCACCTAGAGTGTTCTGCCCCCCCCCCCCCGGGGGGCAGTTCGGCCTAATAATAGGCCGATCTGTCCCCCGGGGGGGCAGAAATGGCCTAAAATAAATTTCCCCCCCCAGCCCCCCTCCGCCCCCCCGGGAGCGACCCTTGCCTACGGGGTCGCTCCCCCTGCGTGACATTGGCGCCAAAAAACAAATCCCCGGTGCCTAGTGGTTTCTGCCCCCTTGGGGGCAGATTGACCTAAAATTGGCCAATCTGCCCCCAGGGGGGCAGAAATGGTCTAAATACAATTTGCCCCCCCCAGGGGAGCGACCCTTGCCTGATGGGTCGCTCCCCATCTCTAAAAAAAGAAACAACAAAAAAAAAACACACAAAAAAAAAATTGCCCTGGCGCCTAGAGTGTTCTGCCCCCTCCCGGGGGCAGTTCGGCCTAATAATAGGCCGATCTGTCCCCCGGGGGGGCAGAAATGGCCTAAAATAAATTTGCTCCCCAACCCCCACCCCCCGCCCCCCGGGAGCGACCCTTGCCTACAGGGTCGCTCCCCCTGCGTGACATTGGCGCCAAAAAACAAATCCCCGGTGCCTAGTGGTTTCTGCCCCCTTGGGGGCAGGTTGACCTAAACTCAGCCAATCTGCCCCCAAGGGGGGCAGAAATGGCCTAAATACAATTTGTCCCCCAGGGGAGCGACTTTTGCCTGATGGGTCGCTCCCCATCTCTAAAAAAAAAAAAAAAGAAAAAAAAGAAAAATTCCCCTGGCGCCTACAGGTTTCTGCCCCCCCCCCCCTGGGGGGGCAGAAATGGCCTAAAATAAATTTGCCCCCCCAACACCCACCCCCCCCCGGGAGCGACCCTTGCCTACGGGGTCGCTCCCCCTGCGTGACATTGGCGCCAAAAAACAAATCCCCGGTGCCTAGTGGTTTCTGCCCCCTTGGGGGCAGATTGACCTAAAATTGGCCAATCTGCCCCCAGGGGGGCAGAAATGGTCTAAATACAATTTGCCCCCCAGGGGAGCGACCCTTGCCTGATGGGTCGCTCCCCATCTCTAAAAAAAGAAACAACAAAAAAAAAAAACACAAAAAAAAAATTGCCCTGGCGCCTAGAGTGTTCTGCCCCCCCCCCCCCCGGGGGGCAGTTCGGCCTAATAATAGGCCGATCTGTCCCCCGGGGGGGCAGAAATGGCCTAAAATAAATTTGCCCCCCCAACCCCCCTCCCCCCCCCCGGGAGCGACCCTTGCCTACGGGGTCGCTCCCCCTGCGTGACATTGGCGCCAAAAAACAAATCCCCGGTGCCTAGTGGTTTCTGCCCCCTTGGGGGCAGATTGACCTAAAATTGGCCAATCTGCCCCCAGGGGGGCAGAAATGGTCTAAATACAATTTGCCCCCCAGGGGAGCGACCCTTGCCTGATGGGTCGCTCCCCATCTCTAAAAAAAAGAAAGAACAAAAAAAAAAAACACAAAAAAAAAAATTGCCCTGGCGCCTAGAGGTTTCTTCCCCCCCTGGGGGCAGATCGGCCTAATAATAGGCCGATCTGCCCCCAGGGGGGGCAGAAATGGCCTAAAATAAATTGCCCTCCCCCCCAGGGAGCGACCCTTGCCTAAGGGGTCGCTCCCTTTGCGTGAAATTCACGCAAAGAAAAAACTCCCTGGTGTCTAGTGGTTTCTACCCCCCTTGGGGGCAGATTGGCCTCATCAAAATAGGCCTATCTGCCCCCAAGGGAGGCAGAAATGGCCAAAATATAATTTTCCCCCAAGGGGAGCGACCCTTGCCTAAGGGGTCGCTCCCCACCAAAAAAAAAAAAAATGAAACAAAAAAAAAAAAATGGTCCCTGGTGCCTAGAGGTTTCTGCCCCCCTTGGGGGCAGATCGGCCTAATAGTAGGCCGATCTGCCCCCAGGGGGGCAGAAAAGGCCTTCCCAAAAATATGCCCCCCCTGGGAGCGACCCTTGCCCAAGGGGTCGCTCCCTTTTGTCAATAACAATAATAAAAAAAAAAAAAACCCTGGTGTCTAGTGGTTTCTACCCCCCTTGGGGGCAGATTGGCCTCATCAAAATAGGCCAATCTGTCCCCAAGGGGGGCAGAAATGGCCAAAATATAATTTTCCCCCAAGGGGAGCGACCCTTGCCTAAGGGGTCGCTCCCCACCTCAATAAAAAAAAATGAAACAAAAAAAACAAAAACAAAAAAAAATGGTCCCTGGTGCCTAGAGGTTTCTGCCCCCAGGGGGGGCAGAAAAGGCCTTTTCAAAAAAATGCCCCCCCTGGGAGCGACCCTTGCCCAAGGGGTCGCTCCCTTTTGTCAATTTCAATGAAAAAAAAAAAATTCCCTGGTGTCTAGTGGGGTTTCAAAAGCCGGATTGCAAGCAATCCGGCTTTTGAAACCCTCGGAGGGACTTCAAAGGGAAGGAAATACTTTTCCTTCCCTTTGAAGCCCCTCCGGGCCTCCCAAGTGATTGAAAAAGAAATGCTTTTGCATTTCTTTTTCAATGCTTCCAGCGCGACTAGAGAGGCCCCTGTGACAAATCAGCGCGCGCTCGCGCGCTGACGTCACGGGGGGGGTCGGGGGTGGAAGGGGAAGGGATTCCCCGGTCAGCCCTGACCTAGGGGGGTGGGGGGGCGGCCCTCGGGAGGAGCGCTAGCGCTTCTCCCGAGGGAAGCATTCAGGACGTAATGGTTACGTCCATGGCGCCACACGGGCGCTGCCATGGACGTAACCATTACGTCCGTGGCGGGGAAGGGGTTAACAAGCCACACTTACCCACATTTATACGTGACCATACCTATTGCTTCAATATTAGACTATAGTTGTGTCAGCCGATTGTTGTCTGTTTTAAAAAATATATGATCAAAGGGAACCACTGAATTCTGCTGGATGGGGTGAGCAGGGATGGCGTACACATTTTATAGTATTATTAAAATATTCTGGATCCTGCAGCCTCTGACAGTAGGAAACCGACCATGCTCCCAACTGATAGCTAATTGTCACTTGGCTAGTAGAAATGCTGCCCCTAAGTAACTCCTATTGGATGGAGTCAATGTAGTGGAAAGAAAGGAATATGCAGCCAAAACAGGCAAAGCAGGGGGCATGGCTGGAGGTCACGCAAGATAGCCGCTGCTCTTTAGAACTCCGTGAGGCTTCAGCACTTCCTGGAAGGAAGGAGATGTTTTCACATCAAAATGATTAATTCTCCAGCATTTTTGAGCACTGGAGCACTGCTGCTGCATAAATACGCCTGTATCTTTTTTTTTTGATAAAGAGAATTTATTAATTTTTGCATAAAACAGTGATGTTTACAGTTCAACATGATGCCAACGGGCATCAACAATAATGGTCAAACCTTCGGTCCCTGCCACCTTTTATTACTAAATATTGCTCACAATCAAACGCTTAAAGGCCCGCTACACCCTCCCACTTCCCCCATATCTTCTTATGTTTGTGTATGCAACCTCTGGCCTCATACACAAGTCTCTCTCGCTGCGCACACAAATCCACTCCCCGTCTCCACTTAGCCAGTGCCGGAGCAACCCTGGCCTTCCAATCTGCCATTATATCTCTTTTGGCCACTAGACAAGCCACCCCTAAGAAGGATCGATCTCTGTATCTTACAGAGACATTGCGTTTTGAAGTTTCATTTCAGAGACTTCATGTGACTGTCTGAGGTAATTATTTATCTGCATCAGTCATTTGTGTTCCACTTCATAAGCCTCTGCACAAGCCTAAACTTTCCCAGAGATGTTTCTATTTTACTTTTAACTGCTTGCCTTGATGTCATTCTACAAATCTAATTTCCTCTGCAATGGAATATGTATTACCTTCTGACAGCCAGCTGAACTTTTGACCTCTCTCTTCAAACACATTTAGCTGAGGTTTTCAACTTTCAGTATTCATTGGCTGCTCTTGTTGTCAAGGAGCTATTTCAAATTGCTCTTCATATAATGGTAAATGCTTTCCTTTGACAGAGGAGAGTTTTTTCTTTTCAGAAGGTTCCCTTAAAAGTAGTCACTAATTGTTCGACTATGTGCAATGAAGTGCTTTGCTCTTGTGGAATTCTGCCATGCCTGTTCTGAGAGAATAATTTAGGATTCTCTATTTATTTATTTTTTATTATATTTTGCTCTGTTGTTGGAAACGTCTCACAGCAGCTTCTCATCGTAATATAATTTCATCATCACCTCACATTGTTGGCTTCCTATTACCAAATTGCTGCTGGTTTTATGGGGAGACCACACAATTCTCAGAGCACCAGTCATCCTCTTCCTCCAAGTCTAATAAACCTCTTTGAGTGGTGCGCATACATATAATTAAATCTTCTCTACCATCAGCTTTAACAATGGATAGTTCTACAGACTTTTTAAAGGATAGCGCCTCTTCATCTCATGCTGCTGGCGCAATTGCAGAAAAAAACATCTAACACCTCCTCCGTCAAGCGCTCAAAAAAGACCTTGATTCTCCCTCAAAATCACCTACACATCTTACTCTTGATGATATCATGGAGGAATTGCGTGCATTAAAGCCCTTTATGATGGACACTAATGCCTCTTTTCAACATATTGAGCAGCAATGGTCCCAACACGAACAACAAATTTGTACTCTGGAACAGAGAGTCAGTAACCTTGAAGATTGTTACACTGTTAATCCTCAGTTCTCCAAGGACATAGCTCAACTTAAAAGGCTTACCGAAAACTTAGAAAATAGAAATAGGAGAAATAATCTTTGTCTTTTTGGGATTCCAGAAGGTGTGGAAGGCTCTAACATGATTGCATTCCTTCAAACAGCAATACCTTCAATTCTTCTTTTGCCTTCTGCCTCTCCCCTCTCTATCCAACAGGCACATCGTTTAGGTCCACAGACTTCAACTGGCCCTCGTGCACATTCTAGAGGCATTATTATTCTCTTTCTCCAATTTACTGACTTGATGCAAATACTCTCGAAGCCAAAAAGATGGGCTCTTTGCAATGGTCAGGTCATAACGTGTTTTTCACACAAGACTTCTCTCCTGCTACAGCTGCACGTCACAAACAGTTTTTGGACTTACGTCCACAGCTCAAATCCTTGAATATTCAATATGGTCTTCTTCACCCATGCCTTTTCAAAATTACATTCAAGGACAAATCTTACACGTTCGAGGAACATTCTGCACTACTAACTTTTATTAACCAACACAAAACAGAAGCAATGGAACTAGGAGCATCTGCAATTACTTGAAGATATCATTTAATTTGTCTTTAATGTCCTTTCTTTTTTTTCTGGACAGTTTAATAGTAATGGTTATGTTTAGTATTTATATCCATGATTTTCCTTCACTGCGTCTACTTTTTTTTTATTTTTGTATTTTATTTTTTAAGATAGTGTTCTTCGTGCAATCCTTATGTTCCTTTCCCAACTGTATCCCTTTCTCACTATCCAAATTGTTCTCCTACACGTTCCACTGGTAAAGTTTGATTTTTATTGTTCTTTATATCTCTTATATCTCCACTCCTTTACTGTAGTTATCATGTTATTTGGTCTCCTAAATGGTATATTTTACATTTGTATAATGTTTTCTTCTTCTATGAAACTCGCCTTCATATGTTTTAATATCTAATATCACTTTTCTTGTGCTGAAGCCACTCTTGCCTGTCTTTTCAGGTTCTCTGCTGTCCCTCTACGTTTCGGGGTATTCACTTTCTATCTTGTCTTCTTTAGCTTTCGTGGACTTTGGTCCCTGTATTGCCACATCCATGCATATACAACTTCCTCCTTCTCTTTTTCTTTACTATCTTGTTTCTTTCCCATTTCTTTGCTTTTGCAAAATTGATATGCCTAGTTTTTTCCTTGTTACAGCAGTTGTTTATTAATACTTCTTGTTATGCAACTTAGAACTGTTACTTGGAATATTAAGGGGCTTAAACACCCCCATTAAACACCAACGTGTCTTATCTCACCTAGCTCGTTTGAAATGCCAAATTGCTTTGTTGCAAGAGACTCACCTCAACAACTCTGAGGCAAATAAGCTTAAAAAAACAATGGACAGGGGACATTTTCTACTTCCTTTCTACCACCAACAAAAATGGGGTAATTATCCTGTGTAATAAATCTCTCAAACCTACCATAATTTCACAACATCAAGAAACAGAAGGCTGCTGGGTACTTGTTACATTTACAATTGACAATATTTCTCTTACTATCCTAAATACATACGGCCCCACACATCCAGACCCAGATTTTTGGAGGAATCCTTCACATATTGTCTCTGAACTTTCCTCAAACAATTAACTAGAAGGTGGTGACTGCAACCAAATTCTCGATCCATTTTTGGACAGACGTTCCACGTTTCGTTCCAAATGCCTCCCACTAAGCTTTTGAAAACTTTATTTTACAGCATTCTCTCTCTGACCCCTGGAGAATATACAATCCCGACCTCCTGGAACTCTTTTTATAATCCTACCCACATCCCATCCCAATTCTAGGCTTGGTTATATCTTTCTGAGTAAAGGGTTATTGCAACATATGGTCAACTCTGAAATTGGTGCTATTTTGATCTCAAATCACGCACCTGTGATTACTGACCTTGATCTTTTTCTTATTGGTTCTAAAACGTCTTCATGGAGGTTTAATAACTCTCTACTTTCAGATGCTACCTTTATCACTTCCTACTGTAAGTTTATAGAAGAATACTTCCACAACAATGATAGTGATCAACTATAATTTCATTTTGTGTGGGATGCATTCAAAGCTGCCTTGAGGGGTTTCATCATAAGGTACGCTCACTCAAAAAAAAGTCTGCACACCAAAAATCTGCTCCCATCCTTAAAAATATAGAGTCCCTTGAACATGAATACTATCCTTACAAAACTAGTAAATCACATCTTGAAGCATTAGTCTCAGCTAAAATGGAGTTTAACCAATATACCACTGAACAAGCATGCGGCACCCTCCTGAAAATAAATGGCAGATATTATGGTGGTAACAATAAAGTTGGTTCTTTTCTAGCTCGATATTTGAAACAAAGAAAAGAAAAAACAACAATTATATAACAATGGTGTTAAACACTTTAGAGATAAAGATATAGCATTGTGTTTCGCTTCTTACTATAAGGACCTATACACTCCAGAACACACACCATCAGGTGAACCTATCAACCAATATTTCTCTAATCTCAAACCAAGAGACCCATTGCAGATTTATCTCTCATCTTTAGACCAACCCCTACAGTTTACTGAACTATATACAGCTTTACAATCTCTCCCCAAGGGTAAGGCTCCAGGCCCAGATGGCTTTACAGTAGAATTATTTATTCAGTTTGCAAAGTCTCTCCTCCACAAATTCTTTCAATTATTTCATCACTTTATAAAGTCAGGTTCTGCATCTGGCTCATTTACGGCAGCCATGATTTGTCTTATTCCCAAAAAAGGTCAGGATGCGACTGAATGTAAAAATTATAGACCCATATCTTTAATTAACACTGATTGTAAACTCGATGCCAAAGTTTTAGCTGTTTACTCCCATATATACCTACATTTATTGATTCTCATCAATCTGGTTTTATCCCTAATAGAAATGCAGCAGATAATTATCTTACTTTTAAAAATATTATGAACAAGGCTTCGAAACTTAAGATTCCTCTGGCAGCTTTAGCATTGGATGTGGAAAGGGCCTTCAATAGGGTCTACTGGGGTTTCTTGTCGAAGGCATTGGAATGGCATGGACTAGGTACCGACATTTTATATCCATTCTTTATTCCTCACCATGTTCCTCGGTTGTAACAAATGGTACCCGATCTCCTTTTTTCCCTCTTAAAAGGAGGACACATTAGGGATGACCATTATCTCCTTTACTATTTATTTTGGCTTTCAAACCTTTTCTATACTAATCAAAAACTTCTGAACACTTTACGGGGTTTCAGATTAATAATACACACATTAAATATATGGCATATGCTGATGATATTCTTTTGTTCATGTCTCAGCCTGACACTTCTTTTCCTGCATGAGCTCAACTTATATTCTAATGTATCTGGCTATAAACTTAATATAGACAAAACCGTGGTCTTACCACTTAATGCTCATTGCACTGGCTCTGTATTCCTTGATGCAGGATTATCTTGGAATTCTTCTAAGATTAAATGCCTGGGGGTATGGTTCTGCACTATACTCAAGGATACACTAAAGACTAATTCAGAAATCTCATCTGCAAAGCTTGTAGATATCACACAGAAATGGTCTCCGTTATATCTCACATGGTGGGGCTGCTTGGACACCATTAAGATGATGCTTCTTCCTATCATTAACTTCTTCCTTTTGATGCTTCCTATTAAAATACCTAAACATTTTTTAGTCCAATTGATAAAATTATATTCAAGTTCCTGTGGAACGGTAAAGAACCCCAAATCTCTCTCTTGAAATTAAAACTTCCTAAAGTACAAGGTGGAGTTAATTTTCCTGACATTTTAACTTATCACAAGTCTTTGGGCATTAAGCAAATACAACCCTATTTATCTTCACTCAATGATGCACCTCAAAAGCTATGGTTCTCTTTGGAAGAAACATTTATTTCTCCCTTTTCCCATAAACACATAATATTTATGTCTAACCCCCACCCCCAAAATTCTGGTTGCCCAGCACTATCTCCCATTCAGTCAACTTACTGAAACCTTTTTTTATTTTGAATTTTACCCACATTAATCAATTCTTTAACAGCCCTATTTGACACAACAGTTCTCTTAGGAAACAAGGTAAAACTGTAAACTTTGCACTTGTATAGCGCACTACTCACCCGTTAGGGTCTCAAGGCGCTGTACTCATACCGCTATGGAACCCCTCCTGGCTTTTCCCTGTGAGGTGCCCACTCCTGGGCACCCCCAGGGTGAAGCCAGGCATCCAAGCGCTGGTGGGGCCGTTGTGGAGATTAAGCAAGCTATTGCCCAGAGTTGCAGAGTGGGACCCATTAATTAGATTAGGCACTGAGGCGAGAATTATCTGGTCCAAGGGAATTGAGCCCAAGACCTGAAGCGGGACTTGAACCCTGGTCTTGAGCCAGATCTCTGCTTCAGGGTCTGCCGCTCTAACCATTGTGCCACACTTCTCCACCTAAAACCTTGTGTTGGTAGGCTTGGATGACTAAAGGTATTGTTCTAATTTCCCAATTATATCATAAAGACTCTCTTATCCCTTTTCCTACTCTCTCAGCAACTCATAATCTACCTATTTCCATGAAATCCAATATACCATTCGTTCTACTCTGGTCCAAGAGGCCCTCACTAAACTTATACATCACAACTATTCTTCTCTTGCATCATCTCCCCACCAGATCGTAACTTCTAATTATCTTAGGGCAGCTGGAATTTACAAACTTTTAAAAATGTCTGTTCCACCTAGACTCAAATCACCTATTGAGACATTGTGGGAATCAGATCTTGGTGTTGTTTGGCCAACTTTTTTATGGGATAGAATAAGGTATAAGATATATTCCACTGCACACACTGCAAGCCTCACGCAGACCCTATATATTTTTTTTATAATAGACTTGTCTACACTCCTGTACACCTTACAAACTCAAACTTACACAAAATGACAATTGCTGGCGCTGCCACACTCGGCAGGGTACTGACTTTCACTTGTTTTTTTCCTGTCCATCCCTATCTACTTTTTGGTCCTCAATATTGTCTCGCATTTCAGCAATAGCTCAGATCTCCTTACCAATGTCCTATGAATTACTGTTTTTGGGTGGCATACACGAAATCTGGAGTTCATTCAAGCCTCTTGGAAAATTGGTTGACCTCTTGCTTTCTATTGCAGTCTCTATTATTACTTCTAACTGGAAATCCTCTGAGAACATTACTCTCGGACAGTGGTGGAATTCTGTATGTTATCATCATAGACTTGACAGCTACAAGCTTGATTCAACAGGGACTTTCTTCAAACGTCATCAGCTATGGTTGCTAGTAACTATCTATCAAGCACTGGAAAGGAAATTGATTTTTCTCCTCCTTTTCAAAAATGTCAATATATTTCCCGTGTTTCTTCTTATATATACTTATTTCATCTTCCATTCGCTGTAACTACTGGCTATTACCTCTATTTCCACATGGCTATCACTTGATTCCCTTTTCTATCCCTATAGCTCTTCTCCCTCTCCCTTTCTCTTTCTTCTTTCTTTATTCAAACTTGGAGTCTTTGATACTATATTGCTGGATATCCCTAATTAGAACATTGGAATGTTGCTAGCTCCATTGAAAAAAATGGAGTGCTGCGGGCTTTTACTGGCCGGTAAAAGTCCGCAGCGCCAACATTCCAATGTTCGCTTTGTTCACAGCAGCAGCTGTGAACAAAGCCTCACGGAGCCCGAGGGGATTTTAATCCCCTCGGGCTCCGTGAACATTTTTTTTTTTAATAGAACATTCTGGCCTGAGTGGCAGAATGTTCTAATAGCCTTAGAACCCGCCGTAGCGGGCTCTACCGGCTATTAAAGTCCCTCTCCCTTGTTAAATGCCCTCGCCTTCGGCTCAGGCATTTAACGCAGGGAGCGGGCCTTTAATAGCCGGTAGAGCCCGCTGCGGCGGGTTCTAAGGCTATATTCATTTACATGTTTAATATGCATTTATAAGTACAATATTCTTTATTCATATATATTCACAACTGCATATCTCTGTTCTGGCAATGTTCAGGTAATGTTCTTGTATTTGACTCAATAAAAATGTCTTTAAAAAAAACACTCAAATCATAATATAGAGTAGGGTGAAAGTAAAAGTGGCAGTAAAACATTCTTCAAGGGGGGTTACAGATGTGGGAGTGCTTTGCATGCAGATGATTTCAAAGGGTGTTTTACCTGTGATAAAGACTGCTCTAAGTGCAGCAAGAAAGACCGTCTGTCAAGGGTGTGTATAGAATTCAACAAAACACAGTTAGATAGTTTTGAGGAGGGTCCGGAGGACATAAATAAGCTTTTATGCATAGAGAACACTGACAATGCAAGAAGCAGTAGACCCAGAGCAGTTTTTACAGTTAACAATAAGGCAGTGGAGTTAGTGGTGGATCTGGAGTCCTTGTTTACTATTTTTACTGAAAGATTTAGTCGCTGCAACGTGGCCTAACATTGCACTGCATTGCAGCCCAGTGATATTAAACTGAAAGGGTTTGGAGGGGAGGATATACAGATTATAGGTTGTTGACTATCTACTTTCGAGTGTAGGGGACTCAATGTGTTAGGCAAAATGTATGTGGTACAATGGACCTTCTATTCCCGGGGTGATACAGCAGTACGACTTACATGTGTTTCCGGATCCCAGAACACAGGTGCAAATTCTAGAGGCTCAAGAAGGGGTAACATTAGACCATGTTCTTGGTAAGTGCAAAGTGGTGTTTCAGGAAAAGATGGACATACTGAAATGGTATATGCATGAAATAAAACTACTAACCTGCAGTGCCACAGCATAAGAAGGGTTCCCATTGTGGCGAGAGGGGGCGGGGGAGAGCATGTTGAACGAAATGCAGAAAGAAGGAATCATAAAGGGGGTGGAGGCCTTAGAGTGGATCTTGCCATGTTTTATTACAAAGAAAGCAAATTGCCATTTTGCATCAACCTCAGGATTGTTAACCAAACTGTGGTACTGCACAGCGTCCCATTGTTAATAAGGTAATTCTCCTGTTGGACAATGATATTCTTTCAGTTAGACTTGAAGTTGGCCTTCCACCAGAAGTCAGAGCCATTGATGGCTTTTCTGACAATGGAGGGTACATACCAATTCACAAGTCTCCCTTTGGCCTGATTCAGTGGTCAGTGCCTTTTAATACATGATAAGTCAACCATCCATTCAAGCACTTACAGAAAGTTAGTTTTTTCCAAGATGACATATTGTTTTTTGGTACCACGGAGTCGTACAACAAACTTTTGGAAGAAGTACTTAAACTTTGACATAATGCAGACCTTACCCTCTAAAAAGAGAATGTTTTTGTTGAAGTTGTTGAAGGTTATACTATCTTGGGGCAAGGTGTGAAGCCAAAAGCAGACCTATTTCTGTTTATAGGTTGGCATCTTCTCCAAAATGAAATGAGCTGTTTCAATCAGTTATGGAGGCATTTGCTTAAAGGACAGAAATATCTATCGAGGAATGGGAAAGAATTTGTGTGGGAGGAATGGCAAAAGAGGTTTTAAACATATCAAACAGAAAAATTCCTAATGCAATGATACTAACACCTGATTGCAAAGTTTCTAGTATGTAAGCATTGAAAGCCAGTGGGCTGGAGACTGTGCTTTCTCAGATAAGAGGGTGTGTGAAAAAACAGCACTTTCATCAAGAACATGAACTATGACTGAGCAGAACCATATTGTTAACGAAAAGGAAACATTAGCTGTGACATGGGGTGCATAATATTTTCACACTTCTTTGAGGGGTGTGAACTTCAATTATGGACAGATTGTAAGCCTCTTCTCAGACTGTTTTAAGTGGGGCAGGTGTCAGAGATTCAGTTAGTTAGTTGTGAGGCTTCAGTAGTTCAAAGTCAAGAATGAGTGTGTGGCAGAATGGAAGAATGTACAAGCTGATTGCCTAGCGGGGTCGCCTGTTCGTTAGCAGTTTCAAGAGATCGATGTGATTAAGGGCGACTGGCCAATTGTGCAGTAGCAAGTATGGAAGATGTGTTGGAGGATGAAGATTGAGCCTTGGCACAAGAGGGATGGGTGCTACTAACTCAAAAAGATATGTTTTTAAGGATTAGTAAAGTGTATAGGAGAAGGATGGAGAAGGGACAGCAATGTGGTGCCCGCATGGTGTAGTTATGGTAAACTGACTAATAAGATACATCTGGGACAACGGGGACTTTGGTATATTCCACCTGAAGGATAAAGAGGAAAAGTCAGAAATTATATGTTTTCTATTTTTTTCCAGAAGCACAGAAGTCGGTTTTCTAGCCCCCCTGGAACCAAGGACTCAGTCATAGTTCCAGCAAAATCAGAAAACCAGTTGTACTGCAAACATTACACAATCTACTGAGCAAGATGTGTTTTAGGTAACTAGAACACCATTTAAATCTAACTCCCTAGTGTAGGGCATGCAATATGAATTGTAACCATAATGAAGACAAATAATATGACAGCAGCAACATACAAAAGTGTGAAAAATAGATACTACTGCAACATTATTGCTGTTATTAAAACATAGCAATCATACCCTATTTCTGGTACTAGTCTACTAGCGCTAGAATTCTAGCAGAGCAGAGAATAAAACTTATTATGAATTTTAGAGATGGTGCACACCCACATACCTTATTTTACAATGAAGTTCTGTGTTCAAAAATAGCATGGTATGCTATTCTTATCTCATGAGGCTGGGTATAACTCAGTGTGTAAAGGTTAAGGCCCATATTTATACTTTTTGCTGCAAAACCGCACAAACGCAGTTTTGAGGCAAAAAGTATATAGCCTGCTTGCATCATTCCAACATGTCAAATTTATGGAATGCTGCAAGCTGGCGCTCAGGTTGGGCTAGAGTCCGAAAAAAATGACATTAGCCGGGTGGGGGTGGCGGTACGGGTGAAGGGGATTTTGACTCAAAAAATGACACTATGCTGGGTAGAGGTAAAAAAAATGCCATTAACCAGCCTAGCATCATTTCTTGATGCAAAACCATCCATACCACATGACTCCTGTCTAGTAAAATACAGGAGTCATGCCCACCACCCCAATGGCCATCACAGGGGACCAGGGTCCGCTGGGCATGGCCATTGCACCCAGTGCCATGCAGGGAGGCCCATGTTGGGGTCCCCAATGGCACTTGAAAATATTTTTTAAAATACTTACCTTTACTTGCCATACTTACATGGGATGGAGTCCCCCATCCTCGGGTGTCCCTCTGGTGTGGGTGTTCCTGTAGCTTGGGTTGTGCACCTGTGGGCCCAGTTCCATGGTGTTTAACCAAGGAATTGGGTCCATTGGTCCCCTAACGCGTGGTCTGACCCAGGTGTTAAATAATGGTGCAAAGCAATCTTTGCACCATTATTTAGCCCCTCCTCCCACCGGTGCATTTTAGCATGGGGGGATAAATATGGGGCTATGGGGTTAGCACCATTTTTTGGATGGGAAGGCCTACCCTGCATCTCATTGACTCAAGGTAGGTGCACACATCTATAGTGCATCTAAACTCCAATAGTTTGACGCTTGAGGTGTCTAGCGTCAAAATATAAATATGGAATTAAGTTCGCGCTAAATTTGCATTAAAAAAAAAAATGCAAATTATGCACAAACAGTATAAATATGCCCCTAAGTGTCTCCAGGTCCGGTAGCCTTCAAAAGTAACTGGAGATTTGTTCTATACAGCCTGTCCCTGTGTCAACTGGTGTAAAGTCTTTCTGTACTCTACGTTTATATCACAATCGCATTATTATTGAGAACTCTTAGTGGAAACAATTGACAGAAAGTTGCCTGATGGCCTTTGAATTATTTTAATTTATTTTCATTTAACTAGAAAAACAAGTTACTTACTTTTGGTAACACACTTTCTGGAAGAGACTCTAATTAGCCACAGATTCCTCACCAACACCCACCCCCCCATCTTCCCAGTTCTGTTCTTGGACTCTATCCATTAATATGATCCAAAGGCTAGGAATATGCTCACTAATTATGACCAATTCACTTTTCGGGCCGTCTTGAATTGCCTGAGTGAGAACAGGCCGAAGGTCTTCGGGGGCACTAGAAAGGACTTGGGCAACCGAATCTCAAAGGGCATGGAAGTAATGGCCCAACAAGCAGCTAGCATTAACAGATCTGAGGGCCAGTCTGTCAGAAGAAAACACACATTTGCCAAACATTTCGACCAGCTTAGACTTCCTTCCAGGAGGCGTAGTAGGAAAGGTGTTAGGGTTTGAGAAACTCATGGAAATTTGCACCACCAGGCTATCGGGCAGAGTGCTGCGAAAGAAAAACAGGGTCGCCTTGAGAAGAGCAATGGTGCTTGTCAATATGTTGATTATTGGGGGGGTGGGGCTGAGCAAGGTTTGGCCCATGCCCCCAATAAGGCATCCATCAGTGCCTTGTTAAAGAAGGAGGAAGGGGCGCAGAACATAATTGCTCTGTGTGACGGGCTGAGTGAGGTCCGCCCGCACGGGAACCGGACTTGTGCTGTCGCTGCCATCGCTGCTCCAGACCTCCCTGGCTTCCCTTCCCGTAATTTGCTGTCTACATCTCCGACGCGGAAGCCGGGAGGTCAAAAGAGTCGGCGTTAGCACCTGAGGCGGAGGAGGAAGGAGGCAGAGAAGAAGACGACCGGAAAGAGGACGAGGAGAACCCGAGAACCGAGAAGAGCCTGAGGACTGGAGAGCGGATTCCTCACGAACGATGAGAACCAAATACCACGGACGGAGTCCCGAGCACCGTGGGAACCCGGGCAAACGGAGTGCTGCATCCCGCCATGCTTCTGGAGAAGCGTGGCAGTTCCAGGTGTGTGTGGGCACTGCCCTGAGGAGCGGGATGGCGGAGAGACAAAGGAATAGGGGGAGACTTAAGGAGAAAAGACCTGGGTACCTATAGTTGGAGGGGGGCATTAAAGGGGGGAGGTTTGGTGGGGTATACAAAGGAGCACGATTGTATGAAGCAGCACCAAGGCACTGAGCACAAACTAAACACTATCGTGTGAATCAGCACCAAGGCACCGCGCACAGAAAGGCACAGAGACTAGAAAACAAGAAGCTCCCGACCGGTTGCTGGAGCAGGAACAGAACAAGGGCAAGAAGATAGAAGTAGGAGATACCCCACCATAAGGAGACAGATCAGAGAAGTAGGAAGGAGAGTAGAGGAAGGTATAACAGACCAAAGCAGGCACAGTGGCAGATAAGGGGGGTGAAGAAGTAAGACAAAACAGTTCAGGAGGAACAAAGGAAAGAAAAGACCCCAGGAAAACAAGAGTGAAACAGAAAATAAGGAAAGGCAGGAAAGAGATAGAAGAGAGAGGAAAATACAAAAAGAGTGCAGTAGAAATCTCTTACCGTTATCTCTCTCTGTCTCTCCGCATGCGCTTCCCGGGGAACCTGTGAGACGAGGGGAACCAAAGAGAAGAGTGAGAAGTGCGATCCTGGAGAACAGCACCCCACAAAGCTAGAAGAAAGAAGAGGAGAAAACAAGAACTACAAAAGCCCAACACCTTATTAACATCAAATAAATATTACGTAGATATATTTGACGAACGATTCCTGTGTACTTACTATCTCCCAATATTGCTACACTCTGGTTGTAGGACGTCTGTCAGATCATTAGTCTTAACTTCCATAGCGGGAGCTGGAGCTCAAGTACTTCAGCCAGTCTACGCATCATCATGGTGTAGGAAGCAGATTCCTCTGTGGCAGGTCCAGGGAATGAGATGGCTTCTGTTTCAGGGGAGGTCTAGAGACCACTAGCCTTCTGACGGTCCTTGTACCAATCATCATCTTGGTAAGGGCGTAGCTTTTTCTCTGGAGGATATCTTCAGTTCCTGTATTTGCGCCCTAATTGCTGTTGCATCCAGAACTCTGTTTCCTGGGCCACTTAAATCCATATTTCCATTCGTATTGTTTCACGTTTGCTGAGAACATGTATTTCCTTCCTCAGTATCTGGAACACGAGGACTAACTCAGCTTTGATTGAGACAGGAGTCATGAGGCGCTGAGCATTGCCACCATTTTTATATGTTCCACGTGTCTCTCCGTGTCCTTAGTTCTACCTGTAGTTTCTCATTCGTCTACGGACATCCGGAGGAGAAAGTATGTGCCCCACCCCCAGAAAGTATGCGCCGTGTTTGCAATCGTGAAGCCGCTGGCAGCAGAGTCTGTCCATTTCCAAGATACCTATTTTCCAAGTACCTCATGGATGATTTCCAAACTCTCCCTCCCCAACAAGACAAGGTTACTAAACTCCTTCCTAACTTTTCCAATTCTTTAAAATGCTTTCAGCTACTGTTTCCCTGGTAAGGCCTGTATGGGGATCACCCTACATCGTGTTACTGAATAAATTGCTGTTGGTGACTCTCTGCCCCTAATTGAGCTCCATTCTCTTCTGTTGATTAACCTCTTCAGATTGTAGCTAGGAGTGGATCTGCTTCCTGGGATCCATCATGTCTAAGTGATATCCCAGTTAATTAATGTAAATTCCTGCCTTCTATCTACTCTACACTGAGGTGATTGACTGGGCTGTGGAGAGTGGGAAATGTCTCTGGTAGATTGTGGGGTGGGCAACTCCCTCATTTGTTTCCCCTGTTTTCCCTTAGCAAATGATTCAAAGACATAGCTGGATCAAAGCCAGTTGGAGTATCCTATTTAGGCAAAGTTAACCCCTTCCCAAAACAACAAGTTTGGTGTTCCAGTGCACATGTAACAAAATCTTAAGGGTACTCCCTCTAAAGTATGCTATTGGGGTTTGTGCCATCTCCTGTGTACTACAACTCTGCCTAATAGCATAACCCTGTGAAAAGGCCTCACAGCATGCACCAAAGATTACACAGACCAGGAATTTTGTTTTAGACAGCCAAGATATTCCCCAGACAATAGAGAAGTTGAAGGCTCAGGCCTCTCAAAAGAGCTGATCCTAAAGAGGTATGTATGGATTGTTCCTTTAGCTTTAGATAGCAGAGCAGTCCAAAAGGCTCCACCGATCTTAAAAGAGATTTCTGTACACAGAAGAGTGTGTTACACCCAAATTACAGTAGTATTGGCTTTCAAACAGCAGCAGCACTATCTCACACTGAAAAAGTCTGTCTCGTCATTAAACTCAATGCCTTCCGTCATCTTTATAAAATGCATGGTGTATCTTATGTACACCTCGTATTGGGAACCCATGGTTTTAAGAAAGAAATCAATCAAAGGCATTGAATTTAAAGACAAGATGAACAAGTTACTTACCTTCAGTAATGCAGTAACTGGTACAGACTATCTAGCTGCAGCTTCCTTACCTTTGAATTCCCTGGCGTCCGCTTCGAATCTGGAATCTTTTTGCTGAGCAATTCCCTGCGTGCCCCCTTGGGTAGTGTCGTTCGGATCTACATGCGTCGTCCGGCTCCCTGTGGCTTCGTCAGCGTTGTTGGAACAGTCTGTGATGTCACAGTCACCTACAAAGGCACGACCCCGATGCGGGTACGTCAGTTCTTTTACTCACACCAATTCCACGCCAGAAGCGCAGTCATGGATAGAACCAACATTTGTCTGTGCAAAACTAGGGCTCTGAAAAGGGTAAGCCCTAACCCTACCAGACATATCCACATAGTGGGGAGGCATGGGCGGGTAAAAGGACTCTGCAGCTAGATAGAGTCACTACCAGATAATGCGTTACCAAAGGTAAGTAATTTGTTCATCTGATAGAGACTTCTAGCTGCAGATTCCTTACCTTTGAATAGATACCCAAGACATAACCTCCTGGCGGTGGGCTGCGGATACTACTCCTTACACTAAAAAGTCCTGTAGAACTGAACAGGCAAAGTGCCCATCTCTTCGTACCTGACTGTCCAGGCAGTAATGTTTTGCAAACATGTGCAAAAACGCTCACATTGCCACCTGACAGATCGCCAGGACTGGTATGCCTCGAGCTAGCGCAGTGGTAGCAGCTTTGCGCCTGGTTGAATGAGCATGCAAGCCCTCATGAGGCTGCCTCCTGGCCAATGCACAGCATATCTTGATGCAGAGACCGACCCAGCACGAAATGGTTCGCTTCTGCACTGCCAGACCATTTTTTGCTCCAACGTACCCCACAAAGAGTTGGTCATCCACCCAGAACTCTTTTGTGCGGTCAAGGTAGAACAACAAAGATCTTCTTGGGTCCAGTCGATTGAGTTGCTCCTCTTCTTTAGAGGGTTGAAATGGAGCAAAGAAGGTGGGCAAGGTGGTGTTCTGACCCAGACGAAATAGGGTCACCACCTAGGGGAGGAAAGAGGCATGAGTTCTGAGAACCACTTTATCTGGATGGATAATGAGATACAGTGGCTTTAATGACAGAGCTTGCATCTCACTCACCCTCCTGGCAAATGTTATTGCCACTAAGAAGGTTGTCTTGATAGTGAGCAGCCGGAGGGGACAGTTATACAAAGGCTCGAAAGGAGCTCATTTAAGAAATGTGAGGACAAGATTTAAGTCTATTTGAGGCATAATAAAGAGCGTAGGGGGAAACATATGTACAAGCCCTTTGAGGAATCTATGTACAATGGGAGATTTGAAAAGAGAGGGCTGATCAGGCAGACAAAGAAATGCTGATAAGGCAGAAAGATAGCCCTTAAGAGTCCCCAAGGCAGAACCCTGCTGGGCTAGAAAAAGAATGAAGAGAAGAATATCAGAAAGAGAAGCAGAAAGAGAGTTAATAGACCTTTCTGTACAATAACATACAAATTGTTTCCAATGGCAGGCATATATCATTTTAGGGGAGATACGCCTGACTGCCAAAATAACTTTACAGACTTTGGGAGGAAGGTCAAAAGCCATCAATTGCTGCCGCTCAATCTCCAGGCAGGAAGGCGCAGAGTTGACAGGTTTGGGTGGAAAACCTTCCCTGCTGCTGCAACAGAAGATCCTCTCAAAGTCTGATAGGATGATTGATGCTCATTTTGAGTATCTTGGAATACCAGACTCTCCGTGCCCAATCTGGAGCCAATAAGATTACTTGGGTCTTGTCGTTCTTGATCTTCTGGAGAACTCTGGGCAGAAATGGTATGGGCGGAAAAGTGTATAGGAGGCCTGAATTCCACTTGTGACGAAAAGCATGACTGAGCGATTGCCACCTTGGAAACTCCAATGCGCGATACGGCTGACATTGTGCGTTCTCTGCAGAGGCAAACAGATCTAACCAAGGCTCTCCCCACTGCTGAAAGAGTCCTTGCGCCACCTTCGGATGGAGGTACCACTCGTGATCCGCTAGGCATCAACAGCTGAGTTTGTCCGCCCTGGCATTCAGAGAACTTGCCAGGTGTTGAACCACCAGGGTTATGCCCTGCTGTTCCAGCCATGTTGCAGAGCCTCTTCACAAAGGGTCCACAACCCCACACTGCCCTGCTTGTTGCAGTACCACATTGCAGTGGTGTTGTCCATGAACACCTGCACTACCTTCCCTTTCACAACAGGAAGAAATGCTTTCAGTGCTAGCTGGATCTCCCGAAGCTCCAATAAGTTGATATGGATCCCAGATTCTGCCAGAGACCAGGGGCCCCTGATCTCCGCCTCTACCAGGTGGCCGCCCCATCCCAGATGTGACGCATCTGTCACTACTGTGAGATCTGGTTGGGGAAGGGAGAGGAGTCTGCCTTTGACCCATTCGCAGTTCACCAACCACCACTGCTGGTCTTTTACTGTCCCCTCCGAAATCTGAACTGTCGGTAAGATTTCCCTGATGCTGCGAACTCCGGAACTTCAGGTCCCACTGCAAAGCCTTCATATGCCATCTGGCATGCTTGACTAACAGGATGCAGGAAGCCAGAAGTCCCATCAGCCTCAGAGTCTGTCTCACCCAAATCCAGGATAGAGGCCGAAACATCTGTATCATACCCTGAATATCCTGGACTCGCTGGTTGGGAGGAAAAACCCAAAACTGCACTGTGTCCAGATCAGCTCTGATGAAAGGGAGCTTCTGAGAGGGAGTCAGGTGTGACTTTGGCACGTTTATAGTGAACCCCAGTGAATGCAGGAGGTTTTCCACAGTCTGAAGGTAGGTGACAAGAGCCTGGGGCGTAGGAGCCTTCAACAGCCAGTCGTGAAGTAGGGGGAAGACTGAAATCCCAAACCTGCGCAGAAGAGCTGCCATCACCTTGGTGAACACCCGAGAGGCACTGGTGAGACCAAAGGGGAGCATGGTAAACTGAAAGTACTCATGGCCCTCCTTGAACTGCAAGTAACGCCTGTAGGCAGGCTGGAGGAGGATTTGAAAATGCGCATCCTGCAAGTCCAACGCTACCATCCAGTCTCTTTAGTCTAGCTCAATTAAGACCTGAGCTAGAGTGAGCATCATGAATTCCTCCTTTTTGAGGAAGAGATTGACGTCGCTTAAATCCAAGATAAGGCGAAAACCCTTGTTCTTTTTTGGAATCAGAAAGTAGCGTCAATAACACCCTACATGGAGGGTGCCATCTACCACGAAAACTTACCGGGTCCGATCGTCACTGTCCTTCCCCGTTGTGGCTGCTCGGCGACTCCCCTCTCATTTTGGCTTTGGTCTGGCACCTGCCAAAAAGGAGAACAGGGCTGGAAATGTAGCTGATTAGGAACCAACAAGTGTGCCCTGCCCAGTGCGTTAGTCTGTTATGAAAGGAGCGGTGTGGCAAGAGAAATTATAAACTCCTTAGTCGTGGTGGGTAAAGCATTAATAACGAGTGCTTCTCGGCCTTTGATGACTCTGGCTGGCACAAGCACCAGCATAGAGAGGGCACCATGCCCTTTACTGGTGAGGGGGTGAGAAAGGGAGATGGAGGGGGTGGGGAGAGAGAGGGAGAGCGAGAGGAGGGAGGGGTAGGAGAGAGGGGAGAAGTAGAGAAAGAAAGGTGAGACAGAGAGAAAAAAAGCACCTTTTCTTCCTCTGCTGTTTCCCTACAAAGTGAATCAAGAGAGCCCAAATATCTATCGTACTACGGAAAATTCCTAATCAATTTGTTTTGCTTATCACTGCGCCTACAGGCAGCATCTGCTGGACCTGGATTGCACAGTGGGTGTTACAAAGTGATACCATGGCGTGGACGGTGTCTACTCAGTCTCACAGCAGTACTTGGAGTTGTTTAAATCCGTGGTCGCAGCAGAATGTGATGTTGTGCTACACAATCGTCACCATCAGCATGCATAAGCATGCTTATCTGACCTTTAAACCGAATGTTCATAGTGCTTGTGTGTGCTTGAAAACTGGTACTCGGCTCCTCAATATTTTCATAGCCACCTACTGTCCCACTTTTTGTACATAAGTGTTTCATATTCTTTGTATCATTACATGAAAATCAATATAAAGTTTATTATAAGCATAGAGCTTGTTACTGGTATTTAACATACTAAATTCTCCCTCATTTATCTCACCTTTGACTCATCCAAAACCCCTCCTGCTACTATGATCTCCCAAACCCTTTGCACAGACTCTTCCCTCCTCCATCCCCCCTTTACTCATCCCAAGCCTCATCCTATTACTATAAACTCCCAATGAACACTTCTGGATCCTTCCCTCCTCTACCCCTACATTACTCCAGTCAGGTCAACTAACAAACTCACATATCCGCGGCTCAAACTAACTAATAATAATCCTAAAACTGTACTCATATTTCTCTATACTAATCCACCACTAATTCCTGATGGGTTCCGGACTAGCGTGCTACTCGCCGAACAAACGCTTCAACACCTCGTCAGGGGTAATAAGCGATATATAAATACTATTACAATGCAATACAATACTTCTTACATCGGGACCCTTTGTATGGCTCCCTTGGCCAAGAGAGCTGTAACTTCCTCGCGGAGCAAGATTAAATGATGCTCCATCAGCCGTCCTTTCAATGGAGGGATAGAGGAAAGGAAAGACTGGAAGGGACTAGGCCTTCTGTATGATCTGCAAGACCCATTTGTCCGATGTTATGGCCCGCCAGTAAGGGAGATGAAATCTCCAACTGGACGGGCATGGTCTTGCAGAACCACACTAGGTGGGCTTGGGCGTTGCGGAAGAGGGGGGCTGGGTGGTGACCGACCTCTGGCTAGTCCCTCTGGTCTGAAGGTACCACAACCTCGGCCTCGCACTTGATGCTGTGAAGCCGGAGGACGGTGGCTAACCTGTGGTTGGCATGGTGCCGCGCCCCTCCCGAAGCCTCGAAAGGGGTGATAGGCAGACTGCTGGCGAACGGGTGCTGAGGGGCCCAAGGTTCTGGCCGTGGCTCGATAGTCCTTGAACCCCTCAAGCGCAGAGGTTGCCTTCTCACCAAAAAGGCATGAGCCATCGAAAGGCATGTCCATCCGATTCGCCTGGACATCCCCCAAAAAGCCAGTGGTACGTAGCCAAGTGTGGCATCGGAGGGCCACTGTCGAAGAAATTGCCTGCCCAGCGAGTCGGTCGTGTCTAAGCCACACCTAATGGTAAACTTGGCTGCATCTCTCCCATCCTTGACAGCTTGAATGAGAGTGTCCTGTACGCTCTCTGGGACCTGGGGCAGCACCTGTGCCACTGTATCCCATAAAGTATGGGAAAAACAGCTCAATAGGCAAAAGGTGTTTACCGACCTCAATGCTAGGCTGGAGGAAGAAAACATCATCTTCCCAAGTTGGTCCAGCCTCCTGGATTTCCTATCCGGGGGCGCTGTAGGGAAGACACCACGTGATGTGGAGGCTTGGACCACCAAGCCCTCCGGGGTGGGGTGTTGGGTGAGGAAACTAGGGTCGTTAGGAGCTGGTCGATGCCGGTGGCTAATTGTCCTATTCACAGGAGCCTCTGGCTGGGTTTGGACCACATCCCCAGTAGGACATCTGTAAGGGCTTCATTGAAGGGTAACATCTGCTCAGATGTTGCAACCCTTGGCTGAAGCACCTCTGTCAGGAGGTTAGTCCTGACTGGAACCGTAGGCAAGTGTAGGTCCAAGACCTCAGCTGCCCTATGCACCACCATGGCATATGTTGCTCCCTCCTCCGTAGCCACAGAAGGAGGTGAGAGCATATCAGCATCTGAAGAAGTATCCAGTCCACTGGCCTCCCCTAGATCCTCATACCAGTCCTGCTCCTGCTCCAAACAATACTCTAAAGGGCCCTCAGACACCTCCCACTCCTCACCTGTACCTGGCTGTTCATATTAAGCCTTAGGCACTGAGCTGGGCCTAAATGGCGCCATTGAAGTCGGAATCGGTGTCGTATGATGTCATTCTGGCTCTGGATAATCAAGAATGAGGATGGGGCTTCCACCACTCTGGTCCAGATCCGGTATCGGTTCCTGGGGTCCCCAACTGCGCTGAGGCCAAAGCTGCTGGTGTCGAACCCGATGGAGCCCCTGCTGACCTCGCTGGGTCCATAGACCCACCTGCAGGGTCACCCCGCTAAAAAGCACGGCGCATGGCTTCTAAATTTTTTTTATTTGAGCGGGGGTCGCTCCAGCTCCCGGAAAGGGGGAGAGGGGAAGATGCGAAGTCGGCCCTGGCAACGGCTCCGTGAACCGTGCTCGGAATGTCGACGTTCCCGAGATGCCTTGCCGACCGGCATGACAAAGTCGAAGTCCACTCGGACTTCTTCTTCTTGTGCCTCTTCCCTGAGTGCCCCGAGGACTTCGAGTGGGAGAAGAGGACTTGGGGCTCCTGGAGCAGTCCCCCGACCTCCTTTTTGAGGGAGACCGTGACCTCTGAGGAGTCGCGCTGACCAAAGTCGACTGCTGGGCCGCCATGAGCTTTAGGGAGCCCTCCCTCAAAGATTTCGGGGCTAGGGCCTGGCAGTCAGAGCTTGACTCCGAGTTGTGGTCCCTGTCGCGGCTCCAGAGACATACCGGATGGGGGTACATCACCAACATGTTGCGATGACAGGTGCCACACGGCTTGAACCCAGTCTTCCTAGATGACATATTCCTCGCACAGACGACAAAAATCCCCAACAAAATGTCAAAAAAAAAGGCTTGCCAAACAAGGCAAAGGGTAGCTCGATCCCGGACCTGCGCTTAACCGGCACGGAAGGAAAAGAACTGATGTACGTGTGCCGGGGTGGTGCCTTTATAGGTGACAGTGATGTCACAGATCACTCCAACGACGAGGACGATGCAAGTAGATCCGAACGACACCACCCAACGGCACACGCAGGGTATTGCTCAGCAAAAAGATTCCGGATTCAAAGCTGACGCCAGGGAAGTCAAAGGTAAGGAATCTGAAGCTAGAAGTCTCTATCAGACAGACTTTTTAGTTACCACAGTGCATACAGTCTTTGTACACTAATATTCCCCAGGGTGAAACCCTGAGGGCGATCTCATGTTTAATTAATTCATAGGACCACCCAGTGCTGGTGCTCTATTGGTTTATACTATCACTCACTGAGATAACTATGGGGAAAATTACTACCAATTTGACAATCAGTTTTATTTCAAACCAAAGACATATCCATGGGAGCTGGATTTGGTACCGGTTTATGGCTTATATTGAGGAGAGCAACGTTTTTGTATCCACCAATCCCTATTTTAGGAATTTCGAGCATTGGGTGAGATACATAGATGACATGTTCCTCATTTTGAGGGACACTGAGGCTGTTTTTGAATGAATTACACACGTGGCTAAATGAGCTATCTAGTGACATTCAGTTTACCATGAGCCATGATGCCACAGCCATCCCTTTTTTTAGATATAAGGGTATAAGCAGAAGAAAACAAAATATGCATGTCTTGTTCAAAAAGCCTACTGAGAGGAACTTCTTATTGCGATATTCCAGCAGTCATCCTAGGAGCCTGAGAGATAATCTGCCTTTTGGTAAGAGCATGGTATAACTCCAGGGAGGAATTGTTGGAACCGCAGAAATGAGATGACCACTTTAATGACATTATCTGTGTCAGCACATTTGGTCCCGCAAGTAATGAGGTTAACAAAGTTGTGCAAAAACATTGGAAGTTGGTCAAAGGCCACGTATCTAGCAGAGGGGCCCCTCTAATTTCTTTCAAACGAGGTACCAACTTGAGGGACTCAATGGTGAGAGCATTTTTACCCCTCTTCCCCATGTTGTGAGCCATTTTAGTTATAGCTCCATGCACGTTATTTTCACATACTAGGCCTGCTGCTGTGCACTTTAACCTAGATATATTTTATTCAGCTTTGCTTTATTATTGTTATAATAGCAACTTTTATGTACTTGTTTTATTTCTCTCTATCTAACTGTTTTTGCCTGGGCCAGCACTCTGTTCTCAAACAAGACATTTTTGCTCACTCTGTGATTCTTCCAAGGCTGCAGCAATATAGGTTGCCGGTGAACGTGGTATAAGTTTAGTCTCTGCCATTCATAGAAAATACACATCCTTACGTAGGGACATTTTCTCAGAACATCAGCTGTTTTATTAGAAAAACACTTCCCTGTCCCTTACACGTTAGAGGGAGATTCCAGTCAGAGAACCACAACTGTATGCTGATTGCTGAATGTTTCGCTACAGCTGCTAATGCAGACTTCAGACCTTTGCTCAGGTATGGGGGATGATGTATTCCCAGCGGAACCTGAAGGGCAGAATTAGAGCTTAACACGCTGTGCTCTATTATAGCCTATGTAGGAATTAGTCTATTGACTGTAGTGACAATATGGTAGCGTTATTTCTATGGTTTACTCTCTTTGTCACTATTTTAATCTTGTCATGCTGTATCATCCTGGTTATTGCAGCCCACGCTTTGCTATCTAAGATGCAGTCGCTTCATTAAAAGCATTATTAAAACATATACTGCCTCTGATTGTCATTGTGTATGTGAGACTAATGTAACTGAGAGAAACTGATGAGACCTGAGTGACCATGGCTTCTCTGAGAAACCAGTTGTGTCATGCGCTCTGCTGCCCAATCACCCCTGCCCTCGGGTAGAGGTGAGGCACTGCTAGTTAGCCGGAGCAAAACCCGGATTGGAGCGGTATGGTGTCACATGTAGTGGGTCAGACTCAGTCTCCCACACCACAGGCGATTCTGTAGCTCGAAATCCAGTAGTCTCATTAGAATAATGAGAGCCTATGCGACACCCAAACCTACTTTATATTCTCAATGTGGTTTACCTGCCTCTGTAGGCCACTACAAATGTGGTCAATGTGTAGCATGCAAATATTGTATAAACACTAGAGTCTGAGAATTGCAATATCAGGATCACTTTGAGTGATTTCACAAATTGAAACATCCAAGAGGTTATAAATGTAGTGTGGTGCCCATGCAATTTGGTATACATAGGACAGAGAACCAGGAAATTGAAATGCCAGATTTTGCAACATCCTAGCAAGATCCAAGGTGGAGTTGTGGGAGCACGATTGGTGGAATACTTCCAGCTTTTGCACCAAACAGCACATGACATGTGCTAGCAAGTAACAGAACACGTGACATTGAGCCGAAGAGGTGGAGAGACATCTAATTTCTTATCACGCAGGGAATTACAGTGGATCGAGAAATTGCACATGATCATGAATGGATTGAATACAGTTGAGGATGGGAGACAAGCTGCATGTATTTGGTTTTTGAGCATAACTTCATAATTGTTTCCAGGAATATGTTGCTATTTATGCCAGTGTTTTTAACCCAGACGTGCTGAGGTTTTCATCCACTTTACATGTGCATATTTATAAGTCTATTTTTAAGGTCTTTTAATTTTTACCATCACTGTTTTTTCTGGCTTTTTGGAGGAGACGAACATCCCCTTGGGTGTACCTGAGTGTTATTTTATTTCCTTTGTAGTCTCTCTCTGCCCGGGGAAACTACAATTGTACATAATGTTTTTCTACAATTCATTTCATCCAACCGAAAGGTAGCCAAATTCTCAGTAATATTATTTATTTTAACTCAAATATATTCTAGGTTCCTTGTTTAAAGGTTTCCGAATTGTACAACGTGCGCATGGCTAAACCCAATGTGCTCTATTTTATTGAGCGCATGCATAAACTGACAGTTTCGGCAATAGACAGTATCCGAGCTGCAGCTTCACGTAAGGACCCGTTCATAGCCACTGCATGGCAGAAGGGCTTTAGTTTCAGCCCTGCTAAGTGTCACGGATCTCATGTTAGAATAATGCATTTCCGTTCTTTTTCCCGCATTACCGCAATGCCTGAGATTGTCACACAAGTTCTGAAATGCGGTAAAACCTTCTTGTTCCATTTTCTCACTTTGCTAGGCAAGCGCCAGGTAGTGTTTAACAAAGGCCACAAGCTGGTGCTGGTGCACAACAGGAGGCAAAGGATTCTTGATACATTACATTATTTATATGGTTCCCTCCTCTACATCACTTGATTTTGCTTGCAAGAAGGTGTCACTCATAGTAGTTGAAATGCCACTCATAATTACACTGAAATTATGAAAATGCCACACGTAGCAATCTGAAACCTTTGTCAGTCTAAACATAATCTTTGAGGAGTGCAAGCTGATTTTTGATTTACACCAATCCTTTGGAAGTGCTCGGTTAAGCCGTTAATTTGCAAATCCTTGATCTATGAGAGTTTACTATGGTGATTATTTATCCCTTCCTGGGGCACGTAACTTTTGAACTCCCTCAGTAATTATCCTATGTGCTTGAGGGATGGCACATATTTGGTCATTCTATATTTATTTTTCTTTTCTAGTAACACACGGATGCGTCTTCCCTTAGATGAGAATTAGAACATCTTATCATGAAAATCCTTTACAAAAATAATGAATAGCCTATATAATGAAAAGGTTTTCTAGAGGGTGAATAACACATGCTTCTGATTATAACATCCCTGTGTTAGTATGCTATAATATATTTGATATAAAGATTTTTTTAGGGAACACATTGGTAACCATATATAATTTTTTTAATATGATAATTTCATTCTCTAGGTGCTACCTATTCACTTGGTCCTGATGATGACTCTTGAAAATTATTTAACAGGGTTGAAACGTTAACAAAATATACTAGCGGACTGTCTTCTACAAATATTGTACTGAGCATCATTCTCTATTATAGGGTGTGTTTTAAAGAATTCACTTTCTGATCAGCTGCTGGTTTTGTACTTATTTCTGTATATAGCACCTGCACACTTTAAAATTCACCCGCACATTTTCACTGTACCGTTCACCACTTTTGGAGCACCTTATGTTGATGCGATGTGTTCTTACATTTCTTTTTGGTTGTGAAGTAAATACATTTGATTTAGCCTTTGCCAAAACATGGGTAGTACATGTGCCAAGGAACTTAGGCTTCTACTTCCCCTTAAGGGACAATTGTCCTACTTTATTATTGTAGCAGTAGGGCAGGGGACGACAGAGCAATATTAGCAGATATGACTCTCCACCGGTTTGCCCCCCCCTTGGGCAACACCGTACAGCAAATTTGCTGGCTATGATATATTGCATGAAAATGAGTAAATCTAGTCATATGTTTTTCAAGTTACACAGATTGTACAGGCCAAGCCCCCTGAAAGCAGAGTTATTACTCAGCAAACAACATACAATGTCAGGCTTTAGAGAGCATAGTACCTTCTCAGGCTACACAAATGTGGCCATTTGTGCTAATCCTCTGGGGGCAGTGCACTTACTGCAGGAGTGAGAGACCTGACAAAAAGGATATGAATGACCCAGAATACCATAGGAAAACAGCGAGGAGTTGTGAATACGCACTTTAAAGTGTGCATGTATATACATCCTCACAGTTTTGTTGTGCAAAGAGACACCAGTACACTGGTTTTACTATGAGGACTGGTGCCAGTGTTCTCTGCATTGTTCTTCTCTCTTTCCAACCCACTGTCTGTGTCCCATTATGCCTACTCCGTTTCACCCTCCTGTCTCCCACTCTCTCCTGCCTTATCCTGCCTCCCCCCCAACTTCTTGCTTCATCCAGAATCTAGTACTGATGTGCATCAGAAAGGAGTCGGGCACTGCCATTCGTGGTGCTGCTCGCTGGGAGTTGTGGCTTCCATGTTATCCTGCTCCTAAAGCTGTGTAGTGCCCCTGCTGTGCTCTTTGTATCCCATCAGGTTCTGCCCAGTTGTGGACTGTTGGACTAGTGAAAGCAGCGTGTCTAGGTCAAGTTCGTAAAAGTAAATAATAGCACAGACACAATGTTGAAAATACATTCTTTTATTATAAAGTCTGCTATAGAAAACAAACATGATATAAAAAGATCCCCAACAAAGATAAACCACATTTCTGACTTTATTCTCACAATTTCACACTACTCTCAGCAAAACTCTTGTGAAATACAAAAATAAATAAATGGGGCGGCATCAATAGACAGTACAAAAATGATTTCCTAAAAACCTGCATAAAAACAAACAAAAATCAATATTTGAAACTCTGGTTACCTTTTCAAATACATTTATTGGGGAGGGGGGGTAAAATGTGAATTTGCATGAAATCCCAGTGAGGAAAGGCTATATGGCACACCGGTAGTGGGGAGCCTAGCCCTCTTGATTCAGGCTGTCTGTGAGGTGGAAAGTAAAGCAGACTTCTTCAATGAGTCCAGGAAATGCTGCTCATCCTCGAGGAAGTCCCGGTCCTGTAAGGTAAGAACGAGAACACCACCATAAAAATTATATTTAGAAATAGCGCATTTCATTGTGTACTGCTTACAGTTCTCCCAGGGTGAGAGGTGCTGCTGTCCCACTGGCTAGACATCTTAAATGTTACTGACTTACACAGTAAATAAGTAATACTGTCCATGCCACGTCGTGTTCATCTTACAGTGAGAACGTGAATTTAATGCGGAGGATGACATTACTGCAGGTATGGTGAGGCCCAAAATAAGAAAAAGAATGGAAACAAGAATTTCCAATGCAATGGGTCTCGTGTTTGCTCGCGTTAAAGCTATTAACGTTGTAAACTCCTAACCGGACTATTCTTGCCACTCATAAACTGATAATGAAAAGTAACAGTTTCACATATGCGAGCCGATGGTCGTCATGATTATGAAGGAGACACAGAAACGGAAACAGAAGTTTGCTCACAGTGAACATTATCAGCAAAAGTGCAATTATCCATGTAACCAGCAAAAGTGCAAATATCCATGTAACAGGGTCGATGTCATTCAAAGCGCTCGACTTCTGCCCAGCGAGATTGCACGGCGCAGGAAATGAAAAGATAAAGTAGCCTTACAAACCAGATGAAAACATGGAGCCTTGTATGTTTTCAGTAATTTACCGTTGTGCTCGAGGAGTGCTAAACACGGGAAAAGGCATGGTGTATGCATGCCTTTCACAAATGGAATGAATCGATTTTTAAAAGGCAAGCCCATAAACTAATTAAAGTGACGGACGTGACATGGGCGTGGTTAGAAGCCCACATAGAGATTACAACATGGTCCAGAGAGCAGCTAAAAAGGAACTGGAAAAGGAAAACGGGGTAACTCTAGTGGGAAGAGAGATGGAGCCAGAGAAGCAGTAGGTTCGACGCAACCCAGCTTTGACATGACAATTTGATTTACAAGAAGCAACCCACCCGGATATGCCTGCTTCGATAAAGGCCTGCCTTTGTTTGACCTTCTATATGAGACAATCAACTGGCCCATTTTATATTCTGTCAATATAAAAGTTTAACCATTGCTTGACGTCAAGTGAGTGTAATGCTCCTTCAGCCATTGTAGACAGCTGTTGGAAAAATGCTGCACATGAATCTTTTCATTCAGTTGAAAAGAAGTCGGTGTTTTCAAAATAAACTTTTGATTTTTTTTAATCAAATTTATATATGGTAGTTTAATTGAAAATGCTTGAATTTCTCCAATTCTTCATGTTGATGTTATTGATAATAAGAAAGCTTTCTTCTGTGATAACATTTGCATAGAAGCTTTATATAGTGGCTCAAATTGCTTAGTAATCAGTTTGCCTAGTACCTTATTTAATTCCCACATGGTCAAACTATTGGATAGAGTTGGATAAGTATAGCATAGACCCTGCATGAATTATTTCACCATTCTAATGGAAAATAAAGGCAGTGAAAAAGCGGGTTAATAAATATCCTGAAAAATCTCTAGATCCAGTGTGGCGCCTGCAGAAAATTCTGAGGTAAGGAATCTGCAACTAGAATATGTCTCTACCAGATATTTCATTACCGAAGGTAAGTAACTTGTACAGTTGATAGAGACCTCTAGTTGCAGATTCCTTACCTTAGAATAGATATCCAAGCAATGCCATCCTCGGAGGTGGGCTGCGAACCAAGATCATACTAGAAAGTTGTAGGAAGTTGGCTCTGAATGTGCTATTTCAAAGTAAGAAATAGCGTGCACAGAGTCCAAGGGTTCCCCTTAGAGGTAAGATAGTGGCAAAAAGAGATAATTCCAATGCTCTATTTTGTGGTAGTGTGGTCGAGCAGTAGGCTTATCAGAGGGTAGTGTTAAGCATTTGTTGTACACACACAGGCAATAAATGCGGAACACACACTCAAAGACAATTCCAGGCCAATAGGTTTTTATATGGAAAAATATATTTTCTTAGTTTATTTTAAGAACCACAGGTTCAAGATTTACAAACAATACTTTAAATGAAAGGTATTTCACTTAGGAACTTTAGGAACTTTGAATTAGCAAAATAGCATATACAGTTTTCACACAAATGGCAATAAGCTATTTTAAAACTGGACACAGTGTAATTTTCCACAGTTCCTGGGGGAGGTAAGTGTTTGTTAGTTTTGCAGGTAAGTAAACCACCTACAGGGTTCAAAGTTGGGTCCAAGTTAGCCCACCGTTGGGGGTTCAGGGCAACCCCAAAGTTACCACACCAGCAGCTCAGGGTCAGGTGCAGAGGTCAAAGTGGTGCCCAAAACTCATAGGCTTCAATGGAGAAGGGGGTGCCCCGGTTCCAGTCTGCCAGCAGGTAAGTACCTGCGTCTTCGGAGGGCAGATCAGGGTTTTTTTTTAGGGCACCGGGGGCGTGGGTGGGGGGGGAGGACATAAGTCAGCACAAAAAGTACACCCTCAGAGGCACGGGGGCGGCCGGGTGCAGAGTGCAAACAGGCGTCAGGTTTGCAATGGAGTTCAATGGGAGACCCAGGGGTCTCTTCAGCGAAGCAGGCAGGCAAGGGGGGGGGGCTCCTCGGGGTAGCCACCACCTGGGCAAGGGAGAGGGCAACCTGGGGGTCGCTTCTGCACTGGAGGTCGGATCCTTCAGGTCCTGGGGGCTGCGTGCGGGTGCAGTGTCTTTACCAGGCGTTGGGTTCTTTAAAGCAGGCAGTCGCGGTCAGGGGGAGCCTCTGGATTCCCTCTGCAGGCGTCGCTGGGGGGACTCAGGGGGGTCAAATCTGGCTACTCACAGGGTCGTAGTCGCCGGGGAGTCCTCCCTGTAGTGTTGGTTCTCCGCAGGTCGAGCCGGGGCGTCAGGTGCCAGAGTGCAAAGTCTCACGCTTCCGGCGGGAAACGTGTGTTCTTTAAAAGTTGCTTCTTTGTTGCAAAGATGTTTCTTCTTTGGAGCAGAGCCGCTGTCCTCGGGAGTTCTTGGTCCTTTTAGATGCAGGGTAGTCCTCTGAGGCTTCAGAGGTCGCTGGACCCTGTGGAACGCGTCGCTGTTGCAGTTTTTTCTTGAAGTGGGGAGACAGGCCGGTAGAGCTGGGGCCAAAGCAGTTGGTGTCTCTGTCTTCTCTGCAGGGCTTTCAGGTCAGCAGTCCTTCTTCGTCTTAGGTTGCAGGAATCTATCTTGCTAGGTTCTGGGAGCCCCTAAATACTCAATTTAGGGGCGTGTTTAGGTCTGGGGGGTTAGTAGCCAATGGCTACTAGCCCTGAGGGTGCCTACACCCTCTTTGTGCCTCCTCCCTGAGGGGAGGGGGGCACATCCCTAATCCTATTGGGGGAATCCTCCATCTGCAAGATGGAGGATTTCTAATAGTCAGAGTCACCTCAGCTCAGGGGCTGTCCTGACTGGCCAGTGACTCCTCCTTGTTTTTCTCATTATTTTCTCTGGCCTTGCTGCTAAAAGTGGGGCCGTGGCCGGAGGGGGCGGGCAACTCCACTAGCTCGAGTGCCCTGGGGTGCTGTAACAAAGGGGGTGAGCCTTTGAGGCTCACCGCCAAGTGTTACAGTGCCTGCAGGAGGAGGTGAGAAGCACCTCCACCCAGTACAGGCTTTGTTACTAGCCACAGAGTGACAAAGGCACTCTCCCCATGTGGCCAGCAACATGTCTGGTGTGTGGCAGGCTGCTAAAACTAGTCAGCCCACACTGGAAGTCGGGTATGGTTTCAGGGGGCATCTCTAAGATGCCCTCTGGGGTGTATTTTACAATAAAATGTACACTGGCATCAGTGTGCATTTATTGTGCTGAGAAGTTTGATACCAAACTTCCCAGTTTTCAGTGTAGCCATTATGGTGCTGTGGCGTTCGTGTATGACAGACTCCCAGACCATATACTCTTATGGCTACCCTGCACTTACAATGTCTAAGGTTTTGCTTAGACACTGTAGGGGCATAGTGCTCATGTACCTATGCCCTCACCTATGGTATAGTGCACCCTGCCTTGGGGCTGTAAGGCCTGCTAGAGGGGTGCCTTATCTATGCCATAGGCAGTTTGAGATTGGCATGGCACCATGAGGGGAGTGCCATGTCGACTTAGTCATTTTCTCCCCACCAGCACACACAAGCTGGCAAGCAGTGTGTCTGTGCTGAGTGAGGGGTCTCCAGGGTGGCATAAGACATGCTGCAGCCCTTAGAGACCTTCCCTGGCATCAGGGCCCTTGGTACCAGGGGTACCAGTTACAAGGGACTTACAATGTGCCAATTGTGGAAACAAAGGTACAGGTTAGGGAAAGAACACTGGTGCTGGGGCCTGGTTAGCAGGCCTCAGCACACTTTCAATCTAGAGATGGTATGTTTTTGAACCGCCTTCCCTTTCTTCACACCCACATACCCGACAAAGAGTTGATCATCCACCTGGAAATCTTTAGTACGAGTAAGCTAGAACGCCAACTCTCTTTTTGGGCCCAGACAGTGGAGTCTCACCTCCTCATGGGAAGGATGTGGGGGTACGCAAAAAGTAGGCAGGGTGATGGAGTGGCCTACATGAAAAGGTGTAACAACCTTGGAAAGGAAAGATGCCTTAATGCACAACACCACTTTATCAGGGTGCAGAGACAAGAATGGAGGCCTGGAAGAAAGAGCTCGAAGCTCACTCACTCTGCGGGCAGAGGTGATGGCAACAAGAAAGACAGTCTTGAAAGTGAAGAGCTGTAAAGGGCAATTGTGTATCGGCTCAAAGGGAGTACACATTAAGTAAGGACAAAATTGAGGTCCCACTGAGGCATGATAAATGGAGTGGGAGGAAATAAATGGGCGAGACCTTCAAGGAATCTATTCACAAAAGGAGATTTAAAGAGTGAGGGCTCATCAGCTAGCCTAAGAAAGGCCGAAATGGCAGATAAATACCCTATCTGATAGAGACTTCTAGCTGCAGCTTCCTCACATTGGAATTCCCTGGCATCAGCTTCGAATCCGGAGTTTTTTCAGAGCAGTACCCTGCGCGCGCGCCGTTCGGATCCGCGTGCGTCGACCAGCTCCGTGTGCGTCGTCAGCATCGTTGGAGCCGTCTATGACATCACGGTTGTCTATATAGACGCCGTCTTGGCGCGCGTACGTTAGTTCTTTTCCTTCCGTGCCGGTTAAGCGCAGTTTTGGAAAGAGCTACCCTGCTTCGACGGTTTGTCAACGCTTTTTTGACTGTTTGGAGTCATGTCTTCGAGAAAGACAGGATTCAAGCCGTGTGGTGCATGTCATTGCACCATGTCTGTGACGGCTCCGCACCGAGTCTGTCTTTGATGCCTAGACAAGGACCACGATTCCACCTCGTGCTCCAACTGTCGGGCCATGGCGCCGAAGGCCTTGAGGGAGAGATCCCTTAAGCTTCTTGCGGCCTGACATTTGTCGTCGGTCAGCGCGACTCCGCGGAAGTCACGGTCCCGCAGTAGGAGGTGGTCATGGCACCGCTCCTGGAGCCCAAAGTCCTCTTCCTCGCATTCGAGGTCTTCCGAAGGTAAGAGGCACAAGAAGAAGAAGTCCAAGCGGACTTCGTCTTCGCCACGCCCGTCGGCCAACGAGGCGTCTAGGGAACATCGACGTTCCGAGCGCGGTTCTGCGGAGCCGTGGCCAGGGTCGACTCCGTGTCTTCCCCCCTTTCCGGGGACCGGATCGACCCCGCTCAAATAAAAGAGTTTTACAAGGCCATGCGTCTCGTTTCTGAGCGGGCTGTACCCTCGGGTGGGTCTTCGGGCCCCGCAGGGTCAGCAGGGGCCCCCTTCAGATTCAACGCCGGCGGCTTCGGCCTCAGTGCCGTTGGGGACCCCAGGACCCAATACCGGATCCGGACCGGCCTCCTTCGGCGCCGGGTCCGACGATTCCGCCGCCGGCGCCCACCGGTGGCAGCTCCATCCTTATTCCAGATGATCCGGAGCGACATCGTGCGACGTTGACTCCAACTTCGATGGAGCCAATTCGGCCCAGATCTTTGTCTGAGCATTATTTGGAACAGCCAGACACAGGAGAGGAATGGCAGAGGTCTGAGGACCCTTTGGAAACTGGATTGCAACAGGACTGGTATGAGGATCTAGGGGAGGCCAGTGGACTGGACACGTCTCCAGATACTAGTATGCTCTCTCCTCCTAATGTGGCTACGGAGGAGGGTGCTTCTTTCGCTATGGTGGTGCATAGGGCAGCTGAGGTCTTGGACCTAGATTTGCCTACGGTGCCAGTCAGGACGAATATCCTGACAGAAGTGCTTCAGCCGGGGGTGTCAACATCAGAGCCGTTGTTGCCCTTCAATGAGGCTCTTACAGACGTCCTTCTGGGTACGTGGTCCAAACCCAGCACAGGGGCTCCTGTGAATAGGACGGTGGGCTGCCGCCATAGACCCGCTCCCAGCGACCCTAGTTTCATGACTCAACACCCCACTCCTGAGAGCTTGGATGTCCAAGCCTCTACTTCCCGTGGTGCCTTCCCTTCCACTCCCCCGGATAAGGAATCCAAGAGGCTGGATCAGCTTGGGAAGAAGATGTTTTCTTCCACCAGTCTGGCACTGAGGTCCGTAAACACCTCTTGCCTATTGGGCCGTTATTCCCATACTTCATGGGATACGGTGGCGTAAGTGCTGCCTCAGGTCCCGGAGGGCGTACGGGACACTCTAACCCAGGCTGTCAAGGATGGGAGAGCTGCAGCCAAGTTTACTATCCGTTGTGGCTTGGACACAACCGACTCGCTGGGAAGAGCGATTTCATCGTCAGTGGCCCTACGTTGCCACGCCTGGTTACGTTCTACTGGTTTTTCAGGGGATGTCCAGTCTAGCTTGATGGACATGCCCTTTGATGGCTCTCGCCTTTTTGGCGCAAAGGCAGACTCCGCGCTTGAGAGGTTTTAAGGATTCTCAAGCCACGGCCAGATCCTTGGGCCTTTCAGCGCCGGCACAACAGCAGTCTGTCTTTCGCCCCTTTCGAGGCTTCGTAAGGGGTGTGGTACCACGCCAGCTACAGTTTAGCCTCCGTCCTTAGGCTTCACAGCATCCCGGAAGAGGACGTGGTACCATCAGACCCAGAGGGTCTGGCCAGAGGTCGGCCATCACACAGCCCCCCTCCACTGCACCCAAGCCCTCCTAGTGTGGTTCTGTGGGATCATGTCCGTCCAGTTGGAGGGAGAATTCGTTTTCATCTCCCTAACTGGCTTTCCATCACCACGGACAAGTGGGTCCTGCAGATCATACGGAAGGGCTACTCCCTTCCCTTCCAGTCTTTCCCTCCTTCTATCCCTCCGACAAAGGAATGGCTGATGGAGGACCATCTAGCTTTGCTCCGCGAGGAAGTTATAGCTCTCTTGGCCAAGGGAGCCATAGAAAGAGTCCCGATGTCAGAAGTAGGCAGTGGTTGTTATCCCGCTACTTTCTGATTCCCAAAAAGAACAGAGGCCTTCGCCCTATCTTGGATTTAAGGGACGTCAATCTCTTCCTCAAAAAGGAGAAATTCAAGATGCTCACTCTTGCTCAGGTTTTGTCTGCCCTAGACCAAGGAGACTGGATGGTAGCGTTGGATTTGCAGGATGCATATTTCCATATTCCTATTCTGCCAGCCCACAGGAGTTACCTGCGGTTCAAGGTGGGCCACGAGCACTTTCAGTATACCGTGCTCCCTTTCGGTCTCACCAGTGCCCCTCGGGTGTTCACAAAGGTGATGGCGGTGGTGGCAACTCATTTGCGCAGGTCAGGGATCTCAGTCTTACCCTACCTAGACGATTGGCTGTTGAAGGCTCCTACGCCCCAGGCTCTTGTCACCCACCTCCAGATGACGGCGGACCTCTTGCATTCGCTGGGGTTCACTATAAATGTGCCGAAGTCACACCTGACTCCCTCTCAGAAGCTCACTTTCATCGGAGCTGTTCTGGACACAGTTCAGTATCAGGCTTATCTTCCCGATCAGTGGGTTCAGGATATTCAGGTTATGATTCCGATGTTTCGGCCTCTATCCTGGATCTCAGAGAGACAGACTCTGAGGCTGCTGGGACTCATGGCTTCCTGCATCCTGTTGGTCAAGCATGCCAGATTGCACATGAGGGCTCTGCAGTGGGACCTGACGTTCCTATGGGCACAGCATCAGGGAAATCTTACCAATGTGGTTCAGATCTCGGAGGGGACTGCAAAAGATCTGCAGTGGTGGTTAGTGAACTGCGAGTGGGTCAAGGGCAGACCCCTCTCCCTTCCCCAACCAGATCTAACGGTAGTGACAGATGCGTCACTTCTGGGATGGGGCGGCCATCTGGGGGAGGTGGAGATCAGAGGTCACTGGTCTCCAGCGGAATCCGGGCTCCACATCAACTTGTTGGAGCTTCGGGCGATCCGTCTAGCATTAAAAGCATTTCTTCCTGTTGTGAAAGGGAAGGTGGTGCAGGTGTTCACAGACAACACTACCGCAATGTGGTACTGCAACAAGCAGGGCGGTGTGGGGTCGTGGACCCTTTTTCAAGAGGTGTTACATCTCTGGACATGGCTGGAACAGCAGGGCATGACCCTGGTGGTTCAACACCTGGCAGGTTCTCTGAACGCCAGAGCAGACAAACTCAGCCGAAAATGCATAGAGGATCATGAATGGTGTCTCCATCAGGAGGTGGTGCAAGGACTCTTCAGCAGTGGGGAGAGCCTTGGTTAGATCTGTTCGCCTCCACAGAGAACGTGCAATGTCAGCAGTTTTGCGCGTTGGAGTTTCCAAGGGGGCTATCGCTAGGCAACGCTTTTAGTCGCGAGTGGAGTTTAGGCATCCTGTACGCCTTTCGGCCTATACCACTTGTGCCCAGAAATCTCAAGAAAATCAAGAACGACTGGGCCAAAGTAATCCTAGTGGCTCCGGATTGGGCACGGAGAGTTTGGTATCCAGAGCTTCTCAAAATGAGCATCGGTCCTCCAATCAGGCTGCCTCTTCGGGAGGATCTTCTGTCGCAGCAGCAGGGGGAGCAGAGCAAAAGCAAAACCAAAGCAGAGTCCTGCTGGGCCAAAGAAAGAATGAACAAAAGAATCTCAGATAGAGGGGCAGAGAGGGGATCAACAGATTTGTTGGTGCACCATGCCACAAATTTATGCCAATGACAGGCGTATACTGTTTGGGTTGACGAATGCCTGGCTGCCAAGATAACATCACAGCCTTTGGGTGGGAGATCAAAAGTCATCAACTGTCGTCGCTCAATCTTCACGCATGAAGGTGGAGATCGGACAGGTTCGGGTGGAGAACCGTCCTCTGTTGCTGTGACAGAAGATCTGCCCGAAGAGGCAGTCTGAGTGGAGGATCAGTGGCCATACTCAATAGCTCTGGATACCATACTCTCCATGCCCCAGTCCGGAGCCACCAAGATGACTTGGGCCCGGTCGTTCCTGATCTTCTTGAGAACTCTGGGCAGAAGTGGCACAGGTGTAAAGGCAGCCGGAGTTCCACTCAAGACGAAAAGCGTCTCAGAGCGAGTGCCACCTTGGAAACTCCAACATGCAAAACAGCTGACATTCTGCGTTCTCTGCAGAGGCGAACAGATCTAACCAAGGTTCTCCCCATTGCTGAAAGAGACCTTGCGCCACCTCCAGATGGAGACGCCATTCATGACCGGCTGTGGATCGAGGGCTGAGTTCGTCCACTCTGGCGTTGGGAGAACCCGCCGGATGATGAACCACCAGGGTAATGCCCCGATGTTCCAGCCATGGCCAGAGGCGTGGTGCCTCCTGACAAATGGTCCAGGACCCTACTCCGCCCTGTTTGTTGCAGTACCACATGGTGGTAGTATTGTCCATGTACACCTACACTACTTTCCCTGTGAGAGAGGGAAGAAATTTTGTCAATGCAAGCCTGATCGCCCAGAGCTCCAGAAGATTGATATGGAGCCCAGAGTCCGCCGGAGACCAAAGGCCTTTGATCTTCGTCTCTCCCATGTGGCAGCCCTAACTCAGAAGCGACGCATCTGTCACTATGGATAGATCTGGCTGGGGAAGGGAGAGGGATCTGCTGTGGAGCCAATGCGGATTCGAAAGCCACCTCTACAGGTCTTTCGCATTCCCCTCCGAGATCTGGACCATGTCGGAAGAGATTCCCCTGATGCTGCGCCCACTGGAACTTCAAGTCCCACTGTAAAGCCCGCATATGCCATCTGGCATGTGTCACTAGCAGGATACAGGAGGCCATGAGGCCCAGCAGCCTCAGAGTCAGTCTCACCGAAACCCAAGACAGATGCTGAAAGATCAAAATCATAGCCTAAATATCTTGGACCTGCTTTTCAGGAGGATAAGCCCGAAACTGCACTGTTTCCAGAACAGCTCCAATGAAAGGGAGCGTCTTAGAGGGAGTCAGGTGTGACTTTGGCACATTGATAGTGAACCCCAGACTGTGCAGGAGGCTTGCCATAGTCTGAAGGTGGAAGACTTTCTGGGGCGCCTTTGACAGCCAGTCGTCGAGGTAGGGAAAGACTGAGACCCCTAACCTGCGCAGATGAGCTGCAACCACCTCCATCACTTTTGTGAACACCCAAGGGACGCTGGTAAGGCCAAAGGGAAGTACGGTAAACTGATAGTGCTCGTGACCTACCACGAATCGTAGGTAACGTCTGTGGGAAGGCAGGATCGGAATGTGGAAATAAGTGTCCTGCAAGTCCAACGCTACATCCAGTCTCCTGGGTCTAAGGCAGACAGGACCTGAGCCAGGGTGAGCATTCTGAATTTCTCTTTCTTGAGGAAGTAGTTGAGGTGCCGAAGGTATAGGATAGGACGTAAGCCATTGCCCTTTTTTGGCACCAGAAAGTAGTAGGAATAACAACCACAACCTACTTCTGGCACAGGGACCTTCTCTATCACTCCCTTGGCCAAGAGAGCCATGACTTCCTGGCGGAGAAGTGCCAAATGATCCTCTGGAAGTTGTCTGATTGATGGAGGCATGGCTGGTGGGGCAGATTCGAAAGGGAGGGAATAGCCCTTTCGAACTGTCTGAAAAACCTACCCGTCCGTAGTGATGGATTCCCAGTGGGGCAGGTGATGGCAAATCCAGCCGCCAACTGGATCGGAGTGAGGGGACGGAATAGGAGGGTTTGGAGGCTACAGGGGGACAGGGGTGGACTGGGCAGACCTCTGGTTCCCTGTCCCACACCCACATGGGATTCTGCATGCCTGGCCACGCAGCGGCTGAACAGCATGGGTGGCATGGTAGCTGGGTGAGGGACGTGACAGCGAGCCCCTTCCATGGCCACGAAAGGGGCGAAAGGTGGACTGTTGGGGGCAAGGGGCCACGGAAAGACCAAGGGACCGAGCTGTAACCCGGGAGTCCTTGAATCTCTTCAAGGCTGAGTCCGCCTTGTCTCCATAGTGACAGGAAGCATCAAAGGGCATGTCCGTTAGAGACTGTTGGACACCCCCCAAAAAACCAGAAGTACGCAACCAGGTGTGGCATCTCCTGGCCACCGTCGTAGCAACCGATCTGCCCAGAGAGTCGGTTGTGTCCAGCCCACATCAGATCGTGAACTTTGTTGCATCTCTCCCATTGTTGACAGCTTGGGAGATGATAGCACGGGCCTCCTCCGGTATCTGCGGCAGAACTTCTGCAACCGTATACCACTGAGAGTGACTACAGCGGCCCAAAAGGCATGCGGTGCTCACGGACCCCACTGTGAGAATGGAGAAAGAAAACATCTTCTTCCAAAATTGTTTCAGCCTTTTTGATTCCCTATCCGAATGTGCGGAAGGGAATGCACCCGAGGAAGAGGAAGCCTGGATGACAAGACTCTCAGGCGTGGGGTGTTGGGACAGGAATTTAGGGTCGTTCCGGGCGGGACGATGGTGGTGTGCGATAGCCTCCACAGGAGCCCCAGTGTTGGGTTTGAACCAAGTACCCAAAAGGACATCAGTGAGGGCTTCATTGAATGGCAAAAAGGGCTCGGATGTGGAAGCCCCTGGCTGAAGCACCTCCGTCAGAAGATTGGACCTGACCTCTATAGTAGGTAGCACAAGGCCAAAGACCTCAGCCGCCCTACTGACCACCATAGCATAAGTTGCTCCCTCCGCCATAGCCACGATAAAAGGAGACAGCATGCCAACGTCTGGAGAAGTGTCCAGTTAACTGGCCTCACCCAATTCCTGTGCCTAGTCCAAAGATGAGTCAACCTGGTATTCATAAGGGTCCAAGGACCCCTCCAATCCTTTCCCGAATTCGTAGCCATAAGGAAAAGGGTCCAAATCTTAACTGGGGTGAGTAGACCCCATTGAAGACAGAGGCGCGTTGGCCGACGCCGCTACGACTCGCAGTCGTCGGGGATAAGGATCGGGTCAAGATAGATGGTGGGCACTACCGACATCAGGTGCGTGGACAATCAAACCGGCGCCGGGGAAAGTCTCAGTGGTACGACCTGTGGATCCGCGAGCGAATCCAGAGTGGACCTCGGTAGCCGGAGCCGAAGCCACTGGCGCGGTACATGAAGGCCCCTCGTCCGAACCCCTTGGGCCCGAACGTGCCGTATCGGGGTCGGTCTGTCCAAAAATTAGGCGCCTGGCCTCATAAAACTCCTTTAATTGGGCGTGGGTAGCTCCGGCTCCTGGAAATTTGGGGAAGCGCAGAGTAGACCCAGAAGCAGGCAGCGAAGACGGAGGCCTCGAGCGTCGATGCTCCTCCCGCATCAGATCAGCCGAGCAACAGGGTGAAGTCGAAGGGTGATGGGACCTCCGACTTCTTCTTACCTGTGCCCGAAGACTTGGAGGAAGAAGAATGGTGGGGACTCCGCAAACGGTCTTGAGACCTTCCTCTTGAGCGACACCGGGACCTACTCGGAGTCGAGCGTCGGGCCACCATGGGCTTGAGAGACTGCTCCCTCAAGGCCTTCAGGTGCATGGCCCAGTACTCGGAGCACAACTTCGGGTCGTGGTCACGCTCCAAGCACCACAAACAAACCAGATGCAGATCCGTCACCGACATCTCATTCGGTGACAGTCCTCGTAAGGCTTGAAACCGGTCTTCGTGGTCATCTTCGATGCACCAAAAACTCAACAAAAGGGTCGAAGTTGTCAAAAAAGACCAGGGTATCTCTCTACGGATCAGCACATGGCGTGAAAAGAAAAGAACTGACATCACTGCCCTGAGGTGGTCATCTATGTACTACTCCCGACATCATCACAGCGACTACGACGCCAATGACGCCTGCAGAGTCGACCGATGCCACCTAACGAGACGCAAGGGTATTGCTCGAAGAAAAATCTCCGGATCCAGTCTGACGCCTGCGGGAAATTCTAAGTTAAGGAATCTGTAACTAGAAGTCTCTATGAGATGCAGCTGTTTCTAATGTTCGTGATGAATGTGCAGATGGCAATACATATCCTCCCAACCTATCGATCCATGAAATCATCTTTGTTCACAGACTACAATACATCAATTAGGGATAGCATTCTGAACATTTGTTTTTCTATATATATTTGCTCAGCGCCTGAAGATCTAGAAAGACCACCATTCTGGATGAGGAAAAATCTGGAGTTGAATGACAGGTTTTTTACGTCATGAGGCTCTGGTTCTAGTGAAGCATTTAGCAAGTTCGTTCATTTCTCATGTTAAGACTTCTAAATAATGCTGTTCTTTAATTGCAGGTGGTATTGGTGGTAACAACATAAACTCTGTCATATGGCACTGCTGGCTTATATGCCGAACCCATCGGTTCGATGTTATCCTTCTTCACTTTGGTGTATATTTTTAAGCCTTTCCTCCCATGGGCATTGGCTTTGAGAGGCCCGGATAATTGGGCAGTCAGGTTTGTCATCCTCTTTCTTGGCACTTTATAGAATCTGGTGGGACCTACGCATGGTGCCACTGGATTACGCAATCCCATTTGTGCTACTGCTGGAATCAATGAAACTGTATTAATCGGACATGCAAAGGCTATATTAGGGGCTCTATACTTTTTTCCTACTCTGGAGGTTAGTAACATTGAAGATGCAGGGTTTCTCATACATGGGAGCCCTTCCTCCCGTATATAGTCTAGGTCTGGAATATAAATAGTTCTGGAATTGTCCAGATTGATCTCATTATTGTTCTTGAAATGAAGAAGTGATAAATTCTCCAGTGTTATCATGGACAAATTACATTTTGTAGATACTCTATCCACCAAAAAGTGAATTATGTTAACATCATCTAGTTGAAACTCTCCAGGCATTTGCTTCAGGCTTAGTTTTTCCTCTAATACATATTCTTTCCATTCTGCATCTTGGATGTCCTCTCAGGAAGTATTAAAGTCCTGGTCAGAATGCTTGTCTTGATCTTCTCCTTCCAAATGCGCATCATGCAAAATGTCACAGGTAAGCTTGTGAGGTTTAGTGACAGGTCCTTCTTGAGATATATTTTTAGGGCATGACCCATCCTGTGGCTGTGAAGAGGTCATGGCCACGCAATCAGATATAAAGGTGGTCCCTACAATGGAGTTGGTTGCTGTTGTAGTGGAGGCAACCTGGTATATAAATTCTTCATTGAATGTAAAAACTCCGTAGGAACTTGTGCCATCTGTATAGGAGTAGACTGTTCAGTGAAAATGTTGGGTGGCTGGCCATTATAAGTAGTTTCTTGATATGCAAATGGTCCTTTTTCTTACTCATCTGAGTTTCTTGTGATCAGTTGCCTACCCAAATTATGTGCCCCCCTCAGCCTCAGAAGCCATGTCTGAGAGCATGTTCTCATCATCTGAATATAACCTTCTTACTTGTCAGACTCTTGTTCAGAGAAGCATTCACTTTGATCAGACTCCGATGAGGAGTTATCGAGAAGCTGATATTGTAGTGTGGTCAGTTTTATGTATCCTTTTCGCGTTAGCTTCAGGCGTTAGGCCTTTGTGCACTTTGCCCTGGATGCCTTTTATTCCTTTGCTCGCAGCATAGAGCCTCTGTGCACTTTGCTCTAAATGCTTGTTATTCAGCTTCGTACTGTTATTTTTCAAATAGCCAGTTCTACGGTCTTGTTTTATTTTTTATATCACACTGTTTAGCCTACTTCAGCACTGAAGTTTTCAATAACACATTCTTGTTCACTCTGTGCTTCAGTCAAGGATACAGTCTGGTACATTGCAGATAGACGTGGTAGGAGTTTAGTCTTTGGCATTTTTGCGTAGGGACATTTTGTGATCACACTGACATGTTAGTTATAAAAACACTTCCTCGTCCTAATACACGCAAGAGGGAGATTCTGACCAGGGAACCACAACTAGACGCTGACTGCCCTGTTGCAGATGCTGAACCAGATCACAGGCCTTTGCTCAGGTATGAGGGTTGATGGCTTCCCGGGGAATCTGAAAGGCAAGTTAGTAGCTTAACATGCTGTGCTCGAAATATAACTTACTGAGAGAGAATAGAATCTATTAACACCATGATAGCGTTGTTTTTATGTTTCACTCTCATCTTGACTATTTCAATCCTACTATGTTGTATGGTTCTGGTTATTGCGGCTCATGCCTTACTATCTAAAATGCAGTCGTTTTATTAAAAACAATCTATAAAACTTAAACTGCCTTTGTCATTTGTATATGAGATCATACTGTAAATGAGAGAGCTGGTTGGGACCTGAGTGACCACGACTTCCCTGAGAAGTTCCCAAGATGTCATGCGCTCGGCTGCCCAATCATCCCTTCCCAATGGGAGAGATGAGGCACTGCTAGTTAGCCGGAGCAAAACCGGATTTAGGGTGACAGAGGTCCTTCCAAGTGGGTCAGACTCAGTCCCCCACACCAGGAACGATCCTGCTACCTAGAAATCCAGTAGTCTCATTTAAGATAAAGAGAGCCCACGTGACAATATAATGATTCTGCTCTGATTGGGAACACTGAGATAGCAATGGGAGCGGACAAGTTGTAGGTTTCTGTGGCAAAGCTGTTGTAATAGCAGTCAGCTGGGTCCCGGAGGTAGTAGTTGATACTGCAATTGTAGTTGTGGTTGAAACTACAGGAGCTGTCATCAATAGTGCTAATGTGTTTGTCAGTGAATATGTAGGTGTCATCGACAATAATGTCTTCATTGATGATGAAGAAGGCGTAGACTGTGGAACAGTCTATGAAGGAGAGGCCTTTGCGAGGTGTGCTCATCGACCACAAGGTTGTCAACAGTGCTAATGGCTACAGTGATGAACCTTCAGATGAGCACGTGTTGCCTCTTGTCCTTGGTATGAATGGAGACATAATGTGTGGCACAGTTTTATGTGGAGGAAGCAGAACTCATGTTGTTCTTGGCTGTTTCTTTGGTGGTGAGGCTTTTGAAGTGTATAGTGTGACCTTAGAAAGACAAAGAATCTGTGCCTTCAGGGCAGGAGCAGACAGCTGTTTATATGTTTAATCTGGTCTTATTAGTTTTCAGACTGCTTTTTTCCAGATGATACCCCAGGAGATTTGGTATTCAGAAAACACAGCAGCCTGCTTTCTCTGTTCTTTAGTTTTACTGACAAAGGTCGCAAAAATGCAGTCTGCAAGCTCGTAGCCTGGTTTATTAAGGCAGAAAACAGAGATCATCAGCACAGATCTTCCTGGCCCCACAGCCCTTGCAGTGTTTGAAGAGAGCTAAGAGGATTTAGCTATGATTCTTGTCAATAACAAAATCAGATATGTACTTAAAAATATAGGAAGATACACAATCTGCTCACTTAGTAAATAGTCTAGATAAAAGGTTCAGTAGAAGAATATCTGAGCAGAAGTCTCATGATTCCTTGTTTATTGTTACTAAGTGCTAGAAAATCTGGCAGCTGGAGCCTCTAAGGAAGGTTGGAATGTGGAGCCCCTCCACCTGATTGTCTGGATTTTGGGTCATGGAATGCGGTTGATGGGCTGAGTGTAGTCTATGAAGTTTTGTCCATTTACTTTCAAATTAATTTGCTGTACTGACAAACTGCTATGTTAATCAATGACTATGGTTGGATAATTTGAGCATTGGATTCTATGAACAAACTAATGCTGCAGAACTTTCTCGACCACATTCTATGTATGGCGGTCTGCTCAATGTGATGCAGAACATACTGATCTCAACACCTTAGATGTAATGTGAGGTGGAGAATCCTGACACCTGAGGCTATAGCCATATGATGCAATACATATCACTAATGTGTTCTTTTTATAGTGGGACATCCTTGAAGAAAGTTGGTAATGCTTCCTCCAACCTGGGCGATAAGTGGTGGGACTATAGCAATTTTCTGGTGGTGACTGAGGCCTTACCAGGCACAGCTCGTAATAGCTTGTTTCTGTAGGAAGTTGGCCCAGTGTTTGGTGGACACCTATGCTCTTACACATTATACTGGGTCCAAGCAACCTTTAAAAGATAGTGTTACAGTGTCTAGGTAGCCAGGGGCTCTCTAGTGGTAACTGTGGTGAGCAGTCAAGACCTACCTAGGAGGAGTGTGAAGCACTTGCAATAACACAGTAGTCACACAGTAACTTACCACACAGTGTTGCAAAAATAAAGGTACTTTATTACAAGAACACCAAACTAGATTACTATAGGTAAACCCCCTTCTGGAGGTAAGTACACACAAAATATACACACGTAAGTATGGGAAATAGCATAAAATAGCAGGGGCCTTATAGGGGTGCCAAACCATGTACTAAAAAAGTGGAATGCGAGAAGGGGTACCCCACCAGAGGATATGGAGAAGTTGGCCAAGAGCTGGAAGGGACTGGAACCCCAAGAGGTAAGAATCCAGACAATCCCCAGCGACCAGGAAAGGCGAGGTAAGTTACCTGGTCCTCCCATAGGCTAACAAGTGGACTCGTAAATGGAATATTGCAAACGCAGGACCAGGTCGAAGGAACCCAATGGTGGATTCCGGATGAAGAGAGATGTAAAAGAAGGGGTGTCTAGGTGGGGCAGGAGGCAATGCCCACCCTTCTGTAGGTGAAGATCCGGGTTGACTGTGATGGTTGAAGTCCAGCTGAGGGTCCCAGGAGCTGCAGAGGAGTCCCTGAAGTCACCTAGGAGCTGTCCCTCGCCGGTCGCCGGATTGCAGATAGGTCAGTGGTCAGGGGGACCACCAACAAGCACAAGAAAATGCAACTGGAGCTGTTGGAGATTTGCAGAGCTGAAAAGGACCAGAAAGATCCTGGGGACTTGACCCTTGGAGTCTGGGCTAACCCTGAGAAGACAGGAGATCCAGCAGAAGTAGTTGGAGCTCCCACGAGCAACCCACGAGCAGCAGGCACAGTAAGTCGCAGTGAGGCCCAGTCAGCACACCTGAAGAGCAGTCTCACGTCGCTGGAGTCTCAGAGAGGAGACTGTCTTTGCAGAGGTGGAGAGCTGGGGCATGGGGCTACTTGGAGCCTCTAGATCCCTCGGAGCAGGAGGCAACAATCCTCTTGGCTGCTGCAACAGTCGTGAGGCACAGGGGTTCTGCCTTGGAGGAAGAGGCAGGGGCTCACTGTCTCTGAAGTTAGACAGGAGGCAGAAGGGACCCAGAAGCGCCCTCGGAGCCACCACCTGTGTTGGAGAATCTTATCAAGTCCAGAGGACAGCTGATCCCAGCAGCCAAACATCATTACCTTAGGTGCCTGCGGATGCAGAGGAGTGACTCCTTCACTCCAAGGGAGATTCCTTCTTGCTTTGGTGCAGCTGAAGCCTTGTCGACCCCAGAGGATACACAGCTGTGGAAATGTTGGAGTTTGCTGACAAAAGCCATGGAAACAACATTACAAGGAGAGGATGTCGCAGTTTTTGCAGTCTTGTTTGGTTCCTATGAAGTCCAGCAGCGATTCTAGTGGCCAGGAGCAAAAGATGCATTTGCAGAGTGGTCCTGGTGAAGTCTTGCATGACGAATCTGGGGACCCACCCGCAAGTGAGTCCCTAAATAGACCAAAAAGGGGCTTGAAGTCAGCTACCTAACCTGAACAGTCAGATGCTCCCACGGGACTCTGCACATCTTGTTTCCAAAATAGCAGAATCAATTGGCCACTTAGGGGAGCTGTGGGCACCATCCCTGGGGTGGTGATGGACAGGGGAGTGTTCACTCGCCTTTTCTTTGTGCAGTTTTGTGCCAGAGCTGGGACCGGGGGTCCCTGAACTGGTGCAAACCAGATTATGCAAGGAGGGCACCAAATGTGCCCTTTTAAGGAGTTTGGTGGAATGGGGAGGCTGCCGCTCCCTAGCCTAGTAACACCTGTTTCCAAGACAGAGGAGGTTGCATCCTCTCTGCCACAGGAAATCCTTTGTTCTGCCTTTCCCTGCTTGAGCTGGTCAAGCAGCAGGGGGGCAGCAAACCCTGAAAGACTGGTAGGAGCCGTACTGGCGGGTCTTCTAAAGAGCCCCAGAGTGCATGGAATTATGCCAACAATACTGGCATCAGTATTGGGGTATGAATCCAACATGTTTGATACCAAACATACCTTGGTTCAGAGTTACTATTATGTAGCTGGGCCACAGGTAAGTGACCAGTGGCCAGCACATCGCTAAAATGGCTTCCCCACACTTACAAGATCCAGGGGATTGGAACTGAAGTTTGTAGGGGCACCTCTGCTCATGCAAGGGTGCCCACACACACCTTTGGGCTGGAAGGGCCTACCGTAGGGGTGACGTACTCTGATCTGTGAGACCAGCAGTGAAAGGATGCATGCACCTATTCACGCAGGCTGCAAATGGCAGGCCTTGTAGACACAGTTTGCATGGGCTCCCATGGGTGGCATAATACATGCTGCAGCCCACGGGGGACCCCTGGTGTACCAATGCCCTGGGTACCTACGTACCATATACAGGAGACTTACAGGGGTACACCAGATTGCCAATGTGGGGTGTAAGAAGCACCAAATCAACTAAATTTGGAGGAGAGAGCACAATCACTGGGGTCCTGGTTAGCATGATCCTGGTGAGAACAGTCTAAGCACACTGACATCATGCAAAAAAATTGGGGTACCATTCCAGAAAGAGGGGACTTTACTACAGTTTCTTCTAGCCTTGTTAGGTTGCCTGCATCTTTGACAGAAGGATGGATATGCTGCTGAAGTTGGTGCTGCTGCCATTACTGAAAATAGAATATTTGAAGCCACTGGTGAGAATGTAATACCCTATGCTGTATTCAGCCTGTTTAATGTACTAATTATCTTTGCCCTGAGCAGGAGTTCTGGAAAGTGAAAATCCACAAACGGATGGCCCTAGAACTTTTGTTGAGCATTGCCCTTAAAAGAAGCAAAGCACAAGAGCATTGTTCACCTCTGGAACATAGAGTAGAGTGCTCTGCTGAATGTTTGGCCAAACACCTTATCTGGTAGAGATTCTCTCTAGTGACAGATTCCTTACCTTAGAATATTACCCATGTGTCAGACTGGATCCGGAAACTTTTGATGAGCAGTACCCCCGAGTGCTGGTAGGCGGTGTCGTCTGGAGTCGTCCGCGCTGGAAATGACATGTGCGGTGTCTCTATAGGCGCCACCCCAGCATTCTGACATTGCTTTCTTTTTCATGGCTGTCCCCACCAGAAGCACAGTCACAAGTCAGTAACACTAATCTCTGTTGTGAGAAACTAGAGCTCTTAGAAGGGGTGTACCCTTTACACTATAATCTGTTTACAGAGTGGGGAGGATGGGAGGGGATGGGAGGGTCGGCAAGGATCAGCAGCTTGGGTCTCTACCAGATAAGGCATTACCGAAGGTAAGTAACTTGTTCATCTGATAGAGACTTCTAGCCGCAGATTCCTAACTGTGGAATACCAAAGAAATACCCCCCCCAAAGGCACGGTTGCAGTACAGAATAAACTAATAAGTCCTGTAGGATAGAATGGGCAAAGCAACTGTCACTCCAGACCTGACTGTCCAAACAGTAGTGCTTCCTAAATGTATGCCAAGAAGTCCAAGTTGCGGACTGACAGCTATCCAGGACAGGAGCTCCGCGGGTTAATGCAGTGGTTGCAGCCTTGGGTCTGGTACACTGGGCATACAAACCCTTAGGGGGCTGCTTTTTGGCCAATGCATATCAGATTTTGATGCACAGCACTATACATCGAGATGTTCCATTTATACCCTGTCTTCACTTTCTTGGCTCCACTATAGCCCATGAAGAGTTGATCATCCACCCGCAACTCTTTTGTGCGGACAAGGTAGAACAATAATGCCCTTCTTGAGTTCAGCCATTAGAATCTCTCCTCTTCTTTAGAGGGATGAGATGGAGCATAGATGGTAGGCAGAGTGATAGACTGGCCTACGTGGAAAGAGCCTTTGGTAAAAAGGATGCTTGAGTACGAAGGATCAGCTTGTCTGGATAGATATGGAGGATTTGCACGTAGTGCATGTAACTCTCTGACTCTCCGGGCAGATGTTATCACCACTAGGAAAGCTGTTTTGATGGTTAATAATCTGAGAGGGCAGTTGTGGAGTGGCTAAAAGGGAGCGCACATCAGAAACGTAAAAACCAAGTTCAAGTCCCACTGGGGCATAATAAAAGGGTGCTGGTGGAAACATATGTTAGAGACTGCTCAGAAAACTATGTACAATAGGGGATTTAAAAAGGGACATCTGGTCTGGCAACTGCAGAATTGCTGAGATGGCAAAGCGATAACCTTTCAACGTGCCCAAAGCAGAACCCTGCTGGGCCAAAGAAAGAATAGACAGGAGAACATCGGAATCAACAAAGGATCAATATATGATGGTCTGTACGCCATGCTCCAACAGCAGGCTTATACAGTCTTAGTGGAAGGACGCCTTGCTGCCACAATAATAATGCAGACTTTGGGCAAAAGCTATAAACTGCCACTGCTCAATGTCCATGCATCAAGACAAAGCGTTTTCATAATCTGGTGCAGAACCCTGCTCTTTTGATGCAACAGACAATCTTCCAAAAAAGGCAGCCTGATTGGTGGACCGAAGCTCATCTTTAACAGCTTCAAAAGGGGGGCAACTACCACAGACATAACTTTTATGAACACCCTGTGGGCGCTGGCGAGGCCAAAGGGGAGAAATACGAGCTCAAAAAGCTTTCACCCTACCTTAAACTGAACATTCCATCAGTGGGACTGCAGGACAGGTATGTGAAAATATGCATCCTGCAGGTCCAAGGTCACCATCCAATGACCAAGTTCTAGAGCAGACAGGATCAGTGACAGCATGAGCATTCTGAATTTGTCATCCGCACGAAGACATTTAGATGCCGAAGGTCCACAATACGCCTGAGACCCCATCCTACTTCAGAACAAGGAAACAGTGAGAGTAATAATCCTCTCCTGTTTTCTCAATAGCACTCTTGGAGAGTTATGTTCAAACATCCTGAAGTAGAATGGACAGGTGCTCATCTGAACTTTGCTTGATGGGCAGACTCTTTGGCAGAGCAAAAAGAAAAGGCAGGACACTGCCATATTGAACGTTTCATAAGACCTATCTATCAGATGTGACGGATTAGCCACCGTAGGGGTAAATGCATGCCCCCTTCTGTATGGGCATGCATCACAAAGGTCAAACTGATGGTCTGGTTGTTGTTGTAGCAGGGGATAGTGGAATGGGAGGACTGTTACCTCTGCTGGCCCATTGACTGCCTTTAGGACCCACATCCACAACCTCGGAACTATGACCTTATAAAGGCTACCCTGATTGAGGGCTTTGGATTCACCACTGAGAAGTATAGAATTAGGTTCAGGGGGCTCACAAAACATCGAGTCAGACCTGGGTTGATTTTGTAGACTACTCAGTGAAAACAAGGGACGGTTGGGTAACTGGAAATGAAGTGCATGACTATGATGGGCTTTATAATTGGTTTATGAAAGAACACATTTTAAGTAACTGCTTCAATGAAAAGTTGCATCAATATCTGGTAGGCCTAGGTCCAATTTCTCCCCAAGAATTGGGAAAGAAGGCAGACCACTGGGTCAAGACTAGGGTAACCAAAACTTCTACTGGGGGTGACCAAAAGAAAGGGGTTACAAAGCCTCCCCAGGAGAAAGTGGGTGACACTCCTAGAAGTAAGGAAAAGGAGTCCTCTGTAGGCCCCCAAAAACCTGTCCAGGTGCGTGGGCCCCAAGACACATCCCAAAACAAAAGTGGGTACCAGGGTAAGAACTGGGATGCCAATAAGGCATGGTGCCACAACTGTAGACAGACAGGGCTACACACCAAGGACACTTCTTGTCCCAAAAACAAACCCCCTAGCAAAACCCCAGGGGTGACCAGTGTAGCCATTGGGGATGACTCCCCAGATGAGGAGGTCCTCATAGCCTTCAACTGGAGAAAGGTCCCAACAGGTGAGTTGGAGATTCCAGAGGGAAGTAGACACTTCCACCACCTACTGGTGCATGGAATCCCAGCCACTGTCCTGAGAGACACACTATTGTGCATGACAGGCTGTTGCTCTCAAACCAGTACATCCCAGGTGAGACTGCCAGAGTAAGGGTTAGCCCAGACAAGGTCATTAGGCCTGTGGTGTTAGTGCCCCTATGAAGTGGGTGGGACTTTTAGCTGGAGAAGGGTGGTAGTCAGTGCAGACCTCCCCCTTGATTGTCTCATTGGAAATGACCACCCAGAGGTTCATCAGAGCCCAAGAGAGGAACTGGTCCAGTGTCAGTCCTCTTCCAATGATTCTGGAGGTGGTTCCCCTGCAGTAACTGCAAGTAGGCCCCAGAAGAAAAAGAGAAGAAAACAGCGCAGGAAAGGTGGACAACCTTTAGCTAAGGTTCCAGCAAGCCAAGGAGATTCTGCTCACGTAGGGGAGAACTCCAAAAGTGGCACTGGTAAAGCCCAACCTGACCCACAAGAAGTCCTGGCAAGTCAGGCAACTGTTAAGCATGAGTGGTTGGCTCCTCAGCTAACAGAAGAAAGAGTGGAAGAAGGGTGTTTACTACAAGATGTAGCAATCCCCCACTTTACCAGAGCAGACAGGCACCCTGAACCCAAGAAAGCCTGTAACTTAGCCCCGTCCCTTGTTGGTGAAGAGCTAAAGGTGTGGTTCTGGGCACTGACTGCTGGGTGTTAGCCTTTATTGCTGCACTGTCCTTGGCATGGTGGTCTGACCCCGTGCCAAATAGCAAGCTAGGCCCCCTGACCCTGTTGGTCATGGTGGGGTTACTCCAGCTATGGGTAACCTATTTGGGTAAGCTGGGGATGACCCTGGCTAAAATAAGATTAGCAGAGGTGGATACCTCTAACCCCAAAATAAAAAGAATGGGTGAAGACACTACAAACACAGACAAGAGGCAATTCAGATTAGGTCCTATCACTGTGGAAGTAGGTCAGTTCCTCAGAGGGAATGATCTGAACAGGAGGATGTAAGGCAGAGTAGGCCCTCCTTGTTGCAGTGCCCCCCACGTTTTGCCTGATATTGATGCTGACTTGACTAAGAAGTGTACTAGGACCCTGCTAACCAGGCACCAACACCAGTGTTCTTTCACTAAAAATCTACCATTGTTTCCACAATTGGCACACCCCTGGCACACAGATAAGTCCCTTGTAAAATGTATTAGTGGTACCAAGGGCCCTGTGACCAGGGAAGGTCCCTAAGGACAGCAGAATGTGTTGTGCCACCCTAAGGGACCCCTCACCTAACACATGCACACTACCATTGCAGTCTGTGTGTTGGTGGGGAGAAAAAGGCAAAGTCGACATGGCATCCCCCTCAGGATGCCATGCACACAAAATACTGCCTGTGGCATGGGTAAGTCTCCTTTCTAGCAGGTCTTAAAGCCCTAAGGCAGGGTGCACTATACCACAGGTGAGGGCATAACTGCAAGAGCAATATGGCCCTACAATGTCTAAGTCCATTCTTAGACATTGTAAGTACAGTGTGACCAGATTAAGTATATGGTTTGGGAATTTGTCAAAACGAACTCCACAGTTCCATAATGGCTACAATGAATAATGGGAAATTTGGTGTCAAACTTCTCAGAATAATAAACCCACACTGATGCCAGTGCTGGATTTATTAAAAAATGCCCTCTGTATTTTACCCAATCCTTCAGTGCAGGACTGACTGGTCTGTGCCAGCCTGCCACTGACAGACAAGTTTCTGACCCCCTGGGGTGAGAGCCTTTGTGTCCCATCAGCCAGAAACAAAGCCTACACTGGGTGGAGGTGCTTCACACCTCCCCCTGCAGGAACTGTAACACCTAGCAGTGAGCCTCAAAGGCTCAGGCTTCATGTTACAATGCCCCAGGGCACTCCAGCTAGTGGAGATGCCCGCCCCCCGAACACAGCCCCCACTTTTTGCGGCAAGTCCGGGGAGATAATGAGAAAAACAAGGAGGAGTCACCCCCTTACCCAGGTCCACCCTTAAGGTGACCAGAGCTGAAGTGACCCCCTCCGTGGAAATTCCTCCATCTTGTTTTGGAGGATTTAGCCCAATAGGGCTAGGGATGTGCTCCCCTCCCCAAAGGGAGGGAGCACAAGGAGGGTGTAGCCCTGTGACCTCAGCACACCCCTAAATTCAGTATTTAGGGACGACCCTGAGCCCTGGATTTTAGATTTCCTGATGACCTAAACAAGAAGAAGGACTGCTGAGCTGAAAGCCCCACAGAGAAGATGGAGACGACAATTGACTTAGCCCCAGCCCTACCGGCCTGTCTCCTGATTCAAAGAACCTGCAACAGCGACGCACCCAGCGGGACCAGCGACCTCTGCCGACTCAGAGGACTGCCCTGCAACCCAAAGGACCAAGAAACTCCAGTGGACTGCGGCTCTGTGCAAACAACAAGGAAGAAACCATCTTTAAAAGGACTCTGCCTCACTCCTGAAGCGTGAGTTCCCAACACTCTGCACCCAACTCCCCAGTGAGGACCCCCAGGTGATTCCCACAAAGTGGCCACCCTGAGACGACCTCCCTGCACCCTCACGGCGACGCCTGCAGAGAGAATCCAGAGGCTCCCCCTGACCACGACTGCCCGGTAACAAAGACCCCAATGCCTGAAAGAAGCACTGCAGCCCCCAGGCCTGAGAGGAACCAATTACTGGTGAAGGAGTGACCAGCAGGCGGCCCACCATCTTTGCCCAGTCGGTGGCTGGCCCGAGAAGCCCCCCTGTGCCATACCTGCATCGCCACAGTGACCCCCTGGTCCCTCTATTGATTTCTATTCACCTATTTTGCACACTGCACCCGACCGCTCATGTGCCGCTGACAGTGTATTTTGTATGCCTGCTTGGGACCCCCCCCACCCCGGTCTGCTCCCCAAGGACACAGGTACATACCTCCTAGCAGACGGGAACCAGAGCACACCTAGTCTCCATAGGCGCCTATGTTATTTGGCCCCCTCTTTGACCTCTGCACCTGACCGGCCCTGTGTTGCTGGTGCTGGGTGTTTGGGGTCGACTTGAATCCCCAACGGTGGGCTGTTTATGCCCCAGAGACTGAACTTGTAAGTGCTTTACTTACCTACTAAACTAAACCTGCACTTACCTCCCCCAGGAACTGGTGAATTTTGCACTGTGTCCACTTTTAAAATAGCTTATTGCCAATTTTTGCCAAACTGTGTACATTACTGTTTTACTTCAAAGTTCTACATTTACCTATGCCAAGTACCTTACAATTTATGTACTTACTTGAATTCTTAATCTTGTGGTTCTAAACTAAATTAAGAATATTTTTTCATATAAAGAACCTATTGCCCTGAAGTTAAGTCTTTGAGTGCGTGTTCTCATTTATTGCCTGTGTGTGTGTACAATAAATGCTTAACACTACCCTCTGATAAGCCTAACTGCTCGACCACACTACCACAAATAGAGCATTAGTATAATCTATTATTGCCTCTGTCAAGCCTCTTGGGGAACCCCTGGACTCTGTGCACAATATTTCTCATTTTGGGATAATATATACAGAGCCAGCTTCCTACAGTCCCCCATTGTGGATACACCCACTGACTCCCAGGGTTCCAATGCAGCAGCTTTGATTATGCCCAGTGATGTCTGCAATTCCCTCAATGGTATACTGGGTGCATACAGAGCTGAGGTTGCGTGTATTTCAGAGCCTGCTTCCAATAAGTGAGTGTGTTACTCAGGAACGGCAACAGTTGGAGACAGGCATTAGCAGAAACGTGTGCAGTTTGCCTGTTCGTAGCATATGTGGAGTGAAGTCCATTTTGGCTAGGTGGAGTCCTGCATGCCAGTGAAACAGCCATTGTAATTGGCCTGCATAACATTAATCCCAAACGTCCAGAGTGCCCATTCACAGTTCCGGCTGAGGCATCTGTAAATTGGGCAGGCTCCATCTATGCCTGCACGGTCTCCAGATCAGATCAATAAGTATTAGGTTGTTTGAAACAGATCACTGGAATTACTTCAGGCAGATTTACAAAAAAGTATAAAACACTGGGTGGCAACACCTTTTTTGAGAGTGCCAACCGGCCCACCACTGAGATGGGCAGTGTGGCCCTGAACCGTATCTGCATACGAAGGGAGGTAATGGGCTTAGTAAGATTACCATCCATCAGATCCGCAGTAGTCCTGTAAATCTGTATCCCGAGGTAGCGAAACATATGTGGGGCTATGGTTATTGTGTGTGGGCCTAATGACAGGGTATCTCACAAGGGGTATTCTTGGAAGGCAAAGGTGTGTGATTTGGCGTGGTTTACACGTAAGCCGGAGAGGTCCCTAAACAATGTAAGCAGGGAGGCTAGGGGTGTCAGGTGCATAGTATGATATCATACATATATGATCATGTCATCTGCATACAGAGACACAGAATGTTTACGGGGACCTTGCAAAAGACAACAGTCGGCTGCTGCCTGCCTAATACTTTGTGCTTGTGGCTCTATCACCAGTACAAAGATGAGAGGAGACAGAGGACACCTCTGCCTAGTGCCAGGGGAGATGGAGCAAGTGGATCAAATGTGAGGGCTGAAACGTGCCCATACCACGGGATTAGTGTAGAGGGGATTAATCCACCTAATATAAGTCAATGGAATGTCAGATTTAGTGAGAGTGGCAAACATACAGTTCCATCTTAAGGTGTCAAATGCCTGCTGTAGAGACATCCTGTGGCAGGGTAGGCGTGTCTAGCTCCTTCCATAATCTGGTAAATCCGTCTAATGTTTAATGAGGTACGATGGCATGGGACAAACCTGCTATGGTCCGTGTGTATCAGGACTGGTAGTAAGGGGAGTAGTCTAATCGTCAAAAGGGACAGGGCATGTAGGAGATGTCTTGTGGATCACGCCAAGGTTTAAGTAAATAAGTAACAAAGGCCTGGCATGCGGTGGGGGGGAAGGGAGCCAGAATCCAGAGATGTTTTACACAGTCTTACAAAATGTGTGAACAGGCGGGAAGCGTAGGTGGCATAAAATTTGATGGGGAGACCGTCTAGGGCAGGGGTTTTATTGCGGGCGGTTTGTTTATCGCACTACGAACTTCATCTTGATGCGTTGTAGCACAAAGTTCCATCCTGCGGGGGCCTGGGATCCAGGGCAACTGTAAACTGTTCAAAAAGGGAGACAATGATAGAAGCAAAGGGGAGCAGATGGACCCTTAAAGCTGGGTGTAATATTCCCTAAAACAGAGTTAATATCTGTATTGTGTGCTAAAAAACCCATGGGAGTGCGCAGGAGAGAATAGGAGTGGGGGATACAGGTGGATATATCATTCACACCGGTAGCAGACCTGCCCTGGTCCTTTGCAGCTGTTGTCTAGCCAGAAGTGCTCAGTAAATGTATATTGGTTACTTCAAGTTGACATTCTGAAGATGACCATGAGCAACACTCCTACATACAGAACTGAAGTTGCCACCTCTCCTCTTGTAGAGTGTGCGTGTACCTGTAGGCTTCATTAAGACAAAAAGGTTTCTGGAATCAAACTCCCAATCTCTTGTTTTCAATAGAGGCCTATGTTTGGGTTGCCAGAGGGGATGAGCTGATTCAAGTCCCATTAAGTGTTTCATCTTGGCTCGACAGAATTTCAAAGACCTACCAACACCTAGTGAACATAGAGGTCTCTAGGCACCATTAGATGGTTTCAGGGAAGAAAGACTTCTGAATGACAGGTTGTGAGTGGGTAGAGGTACCAACAAGGGATTCACTTGAAAACAATGTTACTACAAATCTATTTATTGTTACTTTGTGATGTCTATGAATGCCATTTCACATAAATTGATTGTCTTATTTTACATGCCGTACCTCTGAAACAAAGAAATCAATCATACACATGGGTGTATTTGTTTCTTAACTTTGTGTCAGACTCAACCAAAAGATAAGATAAATATAGGGATTCAAAACAAATAATGCTTCATAATACATTGACAATGTCTCCTCCAACATAATCTGAGTTTCAGAGTTTTCTGACATATGACCGTGTAATTTGTACCCAATTTCTGCATACATCTAGAGAATGTTTTTCTTCCGATCAAAACAAAAACTCCTATAGATGTTATAAATTATCCAAAAGAAAGATGGGTTGAGCGTTGATATTTTGGTCTCACTGTGTAAACATCCACGAGACCATCTTCAGGACTATGATGCTTAAACCAAGACAGGATAGACGCCCTCTGTGTTCATATTGTTGATATGTTGACTGAAATTTATGAGGCCTAGACTGTATTAGCGAACCAATCCTGGGGTGTACAGCGGCAAACCCGGAGTGGTTGATTAAGGCCCACCTTATTCAACCAGTATTTCCCCTGGTCTCTTTGGAACAGTCTATCCCAAACTATTAAGAGAGGCCACCTCCAGAAGGTAACATAAGCAAACCCTTATTAGGCCTCATTGGCCATGCAGAGCTTGAAACCTGTGGCACAGCGAGTAAGAAACTCAAAGTTCGGGTATATGTTTGGTCACTTAGGACATTACATTAAACACACAAAAGTGACAGGAAGAATGCTTGCTAATACTGTACACTAATGGCAACTGCTCTGAATAGCATTCCTACTAATCATTTTCCGCCCTATCAGTCTAAATAGCATTCCAGCCAATCATTTTTCACCTGAGTTTCAGGGCACTAATGTTTTTTTGACTGTTGGATATGTCCTGAATAGGCCCCTCATGAATTCCTTAATGACTGTTGGTAAGGAGAGAGGGGTGAATCGGAGTGCCAGGACCTAGACACTACCTACAGATGGACTTAAATGGACTTCATTTCCGAATCTATGCAGCTATGCTTTGCAAAAGTGAGGAGGGAGCTCATGTTACCCATCCTGCTAGTGCAGTGTAGAAGACGTTGCTCCAGTGAAATGACCACTGATGCTCTCTGGTGGTTCCGCTTGGGACAGAACAAAGCAAGTTTTAATTCAAAAGATGATCCAATTCGAAAATGTCCTCTGCTGAAAGGACAGGGCATAGCCCCTTTCCACAATTTGGAAGACCCACCATAGGTCAGAAGTAATGGCCCTCCAGGCTGGTGGAAAGTTGGAAACCCATTCCGTGGCTCCTTGTGATCTAACAAGAGGGAACTAGGGCTACTTCCCTGCGGTGGCTGGGGAAGAGGTTGGGGAGGGGAAGGACTGGCAGGGCATGCGCAGTTCCAATACCCAAGCCTCTATATTGATTCTGCAGTGGGTTTTGTTTGCTGTGGCAGCCTCAGAAGAAAAACACTTGAGAAGCTGCAAAACTTCTTAAATTGGCAGAAGTCTCTCTGAGTCTGTGGGTCCAGGAATCTTGTAGTTGATATACTTTCCTTAAACCTAAGACAGTATCGGGCTTGGCCCCAATCAACCGTGAATCATTAAAAGGGAGGTCTATAAGGGTCATCTGGATGTCTTGAGAGAATCCTGAGCCTCCCCAACCAAGCGTGGCAATGTCAAGAAATAGACGTTCCCATGGAGTCTGTAATGTTCAGTTCATACTGGATAACCTGTATAGTTGCTGCTTGTCCATTTCTTATTAATTCGGAAAGGTTGGGCTCTAGATGGTTGGGTAGGTTGGGCAGGACTGTCTGTGCCATGTCCCACAGAGCATGTGTATAAGATGCAAGGAGACAGATAGGGTTTAGTGATAGTAGGGCCATGCTGCCAGCTGAGAACATTTTCTTGGCATACTGCTCCATTGTCTTGGATTCCCTATCCCATGGGGTGGTAGGCAAGGAATCTGGTGACAATTTTGAGGAGAACAATGCTTGTACCACAAGGTCTTCCAGTGATGGATGAGAAGATAGGAAGGTTGGGTTGCCAGGAGCTGATCTGTAGAGTCTTGCAATCACTCTGTGAACTGCATGTGGAGGACATAGGTTTCTCCCAGACCACAAAGATGAGCTCTCTAAGGGTCTCATTAAAGGGAGGCAGGTGCTCTGTAGTGTATGATGCAGATGAAGGATTTGGTAAAAATGTTGGCCTAGGTCTCAGTAGAAGAGAGCCTGAGGTCCAACATTTCTGCTGCTTTGTTTATGACAGTATGATAGGTTGTGAGCTCAGGCAGAGGCTACCAGTTTGAGTTTGGCTTTGATGTGGATGCTTGCAAGAAGGGAGGAAGCCTTGGAGATTTATCCTTAGAAGAATGATGTTCAGGTTTGAGTTATTTATTTTTCTTGTGCTTTTCCTTCAGCGGCTTCAACAGCAACAGTGACTTCTACCTTGATCTAGGTTTGCATCTTCTTGGACATTTATTCCGGGTTCGGGCCATAAACATCTTGGCCTCTCTTTTTTTTTTTAGGGTCATGGGGAGCATTCTGCAACAGGAGGCACAGACCTCAACATTGTGTTCTGAGCACAAGCACCATAGGCACATTTTTTGCAGGTCTTTAATGGACATTTGTCCATCACTGTCCTTACATGGTTTAAATCCAGAATTTTTAGGGGGTGACATAAGAAAACTGCACCTGTAGACAACATTTTTGAGAGAGAGGTTCAACATTGCTGATCTGCTCTGGTTTCGTGTTGATGCTGTGGCAAAAAGTGAACTGATGTCACAGTGCCAACAGAGGTACTTAATGGCTCTAGTGACGTCACGACGTCCAGTCTGTGGTGGCATCGTTATGACATCAATCCAGGGTCAAAACAGAGCTATCACCCTTACCAGTGTGGATAGCTTTTGAAAAGTTTCTGAATTCAGTCTGACGTCTGGGGTATTCAAAAGTTGAGGAATCTGCATTTAGAAGTATCCATCAAAAATATTTTATTTCTGTATTGCGTTCTGGCCTCAGAGGATCTTTTACAACGTTCCAGAACCTCTAATTCTGCAAACTCATGGTGCTCTTGGGTCATGCTCCCAAAGTCAATGAACCTGGGTCCAGATTAAGTATTTGGCCTTTCTGGCGTGACGTTCAAGTTATTTACTTTGGTAATGCCTTTTCTGATAAAGTTTATATGTAGCTACAAATTCCTTACCTGTGAATTCTCCCCAGGCCTTAGACTGGATCCGGAAGATTTTTTGTGAGCAGTACCCCAGCACGCCGGTAAGTGGCCTTGATTTACTCTGCGTCCATGCCAGAAATGACACTGCGGGTCATATTTAGGTGCCACCCAGGCACGTCAACGTCAGTTTGTTTTCACAACTTTCCATGCCAGAAGCACAGAGCCATGAAGAACACTGAACACTAGGGTGTCAAAACTAGGGCCCAGAAAGTGAAGTCCCTGCCCCTCGAAATCCGTTTGCAGAGTAGGGAGGATGGGTGGATCGGTAAGTAATCTGCAGATAGATATAGTCTCTACCAGGTAAGACGTTACCGACAGTAAGTAACTTGTCCATCTGATAAGAGACGTCTAGCTGCAGATTACTTACCTCTGAATAGATACCCAAGCAATACCATCCCTGGAGATGGGTCTGCAGGACCACACAGGCAAAGTGCCCGTCCTTACGGACCTAACTGTGCAGGCAGCAGTGTTTGGTAAATGTGTTCAGAGATATCCACGTTGCTGCCTGACAGGTGTCCAGGACCGGAACTCCGGGTGCTAATAGAGTGGTCGCAGCTTTATCTTTGGTAGATTGAGAGCAGACACCCTCAGGGGGTTGCTTCTTGGCCAGTGCGTAGCAGATCTTAATGCAGAATACAACCCATCTGGAGATGGTCCACTTCTGCACTGCCCTACCTTTCTTCGCACCCACATACCCTACAAAGAGTTGGTCATCCACTCTGAGCTGTTTTGCGTGCTCAAGGTAGAACGCCAACTCTCTTTTGGGGTCCAGGGGTGGAGGGGGTCCAAAGTGGAATATCTACTCTTCATTAAAAGGATGTGAGGGGGTTTGAAAAGTAGGCAAGGTGATAGATTGGCCTACATAAAAAGGTGTGACAACTTTGGCAGAAAAGAGGTGCTAGTGCAAAGCCCCACTTTGTCAGGACAAATAGAAAGGTAGGGTGGCTTGGATGATAAGGCCTGCAGTTCACTTACTCTAAGGGCAGATGAAAACAAGGAAGGCTGTTTTCAATGAGAGAAGCCCGAGGGGAGAGTTGTGAAGAGGTTCGAAAGGAGTGCACAACAAAAAAGGTTAGAACCAAATTAAGATCCCACTGGGGCATATTGAATAGGGATGGAGGGAAGAGCTGTGTAAGTTCTTTGAGGAACTCATGTACATTAGGAGACGTGAATAAGAAGGTTGATCAGGCAACTGCAAAAAAGCAGAAATAGCCCTTAAGAGTGCCAAAAGCAGAGCCCTGCTGGGGAAAGGAAAGAATGAACAGTAGGACCTCAGAAAGAGGGACAGAAAGGGGATCAACACACTTGCCTGTGCACCATGGCACAAAATTCTTCCAAAGAAATGCACATACCGTTTTGGTGGAAGGACACCCGACTGCCAAGATGACATTACAGACTTTGGGAGGAGGGTCAAAAGATGTCAACTGCCTCTGCTGAATCTTCACGCAAGAAGGGTATGAGTGGATAAGTTCAGTTGAAGAACACTCTCCTGCTGCTGCGAGAGAAGATCCTCCCGAAGGGGCAGTCTGATCCGAGGATTGATGGACATGCTCAACAGATTGGGATACCAGACTACGTGCCCAGTCCCGAGCCACAAGGATTACGTGGGCTTGGTTGTTCCTGATCTTGTTGAGAAATATGGACAGGAGTGGTATGGGCAGAAGGATGTACAGGAGGCCGGAATTCCCCTCAAGATGAAAATCTTTTCCGGGGCGATTGTCGCCATGGAAACTTCAGCGTGCAAAACTGCTGTCATTGCATGTTCTTAGTGAAGGTGAACAGATCTAACCAAGGCTCTCACCACTGCTGAAAGACACCTTAAGCCATCTCCGGATGGAGATGCAATTTGTGATCTTCTAGGCATTTTTTCAGCTAAGTTTGTCCGCTCTGGCATTCAGAGAGCCCTCCAGATGCTGAGCCACCAGGAATATACCATGTCCAGAGGCGCAGAGCCTCCTGACAAAGGGTCCATGACCCCCCCACCCTGCTTGTTGCAGTACCACATGGCGGTGGTGTTGTCCGTGAACACCTGCACTGTTTCCCCTTGATAGAGGGAATAAAGGCTTTCAATGTCAGTCGGATCGCACAGAGCTCCAGCATGTTGATGTGGAGCCCTGCTTACGCCAGACACCAGATTCCTCTGATCTCTACCTCTCCCAGATGGCCACCCCATATCAGGAGTGACTCATCTGTCACTACTGTCAGATCTAGTTGGGAAAGGAAGAGGGATCTGCCTCTGGCCCACTCCCTGTTCGTTAACCACCAGATGCAGATTTTTTACAGCTATCTCCAAGAGAACTTCAAGTCCCACTGCAGAGCATGCATGTGCTATCTGTCATGTGCCACCAGTAGGATACAGGAGGCCATGAGGTCCAGCAGTCTCAGAATCTTTCTCACTGAAATCCAGGATAGAGGCTGAAACATTGGTATCATAGCCTGAATATCTAGACTCGCCACTCTGTAGGGTAAAGACTGAATCTGCAGTGTCCAGAACAGCTCTGATGAAAAGGAATGTCTGAGAAGGAGTCAGGTGTGACTTTGTCAGACTTATAGTGAACTCCAGCAAATGCTGGAGGTCCACCGTAGTCTGGAGGTGGGAGACAACGGCCTGGGGCGACCTCACCTTCAACAGCCAGTCGTCAAGATAGGGGAAGACTGATACCCCTGGTCTCCGCAGAGGAGCTGCAACCATTGCCATCACTTTGGTGAACATCCAAAGAGGGCTGATAAGGCCTAGGGGGAGCACAGTGAACTGAAAGTGCTTGTGTCCTACCGTGAACCGCAAGTAACATCTGTGTGCAGGCAGGCCCGGGATGTGAAAATAAGCATCCTGCAAGTAAATGTTACCATCGAGTCTCTTGGGTCCAGGACAGGCAAGACCTGAGCCAACATGATCATATGGCACTTCTCTTTCTTGAGGAAGAGATTGAGGGGGTCATAAGTCTAGGATAGGGTGAAGACCCTTGTCGTTTTAGGGGACCAGAAAGTAGCCGGAATAGCAACCACAGTGTACTTCTGGCACTGGACTCCTCTCTATGGCTCCCTTGGCCAAAAGAGCTGCAATATCCTAGCAGAGAAGGGAAAAATGAACCTCCGTCACCCTGTCATAAGATTGTGGCATGGATGAAGGTATAGTCTCGATGGGGAGGGAGTAGCCCACTTGTCTGAAGTAATGGATTGTCAGTGGGGCAGGTGATGGTGAATCTTGCTAACTGGGTGTCCTTAGTGGGGGACAGGCACACTAGTAGGGTTTAGAGGCTGTTGCAGAGGGAGTGCCAGACTGACTAGACCGCTGGCCACCTGAACCAAAAGGTTGGTGAGTACCATGCCCTTGGCCATGCAGAGGCTGAGCAGCGTGCCCAGCACAGTGACTGGATTTTAACTGATGTAGTTAGCAGCCCTTTCCATTGCCACAAAAGGAACGAAAAGCAAAATGGGAGGGGATGAGGGGATGCTGTGAGGCCCAAGGACCGGGTGTAGCACAGGAATAGTTGAAGCGCTTGAACGCTGAATCTGCCTCGTCTCCAAAGAGGTGGGGACCATTGAAGGGCATGTCCATCAGGGAAGCTTGGACATCCCCCAAAAAAGCTGCCTCAGCCATGCCTCAGGGACACTGTCATAGAAACCGCTCTACCTTCCAGGTGGGTTGTGTCCAGTCTGCAACGGATCGTGAACTTTGCTGCATCTCTCCTGTCTGCAACAGCCTGAGAGAGTACAGCCCCGGCCTCCTCTGGGACCTGTGGAAGCAAGAATTGCTGAATTATTGGATGGGATAAAATCTGGTTCACCGAATGATCCTTCTCCTCCGAGGATACTTAAACTAGTTTCCGGCCTCTGCTGCCTTGGAACCGGTCTATCTTGATATCCTAAGGGAAGGGCTATTTCCGCCCGTCTGGAAGGAATCCATTGTGATCCCTCTCATTAAGAAACCTAATGGAGAACCCAATGACTTAACAAATCTACGCCCCATCTCCCTGCAACCCACTACAGCCAAAATACTAAAAAAACATCTCAATATTGAACTGGCCACTTTTCTTCAATCAAGTGGTGCCCTTGATCCATCTGAACATGGGTTTCGCCAAGCTCACAGTACGGAGTCTGCATTGCTCTCTACGGTAGACATTATCCGGAGGAAAGTTGATATGGGAGAAGGAGCCATACTTGTCCTATTGGATCTTTCCGTTGCATTTGATACCATATCACCCTAGCTTTTGCTTCAACGGCTCTTTCAGCCGGGAGTTAGAGGCAAGGCACTTGATATTTTGAAATCTTTCTTGACGGACAGATCCATTACGGTGAGCTGTGGCGACTTCAAGGCCACACCATTCCAACTTCCCTGTGGGGTCCCCCAAGGGTCGTCACTCCGTCCTACTCTCTTTAATCTCTATGTTGTTCCTTTGGCTAAACTGGTCTGTTCATTTGGCTTTCACGTGGTATCCTATGCAGACGACACTCAGTTAATCATTCTGGTCAAAACTGGGATGAGGTCGCAGTCAGATTCCATGACTTTTTTGGCACAGACGCTAGTCCTTTGAGTTCATGCTGGTGGCCCTCATCCTGTAATGACTGCACAGCCTCAAGCTCGTAGGTCAAGAATTTAGGTATCACTTTTGACAACACTCTCTTTTGAGCAACAAGTCAACCAGACGGTTAGATCTTTTTATTGGTCTATGAAAATGCAAAAGAAAATATTTCTTTTTCTCCAAGATGAGCTTAAACCAACAGTTATTTTAGCCCAGGTTATTTCTAAACTGGATTATTGCAACACTCTCTTGCTGAATATTGGCCCTTCATAAACGTAAACGCATTCAGAACGTGGCAGCCTGCCTGGTCTTGTATCTTCCTCGCACGGCTTCTGCGAGTGAAAGCCTTAAGCAGCTCCACTGGCTTCCTGTCGAAAAACGGATTAAATTCAAAGCTTTATGTCTTACTTATAAAGCTTATCACCAGGAGGGCTGCTTCTATTTGAGTTCTGTCTTACAGCCCTATCTGCCGCGCCGACAGCTTAGATCAGCGCACAAGCAGCTGATCTCTGTACCTCGCTGTAACCGAGTACGTTGGGGTGACATAGCCTTTTCCATAGCAGCTGCTAAACTATGGAATACTCTTCCATCCCACATTAGGTTGGAGGAGACATACTTCCGCTTTAGGAAACAGCTCAAAACCTGGCTGTTTTCACGTTAGGCAGTTGGTCTCCCATTCTCACTGAGTGACTTCCTGCCGATTCGCAAACTGGGTCCCCCTGCCTCTCATTCCTTTCTTCCCTAGCAATTCGATGCTACGGCTTGAATGCGCTCTATAAATACCACAATACAATACAATACAATACTTGTGCAACCGTATCCCACAGTGTGTGGGAATAATGGCACAAAAGGCATGCAGTGTTCACAGACTGCGATGCAAGGCTGGCAGAAGTAAACATCTTCTTCCCAAATGAATCCAACCTCTTGGATTCCTTATCCAGGGGAGCAGTAGGGAATGCGCCATGGGAAGTAGAGGCTTGAACCCCTAAGCTCTCAGGGGTGGGGTGTGATCAGGAAACTAGGATTCCCAGGTGCGGGCAATGGCGGTGGGCAATCGTCCTATTCACAGAAGCCCTTCTGCTGGGTTTAGACCAAGTCCCCAGAAGGATGTCCGTGAGGGCATCATCAAACGGGAGAAGGGGTTCAGAAATGGAAGCTCCCGGTGTCAACAACTGTGTCAAGAGATTACTGTTGATGGCCACTGAGGGTAGCTGAAGGTCCACGACCTCAGCTGCCCTCCTCACCACCACTGCATAAGAGGCTCCCTCCTCCATACCCACTGTAGGGGGAGAAAGCATACCAGTATTTGGAGATGTGTCTAGTCTATCGGCCTCACACAAGTCCTTTTCTTCTTCGTATGGCTGGTATTCGAAAGAGTCCAGCGACCCCTCCCATTCTTAGCCCAGCAGAATAGGGCTCAGGATCTGAACGAGGAGGCAAAGGTCCTTCCGGCGTCGGAGTTGGGCGACGCCCATCTGGCTCCATGTTGGAGTCAGAGAAGACAATGGAGATGAAGCCACTGTTGGCTGCCAGGAGCGTCAGCATTGGGACTGACACTGGGAAAGGTCAAAGGGGTACAGTCATTGCCGGTCCGGATCCAAGACTAAGGGCCTGATTACAACTTTGGAGGAGGTGTTAATCCGTCCCAAAAGTGACGGTAAAGTGACGGATATACCACCAGTCGTATTACGAGTCCATTATATCCTATGGAACTCGTAATACGGCTGGTGGTATATCCGTCACTTTACCGTCACTTTTGGGACGGATTAACACCTCCTCCAAAGTTGTAATCAGGCCCTAAGTCCCTGAGAGCCCATCAACACCAAAGCCGAAGATGCCAGAGTGGAGCCTGATTTTGCCTCCTCTGACCCTGTGGGGTCCAAAGGCTTAGGGACCACTCCCTCAAAGCCTTTGCATTCATGGCCCAGCTCTCAGGGCACAACTTTGGGTCGTGGTTGCTCTCCAGACACCACAAGCTCTCAAAAAAGAATTCGGTTCAGCACTGGCTGGCACGCAAAGAAAATAACTGATGTTGGTGCTCATGGGTGGCACCTATTTAGGAACTGCAATTTAATTTCTAGCGCAGGTGACGGAGGTAGAGCCGACTGACGCATCCTACCGGTGCGCAGGGGTACTGCTCACAAAAAAATATTACGGATCCAGTCTGATGCCAGGGGTGAATGCAAAGGTATGGAATCTGCGGCTAGAAATCTCTATCAGATAGAAGGAACAGACTCTTGCCTATGTGAACTGAAGGTGCCATCGACAGGCTCAGAAGCTTTGGACCAAGATGGGTCAACAAGAACATTTCATTCTATGTCATAGAAAATGCATCCCCCTTGTCTGTGATTGCCAGTGTCTGCTGCTGAAGCACCAACATTATTTTTTGAATTATGAAATACTGAGGCCAGAGCCTGTGGTTCACTTCACTCTCCTCCTAGTCTGCTGACTGATTTTGGCAACTCGTTCATGACTCCTGGTAGATTTTCTGCCTTTAGTGATATGCCAGTGCTATTCGATCATCCCTATGGTTGCTGCTATTTCTGTGAGTGCTTGTGACATGCTCCCTTCCTTGTCTGTTGATGTAATACATGGACATATTGTTGTCCATTTGAGTTAACACTGATTAATGATGAATCCTTGAACAGAATGAACCTAGGCTGTTGCAAATTGCTCTGAACTCCATGACACTGATGTGAAATGACAAACAGTTGCGATTCCAGAAATCACATGCTGATAATTCCTGCAGATGTGCCGCTACCATCCTTCAATGTTCATCATGAAAGCGAAAAGTATAGAAGTCAACAAAGGTGTTGCTCTCATTTTGTTTTTTTCACAAACGGAGGGAAGAATTTACTGTGATTTTGAGAATATCCTCAAAACGTACCTTGAGACTGGCTTTACTGCGGGTTTAGCTCCCTTTAAAATGGTTTCATAAGCAGACAGCAATTGGCACCAGAGAAATTCAGGAGGATATTATCCCAAGCATGGACTTGAAATTTATGGACTGTTGTACTGTGAAGTTGCTGAAATTTCTTTGCAGTCTTCGGAAGATGGGAGGCACATTCTTCCAAAGGGTAGGTTTTCCTCATGTGTATCCAGAACTGAAACCTGACTGCAACATTATGGAGAGTGTACTCACTGGTCTTGTGACAGTGTTATGTGATGTTAGACGCTGTGTGATTAGACTATACACACATGTTAGGGTTTGAGGTAGCGTCTGTCGCCTCTTTCTACATACATTTAAAGTTGTGAGTCTATAAACGATTCCCATTCCTTCAATTGTTTTTATTTTTATTTCATTTATACAGGACTTACAATATAATATCTCTGCCCCTCAAGAGTCTTCTTTCTGCTGATACAGTGCTTTATATACCTTGCCCAATTCGCTTTTATGACATCAGATTATTTGTGGAACTTATTGGCGTATTATATTGAGGAAATTAGGTGTTTTGAAAAAGTCTTCCATACTTTGTTCCTTTGTGCTGTTGTCAGATGCGCAACGCTTTAATCATCATGGGAGTTATTGACTCACTGATTATCTTGAATTTCTTTTTCTGTATGGTTGGGGACCTTGTATGGCACAACTCCTCTTCTCTGCGTTTCTTCTGCATGTCAAGACTATTGGCACACATTTCCAGTGCATTCCATCCTCTTTTGATCTCTTGGGTTAATATGGTACTGATATCGACTATGTTCACAAATGGAGTAGCTTTTGCATTGTTTGCTAACTTGCTTAATGACATAGTGTATGTATTTTTATATATTTTTGCAGCCTTGAAAAAGTCGTCATTAGATGAAACACATGTCCGCTGCCTGTTCTGTGTGGATTAAACAGCTTAATTTAGCTAATAGTCTACGATCTCTCTATATACTTAGTGGACAATTAATGTTTTCGCACTACTATTATTCAATTTACTCGGTTCTGCTCTAGGATTCTGTGCAATTCTTTGTGAGTGGGTAATTTCTCTCTACACTTTGGACATCACTGGGATAGCGTGGTGTCTCCTACCTATGGAGCAGACAAAGAGATTACTTACCTGTACTAATTGGTGACTAATGGGAAGTGCGGTATTTGCTTTACCACTGCTACATTTCTTTGCTTGTTAGATCTGGTTGTCTACAGAGCAGTGTTTCATGGACATAATGAGCGACGCACAATTAGCCTCCTGACAAATGTCCAAGACAGGCACTAAGCATACCATTGCAGTGGTAGAAGCCTAGGCTCTGGAAAAAGGAGACCACAAGCCTCCTAAAGACTGCCTTTTGTCCGGTGCGCAGCAGAGCACAATTCAGTGAGAAGTGGTGCTTTTTTGAACTGCCTTGCCATTCTTCGCACTAGCGAACCCGATAAACAGCTGATCATCCGCCCGGTGTTCTCTGACACAATAAATCTAGAAACTAAGAGCCATTTCTGGATCCAATCAATGGAGTACCTCTTCCTCTTTAGTGGGTTGATGTGGATCAAAGAAAGCTGGAAGGGTTATCTTCTGGCTGGCATGAAATAGAGTAAATACATTTGCTAAAAAAAAAGGCGCAAGTCGGAAGGACCAACTGGTATGGGTAGGAACTGGTGTAGAGTGGGCTGATGGAGAGAGCTTGAAGCTCGCTCACCCCTTGTACCAATGGTCAGATGACAAGGAAGACTGTTTTGAGGGTAAGCAGCTGGAGAGGACAGTTGTGCAGAGGTTTGAAGGGAACCTTCACATGAGAAATGTAAGAACCAAATTCAAATCCCATTGCGGCATAATGAACGGAGAAGGGAAAATATATATTTAAACCCTTGAGAAAGCGAATCACAAGATGTGATTTAAACAATGAAGGCTGATCTGGCAACCGTAAAGATGCCGAAAGAGCCAATAGATACAACTTAATTGTGTCCAAAGTAAGTTCTTGCTGGGCTAGAGATAACAGAAACAACCGTTCAGACAGCTTGGCATGTGGTGGGTCAATCAATCAATCAGGGATTTATAAAGCGCCACTATTCACCCATGAGGGTCTCAAAGCACTGGGGGATGTGTGTGTGTGGGGGGGGGGGGGGTCGCGCTGAGGATCAGTCGAAGAGCCAGGTCTTGAGGTGCTTCCTGAACTGGGTCAGTCTGCCTGGTAGTACACCAAGCCACAAACTTGTGCCAAGAGCAGGCTTATACAGACTTCGATGAGGGAGATGCCTGGCTGCCAAGATCACATCAACAACCACAGGAGGATGATCGAAAGTCCTCATCTTTTGCTGCTCAATCTCAAAGCATGGAAGTGGAGCATGCGCAGGTTGTGATGGAGGACCCTGCTACGACAGGAGGTCCTCCCAAAATGGCAGTCTTATTGTGCATTGACAGTATGGTACTCTAACTCAGGCCCCCTGGAGTTTGGGGTACCATACTCTCCGATCGCAAGCCAGGCCACTAAGATGACTTGGGCCTGCTCACTTTTGATCTTCTTCAAAAATTCAAGGCAGGAGAGGTATCGGCATAAATGCGTCCAGGAGTCTGAGTTCCACTCTACATGGAATGCATCTCACAGAGATCGCTTGGGAACTGCAATCCTCAAAAGTGCTGACATTGCGTGTTCTTGGCAGTGGCAAAAAGAGTGAGCCAGGGTGCTCCACATTCAAAGAAGAGTCCTTGCCCCAACTCCGGATGTAATTGTCATTTGTTATCCACAGGGTATCAGCAGCCGAGTTCATCGGCTATGCCGTTAAGAGATTCCACAAGGTACCATACTACCAGGAAACTCTCCTGCATTCACCCTATGTGCTGAGGTGCAGGGCATCTTGACACAGAGTCCACAACCTCAACTCTCCCTGCCTGTTGTAGTGCCACACAGAGGTGGTGGAAGATGCAGCCCGATTACGAAAAATGGTAAGGCATAACCCCTCCAAACAATTTGCAGAACCCACTTGTCTTCAGTTATCGTCTGCCACACTGGTGAAAAATGTCAGGTCCTAACTCCCACATGGTGGCTGTGCGCTGTCAAGGGCACACTGAAGAGGCTTTGGGGCTAAAGCAGCAGGAAGGGATAAGGACTGAGCTGCATGCTGTACCTGTTGTCCATGTGGTCTGTGAGTACTGTGGCTGCGACCACAAAAGGGCAGCAGGGCTTTCTGTACTGGCTGCATCTGCTGGCGGTACTGGAAACCCCTACTATAACCACAGGCGGGGCAAAACTGGAGATGTGGTTGATGTGAAGAACCAAACAGGGCTAGGGAACACTCTGTGGCCCTGCTATCTTTAAAGCACTTGAGTCAGCTCTATCCCTGAAAAGAAGGGAACTACTGAAGGATATGCCCATAAGACTGGCCTGGACATTGCCTGAAAAACCAATGGGCCACATCCACCATGCCTGTGAAGGACCATGCTGGTGCTAATGGCTCTACCAATGGTGTTGTGGTATCCAGGTCACAGCTGATGGTGTATTTGGCTATATCACAACCGTCCTGTTTGGCCTGGGTGAGGACGGCAAGTGCTTCCTCAGATGGGCCACCGACTCTCACAAAATGTGAATGTAGCATCCTAAATAGAAGTTGCCATTCGCAGAGCCTTAGAGTCCACAAGGCCAAACCTGTGAACGAGAATATTCACTTTGCAATATTCACTATCCTCTTCAATTTCCTGTCAGGGGGAGTAGACAGGAATTAACTTGGGTTGACGTTCCTGGCCAAAGCCTATAAAACAAGGCTCTCAGAGTGGGCTCTGGAAGTGGAAGTCTAACAGGGGGACCTGAGCAGGACTTAGCTCAGGTCCCCAAAAGCTTTTTTGTAAGAGCCTTGTTGAAAGGAAGTGGGGGATCAGAACTTGTTTGACCAGACTAAATCACCTCAGTTAAGACATTGGTCCTAACTTCTTGAGTACAGAGCTGGAGATCAAGGACTGCCACCCTCTACACAAGGATCACAAAAGAGACATTTTCTTCTGTGGCAGTGCCTGAAGGTGAAATTAACCCAGTGTCTGGGGAAGTATCCAAACCACTATGGTGCTGGAGGTCTTAATACTAATTGTCCTCATGATAAGGGTGGTCAAACTCAACCCCAGCATCATAGCCACCATTTTCTGAATCTGTGCCAAATAATTCATGTAGGATACAAGTTCTTGTAAGGGTCAGCGGCACCGTATCAGAATCAGAAGGGTGGCCAGTAGTGTGCAGCTCCCTCTGATAAGCACACAACCTCTGTTAAGGTGGTGCACTATGGGTTGGCCATTGTCATCCAGTGTCAATGGCACTGGCATCTGTGGATTGTGTTCCGATGTGGTGCTGGAGAGAGAGCCAGTACCTTAGACAGTGTGGAACCTGGAAATGAAACCACAGGGCCCCCCACTGCGGCCGATGACAGATCTGCTGGAAGAAGCCCAGTTAGGAAGCCTCTCAGCTATTTGGAGGTCCAAAGGAGTGCCACAAGAAGTTGGCAATGTGCCAAAAATCTGCAGCATACCATCACAAGTTAATTGATTTCCTGTGGCGTTGCCTATGGCTCTGGAAATTCAGATTGCCTCAGGACAAGGGTCAGAGGGGGTCGACCGCGGGAGCACCGCCAACAGGCTGGCGGTGCTCCCATGGGCATTCTGACCACGGCGGTACAGCCGCGGTCAGAAACGGAAAACCGGCGGTGTCCCGCCGGTTTCCCGCTGCCCTGGGGAATCCTCCATGGCGGCGCTGCAGGCAGCGCCGCCATGGGGATTCCGACCCCCTTACCGCCAGCCTGGCTCTGGCGGTCTTGACCGGCAGAACCTGGCTGGCGGTAACGGGTGTCGCAGGGGCCCCCTAACAGCACCCGTCGCACCCTTCCCACTCCGCCGGCTCCATTCGGAGCCGGCTTCCTCGTGGGAAGGGGTTTCCCGCTGGGCGGGCGGGCAGCCTTCTGGCGGTCACCTGCCCGCCCAGCGGGAAACTCAGAATAACCGTGGCGGTCTTTTAACCGCGCAGCGGTATTCTGGCGGTTCCCGTTTGGCTGGCGGCGCCCGCCGCCAGCCAAACTGAGAATGACCCCCAGAGTCCGCTCTGAAGGGGAACAGCTTTGGGAGCGAAACAGGGAGGCACGTTAACGCTTTTGCACTTTCTCATGAGTTTGAGAATTGCAGGAAGGGGCCAAGTGCTGCTTGGACTTTTTGTGTTTTTTCTTTGGCTTATGATCCTAGATTTGAACTGTAAAGATGATCTGTTGGCAGGAACAACCTCTAGACCACCGGGACTTTCTATTGGACCTTAACTGTTCTTGATGAACTGCTTTGCTTCCTGATCCTGGTTGCATCAAGGCACAGTCACTGCAGGTTTTGAAGTTGTGGTCTGACCCAAGGCACTACAGGCAAACAATGTATAGGTTTGTCACAGAAATGTGTTTGCAACAAAGGTTTAAATCTTATAGATTTAGCTTGCACACTTCAGCACAATTTTGGAAAAAACTAAATTACAGCCTCGAAAGAGACAAGTGTTAGCTGCGGATCTGCGCCGGTTGACCCGAAAAAGGAGGACCAGATGTCAACCCACATGGATGGATAGGGCCTGAGCCTCGATTCCACAGTGGAGCGATGTCAGTGCAGCCCCAGTATCAGCAGCAGAAAGGATTGGGTGGGTCACAGATGATGGAAAATATACTTGCCTTTAATCCTAGTTCTCTTCTAGGGGAATCCTCATCAAAGACACAAGGACTGACTAGTCCTGTCCATACGGTGGCATCCCATAGCACTTTTAAATATTATACATATATTGATATATAACTTTGAACAATAGTCCAGTACATACATGTGTGCACCCTAAAAAGAAGCGCTAAAAATGACCATGTTTAGTTTAATTTTCACTTTAAAAAATATGCCAAATACATAACATTTTTGTCACTGGTAGCAAAGTGACCACGGAAAATCTTTCACAAACCTCTTATTTTAAAAGGAAAGGGAATGTGTGACATTGTTATTTAATAGGCTGCAGTAAAAGCAGAGTAGAGAAAAAACTGGCACTGTGCTTCTAAGATCCTCACAATACACCCTGCATCCCATCATGCCTTATAGGTAACAGTTAGTTGAGGTCATTGTTTCATAGGTTAGGGGCTCTAAATAAAGAATTACTGAAAACCTGTCTGATTTCTTCACTGGTGAGGTGGGAGGGTTGTTTATGCCTTTGATGACTATTCCCCTGGAAGAGAACTAGGATTAGAGATGATTAACTTTTCCTTCTCTTCCAAGGGACCCTCCTAAGTAGTCATAGGTACTAAACAAATAGCAAGCATATCCCATCAGGAAAAAGCGTCAAGAAAAATAAAACAGCTTCAGCAATCACCCAAAAACATTCCTCAAGAAGCCTGTCCTACTTGTGTATCCGCTCTGGAATCTGAGTCTAGACAATAATTCCTAGTGAAAGTTTGAACAGATCTCCAAGTAGTGGCTTTAAAGGTATCTGGAATGGGAATATTTCTAAGAAGAGCTATTGTAGCAGCTTTTCCCATGTGTACTTTGGGTCTGCCTGGTAGAGGCTTCTTAGCTAGCTGGTTTGAAAGTAGTATACCGGATACCACCCATCTAGAAATGGAATGAGGGTAAGCATGTTCTTAATGGACCATAATTTATTAAAATACTGTCTGATCATCGTAGTGTTTAGCTTTATCTAGATAGAATTTTAGAACTCTTTTTATGTCTATAGAATGTAGAGGTTTCTCTGCTGGAGTTGCCGGATTAGCAAACAAATGTTGGTAACAAGATGGTTTGATTAATGTGAAATTCTGAAACCACCTTTGGAAGAACACTGGGGTGCGTTTTTATTACCACGTTATTGCTGTAAAATACTTTGTATGGTTCAGTAGTGCATAAAGCCAGAATCTCACTTACTCTGAGAGCAGCAGTAATAGCATCTAAGAAAGTCGTTTCTATGTAAGATGTTGTAAAGAGGCTTTATGCACGGGCTCAAAGGATGGGTCCCATTACTTTAGATAGGACAATGTTAAGTTCTCAAGGAGGGAAAAGTTACTTTACATGAGAACGCAACTTATTAATATTTCCTAAGGAATCTTTTACTACAAGTGTTTTAAAGGCTGAAGTTTGTGATTGAGATTTTCTATAAAGAGTTAATGCCATAAGGTATACTTTAATAGAGGGAAATTGTAAATCAGACTGTGCCAGATGAAGTAGGTAATTAATTATCAAATCTTCTTGACACAAGGATGAATTAAGGCAGTTTTGAATACACCATAAGCAAAATCTTTTCCATTTAAAGGCATTCGATTTTCTAGTGATTTTCTAGTGGAAGGTTGTGTGGTCGCTCAGACTAGTAAAGGAGGTCCGTAAACCACCACTGACAAGGCAATTCTGGTGCTATCATGATCATTCTAGTTTTGGACTTGTAGAATTTTATGAGAACTAACTGTATGAAAGGCATTAGGGAAAATGTGTAATGAAATTTCACTGACCACTCTATCAAAAGGGCATTACCTGGTTGGTAGATTCTTGCTGTGTTATAATGGCACTTCCTGTTCTCTGCATTTGCAAAAAAACTTTGTGGATAGCCCTAGTCTTGAAAAAATTCTTGCAAGACCTAGTCATGATTTTCTTGAAATCCTCAGCTGAGTAAGTCTACTTGTTTGTTCTGAATACCTGGAAGGTGAACAGCCACTATTGTAAAATGCCTGGCTATCAACCATTTCCATATGGCTTGATATTCAAGGTATAGTGGTCTCAAGTGAGTTCCTCTTTACTTGTTCAGATAATACATTGTTGCTTTATTAGCTGAAGAAGAGGGGAGTTTATTGTTATGGATACAAGAAAAGACTGCAAAGCCAGATAAACAGCTCTCAATCTTAGAAGGTTGATATGGTAGGTATTTTCTTTGTCAAACCTTACTCCTTGGGTTTGTAAGTGTCCCATATGTGCTCCTCCATCTCTGGAAAGATGCATCTGTGGCTAGAGTTTCAACTGGAAGATCCTGATGGAATGGATGGAACAACATACCTTTTCAGTAGATTCTTTGGCTCTTTCCACCATCCATGGAAGAGATATATTGCAGACTCCAAGAGATTCAGTTTCTTTTCCTGGAGGTCTGAGAGTTGATTCCACTGGTCCTCTAGCCATTGTTGTAAAAGCCTCATGTGAAGTTTTGCATGTGGTATCAGAAACGTGCAAGAGGCCAATGAACCCAGTAGGGATGACATTTGGCGTGCCATTGGATGATTAGTGTGAAAGAGATGGCGATACTTCAGATGAACTGATAACCTCTCCTCCAAAGATACACTTTTTGCAGACTGTGTATCCAGTATTGCCCCAAGGTATTGTACTGTATTGTTTGCACTGGGTAATCTGTAGATTTTCTGAGGTTTACTGGAAGACCCAACTTGGTTAATGGTTTGAGGCAGATTTGAAAGTGATTCAGTGTCTCTTCTAATGATATGCCTTTTATTAAATGATCGACGTTAGATGAGCTGCAACTACCGATATACATCTTCAAAATGTTTGAAGAGCTGATTTTAATCTGAAATATAGGACTTTGTGTTGGAAATGTTTGGAGTCCACTACAAATTGAAGAAACACTCAAGGTTTTGTAATTATCAGAATGGGGAAGTAGGCAATTTGAATGTCTGCTGCGCACATCCTGTGTTTTTGAAGAAGTTTACCATAGATCGGGTGTAATACCAACATCCTGCATTTGTATTTTTCTATGTACCTGTTTAGTACATTGAGATTGAAAATTGGTCTGTAATTTTCTTTTGGTCCTTTCTCTTTAACCAGAAAGTTTGGAATAGATTTCCAATCCTCATTGGTGATAAGAAACCTCCTCCACTCCGCAGCATTTTTCAGCAATAAACTGTTGACTTCCTTCTACAGGAGGTCTTTGAGATATGCCGATTTTTTGACTACTGGAAAAGAAGGACGAGGGGATCCCAATCCTCATTGGTGATAAGAAACCTCCTCCACTCCACAGCATTTTTCAGCAATAAACTGTTGACTTCCTTCTACAGGAGATCTTTGAGATATGCTGATTTTATGGCTACTGGAAAAGAAGGAGGAGGGGACTTGAAACAAACCAAGTATCCATTCTAAACAAAATTCAAGATCCATTTGTCTGTTGTTATGAAGTGCCATTCTTCCAGATGTTTGACAATACTTCCCCCACTGGAGTGCCTGACAGAGAAGGGGAAAGCAGCAAATCATTATTTGGTCAAAGGCTTTCCTTTGGACGTTGAATGTTGCTGTTGGCTTCAGTGGTGGCTCCTCTGCAATGACAGAGGAGTGTCGCCCCACTGGCTAAGAGCCACCAGCTGAAAGATAAAACAATATTTCATTTTATTTTTCAGCCGTTGGTTCAGCTGAGTCAGCATGTGAAGGGAGGGGTGGGGCAGGGCCATAGGAGGGGGAGGAGGAGTGGAGTGCACTTAAGTGTGCACGTGGCCGAACTGACTTGCGCCCTTAGACTTCTCCAATCTGGGTTACACAGCTGGGTTGGAGAATCTTCACTAACTCCAACACAGTGTCTGAGCTGCAGACCAAGCCTGGTGCTGCTGTCATGCTAGGTATATCATGAGAGCAGTACCAGGATTGAGTGGTCAGCCTGTGCTGGTGTCCCAGGGAATCCTGGGTCACCATCAGAAAAGGAGTGTGAGGAGGCCAGCAGAGTCAGAACAGGTAAGTTTATTTTTCCTTACTCCCCACCCCCACGCCGTCCTCCTGCTCCCACGCTTGAGATTTGCAGCTGCCAGTCCTGGTTGGCTTCTTCTACCTCTGTAGGATTTATGAGGTTGCCTTTGTTGTTGTTGGGGGTGGTCGGACCAGTGAGGGTGCAACTATGAGGAAAATATCTCCTGTCAGGGCCTGTACCTCTAGTGGAATTCTTTTTTTTTCTGTAGACCAACAGCCTTCAAAGTGTCCATTTTGGTTTTCATGTGAGACATTTTGTTGCCTGCATGCGATCCAAAGAGTGTGTCCCCAAAAAATGGCAAATTTAGAATGCAATTTGGTTCTGGTTTGAGTCCAGTCAGTCTAAGCCAGACATTTCTCTGTGCACAAATTCCATGACAATGGTCATGAGCACCAAGATCTGATGTGTCAGCTGCTACACGTATTATCTGATTTGATAACTGACTGCCATCATTAAGTTTTTTTGTCCTCTTTGAGGAGTCTTTCCATAGATCTTTCAGGAGAACCCCACAGAGATCTATCATATCTCCCTAACAAGGCAGTAGCACTGGCAACTTTAATTGAAGATGCCAATGTTCAACACATCTTTTTGCCAGTGAAACCTTATTTTTACTCTCCATTCAGTGGCACAGAAGAGGAAGGAGCAACAGTATGAGACTTCCTTGCTGTGACTACAATCATCAAATCTGGAGGAGGGTCTGTTTTAAGGAGCAGAGAGTCCTGGTCCTTTTTATATTTTTAAGATTCCTAGAGGGAGAAGGTTGTACTGGTGCAGGTGTGAGGAATAGATGCATCACAGGTTCCAGTATGCCAGGGACTAGAGGAATTGAGGGTCTTACTGCAGGGTTTCAAAAATAGAGGCAGATATAGTAGGAATAGGTATGTAGATGTTTAATTTTGCTGCTCTTCATATACATACATTGTTAAAGGTCAGCAGATTATCTACAGGAGAGACTCTTGTATCTGTCAGAGTAGGTGAATAATCTCAGACCGAAGAACAAGTAGCAAAAGTCTAGGTTGGAGATAGCCTGTGTAGAGATTACGATCTCCTACATGATCCTCTGGAACACTGGGACACTGACCAGTTTTTTTAAAGTTCTCCTAGACCTAGGTCTAGAGTGATGATGCCATCTTGTACTTCTAGATCTTTGTGGAGATCTAGATGGCAAAGGTGTCAGTTGTCGGCTGCTCATGGATCTTACAGGAGCCGTAGGAGGCATTTGTGATATTGTATTAGGTGGTGTGCCTGAAGAGAAATAACCTGACATCAATCTCCTCGGTGATGGTGTGCTTCAAAGCTAGATCTCAGGTGTGATCTTTTTGTTATATATGAGATTTTTGTTATATTTGAGATCTTGCTCTAGATGTGGGGCAAGGTCTAGATTCTGTGGTAGATGGCTTTGTTGGTAACGACAGTGTTGAAATATGCTTCGACATTGAGTGCTCTGATGGCAAATGTTATGCTTTTTGAGGGTCGATGTGCTTTCAACGTCAACTTTGAAGTCGAAGAGTGCTTCGATAGTGAACTTCAAGAGTGCCTCAACAGCATCTTTGACAGTGTACCTGTTGATGAAGAACACACCAGTAGCTTTTCTGTTCTTGACGTAAAGCTTGTCAACTTCAATCGGAAGCGTCTCCTCTTCTTCTGGTGGTGTTTCATCCTGGAACTCCCTCCCTGGGAGTTCTTGGAGCGACAGGAGGGGGCTAAGGTAGAAGGATGAACTTCCCCAAGGCCTTGTGATGACCCAGCTGCCATTTCTTGCCTTCTCTCTTGGAGGCCATGCAGCCTGATCTTTTCTTTGTCCTTGAGGGTCCTTCTGGAGAATTTTTAACAGTGGAACAGGTCTCTGAATACAGACAATACAGCATGTGGATCTGACAGGGCTTCTTTCTCCCCACAAGAAGGGTACTTAAAAAAAAGTGAAGGCATTTTGACAAGAAAATATAGAGTGAGCGACTATCAAAAGAAAGATTTTGGAAAGATTTTCCAATAATTTTAAGTTAAAAAAAGCAGAGCTCAGTGACCTCCGGGATCCTGTCTCCAGGACCCGGAAATATGAACTGACCTGTCACCTATGAGTCATGATGGGGTGCAGGATGTATTGTGAGGTTCTTAAAGACACAGTGCCAGTTTTCCTCTATTATGCTTTACATTGCAGCCTATTGGCTAACAATGTCACACATTCCCTTTCCTTTTTTAGAAAAGGTTTGTAAAACATTTTCGATGGTCATTTTGCTTTCAGTGACAAAAATGTATGTATTTGGCTTCTTTATAAAAATTAAAATTAAATTAAATTTGGCTATCTGTAGCATTGTCGTATAGGCATCATTCATGTATGTACTGTACTACCGTACAACGTTAGACATACATACATACATATATGTATAACTTTTAAAAGAACTCCAGGATCCTGCACGTGGGCGGGACTATTCAGTGCTTATGACTATTGATGAGAGCCCTTTGGAATGGTTTCTTACCTATAATCCTAGTTCTCTTTCAGGGGAATCTTCACTGAAATCATAAGTACTGAACAGTCCCGTCCAAGTGCGGCAATCCCAAGGCAGTTCTTGTAAAGTCACATCTACTTTGTCTTACTTCAGAAAGGCCAGAAAAAACATATGTGACAGACATGTTAAATGTTTGCAGTGTCAAAACAGGCTATATGGCCAAGGTTTATTGAAATATGTTAAAATTCAAAAGGAAAAATGTGTCATGCCCTTAAAAATCACTGAAGTAAGAATGAAAAGTGATTTAAAAAAAAAATCTTTCACAAACACCTTTATACTTCTTTTTAAAGTCTCTCTCAGGGGACCTCCGTTGATAATCATAAGTTCTGAACAGATCTGCACGCTTATCCATCAAAGATTCCGTGAAGGAAGAGATAAAAAACGAAACAGTAAAATTAAGCAAACAAATTCTTTAGAGATGCTCATCCTACTCGAGCATCAGTCTTAGCGTCCAAATCAAGACAATAGTGTCTCATAAAGGTGTGAACTGATCTCCAAGTTGCAGCGTTGCAAATCTCAGCAATTGGAATGTCCCTAAGCAAAACAGCAGTACCTGATGTACCCCGGGTGGAGTGGGCTCTAGGTTTACTGCATAGGGTTTTGTTTCTTTTTTTATAACAAAGGATTATGGAGGAGACAATCCATCTAGATAAGGATTGTTTGGAAGTGGCATATGCTGTCCGTAGAGGACCATAGTTGACAGAGTTGTTTAGTCCTATCTAGATAGAATTTCAAAATCCTTCATACATCAAGGGTGTGGAGAGATCTCTGTGCAGAAGAGGTGTTCTGAAAAAATGTAGGTGAAGTAATAGTCCGATTGACATGGAAATCTGAGACTACCTTAGGTACAAATTTAGGATAGGTCCTCATCACTACTACACCTGTTGCTATGGAATACTGAATAGGATTCATGTGAACACAGAGCCTGTACCACGCAAACTCTGCAAACTAAAGAAATGAGTACCAAGGAGGCCTTCCAAGAGAGGTGTTGGCGAGAAGCCTTATGAATGGGTTTGAAGAAAGGAGACATCAGGTGAGAGAGGGCATTCTCCTCCATGAGAAGAATGTCTCCTGAGGGGAGGATATATCTTCTTAATGCCTTACAGAAAATGTTTGATGACAGGCATCGTGAAAAGGACCTTTATGAAGGACATTTTAGAGAAGCTTTGGTTGCTGCAAGATGTTCTCTAATTGAGGAGAAATTTAAAGAGGACTGACATTATTCTGAGGACACCAGATGCAGAACCTCTTCCATTTGAAGGAATAGGAAGTCCTAGTAGATGGTCTCTTGACTTCTCTTAGTACATAAATACATTCTCTTAGTACATAAATGCATTCCTAAGGCATAAAATATGGCCTTAGGTGGACATATTTTATGAGTTCAGGAGCCATGCAGCCAGGTTCAAAGAGGGAAGGTTAGGATGTTGAACCTGGCCTCCAAACGTCTGAAGAAGTTCTAGTCTGCATGGTAGCTTCTTGTGTGGACCAAGAGGTAAAGGAGATCCGTGTACCATCAGTGTTGTGGTCACTCTGGAGCAATGAGAATCATTCTGGCATTCGGATGTGAGAACTTGATGATCACTGCCAGCAGTAGGGGAATTGGAGGAAGGAAGGAAATTTGCCTGACCAGTCGATCCATAGGGCATTCCCCAGTATGCCCGACTGGTAGAACTTTGAGGCAAAGTCTGGGCATTTTTTGTTTTCCCGTCTGCAAATTGAGTAAAACCCCAATCCCACAAGATGTTGGTAGGTACAGCGTCATTTCGATCCCACTCATAATTTCTCGAATGACTACTGAGAGTGTCTGCCTGAGCAGTCTAGATTCTCAGAAGATGGACCGGTGTAATCTTGAGATCCCTAGCGATGAGCTACATCCGGATTGTTTCAGCTTCCAGGGACAATGGCCTGGATCTAGTTCCTACCTGCTTCTTCAGATAATGCAGTGTTGTTGTATTGTCTGCCTGAACAAGGAGAGAGTCTGTTCTGAACGATGGGAGAAAAACCTTCCGGACTACACCTACTGCCCTCATTTCAAAAGGGTTGATGTGGTACGTCTGTTCCTTTAGACACCACAAGCTTTCAATCTACACAGGCCATATGAGCACTCCAACCAGTTAAGGAATCACCCATCATTATGGTTTAGGCCAGAATGTCTTGGTGGAAATACATACCTTTGGGGAAATTCTCTGAGAGGCACCACCATTTGAGCGATTGTTTCGCATGTGTGGCCAGAACCACATCTTCCTGAGGTCTGCTCTGATTGATATTCCATACATTGTTGGAGGGGCCGCATGAAAAGACATGCATGCAGGACTAGGAAGGTGGTCAAGGCCATTAACCCCAGGAGGGAAGAAACTTGTCTCACTGTTGGATGGGATCTTTTCTTCAGATTGCAACACTTCTGAAGGACAGATAATCATCTCTCTTCCAAAGGACACGCTTTTGTGCATACTGTGTCTAGAACTGCACCCAGGTAATGCAGGGATTGAACAGGTGTTGAGATGGATTTGTAATGATTCACAGGCAGACCTAGTTGATTGAGAGTCATGACAGTTAGGTAGTAATGTTGGCTTTATTGCTGAAGATAGCTTGATGAGCCAACCAACTAGGTACGGATAGAGGAAGATTCTGATTTTCTGGGGGTGGGCTCCTACAATTGCCATGCATTTGGAGAAAGTTTGCAGGGCAGTCTTGAGACCGAAGGTAAGGATCTTGCATTGTCAGTGGTCTTTTGTTATAATGAACCACAAGAATGTTCAATATTTTTTGGTTACTGGGATGTGAAAATAGGCACCTTGCAGGTTTATCGAGCATAGGAAGTTCCCTTGATGGAGTTGAGGTGAGATCTGATGAAAAGGCAACATCCAGAATTTTTCTTTGCAAACCCATTTGTTCACTTTTTTTAGGTTCAAAATGGGTCAGTATTCATTATTGGTTCCCTTCATCTTCACTAGAAAATAACAGGAATAAATTCCCCCTCCTTTCAGGTGTGTGGGGACTATTTCCAACTTGTTTCTGCAAAGGATGGACACCTCTTGATGCAGTTGATTATTGGAAAAGAGAACTTTCTTTGGTATAATAGGTGGTGGTAGACACTTGAATCTGAAGCAGTATCTACGCTCTCCAATATTCAGAACCAATTTGTCAGTGGTTATCATTTGCCACTCTTGCAGGAAAGATGTTATGCTTCACCCTACTGAAGCAGGCAACGGAAGAGACAGAAGAGATGACTCACTGTTTGCCACCTGTTGTTTTAGTGGCTTGGGCAGATGATTGCTGTCCTCTGTCTCTTGGCAGACAATGCTGTTGTTGATATCTGTGTGGCTGAGATGATTGTTGTTGCTGCTGTCCTATAGACCAACGAGGGGTTTGAACTCTCTAGTTGAAATAGTGGTGTTCATAGAGCCTATAGGAATGTCTCCTATATTCTCTCCTTTTTTCCAATCCAACAGCTTTGAGAGTGTCAAGTTCGGACTTCGTCCTACATATTTCATCGTCAGCATGATATCCAAACAAGGTGATAAAAGAAAACAGCAGTTTGAGAATTCAATTTTGGGCTTTGGGTTTCAAGCCTGTGTCTCTCAGTCAAGCAGAATACCGAAGAGCCAGGCCATGACAATATGCTGCTAGAGTTCGGGAATCTGCTGCAGCACTTGTAACTTGGTTTGACATCATCATGCCTTCATTAACAATATCTTGGAAACCCTGATGCTTATCTGTGGGAAAATCATTCATGAATTGTTAAATGCAGTCGCAAAGAGACCTGTAATAGAGTCCTAGGAGAGGAGATGCACTAGCAGCTTTTATAGAAACTGCAGAGGTTTTGCAGACCTTTCTGCCCACTCAATCCATTTTCTTGCTCACCTTATCAGGAGGTACTGTAGAAAGATGGCACCGTGGAATGACGTTTTTGAGCTGCTGGATCAATGACCAAGTCTAGAACTGGATCTGTGCAAAGAAAGGATGGATGGATCTTGATCCGGTGGTCTGTATTTCTTTTGCAGGCATGATGGAGGCGTGTTCACAAAAGCTCCATCATTGGTTCTAAGGCCTGGAACCAAAGGGAGTGGTGGTCTAGCTGTTTACCTTTGATAAAATGGCTCAAAGTCTGAGACCTTGAACGAAGTTGACGGTGAGAACTCATTCCTGAACTTGACCTACACCTATGTGTGAGGTCCGGTGTGACAGGAGCGATATCTGAGGTGCCTTGGTGTATGTATCACTGGCTCAGTAGGCTGTGGTGGAGGAGAGACTTGCAAAATTGGCAATGGAGGTACTGCTGGAATCGCTGGTTGAGGAGGAGAAGGATGAGGAGAGCACTGGGAAGGTGGAGTAGATTTTGTTGGAACTCAAAGTGGTGCTTGCGGATCCGGAATGGTCACTTGAGAAGTGGGCTAGTATGGTGAGTAGGCCATAAAGTACTCTGAATCAGACTCTGAAGGAAATCTGTGCACTTTCATCCTTGAAGGCCACTCCGCTGTCTTGGTCACGGCAGTTGTATGATCGTCTTAATGTCAAACCATGTCTCAACAACGAAGTTCTTGACGTGGTATGGTGCCTCAACATCAAAGTTCCCCATTGATATCAAAGGTATTCTCCTCAACATCATTAGTGTTCTTCAGGCCAGCCCAGCTCTTGGAAGGCGAGCAAGTAGGTGCAGTACACCTCTTTTTGACATCAAAGTCCTCGCTGTCGAACGGGAGTGATGTCTTACTCCAGATTTTTTCTTTTTGGATCTGTCCCTGCAGGAGTTCTCAGACAGTGATTTTGGGGCACTGCTAGAGGGTGCAGTCTCTCCTCGGCCTTCAGAAGCCTCACCAGTCAGGGAATCTTGCCGTCTGCGGTGCTCCACTTGGCCATAGATGCAAATCTTCTCTATCTCTCTCAAAATGAGCCTGTAGAGGGTCTTGCAGTGGCGACACGTTTTAGGGGTCATGAGTCTGGCAAACAATTTCAGATCCTGTGTTGGTCTGTTTTTGCCATTTTTTTGCTGCAGTCTGAGTAGTTCACAAAAAGGGATGGCATTTTGGAAACAATTAGATAATTATCCTGTCAGGAAATTATCTAAAAATACTCTACGCCCTTAAGGCCTTTGAGTGAATCAGCTTTAGAAAACCTAAGACTGAAATATTTGTGGAGAGCTCTACTCCAGAATACTGTCAGCAGGAGCAGGAAAAAAGAACTGAGTAAACCTACAGGGCATGATGGGACACTGGAGGTCAGAAGGCTATTAAAAGTGCACTGTCCCCTTTTCATTGTTTTAGTGCTGCAGCTTATATGAGCTACATTGCTTTGCATTCCTTAGTTTACTTTAAAAAGAAGTAAAAAGCATTTGTCAAGGATGTTTTTAAAAGATCACTTTTCATTTTTGCTGCTGTGGTTTTTAAGACTAGGATCCTTTTCCCTTCCAAGTATTAAAGAAGTTCAATAAACATTGGCAATATAGCGTGTTTTAAGGCTGCAAAACATCAACATGCCTGTCACATACATTTTCCTGGCCTTTCTGAAGTAAGGCAAAGTAGATGTAACTTTAAAAGAATTGCTCTGGGATCCCCCTACACATGGGTGGAACTATTCCATGCTTATGATCATCGATGGAGACCCCCTGAAACAGAATTATAGATTCTACCTACCTCTTATATCTTGGTATCTCTGAAGCATCAATATCATCCTCAAAATCAGTTCAGCCGAGTCTCTAAGTTGTGTCCATCCTTAGCTATGCCGTAATCTGGCATCCACATACTTCAGGACTTCCAAACCACTGCTTTACATACACTTTTACAGACAGTTAGTTACATACTTCAATTGTGCTAGAGTCCGACAAATACACAATGCTTTCCTCTGCACTTTAACTCTGACAGCCATACATTTCAGTAGTAGAGGTGGCCAAAACTATCCTGCAGCTGTTGTACATGTTTAGTTTTCTATTGATTTTAGTTCAGTGTTGACAGAATAAAACACTCATCTTTTGCTTTGTCCTACAAGCTTACCTTTAAAGATACATTTTTCAGGATTGTCAGTCCAATATTCAGCTCAACTTAGGGGTGCCAGAGTCCAATACTCACCAGCTGCTCTACCATATATGCTTACCTTTTTAGCCACTTGTTTTAGGTGTTCCAGAGCACAACACTCACCGGCAGCTTTGCCTTATTTGCATTGCTTTCTAGTCACTTACTTCAGGAACGCCAAAGTCCAACTCTCAACTGCACTTCTGCTATATATGCATAACCTTGGCAGCCACACACTGCAGGGGTAGCAGAGTAAGATAAATTCCTGCCTCTGTGTCAGAAAATCTTAACCTGACAACTACATGTCTGAGGACAACATCCACCCATAGATATAACTTACCACCATATAATCCTAATATTTCAGAAAGGTATGTCTCTGGTGCCATCCTGCAGTTCTTCTATACTCTTCTGACCTGCACACACATAATGCCAAACACACAACAACTAATCACTATAATACTGCCAGCCACACAGCTTCTGTCATCCACTTACAGTGAGAGCGACAAAGTAAGACAACCTTGCCATACCCTTATTGTGGGAGTCACATACGTCAACCTGTACCTTCCTGACATCTAAATAATTCAGGAGAGAGAGAGTCTAACACTTGTGCTCATTGTCATATATTACCCGGGCAGCTGTATACTTGAGGAGGGCCAACTTGGCATGGAATCCAGAGGACGCGATTGCTGCATCATCTGATGCACCAACAGAGGGCAAAGGCTTCAGCTGGACAGAACCAACGACAGACTGAGGGAAATCTAGAAAAGAAGCAGGGAGAGGAGAGAAAATGAGATAAGTAACTATCCACAGACAAATATGGACATGGTTATATGGTATCCCATTAAAATTGGTAAGGAAAAGTTTAGGGAATGGAAATGTGTGTCAGCACAGCTGCAAAACAGATGTGTGTGGAGAGGAGAACAGTTAACAGAAATGTACAGATTTGACATCTCACTGTGAGACAGCAGGTTATGGGCACTGGCATAAGTGTGTACACTTGGCTGCCCGGTCCTGCCACTGTAGGAGACTATAGTTTAGCAACTTTAACCTCTCCCCTGGTGCTTACAAAGGACAAGGTAGAATCCTTATACCTGACATAAAGGGGGGTTCTTAGATCAGTTAAACTCTGAACAATGGCATATATTACTTGGCTTCTGTACTTAGCATACATGACCCAAGTGGGCTGAGATCCACTAAAGGGTAGATGGACTAGGGACTCCATACTGCAAGGTAGTCAAGAAATGTGTACTACTCAAATGCACCTTTGTCTCAGCCTAACAATTGCTTAATAATCCTGATAGGTAACATTTTGTCACTTGAGTTATTCATTCCAGTCCCAGAATTCAGTTCAAAAAAATCGAATTCAATCACCTTAAATATGGGCAATAAGTAAAGACCTTTTATTAAGTCAGGGAGAAGTATCACACATGAAGTTTAGTGAGTGTCTGGTGTTAAGCCTGTGAGCTGTTCTGAAGTCGTAAGTTTGAATCCTAGCAAAACGATTCAGCCTTCCTCTCATTCAAGGTGGCTACGGTAGCACCATAAATTGGAGTGTAAGGGCATCTGCTACTTAGAGTGCTTAGAAATGGCAAAAGTATAGCATTTTAAGCTACATAAAAATAATTGACTACCTTAGAAACAGGTTATTTCTATCTGAGGATCTGAAGCCACCCCAAGAAAATACCATTTCAACTGCATAATGAAGAATCCTTTCCATTAAGAAGCACTTTAAACCTGTCGGACTATCATTTGAAAGGTTATTCTCCAGAAAAAAAGATCACATATTTAACTGGAGGTAGAGGGAGTGAGATGCTACCCAGACCTTCCATGGAGTGGGCATGATATGTTTGGGGACAGGTAGGTTATCTCTCTTTAATATTCCATACATGCATTTCACTGGGTTCTGTCCTGGGCTCCAATGCAATGTGTCCCCACTGTGCAACACCACTCATGGCACTTTTTCCTTAAGGGAAGTTGTACAAGATTACAGCATCAAATAAGAACAGAAATAGTGTTCCCTGAAAATTGAATCCTAATCTAGATTTTTGGAGTTTCTCAAAGCTGGTTAGGAATTCAGACTAATAAGTAATCAGTCAGTGGCAAAGAATATTTTGTCATGTACATGATCTTGTCTTATACACAAAGCTTCTAATTTGGAGGCTTTAAACTGAGTAGTGTGAGCAGATCATCAAGTTAAACTATTAAACTGTACAAATAAAGACTAAAGTGGTTTGGCAGTTATATTTAAATGTCAACTGAAGAGCAGTGCCTAAGGTGAAATGTGTGTCCGCTGATATTTTTAAATGAACCAACATAAGTGAACGCTCTCACATGTGGCCGACTTCCAAAGCACTTGTAGGTTACTGAGACCTAATTAGCCTGTTGAAGACTCAGGGCCTGATTTAGATATAGGTGGACGGGTTACTCCCTCACAACGGTGATGTCTATCCCATCTGCCAAACCTAAATACCATGATATCCAACGGGATTTAGATGTTAGCGGGCGGGATATCCGTCACCGTTGTGATGGAGTAACCAGTCCGCCAATATTATCCTGTCTGCCAATATCTAAATCAGGTTCTTAGTCCTAAATGGATCGCTCATGTTTTGATCCTGCCCTAGATTGGCTCAAAAGAGACCACCCAGAAAAGGAAAAGATGGAAAAGTAGAATGGGAAGTGTTTGTTAGTAGATAAAGGCAAAATGTGTTATCTATTTATTTATCTATTTTTTAAATATAGGTCGTTTTCTAAACTAAGAGAGATTATAGAGATTATGTTGAGTAAAGTATCAAGATTCCCTTAAATGTGGCTGAAGCACTTTTCTAGATTATCCATAAACTCAGTTTACTGGCTACTTGTGGATCACTCATCTTGATACATGCAATACATTTGTTCCCTACACAATCAACTGGAGTTACAGAGGAGGTTAAAGAAAGAGTAGTTTCCCACAGTTGTGTCTACATTAAGGAAACCAATAACAATATTTGTTATGTTTAAATAAATTAAACTGGTACACATAACTCAGTTATTTAACTCCCCTTAAGGGCCTTTGTCCCTTGATGATATCCTACCTTCTATAATAAAAAACAAATGTGAGGAGGCCATCAATGAGGTTACTTGATACTAGTAAGTTTCCGAAAGTTCTTTTTTTTTTTTTAATCCACTGCGTCCTCTGTTCTAACTACTGGCCCACAGCATGTTTCCAATGGCCATCTAAGATTCTGAAAACAGTTGTGGTCAGAAACTTCAGGTGATGAAAAAAGAAAACAAAATCTTTCTTCCACCTTCTTGAAATAGGGTTTCTGTTCTGGACACAAGCAGATTCCATTCTCATCCCATCCTCAATTGCATTTTGGCACAAAAACCATTGGTGTTCTAGTGGACCACATAGGGCATACATATAAGGCGTGGAGCTTGACTGTTTCTTGCTTTCCTGGTCTTTCAGAACAAAGGGTGAGGCTGGCATTGTGTCTTTCTTAACCAGTAAAAGTAGATGATGGACTACCACAGGTATCTCCTTTGTCACCCCACTTTTTTAACATCTACTTGAAACGTGGTGAACATTTTTCATTCTCCTGGCATACTTTTCCATTCTTTCATAGACAACACATTGTTGGACACAGGAGAGGTGTGGAACTGTGGTAGAGAAACATGACCTGACTGATGTTTCAAAATGATTTAAAGTTTAACGACCCAAAAATGAGGTTTCTTCTCCTGCTCCTCGTTGTCCAATAGCTGACTCGAGTTATCACACCTCTTGAAATTTGCTGCTTGAGTTTCCAAACGAAGTAATTAAATGCTGTATTCTTTTGGACGGGGCATAGATAAAACTGCCATGTAAAGGGGCTTTTTTTTTTGTTAACTTTGAGCTTAACAGCACACTCACCTTTCTGCACAGGGAGTGCCACATAATTATGGTAAGTATGCTCAAAATCGAAACATTGTAGTGTTGTCTATACTGCCCTGCAAACCTATATAATCAGACATGGGCAGGCAGTTCAAAATGCTGGTACTTGAGAAGACTGAAAGCCTCTTTAATTAAAAGATTTCAATGGATCCTAGTTGGTAAACAGAGCAACTTCAATCTATTATGCCTGACTTAAATGCCTGCATGACTTGGCACTCACATATTTGTTTGACTGCCCCTATAGCTTGAGTTGCGTGTTTCAACCAGAGAATCTGTTTTAACTGTGTTACAAAATGCTAATTCTTCCAAACTATGGCCCTCATTATGTCAATGGCGGTAATGACCGCAAAAACATCGTCACCGCGGCTACCTACCGTCCGCCATATTATGACCGTAGCCGTAATGCTGCCAGAAGGCTGGCAGAATTCCGGCTGCGGCCATGGAGGCGGACGGCAGTAAGGTGACACTGCTGCCAGCAGCTGCTCCACGCCAGTAGACCGCCGCAGACTGTATCGTGACCCATGATACGGCTTGGCGGTGTTCTGCTGGCGGACTCTGATGCTGGCGGACTCTGATGCTGGCAGCAGCGCCACATCCCGTCTCCTGCCGGAGGACCCCCTGCAAGCAGGTAAATCGGGTGCTCTGAAAGAGGAGGGGGACTCAAGGGTGTTGTGTGTGTGTGTGTGTGGGGGTGGGTGTATGTTTCTTTGTGCGTGCATGCGGGTGTGTGGCATATGGAATGCGTGTTTGCATGAACGGGTGAGTGTGCGTGTATGTTGTGTTGCGTGTGTGCTTCTATGTATGTCAGTGGGTGTGGATGTGTGTGTGAATAGATGTATGCATGCGTGGGTGAATGTGGGTATTAGTGTGTGTATGCGTGTGTATGTTGGTGCGTGAATGTGCGTGTATGTCATGGGGGGTCTGGAGTGGGATGGGGAGGGTGGGGGAGGACTCAGGGGAGGGGCGCGGTGGAGAACCCTATCAGTGCCAGGGAAGGTATTCCCTGGCACTGATAGTTCCTGCCGGCGTGGTTTACGTGGCAGTCAGGAGCCAAACCGCCAATGTCATATTTTGGGGGAGCGTACTGCCAGCCTGTTGGCAGTACTTTTCTCCAAAATACCACCGTCCGCCAGGGTCATAATGAGGGCCGATACCTTTTTATGTTTGCCGGAAAATATATAAAGTATTCACTAAGCAAGAGCTCTTGAGTACCAACATGGTGTAACCCACACACAAAGACAAAAAAAAAAACGCAAAAAGGAAACAGAAATAGGAAACCATGTGTGCAGACGAGGGGAGGGAGGACTGTGTTACCATTTCTGCCTGCAGAAACGTTGAGATTAATTTGACCACTGCATATGCATGGAAAACACTCTATCCTCTTCAGGGTAACTTATGAGAAATGCTTTGAAGTCTAATGGTAGCTTCAGCACTGTCACAGCCTTTATGATAGCCATGAGATCTGCCCAATACGGTTTGACCCAGAAGCATGTCCACCAGACATGTATTAAGATGCCCCTCATCTGGCATCCCCGCCACCACAAATCCACATTTCCTAACATTGCCCTCAGTCGAGCTGGGGTCAAGTACCAACAAGTTAGGATTTTGTATGCATTTTCTTTATGTTGGATGCATATTGAAACCTTTGGGGCCCACGCTCAGATGTCTTCCCACCACACTTCTGTCAATAGGTATCCTAGATCCTCCTCCCATTTCTGCATATAGTTTTGACGAACAGGTAGAGAGCTCAGGCCAAAAGTCAAGTAAATATGTGAGATGCCTCTTCTTGGAAAGACCTGTGAAAATATAGGGCTTGATTTATATATTAGAGGAGAGGGTACCCCATCGCATCAGTGATGGAGTTCTCTCCCCGCCAATATAGTGGTCTGTCTGCCTTAAGTTTGGCCACGGCGAAGACAACTCTGCCTCCTCTGTGGCCTAACTTCTCCAAAGACCCTGGTGAGTAAGGGCCGTTGGAGAAATGGCTACATGTCCTCCCGCCCAATTTAGATGGGCGGACATCTAGTCTTCCTTCACAGTTTCTTACTGCCAGGTAAAACCTGGTGTTAAGGAACAGTAAAAACATTATAATGCTCCCCCTATCAGGGGAGAAAACCCCCTGGCAAGGGGAGCATTACATTTTGGCTTTACAAAAAGAAAATCCTGTTTTTACATTCTCTTTTTGTAAAGAAAGAACAATTACTGTGTGCTACAGGGCTCAGTCTTGCTTACGCAGCCCTGTAGCACAGGGTAGTATGCATTGCAAGGGACCACTGTATCAGAGGTTCCTGGAAATGTTTTTATAAATATCCGTTTTCTTTGTTCTCACTTATAAATTGGGTGGGCGGCCTCTCCACCATTTGGACAGTGTAAACCACTCTTTCCCCACGGCAGGACGGCGGGTCGTCTGCCCACAAATAAATCAGATCCATAGCCTCTATTTGAATGGGTTCTGTTCCCTTCCCATACGTCTCACACTCATCCATGCCAAGTGTTGTAGTGAAATAGAAATTCAAAGGTGAGGGATATCCAAGATTTCCAGAATGGGCCTGGCAGTTCGTGAATGATCTTCCTGTAGACATAAAGACATTTGTCCTCTTGATTCAAATCACAAGACCACAAAAACATCTGTTTGGCTAGTCCCATCTCCCCTTGCCCTCATTTTGATTCCTTTTGGTCTGTGGAATGTTGACACAATCAGGTTTGCTTTGCACACAGTTTATAAATAAATATATAAAATGAACAAAATAAACATACTGTGTACTCTGGGGAGGCTGGTCTCCTTAGTTCCCATCAAGAGCACAGGAGCTGGGTTAGCTGGAAGCCCTCGTCGAAGTTGCTCCAATTGCCGTCTGTGCTGAGCCATGTTTATCCGTTCCTGTAATACGAGAGAAAGAAGGAATCAGAAAATAACCTCACACTCAGGATTGCTAATGAGATCCATACCTGCTTCAAGTGCACACCTCATGTAAGTGCTGCTCCTGAATCCTCAGTCGCTCCATCTGCTGGTGGATGGTCCGTAGACGACATTGGTGATCCGACTCCACACGCTGGGCATCTAGCAGTGCCTTCTCACCTTCCTCATACTTCTGGGAGGCCAACTGTGAACAGGAGAACAGAATTAGTCAGTGCAGTCAAGATTCCAGAAAGAACAATACTTCAAAAGGATTAACTTGTAACTTTTAGTGCTTCTCTGCTTTCCTGTGGATTGGAAACAAATCTACTATCCACTAATAAAGTCAGGGCAAAAGTTAAGGTTACTGTGGAGATTCTCACTAAACATTAACCAAAGGGGTCAGGTACAGAATAACAAAGGCAGCGCCTACATCAACCAATATGCCCGTCTTGTCTACACGCTGTATATCAACTGAATGGTGATGTTAGTGCAAAAGAATAGCATGGTGCAGAATGAACATCAGTAAAGGGGGGCAGTTATAACACCAAAACTGTAGCACAAACGAAAATACATGCAGCACGGTTGAAGCCTTTAGATGCATTAAGAAGAGTTACTTAGCTTAAATCAGATTTCTCCATCATGGGTAACATCTTTGCATATATAAACATTATAATATGTTATCCTGTCAATATATTAAGTATTTATTTGAAAATGATCTCATAAATAAAATGACCTTTTTTAATTGTCAGAGTTAATTTCAAACACTTTCCTGGCTGGTAAGCTTCACAGTGTTAGGCAGTTGATTTTATCGGGGCAGACCAAAGATTATCTGCACTCCTATTCCTCTTCCTGGACGGTATTTGAGTTCAAAGTTGACATACATGAATGAGAACTAGGATCCCAATCAAGCCATATTTAATACGCCATAATGGTTTTCAGTTTGATATTTGCAAAGAATAAAATAGAATACCAAAATCTAACCTCTAGTAAGTTAGTTTGTTACACTTGCTCCCTGGTTAACCCTTTCCCTTGCACTGTTACTTGGTCTATGAGGGCATCTCAGCCTTACACAGAGGCATCTATTCAGAACTCAGTTTGGCGGAAGGCAATTCAAGAAGCAGACCCTCCTCATCACTGGCACCAGCAATGGAATGCATGCCGGGCTGCTAGAAATAGATTCAACTTGTCTTCAGCCTTTGTTCTTTAGCATCATTGTTCCAGGCATTCTTCAGAGTGCTAATTTAGAGTCTGGTTTCAGACACACAACACCATGGAGCCTAAAAAACAGGAAGTCAGTCTGCCTATCAGTTTAAGGTACCTTAAGCTATTTTTGATGGAGTTAAGACAACTGTAAATAAGAGCTGATACAAGTAACCAATTTAATAACAATTCGCTGATCTTTGAAGAAAGATTGCATTGGTCATGCTGGAATTCAAACTTTTATCCTGTGGGTAACATGATATATCAGTGGCAGGTATTAATTAGCTCACTGAGCAATCTCAGAAAACAGTCTGTCATCTGAAGAATACCGTTTTGAAGCCTTGGTGACAAGAACTGCCATTAACTGTTGGATCTCTTGGTCTAGAACTAGAGCAGCTAGCCATTTTCCTTGCACCTCTGACCGTTTATAATTTGAATGCTTTCTGTAAACCATACATTACCTTCTAAGAAATATGAGCCTTGATTAGCTAATTGTCTAACTATGGGCAGAGAAAGATTTTGTGGTGCCAATGAAAGGCTGTGAAATCACACAAAAATGCTCGAGTGCTAAAGGAACTGTGGTGTTTTTTCAACAAGTAGACAAGGTCCTAACCTAAGGGATCACAAAATGATATCTGAGAATTGTACTCATCCACAACATACCCTGGCATGCTTCATCCTCGGAAAACACCACAAAATAGTAGGATGATACCACTCTAGCGGACTCAACCAAATGTGGGAGTTCTAAGATACTCTTTTTTTCAGGACAATTGCAGGGGCCCAGATCCTGTGGTGATTTTCATCATCTATATCCTAATGTGTGATTGCCTATGTAAGGCTGCCAAAATCGACATGCATCTAGAAAACGTGCATGTGCTGTACATTTGTAAGCAAATATTTTTCTCTTGTTTTTTTTATAATTTGCACATCAAACGTGTGCATGGGAACTGTACGCCGACATCAAGTGCTTCATTTGTGGTGGTGGTTGCTGGAGGGGGCCCCTGGCAGTTATGTTTGGGGTCTGGCACTTATTTCTTAGCATCAGATATTTACTGAGTGTAAGAGAGGAAAAACACAAAGATTGAAAAGACGGCGGAGGAGAAAGATGGTAAAATCGTCTCAAAAGGAGAAAGCAGGATCCTGCAGGAAAAAGAGGCAGGGAATGTTTGGTAGTAAAGACTACTGGCTTTGGTATTCGGAGCGCTGATATTTAATAACACAGGCTGCTGGCTTCTGAGCAGAGCTTTGGCAGTCACTCTTTCTACAACAAATTAGGCACTGCCCACACCAATACTCATGTTGTAACCAAGGTCAAGATTTGGTATATTGCTGGCATGTTAATGTTTTCTGTTTTTTAAACCATGCCATTTTGACTAAGAATAGGGATTCAATAAGAATTGGATTCTCCTTTGGACCTCTCTTTTTTACCACTAACTAGTGGAAGCACACTCCTTTGTTCCTTTGTTTCTACAACAGATTTTTCTTGACTAAAACGTGTCAACTATGCCATTCAGCTAATGCTAGGCTGCAACAAAACAAAGTACCTGGGCCAGATGAGTTTACCTTCACCTTTTATGAAATGTTTCAGCATATCCAATTGTTTATTTCCTTCCTAGGTGCTGCACACTCATAAAGTGCATGTGGGAGGCATCCATCATAGCTATCCCCAACTCAGGGAAAGGCCCAAAAACTCTGCTTCTCATGCAGATCCATTTCATTATTAAATGTGGATGTAAACCTATTGACTGGAATTCCATTATTTATCCTGAGCCCCTAAAAGCCCAGGATAATTGACCCAGCCCAAGCCTGGTTTATTTACAGAAGAAATTGCCACGACAACACAAAACATATTCTTCATATGACTGATAATGTAAAGAAAACCAAAAAGACTGGTTCTTATGTCAGGCAATGCTGAAAACGCTAAAAATAGAATACATAAGCCCTACCTCGAATAACCTATGAAACCCTTTGGCCTTCTGCCTGAATTCTGATAATGGATGTTCAGTAGCTACAGAGATCCCTTTGCCAAAGTCATAACCAATGGCGAGCCCTCAAGGGTGATCCAAACCCAGAGGGGCACAAAACATGGATGCCACTGACTGTTGCTTCTCACCGTCCACATAAAGCTCACTGCCCAGAAAGAACAAGGTCATAAAAAGAGTGAGAATTTGCAGGTTGTTCACAAAATGTGCATGTACGCAAACGGCAACTTGTTGGCTTAGGTTGATCTGATCATCTCCATTCTAAATGTCCTAGAAAACCTAGAACAGTTTGGCCACATTTGGGCTTTAAAAAAATATCCAAAAGTATAAACCTCTTCAGATAAGCACATAACTAGGCTGACCAAATTGGATTCAAGACATATTTCAATTACAATTGTCTAAAGACAGCACTCAATATCTTGGCCTTGAGTTAGTGATATCATTAGATAGAATGGCACAGGTGAACTACAACAACCCAATACAGGCGGTCCAGGAAGATATATAAACTTGGTATATGGAGGGCCTTTCGTGGCTAGGTAGACTAAGGGTGAGCAAAATGACCATTGTGCCTAGATAGCGACTCATTGCACAAAAACTCATCTTCAGTCTCCAAAGACACCCTAGAAAATAGTAGAATACTTTTTTGGAGGAGGGGCATGGGAAGAAACATAGGATAGCAAAGTAGATGAGCTACAGACTCCATTCCCTGAAGAAAGGGGGTTAGTCCCTAAAATAACCAATTATTACCGGCGAGCTCAGATTAAATATATGGAACAGTACACAGTGAGAAAATTACTGTTACTTTATTAAATGATCATCGGCCCATAGATGAGGAAAGTACCATTACTACATAGAAAACACAAAGGCTGGGTATGTATTCCTCCCACGTCACCAGGATGACATTAGTGGCCTGGGATTTTTTAAATTTTTTTAGAACTCATCGAGTAACAAGACCTGCAGAAACTCCTCCCCCAATCCACAAAACAAGAAGAAACAGGCTCCACCTCAGGTTGTTTTCTGTTCAGCGTGTAGGTCGTATAAATGGAGTGAAGTGTCAAGGACAAGTATAATGTGTGCTGAGTATTGTGAATGGTAAAAGAAAAAGTGATTAGAAATTTGTGATCACTGCCCGGTACCATGGAGGTAGGTGGGTGCATGTGAATCTACAGCACTATACTTTACCAACAGATGCTTAAGGGGAAATTGACATTTTCCATTTGTAGGATGTGTGGCTGTAGATATACATGTTCTGAATATGCTACAAAGTAGCGCCCCCAAAAACGGTGGATTGCAGGTAGATGATGCACATATTGGGAACAAAGTTCTTATACAGTCTGGCCAACCATCACCTGTTGACAGACAACAATATCCACACTGTAGTGTTTAATGTCCATTTGTGGAGTACACCAGATGGCATCTTTGCAGATGTTGGTAAGCAAAATGTTACCCAAGAAAACCAATGTGGCACTCATTTTGTGGGTGGAGTGTGCCCCTTGTGGGCGGGGGGACAGGAAGTGCACACTTTGCCCAAGCACAGCAGGTCTGCACCCATTTAACGATCCACCTAGCAACAACTATTATAACTGAAATAGGACGTCCTTTGTAGAGTTTGGAAAAGACTACCACAAGTTTATTTATCTTAAGAAAGGATTTGGTCAAGTCAATATAGTACATGAGTGCCCCTTTAATGTCTAGAGTGGGCAAGGCCTTTCTGCTACAAAGTCCGATTATGGAATGAAGACAGAGTGCTCAATGGTCTGACTAATGTGGAAAGGTGAGTCTATGTTAGGAAGAAATTTGGAGTTGGTCCTGAGGACTACATTGTCAATGTGGACCGGGATGAAAAGGTCCTGGATTGCTAGGGTTTGAATCTCGTTAATATGCCTGAGCAAGGCTATCGTTATAAGGAAAGCTACCATCAATCACAGAAACTGCAGGTTACAGAATTGGAGGTGTTCAAAGTGTGAACGTATGAACCATGTGAAGGCTATGTTGAGATTCCACATGTGGGGGCATTTTAGGTGGAATCACTCTTAAGAACCTCAACGAAGGCCTTCACTTGGGGATTTTGAAGAGAGGCGAATGTTCCCCATTTTGCATACATGCTACAACTGCGGCTAAGTGTAAACATCCCCATATTGTATACATGCTACAACCGCGGCTAAGTGTAAGCGTACAGAGGTGTATGTCTGGCCTGCCTTTCGTAAGGTAGTAGGAAATACGATCTTGTATAGAGACCTTAAATGGATCTATTTGGTTTGAGATGCAAAAGTAGACAAATCTTTTCCATGTGGCCGAATAGCATGCACATGTACTGGGTTTACACACCTCACGCAGTATAAGCATTCACTTTTTGGGGAGGCTGAGATAGCCCAATACTAGGACCTCAGGTGCAAAATTCCTAGGTTTAGCTGTTTGGGGTATTGGTGTTTGAGTTGACAATGATGCTGAATGAGAAGTTCGGGCATCAGGGGCAGCTTCTGAGGAGGGCTGATGAACATCTCCAGAATCATGGAGTACCAGGGTTGTTTCATCCAGTTTGATACCATTAAGATGAGTGTTTTGGACATTTGCATCCCATGTATGGGATGAGAGTGGGAGAAGGAAAAGCGTAGGCAAATATCTCTGACCAATTTATCCATAGTGCATTGCCCATGCACTGTGGGTATGGGTACCTTAAGGTGATGTTTTGACTTTTGCATTTGCAGGGTGAAAAAGAGATTGGTGGTGCCCCACTGATGCAAGTACCTTTAGAGGACTTGTAGGTGCCCTTCCCAATAGTGGACTTGTGGATGTGTCCTGCTAAGCAGGTCAGCAAAGTGTTTGTTTACCCCCACCAAATGCTTGGCTAAAAGGTGGCTCTTGCTGAGGATTGTCAGAGGCCAGCTCTCCTGAGCCAGTGAGGATAGCTGTGGAAAGTGAGTCCACCCTGCTTCTGAATGTAGTACAATGTGGTCATGTTGCCTTAATGTATGTTTTCCTATGGATGAGCTTGAAGAAAGCTAGACGATCTGTGGTTTGAGAAAGTTGATGGGATGGCCCTGGTGCTGCTGAGTCCAGGTACCTTGGACAGGGAGCTGACTGAGGTGTGCTCCTAACCCCAGCAGCGAGGTATCAGTGTTAATGACCATTTGCAGGAGAGGGTTGAGGGAAAGCCTACAGAGCAATAGGCTGGTGCTGTTCCACAATTGAAGAGAGTGTGGACTATGGGCCTTTACCAACACCAGATAAGCTCTTTGGCCATCCGCTTGTGACCATGGTTGTGTAAGTCACTCTTGAAGGGGGCGCATGTGCAGCCTCATAAGCTTCACTGTTCCAATGCATGAATCCATCATTCCAATTTCATTACAGTCTTTAATGTAAAAGCACATTCTGTCTGAAAAAGAGACAGCAGCTGTTGGAATGACATCCCCCTCTGCTTGATGGGGTACACTTTTCCTGTAATGACATTCAGGATGGAGCCTAGAAAGGTCTGGATTTGTTGGGGTTGGACTTTCTGAAATCAACAGGGACATGCCATCTGAGTGTGTGCTAGGCATTGTGAATTGCTAATGCTTTACCAGTCTGTTATCTAAGTAAGGAAGGACAGTGTTTATTCACAGATGTACGGCCACCTCTGCTAGGTACTCTATAAGCACCCTTGCATCTAGGCATACAGAAGTAAGCTCTTTTAGGTCTACCACTGTCATGATGTCTCCTTGTAAGTGCAGAGGAATGACATCTGGGAGGGTGGTCATGTAGAAGTGCTCTGGAAGGATGTCTATGATGGGCCGAAGGGAACTGCCCTTTCTGGTAATTAGAAAGTAAAGTACGTAGACTCCTTGGCCTTGTTGGTGTTGAAGCACTAGTTCAATGGCGCCCTTTGAAGGGAGTGCTTGTACTACTACCCCCAAAAGCCATAGGGTGGAGTATTAGGGCGTGTCCTGTAGAACTCAAAGCAGTGGCCTTGCCCTACCATCACAATCCTCGTTTCCCCCAAGACAGGTGTTCTGAGATTGGGAGAGGAGAGGGGGAACAGATGGCAAGTCATTGTTTGGATTTGGAGGTGCTCCTGTAGTAGCAGCCCTTACCTTTTCCTTGGTTGTGATCCCCGTTTCAGAATCTTGAAGGGACTGCTGATGGCACTGGTAGCTTTGGATTGGACTGTGTAGAGTTGTCTTAGCTCCGCCTATGAACTTTCGTCCCCAAAACGCAGTTTGTGGGGTAGTGGCCTTGAGGGCATGCATCTACTTAGCTGTCTCTGTGTTTTCCTTTATTTCCTCTAGCATCACATCGACTTGAGGGCTGAGGAGATGGTCCCTGTCAAACAAAACACCGAGGAGGTGCTGCTGCACTCCTGCCACACAAGAAGTAACAAAAGGATGCTTAAGTTGATGCTGTATGAAGTGGTATCTGCTGAGGATAGGGTGCAATGAATGTTAGCATTAGAGATAACTTTTCTGGGTGCCACAACCTCTTGGCCCCTCTTCTTATGGGTCTATGGGAGGTGTTTTATCAGTTCCCCCATCTTCTCCCATCTTCTCCCAGTGGAATCTCTATCATATTGGGATACAAGACCCATAGATTAGGCAATGGAGTGTGGCCACAACTGCCACATGTTTGCCAGTCACGTCAATGTACTTGCTCTTTTTCTTGCAAAGGTGTCAGCTTTAGCTTGTGTTGAAGTATGCTTCTGCATGAAGTCTGGAGGATCCTAGCTCAGAATATGGAGTGGCTCAGAGGGTTACACTTTATACTTTTTTGTCCAACCTAGGTGTGACAACCATAGCTGTTAAGGGCTCATTGAGGTTGTCTGGTGAGAGCTGCAACATGCCCTTTAGCATGGGCAGGAACAGCACCGTCCTTTCAGTGGTCCTTGTGGTGTTGGGAAGCCTTCTGATAACTGCATGGTAGGCAGTAGTGCCTTTCGATGGAGATGATTTGGCATAGTAGGGCTCTAAGTCCTGGTCATCCATAAAGTAAATTCCATTATATTCCCAAGGGTTGTCCCCCCCCTTCCTAGGGGATCATCTTAAGGGTCTAGTTGCTCACAACGACTCCCTGGGACCAAAAGTGTGGCCTCCTTCATCAGGGGAGTCAGGATACAATGGCCGAGTGGGTGTGGGAGGTTGCCAAGGTGGTGACGAAGAATTAAGGTGTGTTGAAGTAGGAGGCTGGAGTGGTGTGCTTGTACCCTTGCTCTTTCGTTTATAGGGATGAGGAAGCCTAGGAGCCTTGAAAAGCCATCCTGTCCTCAAAAATGAGTTTGCACTTCGTGGGTACGAGTGAGAGCGCATGTGAAGAGTTGCCTAGTGGGACCATGGTGACGATCTTGCTGGTGTCCAGGTGAATGAAAAAAGTCCTCTGGTTGGCGTCAGAACCTTTGACAGAGATCGAAAGATGCGAACGTTGGTACTGTTCAAACTAGGCGTTCAGGGCAGCTGCATTTGGAAGAGTTTTTGTATAGTTCTCAGCTCCCAGAGAGGAAGCTCGATACCTCTGATGCAGGAAGAGTTGCCTGCTAGTGTGGCTTTTGGGTGGTGGTTCGTCAGGCATTAATTGCTTTTCTCAATGTTGACCCATACAGGGTTTGGAGCCAGACCTGAAGGTTTTGTCTTTTCTGGCTTGGCTCAGGGCTTGCTGCCCAACACACTCGAAGCAGCGATCGGCCTCAGCCTGGGTACACTTTCCTTGCACTGAAAGGCAACACAGAAGTCGCAGGAGGTGTTGTTGTGTTTGGGGAGAGACAAAGGTTGCAAACACTGTGTTGGTCTGACCATGCGTATTTGTTGTTGCATCTAGGGTTGAACAGGAAGGACATACATTTCATATCCTTTTGATGCCATTCTCCAATGATGCGACCTGTATTTCATGAAAGGCTGTCGATCTGTGGTCAGTGCAGGAGTTCAGGCTACCGTCGTCAACCGCAATTTGTTAAAGAGGTGGTTGTGCGTGGAAGGTTCATCTGTTATCTTCCAAATCATTGGTCCTGAAGTACTGAAGAGCTATGCCAGAAAAGTCAGTGAGAATATGTTGGTCTTAGAGTTCATACTCAAAACATCCCAATCTGATTGTGGGAGAAAACAGTTGGCGGACCTGTGTTCTTGAGCATTGTGGGAGGAGTCACAACTGGTCTTATCGTTCCAAGTTCTTCAAACAAAAACAAGTTGCAACATCCATATTCAACACTTGACAACACCCTACACGTCTTCCAGCATCACTATATTTAGAGGGGTATCAGCTATTTATACGTAATAGTGTGTAAAATGGCAATATGCCATTATATTTGTTAATGTTTCTCAGACTATAGCTGTAGGCGCTGCTGTGCAGGTTACGAAAAAATGCCTGTTCGTAGTATGTCTGGCTGTAGTCACTCATGCTTTGCATACTCCTGCCATCTAATGGGCCTGGGCATTGCAACTTACATTTGTTCCAAAAAATTTGAGGGCACAAGCCCTATTTTGAGAATGTGCGGCTATGGATACACTTCGCTCATACACTTATGGAGTTGCCCAAAACTGAAGTGACACTGGGAGAAAAGTCCTAGCAGATACTGACATAATGTTCCAAACAGATCTCCCTAGACTAACAACCCACACTATTTTTCTTTTAAACAATGTTTGGATTGGGTTGTTTGTAGGAACACTGCCAATGTATCTTCACATTATCATGACATTACATATGGCAAATGAGAACAAGCAAAAAAACTTGCTACTTACCTTTAACTTTCATTCTCCAGTATTGGTATCTTTCATAGATTCACATGCTTGAATCATCCCAGTCTTTGAGTTGGGAGTCCCACGGTACATTTCTAAAGCAGTGGAAGTAGTATTACATAACTTACAATGGCAAAGGACGTCAAGTTTTCTTATAGCTTATCTACGTCATTTACAGACACCCAAACTCCTGCCAATCAGGCAACAGCATCCTTTAAAACAATTCCAGCAAAGGCATATTCCCTCAGATTTTCAAGCACTAGTGGGAAAGGTCACCACTTGCCAATAAGGAGAGCTTCTAAGAGGAAGAGGGTGGGTCGCATAGAAAATATACCAATACTGGAGAACGGAAGATACAGGCAAGTTTTTCCCCCAGTATTGGTCCTTTCCTGTATTCACATGCTTGAATCAGAATAGTTAGCAGTTACATACCACAGACTGTAAAATCATGTAATCTGTTACAAAAGTGGATGGTGGGAATAAAAAGATACCATTCATGGAAAAGATGGCAAAGTACTGCTTATCCCATGGCTGCCTCACTGCTCTGTGCTGAATCCAGGCAACAGTTCTGGGTTAAAGTATGCTGTTTCTTCCAAATTGCAGCACAGTCTATACTTTCGATAGGGACTCCAGCAAACAGAGCCGCTTCTGGAGAAACTTCGTTTGTAGAGTGTGCTTTAGTCCTTTGCCTCAAAGACCTACCAGCCTTAGAATGACAATTAAACGCGGGTTGAGATGCATCTTGCTATGTTGGCCTTGGAAACCAGACCTCCCTTGTTATGGTTGTCTGACCTGTTTTTGGTCTAGAGCTCGCCCCCCACGTCCGCAGCACCACCTTGCTGTCTCATGCCCCTGACCCCCGCCCACGCTGCTGCTAGCATGTTCGAGGCCCTCCTCCACCCGCAGGCATCCTTCTGTGCCTCATCCCTGGTGTCTAGTGGGCTCTGGTAAGCTTCGCTAGACCCGTGTGCAATCTGCCGCTTTTGCCGTATCTGTAAGTGTTTTTACTTTTCAGCGCCTTGCCTCATTGCGCTCTTGCCCCCATTTGTGCCCCTTCTGATTGCTGTTTTCCGCTTGTACTTTGTGCCTTTTTACCGTATTTGTGACTGTTTTTGACTTGTGCTTATCGTTCACTTTTGTGCCTTTTTTACCTGGTTTTTCGCCCCTTAGGTGCTCCCCCTTGCCGCTTCCCCTGCCGCTGCCTCCCTGCGGCCCCGCCCTCCTCGCGCCCCCATTCGCCACTCCCTCCCGACTCCCGCCTCCCAGCTGCTCCTCCCTCCCCCCTCCCTTCTTAATGGCTGGCGCTGCGCGTTGAGGGTGAGCGACCTCTGACCTGTTTTTGGTCTAGAGCTCGCCCCCCACGTCCGCAGCACCACCTTGCTGTCTCGTGCCCCTGACCCCCGCCCACGCTGCTGCTAGCGTGTTCCAGGCCCTCCTCCACCCGCAGGCATCCTCCTGCGCCTCATCCCTGGTGTCTAGTGGGCTCTGGTAAGCTTCGCTAGACCCGTGTGCAATCTGCCGCTTTTGCCGTATCTGTAAGTGTTTTTACTTTTCAGCGCCTTGCCTCATTGCGCTCTTGCCCCCATTTGTGCCCCTTCTGATTGCTGTTTTCCGCTTGTACTTTGTGCTTTTTTACCGTATTTGTGACTGTTTTTGACTTGTGCTTATCGTTCACTTTTGTGCCTTTTTTACCTGGTTTTTCGCCCCTTAGGCGCTCCCCCTTGCCGCTTCCCCTGCCGCTGCCTCCCTGCCGCCCGCCCCCCTCGCGCCCCCATTCGCCGCTCCCTCCCGCCTCCCAGCTGCTCCTCCCTCCCCCCTCCCTTCTTAATGGCTGGCCCTGCGCGTCGAGGGTGAGCGATCTCTGACCTGTTTTTGGTCTAGAGCTCGCCCCCCATGTCCGCAGCACCACCTTGCTGTCTCGTGCCCCTGACCCCCGCCCACGCTGCTGCTAGCGTGTTCGAGGCCCTCCTCCACCCGCAGGCATCCTCCTGCGCCTCATCCCTGGTGTCTAGTGGGCTCTGGTAAGCTTCGCTAGACCCGTGTGCAATCTGCCGCTTTTGCCGTATCTGTAAGTGTTTTTACTTTTCAGCGCCTTGCCTCATTGCGCTCTTGCCCCCATTTGTGCCCCTTCTGATTGCTGTTTTCCGCTTGTACTTTGTGCCTTTTTACCGTATTTGAGACTGTTTTTGACTTGTGCTTATCGTTCACTTTTGTGCCTTTTTTACCTGGTTTTTCGCCCCTTAGGCGCTGCCCCTTGCCGCTTCCCCTGCCGCTGCCTCCCTGCAGCCCCGCCCCCCTCGTGCCCCCATTCGCCGCTCCCTCCCGCCTCCCGCCTCCCAGCTGCTCCACCCCCTCCTTTCTTAATGGCTGGCGCTGCGCGTCGAGGGTGAGCGACCTCTGACCTGTTTTTGGTCTAGAGCTCGCCCCCCACGTCCGCAGCACCACCTTGCTGTCTCGTGCCCCTGACCCCCGCCCACGCTGCTGCTAGCGTGTTCGAGGCCCTCCTCCACCCGCAGGCATCCTCCTGCGCCTCATCCCTGGTGTCTAGTGGGCTCTGGTAAGCTTCGCTAGACCCGTGTGCAATCTGCCGCTTTTGCCGTATCTGTAAGTGTTTTTACTTTTCAGCGCCTTGCCTCATTGCGCTCTTGCCCCCATTTGTGCCCCTTCTGATTGCTGTTTTCCGCTTGTACTTTGTGCCTTTTTACCGTATTTGTGACTGTTTTTGACTTGTGCTTATTGTTCACTTTTGTGCCTTTTTTACCTGTTTTTTCGCCCCTTAGGCGCTCCCCCTTGCCGCTTCCCCTGCCGTTGCCTCCCTGCGGCCCCGCCCCCCTCGCGTCCCCATTCGCCGCTCCCTCCTGCCTCCCGCCTCCCAGCTGCTCCTCCCTCCCCCCTCCCTTCTTAATGGCTGGCGCTACGCGTCGAGGGTGAGCGACCTCTGACCTGTTTTTGGTCTAAAGCTCGCCCCCCACGTCCGCAGCACCACCTTGCTGTCTCGTGCCCCTGACCCCCGCCCACGCTGCTGCTAGCGTGTTCGAGGCCCTCCTCCACCCGCAGGCATCCTCCTGCGCCTCATCCCTGGTGTCTAGTGGGCTCTGGTAAGCTTCGCTAGACCCGTGTGCAATCTGCCGCTTTTGCTGTATCTGTAAGTGTTTTTACTTTTCAGCGCCTTGCCTCATTGCGCTCTTGCCCCCATTTGTGCCCCTTCTGATTGCTGTTTTCTGCTTGTACTTTGTGCTTTTTTACCGTATTTGTGACTGTTTTTGACTTGTGCTTATCGTTCACTTTTGTGCCTTTTTTACCTGGTTTTTCGCCCCTTAGGCGCTCCCCCTTGCTGCTTCCCCTGCCGCTGCCTCCCTGCCGCCCGCCCCCCTCGCGCCCCCATTCGCCGCTCCCTCCCGCCTCCCAGCTGCTCCTCCCTCCCCCCTCCCTTCTTAATGGCTGGCCCTGCGCGTCGAGGGTGAGCGATCTCTGACCTGTTTTTGGTCTAGAGCTCGCCCCCCATGTCCGCAGCACCACCTTGCTGTCTCGTGCCCCTGACCCCCGCCCACGCTGCTGCTAGCGTGTTCGAGGCCCTCCTCCACCCGCAGGCATCCTCCTGCGCCTCATCCCTGGTGTCTAGTGGGCTCTGGTAAGCTTCGCTAGACCCGTGTGCAATCTGCCGCTTTTGCCGTATCTGTAAGTGTTTTTACTTTTCAGCGCCTTGCCTCATTGCGCTCTTGCCCCCATTTGTGCCCCTTCTGATTGCTGTTTTCCACTTGTACTTTGTGCCTTTTTACCGTATTTGTGACTGTTTTTGACTTGTGCTTATCGTTCACTTTTGTGCCTTTTTTACCTGGTTTTTCGACCCTTAGGCGCTCCCCCTTGCCGCTTCCCCTGCCGTTGCCTCCCTGCGGCCCCGCCCCCCTCGCGCCCCCATTCGACCGCTCCCTCCCGCCTCCCAGCTGCTCCACCCCCCCTCCCTTCTTAATGGCTGGCGCTGCGCGTCGAGGGTGAGCGACCTCTGACCTGTTTTTGGTCTAGAGCTCGCCCCCCACGTCCGCAGCACCACCTTGCTGTCTCGTGCCCCTGACCCCCACCCACGCTGCTGCTAGCGTGTTCGAGGCCCTCCTCCACCCGCAGGCATCCTCCTGCGCCTCATCCCTGGTGTCTAGTGGGCTCTGGTAAGCTTCGCTAGACCCGTGTGCAATCTGCCGCTTTTGCCGTATCTGTAAGTGTTTTTACTTTTCAGCGCCTTGCCTCATTGCGCTCTTGCCCCCATTTGTGCCCCTTCTGATTGCTGTTACCCGCTTGTACTTTGTGCCTTTTTACCGTATTTGTGACTGTTTTTGACTTGTGCTTATCGTTCACTTTTGTGCCTTTTTTACCTGGTTTTTCGCCCCTTAGGCGCTCCCCCTTGCCGCTTCCCCTGCCGCTGCCTCCCTGCGGCCCGCCCCCCTCGCGCCCCCATTCGCCGCTCCCTCCCGACTCCCAGCTGTTCCTCCCTCCCCCCTCCCTTCTTAATGGCTGGCGCTGCGCGTTGAGGGTGAGCGGCCTCTGACCTGTTTTTGGTCTAGAACTCGCCCCCCACGTCCGCAGCACCACCTTGCTGTCTCGTGCCCCTGACCCCCGCCCACGCTGCTGCTAGCGTGTTCGAGGCCCTCCTCCACCCGCAGGCATTCTCCTGCGCCTCATCCCTGGTGTCTAGTGGGCTCTGGTAAGCTTCGCTAGACCCGTGTGCAATCTGCTGCTTTTGCCGTATCTGTAAGTGTTTTTACTTTTCAGCGCCTTGCCTCATTGCACTCTTGCCCCCATTTGTGCCCCTTCTGATTGCTGTTTTCCGCTTGTACTTTGTGCCTTTTTACCGTATTTGTGACTGTTTTTGACTTGTGCTTATCGTTCACTTTTGTGCCTTTTTTACCTGGTTTTTCGCCCCTTAGGCGCTCCCCCTTGCAGCTTCCCCTGCCGCTGCCTCCCTGCCGCCCCGCCCCCCTCGCGCCCCCATTCGCTGCTCCCTCCCGCCTCCCAGCTGCTCCTCCCTCCCCCCTCCCCCCTCCCTTCTTAATGGCTGGCGCTGTGCGTCGAGGGTGAGTGACCTCTGACCTGTTTTTGGTCTAGAGCTCGCCCCCCACGTCTGCAGCACCACATTGCTGCCTCGTGCCCCTGACCCCCGCCCACGCTGCTGCTAGCGTGTTCGAGGCCCTCCTCCACCCGCAGGCATCCTCCTGCGCCTCATCCCTGGTGTCTAGTGGGCTCTGGTAAGCTTCGCTAGACCCGTGTGCAATCTGCCGCTTTTGCCGTATCTGTAAGTGTTTTTACTTTTCAGCGCCTTGCCTCATTGCGCTCTTGCCCCCATTTGTGCCCCTTCTGATTGCTGTTTTCCGCTTGTACTTTGTGCCTTTTTACTGTATTTGTGACTGTTTTTGACTTGTGCTTATTGTTCACTTTTGTGCCTTTATTACCTCGTTTTTCACCCCTTAGGCGCTCCCCATTGCCGCTGCCTCCCTGCGGCCCCGCCCCCCTCGAGCCCCCATTCGCCGCTCCCTCCCGCCTCCCAGCTGCTCCTCCCTCCCCCCTCCCTTCTTAATGGCTGGCGCTGCGCATCCGCGCTGCTGGCGTGCCAGAGGCAAGCCCGTCTGCGCCCGTCCGCGCCTGGACCGCGCCCAGCGCCACCCCCCCTGGTCCGCACGCCCCGCGCACCACCAGCCTTCGCTACTCGGCCAGCGAACTCCTCGCCCTCAACCCTGGCTCCTCCACAGCCTGCTTCCAGGCCACTCCGAAGCACACCAAAGGACCCTTCTCCTGCCGCACCTGCAACTTCACCTGTAACAGAACAAGGAAGCCTGCAACAACCAACACCAACCACCTCCACTGCATCCTCCTCAACACACGCTGCGCACGAAAGCACGCCATCAAGCTCTGGGACCTGCTCGACACCACCGCCCCAGATGTGGCCTTCCTGACCGAAACCTGGTGGAACGACTCCTCGGCCCCAGACATCGCCATCGCCATCCCTGACGGCTACAAGATCACCAGAAGAGATCGCACCAACGGAATCGGTGGAGGAATAGCCATCATCCACAAATCTACCCTCAAGATCCACACCCACACGGACGACACCCTCAAGACAGCTGAACACCTTCACTTCCAGATCCACACGGACCCCAACACTACCCTCTGAGGAACTCTCATATACCGACCTCCAGGACCAAGAGCCCCCTTCAGTGACACCATTTCCGACATCGCAAGCACCCATGCCCTCGCCTCAACGGACTACATCCTCCTTGGAGACCTCAACTTCCACCTGGAGAACAACAACGACGCCAACACCGCATCACTGGCCACCAACCTCTCCAACCTCGGACTCAGACAACTGGTCAACACACCCACCCACATCGCCGGTCACACTCTAGACCCACTCTTCACTGCAAGCAACCACATCTCCTTCAGCCACACCACCGAACTCCACTGGACCGACCACCACTGCGTCCACTTCACATTCAAGAAACACACCGAACACCACGCACCCCACTACCGCCGCACCGCCTCTGGGGCAAAGTCACCGAGGACCAACTAACCAGCACCCTCGCCAAGAACCCGCTGACCGACCCGGACTCCGCCGCCATCAACCTCCAACAGTGGATACTCAACTGCGCCAACACCCTCGCACCACTCAAGAGGCCCACCGTCAACCAAGAAAAGAAAAAAGCAGCCTGGTTCACAGACGAACTGATCACTTCCAAACGCACCTGCCAGAAACTTAAGAAAAAATGGCTTCTCGAGCGCACACCCGACAGCCTGGCAACCCACAAGGAAGCCACCCGCAAGCACCACCAACTTATCCGACTCGCCAAACGCTCCCACTTCACAGAACGCCTAAACAACAACGCACACGACAGCAAGGAGCTCTTCTGCATCGTGAAGGAGCTCTCCAACCCCAGCGCCAACGTCGACGACGTCCCACCATCCCATAAACTCTGTGACGCACTCTCCACCTTCTTTTACCAGAAAATCGCCGCCATCCACGACAGCCTCAACACCACACCTCCGCCAGACCCCACCCCCGACAACTCCTACGCCGACCACCTCACCACCTGGACCCACGTAGATGACGGCGAAACCCGAAAGACCACGAACTCCATCCACTCAGGATCCCCCTCAGACCCCTGCCCACACCACGTCTACAACAAAGCCGACTCCACCATCGCCCCCCAACTTCGTAAGATCATCAACCTATCCTTCGATACTGCGACCTTCCCGGACAGCTGGAAGCACGCCGACATCCAAGCCCTCCTCAAGAAACCCAAGGCTAACCTCAACGACCTCAAAAACTTCTGCCCGATCTCCCTCCTCCCCTTCCCAGCGAAGCTCATCGAGAAGATCGTCAACGCCCAGCTCACCCACTACCTCGAGGACAACTCCATCCTAGACCCCTCCCAATCCGGGTTCAGACGCAATCACAGCACTGAGACTGCGCTCCTCGCCGCCACAGATGACATCAGACAGCAAATGGACAACGGCGAAACTTCAGCCCTCATCCTCCTAGACCTCTCCGCTGCCTTCGATACGGTCTGCCACCGCACCCTACTAACTCGTCTCCACGAAGCCGGAATACAAGACAAAGCCCTCAACTGGATCTCCTCATTCCTCTCCGGCAGAACCCAGAGAGTCCGACTCTCACCCTTCCGCTCCGAAGCCACCAACCTCATCTGCGGCGTCCCCCAAGGCTCCTCGCTAAGCCTAATCACTGTTCAACGTCTACATGGCACCCCTCGCACAAATGGCCCGTCAGCACAACCTCAGCATCCTCTCTTACGCCGACGACACCCAGCTCATCCTCTCCCTCACCAATGACCCACACACCGCCAAAGCCAACCTCCATGAGGGATTGAAATCCATCGCTGAGTGGATGAGAAACAGCCGCCTGAAATTAAACTCCGACAAGACGGAAGTCCTCATCCTCGGACGCACCCCCTCGGCCTGGGACGACTCCTGGTGGCCCACCGTGCTGGGACCCCCCCTACTCCAGCCAACCACGCACGCAACCTCGGCTTCATCCTCGACTCCGCCCTCACCATGTCCAAACAGGTCAACGCAGTCTCCTCCTCCTGCTTCAACACCCTTTGCATGCTCCGTAGAATCTACAAGTGGATCCCGACGGAAACCAGAAAAACTGTGACCCAGGCCCTCGTCAGTAGCAGACTTGACTACGGCAACGCACTCTACACAGGCATCCCAGCAAAAGACATCCAACGACTCCAACGCATCCAGAACGCATCCGCCCGCCTGATCCTCGGCATACCCCGCCGATGCCACATCTCCCACCACCTGAAGGACCTCCACTGGCTCCCCATGGACAAAAGGATCACCTTGAAACTCCTCACCCACGCGCACAAAGCACTACACAACGCCGGACCCGCCTACCTGAACAACAGACTCAACTTCTACGTCCCCTCCCGCCAACTCCGCTCTGCCAACCTCGCCCTCGCCATCGCTCCCCGATTCCAAGGCAAGACCTCCGGCGGCAGATCCTTCTCCTACCTCGCCGCCAAGACCTGGAACTCACTCCCGACCCCCCTGCGCCAGACCCAGGACCTCCTCACCTTCAGGAGACTCCTCAAGACCTGGCTCTTCGACCAATAGCAGCTGCCCCCGCCCCCCCCCCCCAGCGCCTTGAAACCCTAACGGGTACATAGCGCGCTTTATAAATTTAATGATTGATTGATTGATTGATTGATATGGTTGCCATATGTCACAAATATCTGGGCCGTAGTTCCAAGATGCTTTGTACTGTGTACAGATAGAAGTTCAAGCTGATTCACATCTAGAATGTGCAAATTCCTTTCTGCAGGTGTCTGCGGATTCGGGAAAAAAAGTCTTAAGCACCACAGGTTCATGAGGTGGAAATCAGTTGGAACGTTACGTATGAACTTGGGGTTGATCTGGAGAATCACAGTATTATTCCTAAATTGCAAGAAAGGTTCCCTTACCATGAACGCCTAGAGCTCACTCATTCCTCTCAGGAAGTGACAGCTAGAAGCACAGCCAACTTTAGTTCTGTCCTGTGGATAGGTTCAAAAGGGCTCTTCATTAGCTGCGACAACACTGTATTAAGTTCCCAGGTCGGCGGGGCTGGTTTTATTGGAGGGAATACCCTGAATAAACATTTAACAAATTGTGTGATTAGTCTGTTAGACTACAGAGATGAAGCTGTTGAAATTCGTCTATTCTTGTTGTGCTGTAACAGAAGTAATCGGCACTACAACATTGTCACTGCTTCCTGCTGCTGTCTCATTCAGAGCTGTTTGCCTTCTCCTCGATGTCTGCTTAGAGTTAGCAACTTCTGGTAGAGTTCGATATGACTGGTGTTGTTGTAAGGTAGACCAAAAGGGCTGCTGGTCGGGTTGGTATAATTGGTATCTCTGGTATCCACCCTGATAGGAAAATGTACCTCTACCACGCACCCCTAAGATAGGTGTTTTATGGAACTGCAGGGTGCCTAAAGATCTAGCGGTGTCTGTGTCAGTTTTAATTGTTTACAAGGATTCATCAATGCGTTTGTCACAAGGCATATCTAAGATCTTGGTTTGGACTTCAGGTTGAAACGTGGTAGCTTTCAACCAACCTTGGCCTCCAAGCACTGCAGATCCTGCGACCTGTCGGAAACCTAGTGAGGCCATGTCCATGACACAGTCCATAATCTCCGAAGTTGAACTTTACCCTCCTGCAGAATCTTCGTTGCTTCTGCTTTTATTGTCTGGCAAAACATTTAGATATGTGGTGATGACGGACCACATCTGGCGGTCACATCTGCCCAAGACTGCTAATGAATTTGCTGCCTGGACAGTCATGCTTAACATGAGGGAGAACCACTTCCAAATATTAGCCAAGGCGTGTGCCTTCTTTGTCACGTGGTGATGAAACTGGTGTAGACAGGTTCTTAGATTGACGTTGAACAGCCTGGGTAATGAAAGAGTACAACTTTAGATATCAGACATACTGGAAAATCCTCAGGGACTTTATATCTCTTGTCGATTCTTGGTAGAACCCCAGTGACTGTGGCCGGAGCTTTCATTATTTTCAATCCTTCCTCCCATATATAGTCCACTATAGGGGTTGCTCTCACTGCTTTCCTGGATTGTTCTTTAAAATCGTATAGGATACAGTCCGACTGTTTTATGGTGATAAGAAGTTGAAAATGCTTGTGTTAGAAATGGGGTTTCTGTTTGGCTAGGGTATGGACCTAAGCCAGGCAGATCCAACCACTCTAGTTACGGTAAGGATGTTATTCCAGCGGCAATGTGTAAAGAATATGCGCAACACCAGTAAAACAACACCACAAAAGAGACTCCATACAGGATTATATAAAAATGTGGTGTATATTGTACATAAATCCTAGACCAAACATGACATGAATCATAAATTCCCTTGCCCACTGGGCAATTATCAGACCATCACAGTTAGTGCAATAAGACTTATAAGTTGCAAACATCATGCAAAATAACCTTTCTGCGCATATAAGGCAAATCCTGAAATAATACTCGTTATCCTGACAAAGCAAAAACAACATATACCACGGCGGGTGTTAGGTTAGTGAGAGAAAACACATGGATCACCAAACATCCCTATAGTACATTAATCACCACTATGGCCATCACATATCGTCAGTAATACCTGAGTTACAAAATACTATCATAAACGCATAAATACAGTGCTTCTGCACCTCTAATATATGTTAGGCGGTAATGTGAGCACAAACCATAGGTTACAGGAACACCTGCATGCCTACTACAGTAACTACGGTAATACAAAGCAGACTCAGAACGATTGGGACCTTGGTCGAGGATTCCTTCTCCAGCTGATTTGTGAATGCCCTTAAGGTATGCGCAAACATGAGGGAAGCTCACACACTACCTACGTCTGCTAGGATACCTCGCTAGGTCCCCTGCATGTGGAATAACCAAAGGCAGCTGCCTGCGAATACACGGTGTAGCCGCAGAAACTCAGTCCCGTTGTACAGGGAATGTAGAGGTGAGAAATGCCCCCCAAGCTCAGACGAGCCTGGGGCCCTTCCAGCTAGGTGCAAGCAACAGCCAGGAGTCGCCATGTGAGTCCCAGTGATCCCATGGGACCCCGTACTCTCCGATCTCAGCCACATTAGCTCAGGTAGGCTTCCCAACAGGAGGCGGGCTTCGGCACGGCCCATCCCTCTCCCACAGAGCACAGCAACTGATGAAGAGCCCCACCGGGCAGGGAAGCAGCAGCACAGAGCCTCTCCGGGCTGAAATGCGCACTGCTGGGGGAGGAACACATCGCAGTGGGTCTTGGCTCCCGACACAGACGCACAGCACTTCTCCTTGCACAGCGTGGTTCTTGCAAAACTGGGGACCACTTCTTCCCCGTTCTCATTCTCCTAAAGGAGAGTTATCTTGTCCGGAGCTGAAAACTGAATATTTGTAAAACCCAGAACAGCGCTCACCACAGACTAGCTCCTGACAGAACATGAAATGCCAAGTGCAGTGCTCACCACGCGAGAAAGAAGGGAAAGTAAGGAGCGCTATCCATGCACTGACAGGAGGATGAAGAGGCACCCCAGCACGGCTCTCCACACACTGCAAGTCAAACTTTAGGCAAAACAGGAAGCAGGGCACACCACCCAGTCCCTGGAGAACAACAGGGGAGCACAAGAGGAGGAAACAAGCAGCATGCCAGCACATCAGGGTCCTCGAAGCAAAGTGGCAGTCCTTGAAGCCCAGCAGGCCACAGATCAGCAAAACAAGCTAGGCAGTCCAATGGCGGTTTTTCCTGGTTAAATGACAGTTTCTTCTGGGAATGTGGTGTCTGTCGAGCCCGCAGCGTCTGGTTATAAGTCCACGTAGTGTCTAGAACCATAGGGTCACAGTCCCTGTACTTATACTCAAAATGTCTTTGCTATAGGGGGAACTTTAAAAGAACCTTTAGAAGTGCACAACACCCCCTTTCAACTCAGCCCTGGCTCAAGATGTAGAGTGGGGGTTAAACCAGCCCTTTATGTGAGGGCAGGGCACGGTCTATACAAATGGAAGTGAGCCCCGTCCCCCTCTCTCCCTGCCCAGGAAGACTATCAGTATGTAGAAGCAACCCTCTTACACCCAACCCTTCCTGTGTGATAGCTGTGTGGAAAGTATGCATAGAGTGTAGCTGTCAACCAGGCCCAGATGTGGATTGAAGTCAGACTGCAAAGCACAAAGAGCCAGGAAAATGCCCACTTTCTAAAATGGGCATTTCTAAAATAGTAAGGAAAAATCCACCAACACCAGTAAGCATGATTTTTCACTACCATTCCAAACATGCCCACGCTACTCCTCACAGATCAGAAATTACCACTTAGACATATATAAGGCAATTCCCAATGCAAACCTATGAGAGGAGCAGCACGCCCAGTGGTGAAAATAAGAATAGGCTGTTTGTTACTACTTGAAAATGTCACACATAAAAATATATGTCCTACCTTTTACATACACAAGACCCTGCTCATAGGGCTATTTAAGGCCTACCTTAGGGGTGACGTAGGTGCAGTAAAAAGGGAGTTTAGACCTTGGCAAGTAGTTTAACTTGCCAAGTCAATGTAGCAGTACACTGTGCAGGCAGGCACTGCAGTGGCAGGACTGAAACAAGTTTGAAAGGCTACTTTTGTGGGTGGCGCAATCTGCCCTCCAGGCCAACTAGTAGATTTAATTTACAGGCCCTGAGTATATGGTATACCACTTTACAAGGGACTTACAGGTAAATCAAATAAGCCAAACAGTTGGAAGTCGATTATACCAGGATTTAGGGAAGAGAGCACCTGCACTTTAGCACTGTTTCAGTGGAAAAGTGCCCAGAGTCCTAAAACCAACAAAAGGAGGGTCAGAAAAATAGAAGGAAGAAGGAAAAAAATTTGGAGATAACATTGCAAAAAGGGCCAGATCCAACAGCTTGGCTGCTCTTTCCATGAGCGGATGGAAACGACTGATATCTTCTGGTGGGGAATGCACAGGTGGTGGTTCAGGAGGAGAAGGTGTTGGGATAAGAAAGTCGTCCTATTCATTGGCCACATATTGAGCATCATGAATTTCACCCTCATCTCTATTACTGTGAGAAATTGGGTTGTTCGTTGACTGGGATGTGAGCCCTGGTCAAGCAGCAGCCACAATCCTTTGCAGGATGAACCTCAAAAAGTCAATAATTTGACATGTGCTTAACCCCGGGTAGCTTGGCACAAAAATCAGTCAGGATAAACTTAGAGGCAATGTGACTGCGAGTAATTATGTAGTACACAACCAACAACACAGTGAAAACAAAATACAATAAATCCCAAACTAATTTTGAAAAATAGAGAATATTTAAATAAATTATTTGACATCAAAATCCAATTAGTAGAACCAGAGTGATGATTTTTTAAATCCCCAGTTTTGAAAAATGACCACCTGGGTACCTATAGCACCCCAACCAAGGGTCCAGAAGTGGATGGAGACCTCTTGTGGGTTCACAACTCACTCAGGCTGGGTCCAGTTGTGGTACAAGATCGTGGGAGCCTGTTACGCCCCTGTGGCTCAGAAACAGAGACCAGCTAAACTATCCTTTGGAGTCACTTCTGAAGTCCTGTGTGCAGGTGGTGACGCAGGGCTCTACAGCAAGGCTGGCCTCTTAAAGTTCCAAGCAGGCTCCAAGTAGCAAACCCACCCTTCCAGGTGCAGCAGCAGTATGGCAGAGTGCACAGTGGGTCACAGTAGCAGACATCCCTCTGAGAGTCCTTCCGCAGGTCCAGTAGTGAACTGATGAGTAGGTCTGACAGCCCTATTTTTATACCCTGGTGCCCTGCTCCTAGAAGTTGTAAGAAGTTTCCAGAAGGGTTCTCTGAAGATCCAGGAGTTTCCTGCCTCCTCTGTCCTGACTCCTAGCTGGTTGCACTGACAATACAGGTTGTTAAGCCTATTGTATAGTAGCAGAACCCATCCTATTCAGTTGCAAGTGGGGCTGTGCTTAGCTCCGTCCTCCATCAAGTCATCATTCAGGCTTTGCTAATCCCACTATTGTGTGACTGTCTGGGGTGAATTCACAGAGACTCAACTGTCAGTCATACCAAGTCATGTGACCTAAAGCGAGATACAGGCACAGAGGGCTAAGGGCAGGGAAATGCAAACTTTCTAAAGGTGACATTTTCAAACTTGTAAGGATAAATGCGACTTTACCATTAAAGAGGGTTTATCATTACAAGTTCATAGTTACCAAATATGACAGATCTACTGAAGGAAAATGGCGCGTGGTGCAGTTACACCCCCCAACTTTTTGCCCGATATTGATGCTGACTTGACTTGAGAGTGTGCTGGGATCCTGCTAACCAGGCCCCATCACCAGCGTTTTATCACTAAAAATGTACCATTGCTCCCACAATTGGCACATAGGAAAGTCCCTTGTGAAAGGTACCAGTGGTACCAAGGGCCCTGTGGCCAGGGAAGGTCCTTAAGGGCTGCAGCATGTGTTGTGCCACGCTAAGGGACCTCTCACCTAACACATGCACGCTGCCATTGCAGATTGTGTGTATTGGTGGGGAGAAAAAGGCAAAGTCGACATGCCATGCCCACAAAACACTGCCTGTGGCATAGGTAAGTCACCCCTCTAGCAGGCCTTACAGTCCTAAGACAGGGTGCACTATACCACAGGTGAGGGCATAGCTGCATGAGTACTATGCCCCTACGGTGTCTAAGTCCATTCTTAGACATTGTAAGTGCAGTGTGGCCATATTCAATATATGGTCTGGGAGTTTGTCAAAAACGAACTCCACAGTTCCATAATGGTTACACTGAATATTGGGACGTTTGGTATCAAACTTCTCAGAATTATAAACCCACACTGATGCCAGTGTTGGATTTATTAAAAAAATGCACACAGAGGGCATCTCTGCCCCCTGTATTTTACCCAATCCTTCAGTACAGGACTGACTGATCTGTGCCAGACTGCCATTGAAATGAGTTTCTAACCCCATGGCCTCTCTAAGGCCAGAAACAAAGCATGCACTGGGTGGAGGTGCTTCACACCTCCCCCCTGCAGGAACTGTAACACTTAGCAGTGAGCCTCAAAGGCTCAAGCTTCGTGTTACAATGCCCCAGGGTACTCCAGCTAGTGGAGATGCCCGCCACCCGGACACAGCCCCCACTTTTGGCGGCAAGTCCGGGGAGATAATGAGACAAAAAAGGAGGAGTGACCCCCTCAGCCAGGTCCACCCCTAAGGTGACCAGAGCTGAGGTGACCCCCTCCTTAGAAAATCTTCCATCTTGGTTTGGAGGATTTAGCCCAATAGGGATAGGGAAGTGCCCCCATCCCCAAAGAGAGGAGGCACAAGGAAGGTCTAGCCACCCTCAGGGACAGTAGCCATTGGCTACTGTCCTCTAGCCTTAACACCCCCCTAAATTTAGTATTTAGGGGCGACCCTGAACCCAGGAAATCAGATTCCTGACAAGCTAACAAGAAGAAGGACTGCTGACCTGGAAACCCTGCAGAGAAGAAAGAGACGACAGCTGCTTTGGCCCTAGCCCTACCGGCCTGTCTCTAGATTCAAAGAACCTGCGACAGCGACGCATCCTGCATGCCCAGCAACCTCTGCCATCTCAGAGGACTGCCCTGCAAACCCAAAGGACCAAGAAACTCCTGTGGACAGCGGCTCTGACCAAAGTAACAAGAAGAAACCATCTTTAAAGGAACTCACTCCTGAAGCGTCCCCACCACTCTGCACCCAACGCCCCCGGCCCGTGTCCAGAGAAACCAACACCGCAGAGGGGACCCCCAGGTGATTCCAACGACGTGTCCACACTGAGACGACTTCCCTGCACCCCCACGACAATGCCTGCAGAGAGAATCCAGAGGACCCCCCCTGACCGTGACTGCCCGGTAACAAAGAACCCGACGCCTAGAAGAAGCACTGCATCGGCAGCCCCCAGGCCCGAGAGGAACAAACTACCGTTGCAGGAGTGACTAGCAGGCGGCCCTCATCTTTGCCCAGTCAGTGGCTGGCCCGCAAAGCCCCCCTGTGTCCTGCCTGCATCACCAGAGTGACCCCTGGGTCCCTCCATTGATTCCAATACAAAACCCGACACCTTGTTAGCACACTGCACCCGGCCCCCCCTGTGCCGCTAAGGGTGTATTTTTGCCTGTTTGGGACCACCCACCCCTGGGCTCTACAAACCCCCCCTGGTCTGCTCCCCAAGGACGCATGTACTTACCTGCTAGCAGAAAGGAACCGGAGCACCCCTAGTCTCCATAGGTGCCTATGTTATTTGGGCCCCTCTTTGACCTCTGCACCTGAGCGACCCTGTGTTGCTGGTGCTGGGTGTTTGGGGTTAACTTGAACCCCCCAATGGAGGGCTGCCTATGTCCGGAGTCTGAACTTGTAAGTGCTTTACTTACCTGAAAAACTAACCTTTACTTACCTCCTCCGGGAACTGTTGAATTTTGCAGTGTCCACTTTTAAAATAGCTTATTGCCATTTTATGCCAAACTGTGACCATTACTGTTTTCATTCAAAGTTCTATATTTACCTATGCCAAGTACCTTACAATGTATGTACTTACTTGAAATCTGAATCTTGTGGTTCTAAAATAAATTAAGAAAATAATATTTTTTCTTTATAAAAACCTATTGGCCTGGAGTTAAGTCTTTGAGGTTGTGTTCCCATTTATTGCCTGTGTGTGTACAACAAATGCTTAACAATACCCTCTGACAAGCCTAACTGCTCGACCGCACTACCACAAATAGAGAATTAGTATTATCTATTATTGCCACTATCAACCTCTAAGGGGAAGCCCTGAACTCTGTGCACACTATCTTTCACTTTGAGATAGTATATTCAGAGCCAGCTTCCTACATCTACCACCTCTGGCTTAGGAATTACATCTTATTAATTTTAATAAGGAATCCCCCCCCACAGTAGTGAGAAAACAAAATTGGGAGTTTTTCACGACTAGGACATGTAAAACAAAAAAGTACATGTCTTACCTTTTAATTACACAGCACCCTGCCCTATGGGTTACTTAGGGCCTTCCTTAGGGGTGACATATGTAATAAAAGGGGAGTTTAAGGCTTGACAAGGGGTTTCAAATGCCAGAAAGACATGGAAGTAGAACACTGCCTTCAGGCTGCAATGGCAGGCCCGGGATACGTTTTAAGGTGCTCCTTAAGTGGGTAGCACAGTAAGTGCTACAGGCACACTGGTAGCATTTAATTTGTAGGCCCTGGGTATATGTTATACCAATCTTGTAGGAAGCTGGCCTGCTGTGTGGTGAGTACATATGGTATTATCACCTTATACCAGGTATCCCCTATTAGTGAGGTGTAGTCAGTGCCTAGGAATCCAGGCTCTCTAGAGGTAGCTGTGGAGGAGCAGTCAAGACGTATCACACATGAAAGAAAACACTCACTGTTACGAAAATAAAGGCTCCTTATTACAGTAGCACAATCACTAAAACACTAGTTAAGCAATACTCCAATAGGAGGTAAGTAAACACACTAAATATGTACAGTAATCAGCAAATAGGCAATACTGAGACCAAACCATATATTAAAAAAGTGGAATGCTCGCTGGAGGAAGTTGGAAACCCCAAAGGTAAATACCAGATTGCCCTCCAGCGACCAGGGGAAAAGAGGTAAGTTACTGGTTTTCCCCAAACCAACCCAAAGGACTTCAGAAAAGGATATTGCAAGACCCAGACAAGACTGCAAGAAACCAAAGGTGGACCCTGGAAGAGGAATACCTGGAAGAGAAGGGGACCAAGTCCAGTTCACACTGAGGTGTCTGGTCATGGCAGGGGCCACTACCACCCAGCTGTGGATGCAGGAGTTGGTCGAAGGTGAGACGAAGACAGTCAGCAATGCATCACTGGAACAGATGAAGAGTTCCTGGGTGATGCAGTCGATGCCCCATGCCAGATGAAGGATTGCAGTTGGTCTATGGTGTGGAAAAATCACCAACAAGGCTTGGCAAAGGCAAATGTCGCAATAGGTGAAAAAGTTTAGCTTCTGGGGACCAGCAAGGTCCAGGGGGACTCAATCCATGGAGGAAGTCCCAGGTGACCCTCAGCAGTGCAGAGAGTCCAAAGAAGAAGAGGAAGCCCCCACAGAAGACCCACATGCAAGGAGCCCAGGAGTCGCAGACAGGTCCACGAAGCACACCTGGAGAGAAGTCCCACATTGCAGGAGAAGAACGCAGAGGGCTGTATGTCGCAGGGAAGAGTGCTGGGAGCCTGACAATCCCTTGGAGGAGATGTCAACAAGCCCTGTCAGCCCCATAGACATGGTGCATGGGATTATTGTCGTTTGTGGGCAGGCAAGGGCCTACCTTCACCAAAGTTGGACAGTTGGCAGAGAGGACCAAGGGGACCATAACAGACCACCACACATGATGCAGGATCCGCATAGCTCAGGATGAGAGGAGATCCACACAGCCGGTCGTCGTTGCAGTTGGTGCCTGCGGAAGCAGGAAAGTGACTCCTTCACTCCAAGGGAGAGTCCTCCTTGCTTCTTGTACAGACCTGAAGACTTGCCGCCCTCAGAGGATGCACAGCCGGGGAAATGTTGCAGTTGCTGGAAGGAGCCGTAGAAACAATGTTGCAGAGCAGAGTCGTCACTGTAGCTGCTGATTGTAGGTTCAGGTAGAGTCCAGTGAGGTGGCCAGAAGTCTAAGTAAACGTTGCAGAGGATTCCGGCTGGAGTCTTGCCCATCAATTCTGAGGATCCACCCAAGAGGGAGACCCTAAATAGCCCTGGAACGGGGATTGGTCACCAAGCCAGGTGAGCACCTATCAGGAGGGGGCTGTGACGTCACCTGCCTGACCTGTCCACTCAGATGTTCCCAGAGGCCTCTGCCCACCTTGGATTCAAGGTGGAAGAATCAAGGGGTCATCTGGAGGAGCTCTGGGCACCACCCTGGGGTGCTGATGGGCAGGGGAGTGGTTACTCGCTAACCGCTCCCAAAGAGTTTACCTCCCTCCGTTTCGCTCAGAACCCACCAAGATCATCTGCGGCGTACCTCAAGGCTCATCGCTCAGCCCGACACTCTTCAATGTCTACATGAGCCCCCTCGCCGACATCGTACGCAAGCACGACATCATCATCACCTCCTACGCCGACGACACCCAACTTGTACTCTCCCTCACCAAGGACCCCGCCAGCGCCAAGACCAACCTACAAGAGGGTATGAAGGACGTCGCAGATTGGATGAGGCTCAGCCGCCTAAAGCTGAACTCTGAAAAAACGGAAGTCCTCATCCTCGGCAACACCCCGTCCGCCTGGGACGACTCCTGGTGGCCCACGGCCCTCGGCACCGCACCGACCCCCGCAGACCACGCCCGCAACCTCGGCTTCATCTTGGACCCTCTTCTCACCATGACCAAGCAAGTCAACGCCGTGTCCTCCGCCTGCTTCCTCACTCTCCGCATGCTCCGTAAGATCTTCCGCTGGATCCCCGCCGACACCAGAAAAACCGTGACCCACGCCCTCGTCACGAGCCGCCTGGACTACGGCAACACCCTCTACGCCGGGACCACAGCCAAACTCCAAAACCGCCTGCAACGCATCCAAAACGCCTCGGCCCGCCTCATCCTCGACGTACCCCGCAACAGCCACATCTCCGCACACCTGAGACACCTGCATTGGCTCCCAGTCAGCAAAAGGATCACCTTCCGTCTTCTCACCCACGCACACAAAGCCCTCCACAACAAGGGACCGGAATACCTCAACAGACGCCTCAGCTTCTACGTCCCCACCCGCCCCCTCCGCTCCGCTGGCCTCGCACTTGCTGCCGTCCCTCGCACCCGCCGCTCCACGGCGGGTGGGAGATCTTTCTCCTTCCTGGCGGCCAAGACCTGGAACTCCCTCCCCACCAGCCTCAGGACCACCCAGGACCACTCCGCTTTCCGGAGACTCCTAAAGACTTGGCTGTTTGAGCAGCGATAACTCCCCCTTTCCCCCCTAGCGCCTTGAGACCCGCACGGGTGAGTAGCGCGCTTTATAAATGTTAATGATTTGATTTGATTTGATTTACTCCCTTTTCCATTGTCCAGTTTTGCTCCAGAGCAGAGCAGTGCAGACTGGTTTATGCAAGGAGCGCACCAAATCTGCCCATCAAAGCATACCATTGGCTTGGGGAGGATACCACTCCTAGGCCATGTAACACCTATTTTCAAAGGGAGAGGGTGTTGCCTCCCTCTCCCAAAGGAAATCCTTTGTTCTGCCTTCCTGGGCTTGACCTGTTAAAACAGCAGGAGGGCAGAAACCCTTCTGAGGGATGGCAGCATGTGGGCTGCCTGGAAAACTCCAGAAAGCTGGTAGGAGCAATGCTAGGGGTCCTCCAAGGAGCCCCCAGAGTGCATGGAAGAAAATTAGTTACTTACCTGTAACTTTAGTTCCCCAGTATTGGAATCTTTCATAAATTCACATGCTTGAATCATTCCCCGTCGTCGAGATGGGAGCCCCCGGTATATTTAATTAAGTAGTATTAATATAGGTTTAAACTTAAAGGCCCTTAGGCCTCTCAGTTTAGCACTCTATCAGTCATTTTAAGAAAAAAAGGACCAAACTTCAGGGCCCACCAATCAGGCGACTCCACCCTCTAGAACCTTCCTGGGAGAAGCTCCAGCACCTCAGATTTTTTAAGCACACGTGTGTATAGGATTTAAAAGAGAAAAGAGAGGTGAAGGTGAGTTTATACGGGAGGTGGGCGGGTCACATGTGAATCTATGAAATATTCCAGTACTGGAGAACTAAAGTTAGAGTTAAGTAACTAATTTTCTTACTCCACTATTGGAACTTTCATAGGGTCACATGCTTGAATCAGAGTAGTAAGCAGTATTGATGCACATTGTATTACGCCTTTATCTTGTTCAATACAAGTATTCAGAGCATGTTAAAAGAAACGTATACATAATAAAAAATTCTAAACATTATAGGCTAAACTTTGATGAGAATTTAGCATGTATTTCAACCGTCTTTTTTATAGGCAACGTGCATACCTGAAATTAGGATGGTGGGATGAAAGATATAGCTCACCTTCACTGGAAAAGATTCCTAAGGACTGCTTGGCCCACCGCTACCTCTCCTTGAGATAATGCATCCAAGCAGTAATGTCTAGTAAAGGTATGGCAGCTCTTGATCAGTGCTGCTGATGAGGAAACTGCCCGCGTTGAATGTGCACGGAGAGAGGTTTGCAGTAGTTTGCGCGCCGCCTGATGGCAAAATCTAATTGCTGAAGAGATCCATCTGGCGATGCTCTGTTTAGAGAGCGGCTGTAGGAGGCTGGCCTGGCTTGTAGTGGGTACCAGAGGTACTTACACCTTGTGCCAGGTACAGTTATCCCTTATTAGTGTAGAAGAGGTGTTTCTAGCAGCTTAGGCTGATAGAAGGTAGCTGTAGCAGAGCAGCTTAGGCTGAACTAGGAGACATGTAAAGCTCCTACTATACCACTGGTGTCATATGCACAATATCATAAGAAAACACAATACACAGAGGTACTAAAAATAAAGGTACTTTATTTTTATGACAATATGCCAAAAGTATCTCAGTAAGTACCCTCAGTATGAGGATAAGATATATACACAAGATATATGTACACAAACCAGAATTATGCAGGTTATAGCAAGAAAAGTAATGCAAGCAGTGTAAAATTACAGTAGATTGCAATAGGAGCACATAGGTATAGGGGCAACACAAACCATATACTCCAAAAGTGGAATGCGAACCACGAATGGACCCCAAACCTATGTGAGCTTGTAGAGGGTCGCTGGGACTGTAAGAAAACAGTGAGGGTTAGAAAAATAGCCCACCCCAAGACCCTGAAAGGTAGGTGTAAAGTGCACCTACTACCCCCAGAGAGCACAGAAGTCGTGATAGGGGGATTCTGCAGGAAGAACAAACACCATCAATGCAACAACAGTGGATTTCCGGACCTGAGTACCTGTAAGACAAGGGGACCAAGTCCAAGAGTCGCGGCAGTGTCGAGAGTGGGCAGGAGCCCAAGAAATGCCAGCTGAGGGTGCAAGGAAGCTGCCACCTGTTGGAAGAAGCTTGGTGTTCTGCAAGAACGAAGAGGACTAGGAACTTCCCCTTTGGAGGATGGATGTCCCATGTCGTGAAGAAGATTCCCACGCAGAAAGACCGCAAACAAGCCTTGCTAGCTGCCAGGGTCGCGGTTAGGGTTTTTGGATGCTGCTGTGGCCCAGGAGGGACCAGGATGTCGCCACTTGGATGAGAAGACAGAGGGGGCACCCAGCAAGTCAGGGAGCCCTCACAGAAGCAGGCAGCACCCGCAGAAGTACCTGAACAGGCACTTGGAAGAAGAGTGAACCGGAGTCCACGCAAAGTCACAAAAGGGAGTCCCACGACGCTGGAGGACAACTCAGAAGGTTGTGCACTGCAGGTTAGAGTGTCGGGGACCCAGGCTTGGCTGTGCACAAAGGAAATCCTGGAAGAGTGCACAGGAGCCGGAGCAGCTGCAAATCACGCGGTACCCAGCAATGCAGTCTAGCGTGGGGAGGCAAGGACTTACCTCCACCAAACTTGGACTGAAGAGTCACTGGACTGTGGGAGTCACTTGGACAGAGTTGCTGAGTTCCAGGGACCACGCTCATCGTGCTGAGAGGGGACCCAGAGGACCGGTGATGCAGTCTTTTATTGCCTGCGGTTGCTTGGGGAAGATTCCGTCGACCCACGGGAGATTTCTTCAGAGCTCCTGGTGCAGGAAGGAGGCAGGTTACCACCAGAGCATGCACCACCTTGAAACAGTTGAGAAAGCCAGCAGGATGAAGCGATACAAGGTTGCTAGTAGTCGTCTTGCTACTTTGTTGTGGTTTCGCAGGCGTCCTGAGCAGTCAGCGGTCGATCCTTTGGCAGAAAGTGAAGAGGGAGATGCAGAGGAACTCTGATGAGCTCTTGCATTCGTTATCTGAAGAATTCCCCAAAGCAGAGACCCTAAATAGCCAGAAAAGGAGGTTTGGCTAACTAGGAAGTAGGATTGGCTACCAAGAGAGGTAAGAGCCTATCAGAAGGAGCCTCTGATGTCACCTGCTGGCACTGGCCACTCAGAGCAGTCCAGTGTGCCACAAACACCTCTGTTTCCAAGATGGCAGAGGTCTGGGACACACTGGAGGAGCTCTGGGCACCTCCCCTGGGAGATGCAGGTCAGGGGAGTGTCCACTCCCCTTTCCTTTGTCCAGTTTCGCGCCAGAGCAGGGCTGGGGGATCCCTGAACCGGTGTAGACTGGCTTATGCAGAGATGGGCACCATCTGTGCCCATCAAAGTATTTCCAGAGGCTGGGGGAGGCTACTCCTCCCCAGCCCTCACACCTATTTCCAAAGGGAGAGGGTGTTACACCCTCTCTCAGAGGAAGTCCTTTGTTCTGCCTTCCTGGGCCAGGGCTGCCTGGACCCCAGGAGGGCAGAAACCTGTCTGAGGGGTTGGTAGCAGCCGCAGTGGAGACCCCGGAAAGGCAGCTTGGCAGCACCCGGGTTCTGTGCTAGAGACCCATTCTGGCATTGGGGTGACAATTCCATGACCTTAGACATGTTACATGGCCATGTTCGGAGCTACCATTGTGACGCTGTACATAGGTAGTAATCTATGTACAGTGCACGCTTGTAATGGTGTCCCCGCACTCACAAAGTCCGGGGAATTTGCCCTGAACGATGTGGGGGCACCTTGGCTAGTGCCAGGGTGCCCACACACTAAGTAACTTTGCACCCAACCTTCACTAGGTGAAGGTTAGACATATAGGTGACTTATAAGTTACTTAAGTGCAGTGGTAAATGGCTGTGAAATAACGTGGACGTTATTTCACTCAGGCTGCACTGGCAGGCCTGTGTAAGAATTGTCAGAGCTCCCTATAGGTGGCAAAAGAAATGCTGCAGCCCATAGGGATCTCCTGGAACACAAATACCCTGGGTACCTCAGTACCATATACTAGGGAATTATATGGGTGTACCAGTATGCCAATGTGAATTGGTAAATTGAGTCACTAGCCTGTTAGTGACAATTTTGGAAAGCAGAGAGAGCATAACCACTGAGGTTCTGCTTAGCAGAGCCTCAGTGAGACAGTTAGGCATCACACAGGGAACACATACAGATAGGCCACAAACTTATGAGCACTGGGGTCCTGGATAGCAGGGTCCCAGTGACACATAACAAACATACTGACAACATAGGGTTTTCACTATGAGCACTGGGCCCTGGTTAGCAGGATCCCAGTGAGACAGTGAAAACACCCTGATATATACTCACAAACAGGCCAAAGGTGGGGGTAACAATGCTAGAAAGAGGCTACTTTCTCACAGCGGCTGACCCCGTCTGAAAGCCAGACATAGCTGGTTGGTTTTGCAAAATGCTTTAGTCCTGTCCAGATAGAATTTAATACATCTTTTAATGTCTAAAGGGTGTAATGCCTTCTCCGCTGGAGTTGTAGGATTTGGAAAGAATGTCTTGATAACTAAGGGCTCATTTAAATGAAAGTCAGAGGGGACCTTTGGAATGAAACATGAATTTGTGTGCAAGATTATTCTATCATGTTTAATCTGTAAAAACAGATCCTGTATTGATAGTGCTTGTATCTCACTGACACGCTTGGCTAATGTCAGAGCAATAAGGAGAGCAACTTTCCAGGAAAGGAATTTCGTAGAAGCTCTATGGATTGGCTCAAAGGGCTGCTTTATGAGTTGCTCGAGAAGGATAAGTTACTTACCTGTAAATCCTAGTTCTCTTCCAGGGGTATCCTCATCAAAGTCATAAACATTGAATATTCCCGCCCTTGTGCGGGGACCCCGGAGCATATATATATAAAATACATACATATTATCATGGGTAAAACAGCAATGCAGGCTATAATCATAAATAGGCTAAAATGCTTTATTTCTATGCAAGTTTTTTTTTTTTTTTTTTTTTTTATATTATAAAATCACAATAGATCATAAATATCTACCTAAGCCCCAAAAACTGGACTTAGGGAAGTAAACAGCAGTAAATAGCCGAGAAAAATAGAAAAAACCACATTGAAAAACAATGAAGCATTCTTAGCCAATAGGCTGCATGCAGGTTAACACAGGAGAACCATAAAAACTTTGGCACCGTGCCTTTAAGACCCTGAGCACCTCCAGTATCCCACCATGCCTCAGGGGTGAAGGGAAGGAGACAGTTGGTTCACAGTTAGGTCAGTACTTTTTTACGGTGACAATCTGTGTAACTGATCAGAAAGATAATCTGTCCTGCACTTCTAGGAGACTTGAGTCCGGGGAGGAGGGTGGGTTGTTTATGACTTTGATGAGGATACCCCTGGAAGAGAACTAGGATTTACAGGTAAGTAACTTATCCTTCTCTTCCAGGGGATCCTCATCAATAGTCATAAACATTGAATAGATTAGCAAGCCCATCCCTAAACTCTGCGGGCTGTCTGAAAGAAGTGCAGGAAAGAATACATATTCATGCAAATAGATTTCTAAGAGAGGCCTGCCCCACCTGGGCATCCGCTCTTGCATCCGAGTCTAAATAGTAATGCTTAGTAAAGGTATGCACAGACTTCCATGTAGCAGCCTTACAAATCTCAGAAATTGGTACATTGTTAAGGAGGGCAGCAGTAGCCGCTTTTCCCCGTGTGGAATGCGCTTTTGGCCTAGCCAGTAATTGCTTATTAGCCAGTTGGTAAGTGTTAACAATACAAGACACAATCCATCTTGATATCGTTCGTTTAGACGCTGCCTCTCCTGTTCTTAAATGACCATAATTCAGAAACAAATGGTTAGAATGTCTAATCGGTTTTGTTTTGCCCAAATAGAATTTCAGCACTCTTTTCAAGTCTAAAGAATGCAATGCTTTCTCAGCCGGAGTCTCCGGATTGGGAAAGAAAGTCGGTAAAGATATAGTCTGATTGATATGGAATTCTGACACCACCTTCGGAAGGAAAGATGGGTGAGTTCGCAGAACCACTCTATTATCGTGAAAAACCGTGTACGGTTCTCTGCAAGACAGAGCCTGAATTTCGCTGACCCTCCTCGCTGAAGTAATGGCCACCAAAAAAGCCGTCTTCCACGTAAGGTGCTGTAAAGAGGCCTTGTGGATAGGTTCAAAGGGAGGGCCCATAAGTTTTGACAGGACTACATTCAGTTCCCATGGAGGAGAAGGTCTCCGAATGGGAGGAAAAACCTTTTTCAAGCCTTCTAAGAAATCCTTGACTACAGGTATCGTAAAGAAGGATTCCTGAGAAGGTGACTTACGATACGCTGTAATTGCAGACAAATTAACCTTAATAGAAGATACCTGCAGACCAGACTTCGCCAGATGAAGCAGATAGGACAGTATGACATCCTCCTGAGCTCGTATGGGATTTATACCTTGTTGAGAGCACCAGATGTAAAATCTCTTCCACTTAAAAGCGTAAGAACGCCGCGTGGAAGGTCGTTTTGACTCTTTCAAGATGTTCATGCACTCCTGTGAGAGCCCTAGGTGCCCATACTGTAGGAATTCAGGAGCCATGCTGTCAAGCTCAGAGAGGGAAGGTTGGGATGTAGGATTCTGCCTTCCATTCTGCTTAGGAGATCCGGTCTGCACGGCAACCTCCTGTGAGGTTTTTCCGATAAGTTGAGTAGATCCGTGTACCAGAATTGGCGGGGCCATTGTGGCGCTATCAGAATCATTCTGGTTCTGGAGTTGTAAAGTTTGTTGATTACTGCCGGTATGAGGGGAATCGGTGGAAAGGCGTAGAGAAATATCCCTGACCAGTTGATCAACAGGGCATTCCCTTGAGATCCCGGACGGCAGAACCTGGATGCGAAGTCTGGGCATTTCTTGTTTGCTTCGTCTGCAAAGAGATCCAACTGGGGTCGACCCCATTGACCGAAGATGTCCTCGACGACTTTGTCGTGTAGGACCCAGTCGTGCGCGTCTTCTAGATGTCTGCTCAGGAAATCTGCCTCTACGTTTTGCTGACCTGGCAGGTGTACCGCTGTGATAGACATTCCCCTGGCCAGGAGCCAATGCCATATCGTTTGGGACTCTCGAGACAGAGGTAGTGATCTTGTTCCCCCCTGTTTGTTCAGGTAATACATTGTGGTTGTATTGTCTGTCTGAATTAGGAGAGATTTCCCCTGAACCAATGGAGAGAAAGATTTGAGAGCCAGATGGACCGCTCTGAGCTCCAGTAGATTTATGTGATAGTTCTTTTCCTTGTCGGACCACAGACCCTGAGCTTGGAAGGAACCCAGATGAGCACCCCAACCCTGAAGAGACGCATCCGTTACCAGAGTGTCGGCTGGAATTGTCTGGTGAAACGGAGAACCTATCGACAGGTGAGGTCTGTGCATCCACCATTGTAGTGATTGAAAAGCCGCTGCTGGTAGTCGTACTCTGTCCTCCCAGCGACCAGTCTTTTGGCTCCAGTTGTTCTCTAATGCCTCCTGAAGGGGCCTCATGTGTAGCCTGGCATTCGGGACAATGAAGATGCATGAAGCCATGGAGCCCAGAAGCGATGTCACCTGACGAGCAGTAGGTGCATCGGCTGTTAATAGTTGTTGACACTTCCTGTGGATTGATAAAAGTCGTTCCTCCGAAGGATACACTCTTTGGAGCTCTGTGTTTAGTATAGCTCCCAGGTAGTGGAGGTTTTGTGTTGGAATCAAGGTTGACTTGTTGTGGTTGATTTGAAGACCTAGAGACTCGAAAGTTCTTAGTACAATGTCTCAATGTTTTCTCGCCTGATCCGGAGAGGAAGCCTTCAATAGCCAGTCGTCCAGGTAGGGGTAGACGAATATTTTTTGCCTTCGAAGATGTGCCGCTACCACTGCTACACATTTTGAAAAGACTCGGGGTGCAGACTTCAGGCCGAATGGTAGGACTCTGAATTGGTAGTGCTGTGACGCTATCTGGAAACGTAAGAATTTCCGATGTTTGGATGCTATTGGGATGTGAAAATATGCATCCTGTAGGTCGATGGAGCACATCCAGTCTCCCTGATGCAGTTGCGGAACAATCTGGTGAAGGGCTAGCATCCTGAACTTCTGTTTTCTTATGTACTTGTTCAGGAGCCGTAAGTCCAGAATTGGCCTGAAGATGCCCTGTTGACCTTTTTTCGCCACCAGAAAGTAACGGGAGTACACCCCTTTTCCTTTTTGTGCCAGAGGAACCTTTTCTACAGCTTTCTTTTGTAGGAGTGCAAGAACTTCCTTGCGTAGCAGGCTGAGATTAGAAGGAAAACATCTTGCTGGCGGCAAGTGTGGCGGAGGTTTTTTGAAAAGGAGAGAATAGCCATGTTCGACAATATTGAGCACCCATTTGTCTCTTGTGATGGAGTGCCACTCGTGAAGATGATGCGTAATACTTCCCCCCACCGGAGTGGTGCACAGTGTTGAGGGAAGCAATGCTTCATTGCTTTGTTGGTGTCTTTGCTGTAGACTGTTGAGGTCTACTTGCCCCTCGGTCTCTTGTGGGTCTACGTGCCTGAAACAGGGGACGTCCCTGTCGTTGTTGTGGCCTCTGAGACCAGTGAGGGGTTTGAACCCTCTGCTGGAATGGTCGTCTGTCGTACGGCCTGTACCTCCGCCTGAAGTCTTTCTTACGTTCCAGGCCCACTGCCCTCATAGTGTCCACCTCAGTTTTCATTCGGGCCATCTCTTCATCCGCGTGGGTACCGAACAACGAATTCCCGCTGAATGGGAGGTTTAAAATGCGTTGCTGTGCTTCCTGTTTCAAACCCGTGAGCCGTAGCCAGGAAGACCTCCTAGCGCAGATTCCGTGCGCATACCCATGCGCAGCCAAATCCGCCCCGTCCGCCGCCGCGCTGATGACCTGGTTAGATACTAGGCCCCCTTCCTGCAAGATTTCCTGGAAGTCCTGTCTATCTTCCCTGGGCAACGTTTCTGTAAATCTGTGGAGTGAGTCCCACAGAGAGCGGTCATATCTGCCCAGAAGTGCTGAGGCGCTGGAGACCTTCATAGCAGATGCCGCCGTACCGCACATCTTTCTCCCCAGGGAGTCTAGGTGTCTGCTCTCCTTATCCGGGGGGACTGTGGAAGATGATGCCACAGAGTGTGTTTTTCTGGCTGCGGCTAAGATAACAGAGTCCGGTGGCGGATCCTTCCGCAGGAATAAAGGATCTTGCTCCGGAGCTTTGTACTTCTTTTGAATCCTAGCCGGGGCAGACTTGAGAGTGGCTGGAGTCAGAAAGGTGTCCATAGTAGGTTGCAGCAAACCCGGTACTAGTGGCAGCAGTTTTCTCGAGACTGATCTGTGTTGTAGGGTCTCAAAGATAACTGAGGATGAGGTGGCCGGCTCCGGTACCTCAATATTTAGTTTCTGCGCTCCCCTTAAAAGAACCTCATTAAAAGTGGTGATATCATCCACCGGTAAGATCCTAGCAGGTGGAGAATCTGTCAGTGTGGGGGAGTAGCGCCCAACAGACGATCCTGAAGAAGACCAACAAGGTGATCTTCTGTGTGGTGTTCGCGACCTGGTTCTCCTTCGGGAACGAGACCTGCTACGAGAAGCTGTAGCAGAGTGTGCAGGTCTTGTGGTCGGCTGACGAGAAGCAGAACAAGCCCGTCCTGCTCTAGCTGTAGGCGATGGCGTTCTAGGTAATGAGGCAGTAGGAGAATACATCCTAGAGTATTGGGAATCCGGGGATGCTGCCGGTCTATTCAGGCTCTCTAACCATCTAGGTGATAGAGTGATGGGAGAAACATGCCCCGATGAGCCCGCTCTGGAATGGGATGATGCACTCCGTATAGAGACCACCGGTGAGGGAGCTTTTTCCGCTGGCTCTACTGCCTGTGACACAGCTGAAGGTTGTGTCGACGTCGATTGCATCCTCGACGTCGAAAGATGCGATGGGTCGGTTGTTCTCGACGTCGAAGGTCTTGACGTCGAAGGCCTTGACGTTGAATGTCTTGACGCCGATCGCGATCGCGGGACCTGGACCTACTCGCCGTCGTGTGTCTCGACGTTGAGTGGCGAGTGGTCGACGGCGGATGTTCATGCCGTCGTGGTGTTTTTGGCGTTGTGTCCTTCGACGCCAAGGGGCGAGATGTTCTCGACGGCGAACGGGAGCGCCGGAGATGGCTCGACGCCGAACGGCGGCCTGCCGTCGACGGAGATGTACCCCTGTGCTGTCCATGCTTCGACGCTTTGTCCCTCGACGTCGGTCTGGTCTCAGTCGACGGCGATGTATGCCGGTGAGACGGTGGCGCCGATGACGTCGATGGAGAACAAACAGGCACAATCCTACCTGTCGACGTCGATCTGGCCATTCCTTCTGTTGTAGGCCTGGGAAGTGAAGAGGATGTTGACTTTTTCCTCTCCTGAAGCCCATGTAGCCTGATTTTCTCTCTGTCTTTGAGAGTCCTCCTTGACATCTTCTTACAATACTTGCAGGTGTCAGGACAGTGACTCTGTGGCAGGCAGACAATACACAGAGAGTGTGGGTCTGACTGGGCTTTCTTCTTCCCACAAGAAGGACATTTTACAAAAAGAGATGGCATTTTCTGTCAGAAAAGACTGCCAAACTCAGACAAAAGATGTTATCTGTTGAGTAAACAGGAAAAACACTATTTTTAGGGATTTTTCTGAAGAAAAAACTCAGAAAAACTGAGAGCTCAATGCTCCAGGATCCTCTCAGAAGAAGCCGGAAAAAAGAACTGACCTAACTGTGAACCAACTGTCACCTTCCCTTCACCCCTGAGGCATGGTGGGATACTGGAGGTGCTCAGGGTCTTAAAGGCACGGTGCCAAAGTTTTTATGGTTCTCCTGTGTTAACCTGCATGCAGCCTATTGGCTAAGAATGCTTCATTGTTTTTCAATGTGGTTTTTTCTATTTTTCTCAGCTATTTACTGCTGTTTACTTCCCTAAGTCCAGTTTTTGGGGCTTAGGTAGATATTTATGATCTATTGTGATTTTATAATATAAAAAAAAAAAAAAAAAAAAAAAAAACTTGCATAGAAATAAAGCATTTTAGCCTATTTATGATTATAGCCTGCATTGCTGTTTTACACATGATAATATGTATGTATTTTATATATATATGCTCCGGGGTCCCCGCACAAGGGCGGGAATATTCAATGTTTATGACTATTGATGAGGATCCCCTGGAAGAGAACAATATTTAAATTCCAGGAGGGAGGAGGACGCCTGAATGGTGGAAAAACTCTGAAAAGCCCTTTCAGAAATTGCTTAATCAACCTAGAGGACCATAACGAAGGTGAAGAGTCTGACCTTCTATAAGACGCTATCGCCCCCAGGTGAACCTTTATGGAGGAATGTGCAAGCCCTGAGTGCGCTAAATGTAGCAAATAAGGCAATATCTGATCTGGTGATGAGGAAAGAGGCTCAATTTGTTGTTGTTGACACCACAAACAAAATCTTTTCCACTTACATGAGTAAGTCTTGTTGGTGCTAATTGCTCTGGCTTTGGAAAGTATATCTCTGCACTTTTGCAGAATGTTTAAGTGTGCGAACTCAAGGTGCTCAGGAGCCATGCTGATAACTGCATTGATTGAGGATTTGGATGTAAGATTTGTTTGTTGTTCATTGTTAGCAGATGCAGAGATATTCTTAGTGAGATGTGAGGCTTCACTAATGGAAGAAGAAGCTCTGTGAACCAATGCTGACGAGGCCAGTATGGGGCTATTAATATTAGCGTGCATGGTTCTCTCTTCATCTTCGTTAGGACTCTAGCGATCAAGAGAATTGGTGGAAAAGCATATGCAAAGATTCCTGACCATGGTATGGAAAACGCATTCCCCCATGATCCCCTCTGGTGATGCCAGCTGACATAGTATTGGCATTTGGTGTTTGACCTGCTGGCGAAGAGGTTGAGGTTGGATGATCCCCACTGAGAAAAAATGTGGTTGACCATAGACTGGTCTAGTTCCCATTCGTGACATATTGATTTTTGTCTGCTGAGCGAGTCTGCTATCCTGTTCTTGATGCCTGGAAGGTGAACTGCTGTTAGGAGTATGCCATGCTGTACAGCCCAGTTCCAAATCTCCTGAGCCTCTCTGCTAGCATTGCTCTGAGGTCAGACAATAAAGAGCTTGGTAAACACAAATCCTCTAGATATGGTTGCTCACTTGTGTAGTACTGTGGATTATAAGCTTCGCCGTATTCCTCATTGTCATCCTGATACTTTACGTTCAACTGTGAGGGGCTCTGTGCTGTCCCAAAAGGACCCTCATCATCCGAGTCGTCATCACCCTCCAAAAGATGTACTGGAATTAGAGGGGTTAGGAGTAATTCCTGCTGTTTCCTGACTTCTGCTGAAATGTTCCCTCGTCGACGAGCTTGTCGACAGAGTCGTAGACGCCTTCGTCTACGGCGTAGCCTGAGCAGTTGTCAATGTTGTCCGCATCTAAATCTTAACCGTCAATGGCTTTGTGGTGGAAGCTACCATCGACTGGGTCGTTGACGATGAAGACGACAATGACGAGACCGTGGTTACCGTCATAGATGATGACGACGTGTAGGTCTTCGTCGACGTTGCCCTTGTTGATGGTGGAAGACTCGTTGTCAACGTTGTCATCGTCGGAGCTGCCATCGACTGTATTAATTCAGAAACTGTCTTCGACGGTGGAATGGCACTCGCCGCTGCCGTCATCAAAGAGGATGTCGTCGACAGTGTAATTTTGGTCAATGGCCTGATAACTGTAGGAGCAGAGGAAGGCCTTTTAAATGGTTCAGCAGACTTAAGGGGAGGCACAGATGATGATTTTTTTTTAGGTCTTTCACAACTGCTGACATGTCCTCTTTCCCCTTTTGTGGAGAATTTGTGATTTGATGAAGGTGGGCTGCGGCCTTTGTAAGACCCTGAGGTGGTATTTTTGTTGGTCTTTCTTGGCTGCTCTGAGGAAGACCTTGAGTGAGATCTAGGTCATTTAGATGACTTTCGGGAAGATGTGGAAGAATCATCGCTGTCGGAATCAGAGACTGGTTTGTCTTTAGATTTTAGTTTTTGCAGATATATTATTAATCTGCACTCTCTATCCTTCAGGGTCTTAGAAGAGAAGACCTTGGCAGAGTGGTCTGGATAAAGGAAGTATATGCAGTTCTGATGAGGATATTCAGAGTGTAATCTTTTTCCCGCAGGTCTTGAAGGATCTGAACAAACCCTTTTTTTTCCTTGTCTGACATGCTGTAGGCTTTATCAGCCATCAGTCAGACTTATTTTTGAAGAGTACCACCTTGAAGTTATGCTAAAAGTTGTGAAGAACAGAGCAGAGCTCTGAGGAGACTCCCTAGCACGACATGCAGTAGAAAGTCTGAGGTGCTGGAGCTTCTCTCAGGAAGGTTCTAGAGGGCTGTGTCACCTGATTGGTGGGCCCTGAAGTTTGGGTCCTTTTTTTCTTAAAATGTTTCTGATAGAGTGCTAAACTGAGAGGCCTAAGGGCCTTTAGGTTTAAACGTATGTTAATTTTACTTAATTAAATATACCGGGGGCTCCCATCTCGACGACAGGGAATGATTCAAGCATGTGAATCTATGAAAGTTTCAATACATGCCCAGGTTCGTAGTTACCATTATGTAGCTGGACATAGGTAGTGACCTATGTCAAGTACACGTGTAAAATGGCGTCCCAAAGTCCAGGAAAATGGAGCTGAAGTTTGTGGGGGCACCTCTGCTCATGCAGGGGTGCCCTCATACACAGGTACCTGCACCCTGCCCTCTGGGCTAGGAGGGCCTACCATAGAGGTGACTTATAGTGACCTGGTGCAGTGACCTGAAGTGAAAGGGTGCATGCCCCCTTTCACGCAGGCTGCAATGGCAGGCCTGCAGACACATTTTACATGGGCTCCCATGGGTGACATAATACATGCTGCAGCCCCTGGGAACCCCTGGTGCCCCAATGCCCTGGGTACAATTTACTAGGGACTTATAAGGGGGCACCAGTATGCCAATTGTGGGGCGTCGGTGGTCCAAGCAACCAGGTTTAAAGGGAGAGAGCACAGTCACTGGGATCCTGGTTAGCAAGATCCCAGAGCACACGGTCAAAACATTCTGCCAACAGGCAAAAAGTGGGGGTAACCATGCCAAAAAGAGGGTATTTTTCTACACCTTTACAAGAGACTTACATGGAAATTTAATTCGCCAATCAGGTATATGCCATTTGAAGCAAAAATCCAGCAAAAAGTAGGAGGAGGAAGGCCAAAATATTTGGGGTGACCCTGTAGACAAGGCCATTTCCAACAATCATCATAGGAGGAAATGGGTAATCTCAAAGAGGCATAATAGTATTTGACACTGGGGTCATCCTCGGAGTTGCAGGTGATAGCATAGGTTTGGGTGATTTAGGTGCAGGAGGTGGTGGACACAACGGTGAAGATTGTGTTCCTGCAGGTGTAGGGAAACATTTGTAATAATCGTACAACATACCCTGCAAATCCTGTAGTAGGGCTATGGGAACCTGCATCATGCCTTCAGATGTTGGACGAGGAGCGTAATGATGAAACTGCTCCCCATATTGCCTTGGCTGTCTGTGATATGTTTGCTCATAGAATTCTTCTTCATCTTCCTGGTATTTGACATGAAGTCATGAAGGGCTATGAGATGTTCTAAAACACCTGTCATCATCATCAGCATCCTCATCAGGTTCATCTACATCGGTGGCTTGGTGGCAAGGGGGACACCTTGTTAGGAGAGGTATGCTCTGGCCGCAAAATGTCTTGTACCATTTGGTACCTCGTCGTCGGTACGGCCGACAATGTCGTTGTCAAATCTGGTGTTAACATCAACATGGGGGGGTGTCTTCTGTCTTCATCGCAGATGACAAAATTACTTCTCCCCTGGATGCAACATCGACGATCTCTTTGATGGAATTTTCGGCAGCGGTGTCATTGTCGACAACGGTAGTGTGGCCTCTGACAGTGTTGCTTTGGTTGCCTTCGATGAAGGGTAATGGATGACAAGGTTGTGTCATCATCGACGAAGCTGTGGTAGACGGCGTGGTCATCATCGAGGTTTTCACCAAGGTAGCCATTGATGATGGTTTTGACGGCGTTACCGTCGTCAATGAGGTTCTCAGTTTAAACTTGACTGGTTCTGAGGAGGATTTTGTAGGCTTTAAAACCAGGGTTGAAGATGGAGTGGCAGGTTCAGATTGTGTCTCAGTAGGAGGTCTATCAGTATTTTCCTTATGAGAGGCACCTTTTGAAGACCCATGATAGGTCTTTTTAAAGAGAATTCTGTGTCTCATTTTCTTGGCTTTTCTTGTGAGACAGGAGAACCCTTACTGTCCTCTTCCTCAGAAATGGCAGTTGCTTTTGCCTTAAGATTCTGAAGCCAAAGTAGAAGCCTTCTATCTCTCTAGTGGAGAGTTTTTGAGGAAAACGTTCTACAAATTTTGCTGTCCTTTACGTTGTGGGCAGGGTGAAGGCAATGAATACAGTCCGTATAAGGGTCTTCCGTGTGTAGCCTCTTCTTCCCACAGGTCCAATAAGGCATAAAGAGTCCTTTCTTCCAGGATTCTGACATGTTGTTGAAGAGCAGTTCAGTTGAAATAATTTGGATAGGCCAAATGTAAATACAAGCTGAGGAACAGTCCAGAGCTCAGGAAGGCTCCATTTCAGATGATGTGCAATAGAAAATCTGAGGAAAGAAGCCTCTGCTGGGAGTGTTCTAAAGGGTGCTGTCACCTGACTGGTTGGAGTTTGGTTCTCTGACCTAGATAAGCTATGAAACTCAATGTCCTTTGACACTGTAAGCTATATAATGCTATTTCCACTGCTTTAGAAATGTACTGTGGGACTCCAACCTCGATGTAGGGAATTGTTCAAGCATGCAAACATATGAAAGATCCAATAATGGAGAAGCATTCTTTACATTTGTTGCACAGATATATAGCATTCAGTAGCCTCCTGGTTGAGCAATTCCTGTCTAAACTGGTGTTGCAGATGTGCTGTTACATATTCATGGTGTCTGCCATATAGCTCACCTGTTCTAGACAGAGTGATAGTTAAGAAGAAAGACAGCAAAACCCTAAAAAACTGAACATGAAACCAGGGGCCTGTGGTGGACATGGAGGTGTGGCAGTTTATTGAAGCCACTGAGGGAGATTGCTCAAGGCATGTGGTTCAGGTGCAAGTGGTTGTGGGAAGTGCCCTAGTCAGGCCTTGAAAAATCTACTCGTCCACTCGCTATGGTGAGTCATATTTTATCAGGTTAGGCTATTTCTGTAGGACCTACTGTTGACAAAGAAAAGGTGTTCTGGTCAGTCAGAAAGCAAAGGAGCATTAAAGACGTCTTTAAATCTTCTTATCTTGTCATATTTGCTCTATGTTCAGAGACTGAGGTCAAAAATCAGTTTGTCTTACAATACATTTTCCTTCTGACTGCAGAGTTTTGGGATTTTGTAAGGTGAACTCTCTAACCTGCTATACTAAGGGTGTGAAATGAAAGGCTGTAGGGTGCCAGGTTTTTCCTAACATACAAATTTAAATAAGTAAGTCAACTGTACAAACATTTCAAATATTTATTTCAGTAGTTGTGCAAGCAAATTTTTTTGTTTGCACTTCTCTGTCATGAAAACAAAATATTGTAATAGGATGAAAACAAATCAGAACACTTTACTTGGTGATGTGCAAATGATAAATATGTTTTCTGAAACTCAATTTTCAGATTATTGTTAATAACAGAGCTCTTATCTGAGAATGAAGAAAAAGTAGACTCTGTAAACCAAAATATTTGCCTAGGATCACACAATTTGAGACCTGTCAGGTACATTACAGTTAGGTTGAGTAGATTATTCAAATTACTCGACCCGCAGGTCTAGTAACATTTTTATGATTTTTCAAGATCTGCTAGTGTACAGCTTTATTATTCTAGTGTTTGCTATTAACCCAGCGTCTAAAACAAAGTTGGGGGGAGAGTAGGGATCTAGAGGGGTAGCCCAGTCGCTAGTCTTACTGCAGTGTACCCACAAGGAAGAATTTGAGAAGATGATGCGGGCTGTGAAGGTAATATCCCTGCGGACACAGTAGAGTTATGAGATAGTTTTTGCTATGTATAGCAGTGCTCCTAGGGAGGGAAGGTGTCATTCTTAATAATGGTCCGGAAAGCAATCAGCAATTCATCGCATCCCTGCAAGAGGAGGTGATTCTTCTAGACTTTTGCCTCTACCCGTCTATGTACTCTGCTCTCCGCTTCTGCCCACGCTGCTAATGCTGGCGCCAACAGGCAAGCGTGGGGTGTATGGGACTTTGTAGCTTTCCAGTGGTGATGGTTCACTATGTGCTTTGTGAGCTGTAACAAGAGGTCAATGAAGATGGCTATGAGTTTGGTTTTCTTGTTTTCTGAGAAAGCCTAAAAAGCCCACGAGTACAGGCCTCCCAGCTCTTTAATTTGGTGTTTCGTGTGATTTGATTAAGTTATGTAGTAATTTCTACTAAGTACTAGGAGAGGGAGGGGCATGACCACACCATATGTGACATTTTGACGCTGTGCCACTGCACCAGGAAAACAAATCATTAATTCTATTAGGGGTGAGGTAGGCCCTGTGCACTAGAAAGAATTGGATGAGTTTAAATCTGGTGTTTCTGAACACAGGAGCTGGGCATTCCAGTATTTTGTTAAATTTCTTGTCATTAAGGGCCCTCCCAAAAATCAGCTCCCCATTTGTCCCGCAGTCTGGCCAAGAGCACCTGAGTGTGCTCGCCAAATGCCTTGCCAATCAACTGATGAGGCGCCTTCCATTGCCCACGGCATGAAACTTCTGTATTAACCCATGCCTGGGTGGTTACTCTGAGCTAGTTCTCCATTCCAGTGACTACCAACACACACTACAGTAGGCTTACCTAACAGACAAACCTACCCTTTCCCTTTGCACTCCCCTAGAGAAAGATTAATGTAATTCAATTTGTGTGCAGCTAAATAAGTTATACCTGCTCTAAGAAGCTCATACCACAACACAGAAACTGGTTATTACGATTTTGGAATAGTGATGGATAAAACCTCAATGGCATTAGAATACAAGGAGGGGGACTTTGAAGAAATATGTATTCTGTGTATAATTTTCCTAGCAGATGATTCAGACAACTATCATGCCCTAAGTATCCTAGAATCCTTTGACTAACTTCAAAGTCTTGGGATAAATGAAAAACTGGGTGGGGAAGGAACAACCAGAGGGCAATGGAATCATGGACCTACAATGAAGTAGAATAAATATATGTGACTGTACATTAATCATAGACTCATGGTGTCTTTGAAAATACTGGGCAAGTTGCAGTGAGATTTAAGAGGGTGGCATAGGAACTAGGTTATAAAGTAAAAGATTTAAGCTAAATATTTAATTTTGTAATGGCCCTGGTGCACCAGAAGATGTAAGCAGGAGTATGTGTATACTCCTCTTTCTTAATAAATTGAACTGATCCAAAAAAATGGCTGCTCACAAAGCTCATCTGCTAAAGAAATTAGCCCACTTTTGAGACAAAGAGCAGCTTTTCATCTTGTTCACGCTCTACACGTGAAGGTAAGTGAAACAGCTCACCTTACTCATGCTCTCAATCTCCTCAGCTCGTTGTCTTATGCGCTGTGCCATTGCATTCACCCGCTCCTTCTCCAGCTTTAGCTCCTGCCGCTCCTGCTCCAGAACCTCCTTTGCTGCACACAACTGCTCCTCCCTGAGCCGTAGTTCGCTGGCCTGAATCTTCAGCTGAGCCTGCTCCTGAAGACATTAAAGAAAAACATTGGTCTTATAATGTGCTAAAGAAATCTTAATGATGACTATGTTCGTCTTAGCAAGGGTAGATAAAATTAGCATTCTTTCTACAAACTGGGGAAGCAAATTATTGTGTGATAACATTTTCTGGTGGACAGACAATGAGGTGAGTCCTGCAGTAGGCTGCAGACAGATGCAATATTCCAGGTGACCTCCTACCCTTCCCATGTGATATAACCCACACCTTCCTCGATTGTTGGCAGTCCAGGAATTTGTGACCTGCTACACCTATTCTTCATGGTCTGAACACAGACAACAGTTCTGATTGGTTTTACGACAGCAAACCTAAACTGCGCAACCAACCTGCAGTTTCAGCCAATCTGACTGACTGTTATTCAACCAACAAAAATTGGCCCCTTTGTTAAGACCTGTAAAGAAGAACGGCCGAGACTAATTAGAATAGCTGGGGGGGGGGCTGCACTTTTTGGATGGTTTTGCAGTCTAGTGATGGTAAAAGCAGCCTGAATGCAAGAGGCATTGCCAAGTTGGGCACAAAATCTGCCCTTTTATCTTAGCTAGCAGTGGAGAAGATTTTTGTTCTTATGGAAAATTTAAATCTGCTTAGGTGCAAACTAAAAAACAGATTTCATCCTTTCTGAGTTTTCATCCACCTTTAATCATAGTGCGCAACTTTCAATCCCAACCTATGGGTATCCTACCACATAGTGACTGGTCTGGAGACTGCTTTTCTGAGCAGTTAATGTAGAGCTTTATCACTGAGTAGCATGCCTGTTTATGTACACAGAGTGGAATCACGTTATGCTCAGTATCTGCAGTTTCCATTACAAAAAAGGAACCCATTGATGTGCCAGACATGAAAGATGGCCAAGGAGTTAGAGAAAGCTCTAGCTATGGGAGATAGCTTGTTATGAGTAAGAAGCTCACCATAAAAGTAACTTTATCCTATTCCTACATACTAGCTATCTCTAATTTCCAACTTATAGTTAGATTCCATAACCGATAAACGAAACAAACCTTTTTAAGACCTTTTGGTAAAACTGGATATTGTATCCAAAGTATAGGATTGTAGGCTTGCAGAATATATGTGTGGTGCTCCCCTGCATATCTTCTCTGACAGAAACATATCTGGAGAATGCCCCCAATGCTTGCCTGTACTGTACATTCCATTAGACCTGTAATAAGTGAAATCTTCTATAAGGAATAGCAAAAGGAGATACAGGTAATTTATTAGGGAACAAAGGTATTGAAAGAAACCTTATAGACATCTGAAATCACCTATTTTTTTGAAACACTAGTTCTAATACGTGACCTGTAATAAGTGACATCTTCTATAAGGAATAGCAAAAGGAGATACAGGTAATTTATTAGGGAACAAAGGTATTGTAAGAAACCTTATAGACATCTTAAATCACCTATTTTTTTGAAACACTAGTTCTAATACGTAAGTGATAAAGAGTATATCTTACACTCACATTAAACATATCGTCAGTCGACAAAGTGTGAGGGCGCAAACAGAAGACTTATAGTTAAAGCCTCCCCATTTAAATAAAATGCAATCAATGCCTTTAAGCAAAAGAAGGGTGATCCCAGAGTACTACTTTGCCCTGAAATAAAATGGTGCATGATTAGGTTTTGTACAGCTAAGGAATATGTCCTGTCAGTTGTTATGGGTATTAGGAACACTATTTCTAATTAACGCTGCAACATAGTGTGAAAGACTTGTGCATTAAGTGCAACAGGATAATGCTGAGATTCCAACTGGTATTACACCTTGCCATAGAGGGAAACAATGCAACAGAATAGTCTGATAATGTTTGATAACTTTATTGTCAGTGGAAAAGGATTTTCCTTTCCAACTTCTGTAAGATCTGGCTGCCACTAATCAGGTATCCACCTATATGCCTGACTTTAGTAGTTTCCTGAACAAGACATGACCCCCAGCAGGGCAAATGCAAGTGGTAAAACATCTGCCCCATGCTTTTCTACTAACCCAAGGTAGTAGATGTTTCTGTAGTTATCCAATGCTTCAGGTTATCTTAGTAGAGGCCTTCTTAGGAAAAGCCTGGCTCATGTGGAAACGGGTGCTCTTGCTGAGTGACTGCACAGTCTGGAGTATGATTGTCGCTTCATGCTGGAATGTCTGGCATAATAGGAAACCATATGACCACCATGTGAAGCAAGGGAAGGATTTTTGAGAACCAGATGTAGTGTCGCCAAGCTTGAACTATACAGGTTGACCAATGAAAAGCTTTCCTGAAGCATGGCGATATGGGAACACTGCTTCTTGCGATAGTTCTTCAGGTTGCTAGGATGCCATTCCCCATACTGTAAAAAATTGTTGCCCCTCTAAGCCTTGGGCTGAGTCTCTAGCACTATTATGAAGATAATCATTTAAGTCTAGGCAAAAATCTAACTATAAAAAATATAGCATTAAGAACAAAGGCCTCGGTAGTTTTAGGTTGAGGCATCATAAAAACTGGCTCCATCAGCATAGATCATGACTAATACAAAGGTCCATGGCAAGTTCCTATGATTATCATAATGTCTCATGCTTTTGTTCTAATGAGCGCTTCACACAGTATAATTCAACACTGTGCAATTTACAATGAGGATACCAATAGTGAAATCTGCATATTCTGGCATAATATGGAACAAAATAATTTTCTTTTGTGGCAATGACAGAGAGATACATATCTATGTAGCACATAGTCAACGGGTTTACCTCTGGGAGGAAGGAACCCCATATCTCTTCAAAATCAGAAGGTTTATCAGTAATAATGTGGATAACTTTTTAGTGGAGAGGTGAAGTAAGATTTTCTTCTTAACATAATCACAAAGCCCATTTACATTAAAGGTTGCCAAACTTAAGGGTTTATTTGTGGAATCTTGGAGGGGCATATCCCATTCAACGGAGACACATAATCAGAGCTTCAGGGAAGTGTTGTAAATCAAGTAATTACTCTTAGGCAGAAGAAAGAAAAGCAGTAAGAGCCCCTAAAGTATAAATACAGGTGTGCACTGTCGGGCATGGCAGTGAAGTTGATAAGTGTAGTAGGCTAGTGTGTGTTACTCCCAAGTTTTCCTAGATGTGTTGAGGGTAAAGCATTGAGGTATGAGGTGCAAGGGGAGGAAAGATAATATTAAGCAGAAAAGGTAATGATTAAAAATACAATGGGAAGAATAGGGGAGAGAGAAAAGGGCTAGTGATAAAATGCCCATACTGTAATCTAGGAGCTGGGACCTGTCATCCCAGAGCCACATGTTCCAGGAACCCACATCGTAGACACAACAATTATAAGGACACATAGTATATTTGTGGGTTACTGAATGATCTGTTTGGTGTCCACAAGCACAGTACAGACCATAAACAATGAGGCAGAACATGACAAAATGTATGCTGAAATATATTTGGTTAAGTAAGTACGCTCCACCTACATGGTAAGTGTGGAATACTAAGTCTCCCAATGGAAAATGCACAAAGACTCAGCCTAGGCTGACACTGGATAATCCTAGTGTAATGTGCATTCTAAAAGAGTTGTGAGAAGTGGAGGGAAGAGATACGTTCGATCAAGTGTGAAAGTGTAATGAAGGCAATACCCCGATGTGGAAAGTGAAGAGTGGGAATTCCAAAAAGGTGTGTATGGGGGTTTCAGATCAAGCGTAGCTATAATCAGGAAACAACACACAAATGATCAAGTTACTTACCTTTGGTAATTCACTTTCTGGTAGAGACGGTATCCAGATACAGATTCCACACCTTTTGAATATTTCACCGGATGTCAGACTACATTAGGAAACTTTTCAGCAGTACCTCTGCATGCCAGTAGGTAGAGCCGTGCACCTCTGCCTTGATAACGTTCTGCTCCAGAAGTGGCACCCGAAGCCTATTTAGGTGCCACTCCTGTGTGCAATCAGTTACTTTCAAGGGCGTGTGCACCCCCAGACACAGAGCAGAAAATGCAAATTGGTATGACCAATGGGCAGATTCCTAGACTTGGGATCGTATTAGCGTCCAAACACAGAACGGGAAGGATGGGCGAGTCAGTAAAAAATCAGTGGCTAGATAGTGTCTATAACAGGAAGATCATTACCAAAGGTAAGGAACTTGTTCTGATAAAGAATGCTAGCAGCAGATTTCTCACCTTTTGAATAGATACCAAAGCAGTACCCATCTGTAGGTGAGCCTGTGGATGAAATGAAATTAGAAAGAACTGCAGGACCAAGCAGGCAAGATGCCCTTGGCTGTCCAGACAATAGTGCTTCCTGAATAAATGGAGGGACGTACATGTAGCTGCATGGCAAATGTTCATGACAGGGACTCCGCATGCCAACACAGTGGTAGCAACTTTCACTCTGGCAGAATGAGCATACAGACCTTCCAGTGGCTGCTACCTTGCCACTGTGAATCAAATCTTAATGCAGAACACAATCCTGCTAGAGATGGTTTCCTTCTGTACAGCCTTGCCTTTTTCACTCAAGAGAACCACACAAAGAAAAGATTGTCCACTCAAAGTTCATCTGTACGATCAATATAAAAGCTGAGAGCTCTCTTAGGGTCCAAATAGTGGAGGCACTGCTCTTCACTAGATGGCTGAGGAAGAGCATAAGACATTGGCAAGGTGATATATTGACAGCCGTGGAATGGCATCTCAACTTTGGGCAAGAAAGATGTTAGTGTCTCCAAAACCAGCTTGTCTGATGGTGTATGATGGATTAAAATAGACACTGAAGCTAACTCACTCACTGTGCCAATGTTGCAGCAACGAGGAATACAGTTTTGAGAGTGAGAAGCCGCAAGGAACTTCTGTGAAGAGGCTCACATCAGAAATGCGCGTACCAAGTTAAGGTCCCAAAGTGGCATGACAAAGGGAGAGGGAGGAAACAAATGTTGTAAACCTTTCAAAAAGTGTATAACAACTGAAAACTTAAATAATGAGGACTCATCCATTAACCACAAAAAAAAACGAAAGAGCCAAACATTACCCTTTAAACGTGTCCAGAGCAGAGCCTTGCCAGACTAAAGACAAAACAAATAACAAAACGTCAGTTAAATTTGCCTGGAGGGAGTTTCTGCCAAGCAGCATTCCACGCCAAAAATTTGTCTTAATGGCAGGCGAATACAGTTTTAGTTGAGGGACACCTGGCTGCTAAGATTACATCAACCACCTCTGGAGGAAGGTCAAAGGTATTCAGCTCTCACCTCTCAATCTCCACGCAAGAAGATGATTGAGAAGACTGGGGCACAGAGCCCTGCCCTCCTGGACAGGCAGCCTGATCAGAGGACAGATACTCAAGCCCAGGAATCTGGATGCCATACTCTCCATGCACACTCCCAGGCCACTTGGATCACTTGGGTGTAGGTGGTTTTGATTTTCTCGTTTACTTGGGGCAGGAGTGGTATCGGTGGAAAGGCGTTCTACTCAAGGCGGACCACATCTTTGAGTGAGAGACACCTCGATAACCACTGATATTGTGTGTTCTCAGATCAAGCCAAAGTTCTCCCCATTCAAGGAAGAGACCTTGCAAAACCTCAGGGTGTAACTGGCACTTGTGATCTGCAACGTGTCGATGACTGAGCTTGTCTGTCTTGACATTCAATGATGCTGCTAGGTGGTTCACCATCAGAAAAATTCCTTGCAGTCCAGCCATTTTCAGAGGCGCAGGGCCTCTAAGCACAGGGCTCACGACCCCAACCTGCCCTGTTTGTTGCAGTACAACATGGCAGTGGAATTGTCAATGAGCACCTGTACCAGTCTCCATTGGATGGCTCGAAGAAAAGCTTTCAACACCAATAGGATGCCCTCAGCTCCAGAAGGTTGATACATAGTTGTGTTTCTGCCCAAGGCCACTGATCTCCATCTTTTCCATGTGGCCACTCCACCTAGAAGTGGTTGGTCACCACTGTCTGCTCTGTGCGGCGAAGCGAAAGGGGTCTGATGCTATCTCAGTGGCAGTCTAGTAGTCCCCTTGATGTTGGGCCCACTGAGAATTCAGAGCCCACTCCAGAGCTTACATATGCCACCTGGCGTGCTCAATCTGCAGGATGCAAGAGGTCATCAGTAACAGCAGCCTCAGAGTCGACCTCACTGAAATCCAGGTCCGAGGCTGAAAGATGGGATCAGAGTCTGAATGTCCTGGACTCTCTTTCGGGGGAAAAGGAACTAAACTGTGTCCGGAATGGCTCTGCTGAAAGGGAGCACCTGAGGAGTCAGGAGCAACTTCAACATGTTGACAGTGAACCCCAAAGATGACAGGAGGTTCGCCTTAGTCTAGAGGTTCTTGACAACTGCCTGTGACGAGCTCCAATTCAACAGCTAGTCGTTGAGTGGCACTCCTGACCTTTGAAGGTATACTACCACCACAACTATCACTTTTAGGAACACCCAAGGGGAACTGTTGAGACTAAAGGAGAGCACAACAAATGGAAAATAATCCTGTCCAACCACAAACTGAAGATAACGCCAAAGGGCCTGCAGGACAGGTATAAGGAAATAGGTGTCTTGAAGATCCAGCACCACCATCCAGTCTCCAGGGTAGGGGGCAGAAAAGACCTGGGCCAGTGTGAGCATTTTTAATTTCTACTTCCAGAGGAAGGCCTTCAGAGGGCACAGGTCTGAAACAGGACAAAGGCCTCTGTCCTTCTTGGACACCTGTAACTAATGGGAATAACACAACATCAAACTTCTGGTGTGGGCACCCTCTCAATTGCCCCTTCAGACAAAAAGACTTGCACTTCCTGTCGCAAAATGAATATCCTTTGCAATGGCGTAATGTAGGAAGTTGGCTCTGTATGCACTATTTCAAAGTAAGGAATAGTATGCAGAGTCCAAGGGTTCCCCTTAGAGGTAAGACAGTGGCAAAAAGAGATAATTCTAATGCTCTATTTTGTGGTAGTGTGGTCGAGCAGTAGGCTTATCAGAGGGTAGGTTTAAGCATTTGTTGTACACACACAGGCAATAAATGAGGAACACACACTCAGACAATTGCAGGCCAATTGGTTTTTGTATAGAAAAATATATTTTCTTAGTTTATTTTAAGAACCTCAGGTTCAAGATTCACAAACAATACTTTAAATGAAAGGTATTTCACTTAGGAACTTCAGGAACTTTGAATTAGCAAAATAGCATATACAGTTTTCACACAAATGACATATAGCTATTTTAAAACTAGACAGTGCAATTTTCAACAGTTCCTGGGGGATGTAAGTGTTTGTTAGTTTTGCAGGTAAGTAAACCACCTACGGGGTTCAAAGTTGGGTCCAAGGTAGCCCACCGTTGGGGGTTCAGGGCAACCCCCTAAGTTACCACACCAGCAGCTCAGGGCCGGTCAGGTGCAGAGGTCAAAGTGGTGCCCAAAACGCATAGGCTTCAATGGAGAAGGGGGTGCCCCGGTTCCAGTCTGCCAGCAGGTAAGTACCCGCGTCTTCGGAGGGCAGACCAGGGGGGTTTTGTAGGGCACCGGGGGGGACACAAGTCAGCACAGAAAGTACACCCTCAGCGGCACGGGGGCAGCCGGGTGCAGTGTGCAAACAAGCATCGGGTTCGCAATAGGATTGAATGGGAGACCCAGGGGTCTCTTCAGCGATGCAGGCAGGCAAGGGGGGGGGATCCTCGGGGTAGCCACCACCTGGGCAAGGGAGAGGGCCACCTGGGGGTCGCTCCTGCACTGGAGGTCAGATCCTTCAGGTCCTGGGGGCTGCGGATGCAGGGTCTTTACCAGGCGTCGGGTCTTTGAAGCAGGCAGTCGCGGTCAGGGGGAGCCTCGGGATTCCCTCTGCAGGCGTCGCTGTGAGGGACTCAGGGGGGTCAACTCTGGCTACTCACGGTCTCGTCAGGTGTTACAGTTCCTGCAGGGGGAGGTGATAAGCACCTCCACCCAGTACAGGCTTTGTTACCAGCCACAGAGTTACAAAGGCACTCTCCCCATGTGGCCAGCAACATGTCTGGTGTGTGGCAGGCTGCTAAAACTAGTCAGCCTACACGGGTAGTCGGTTAAGGTTTCAGGGGGCACCTATAAGGTGCCCTCTGGGGTGTATGTTACAAGAAAATGTACACTGGCATCAGTGTGCATTTATTGTGCTGAGAAGTTTGATACCAAACTTCACAGTTTTCAGTGTAGCCAATATGGTGCTGTGGAGTTCGTGCATGACAGACTCCCAGACCATATACTCTTATGGCTACCCTGCACTTACAATGTCTAAGGTTTTGCTTAGACACTGTAGGGGCATAGTGCTCATGCACGTATGCCCTCACCTATGGTATAGTGCACCCTGCCTTAGGGCTGTAAGGCCTGCTAGAGGGGTGACTTATCTACACCTATAGGTAGTGTGAGGTTGGCATGGCACCCTGAGGGGAGTGCCATGTCGACTTAGTCTTTCTATCCCCACTAGCACACACAAGCTGGCAAGCAGTGTGTCTGTGCTGAGTGAGGGGTCCCCAGGGTGGCATAAGATATGCTGCAGCCCTAAGAGACCTTCCCTGGCATCAGGGCCCTTGGTACCAGAGGTACCAGTTACAAGGGACTTACCTGGATGCCAGGGTGTGCCAATTGTGGAAACAAAGGTACAGGTTAGGGAAAGAACACTGGTGCTGGGGCCTGGTTAGCAGGCCTCAACACACTTTCAAATCATAACTTGGCATCAGCAAAGGCAAAAGGTCAGGGGGTAACCATGCCAAGGAGGCATTTCCTTACACAACCCACCCTCCCCACCCCCCAAACGAAAGAGGATGAGACTAACCTTTCCCAAGAGAGTCTTCATTTTCTAAGTGGAAGAACCTGGAAAGGCCATCTGCATTGGCATGGGCAGTCCCAGGTCTGTGTTCCACTATAAAGTCCATTCCCTGTAGGGAGGCGGACCACCTCAACAGTTGTGGATTTTCACCTTTCATTTGCATTAGCCATCTGAGAGGTCTGTGGTCAGTTTGAACTACAAAGTGAGTACCAAAGAGGTATGGTCTCAGCTTCTTCAGGGACCAAACCACAGCAAACACCTCCCTCTCAATGGCACTCCAACGCTGCTCCCTGGGGAGTAACCGCCTGCTAATGAAAGCAACAGGCTGGTCAAGGCCATCATCATTTGTTTAGGACAAAACTGCCCCTATCCCATGTTCAGAGGCATCAGTCTGCACAATGAACTGCTTGGAGTAATCTGGAGCTTTGAGAACTGGTGCTGTGCACATTGCTTGTTTCAGGGTGTCAAAGGCCTGTTGGCATTCTACAGTCCAGTTTACCTTCTTGGGCATTTTCTTGGAGGTAAGTTCTGTGAGGGCTGTCACTATAGATCCATATCCCTTCACAAACCTCCTGTAGTACCCAGTCAAGCCAAGGAATGCCCTGACTTGAATCTGGGTTTTTGGAGCTGCCCAGTCCAGAATAGTCTGGATCTTGGGCTGGAGTGGCTGAACCTGGCCTCCACCTACAAGGTGACCCAAGTAAACCACAATTCCCTGCCCTATCTGGCATTTGGATGCCTTGATAGAGAGGCCTGCTGCTTGCAGAGCCTTCAAAACCTTCTTCAGGTGGACCAGGTGATCCTGCCAGCTGGAGCTAAAGACAGCAATATCGTCAAGGTAAGCTACACTAAAGGACTCCAAGCCAGCAAGGACTTGATTCACCAACCTTTGGAAGGTGGCAGGGGCATTCTTTAAACCAAAGGGCATAACAGTAAACTGATAATGCCCATCAGGTGTGGAGAATGCTGTCTTTTCTTTTGCTCCTGGTGCCATTTTGATTTGCCAGTACCCTGCTGTCAAGTCAAAGGTACTTAAGTATTTGGCAGCACCTAGTTTGTCAATCAATTCATCTGCCCTTGGAATGGGATGGGCATCTGTGTTGGTGACAGAATTAAGTCCTCTGTAATCCACACAAAACCTCATCCCTCTCTTTCCATCTTTGGTGTGAGGTTTGGGGACTAAGACCACTGGGCTAGCCCAGGGGCTGTCAGAGTGCTCAATGACTCCCAATTCCAGCATCTTGTGGACTTCCACCTTGATACTTTCCTTAACTTGGTCAGACTGTCTGAAAATTTTGTTTTTGACAGGCATGCTGTCTCCTGTGTCCACATCATGGGTACACAGGTGTGTCTGACCAGGGGTTAGGGAAAAGAGCTCAGCAAACTGTTGCAGGACCTTCCTACAGTCAGATTGCTGTTGGCCAGAGAGGGTGTCTGAGTAGATCACTCCATCAACTGAGCCATCTTTAGGGTCTGTGGAGAGGAGATCAGGGAGAGGTTCACTCTCAGCTTCCTGGTCCTCATCTGTTACCATCAACAGATTCACATCTGCCCTGTCATGGAAGAGTTTGAGGTGGTTCACATGGATCACCCTTTTGGGGGTCCTGCTAGTGCCTAGGTCTACCAGGTAGGTGACCTGACTCTTCTTTTCTAGCACTGGGTAAGGGCCACTCCATCTGTCCTGAAGTGCCCTGGGAGCCACAGGCTCCAGGACCCAGACTTTCTGCCCTGGCTGAAATTCAACCATAGCAGCCTTTTGGTCATACCACATCTTCTGTAGTTGTTGGCTGGCCTCAAGGTTTTTACTTGCCTTTTCCATATACTCTGCCATCCTTGAACGTAGGCCTAGTACATAGTCCACTATATCTTGCTTAGGCTCATGAAGAGGTCTCTCCCAGCCTTCTTTCACAAGAGCTAGTGGTCCCCTTACAGGATGGCCAAACAGAAGTTCAAAGGGGGAAAACCCTACTCCCTTCTGAGGCACCTCTCTGTAGGCGAAAAGCAGACATGGCAAGAGGACATCCCATCTCCTTTTGAGTTTTTCAGGGAGCCCCATGATCATGCCTTTCAATGTCTTGTTAAATCTTTCAACAAGACCATTGGTTTGTGGATGGTATGGTGTGGTGAATTTGTAAGTCACCCCACACTCATTCCACATATGTTTCAGGTATGCTGACATAAAGTTGGTACCTCTATCAGACACCACCTCCTTAGGAAATCCCACTCTGGTAAAAATACCAATGAGTGCTTTGGCTACTGCAGGGGCAGTAGTCGACCTAAGGGGAATTGCTTCAGGGTATCTAGTAGCATGATCCACTACTACTAGTATGTATTGGTTCCCTGAGGCTGTGGGAGGTTCAAGTGGACCCACTATGTCCACACCCACTCTTTCAAAGGGGACCCCCACAACTGGAAGTGGAATGAGAGGGGCCTTTGGGTGTCCACCTGTCTTACCACTGGCTTGACAGGTGGCACAGGAGACACAAAACTCCTTGACCTTCTGGGACATGTTGGGCCAATAGAAGTGGTTGACTAGTCTCTCCCACGTCTTGGTCTGTCCCAAATGCCCAGCAAGAGAAATGTCATGAGCTAAGGTTAGAATGAACTCCCTAAACTCTTGAGGCACTACCACTCTCCTAGTGGCACCAGGTTTGGGATCTCTTGCCTCAGTGTAAAGGAGTCCATCTTCCCAATAGACTCTATGTGTTCCTGTTATTTTTCCATTGGACTCTTCAGCAGCTTGCTGCCTAAGGACTTCAAGAGAGGGACAGGTTTCTTGCCCCTTACACAACTGTTCCCTTGAGGTTCCCCCTGGGCCTAGGAGCTCAACCTGATAAGGTTCTAACTCCAGAGGCTCAGTTCCCTCAGAGGGCAGAACTTCTTCCTGGGAAGAGAGGTTCTCTTTCTCTTGTGTTGAAGCTGGTTCCCCAGTCTTCTTTCCTTTTCTCTTGGAGGGTTGGGCCCTTTTTCCAGGCTCCAACACCACTTTTTCACCCTGAGCCTTGCACTGTGCCCTTGTCTTGACACACACCAGTTCAGGGATACCCAGCATGGCTGCATGGGTTTTGAGTTCTACCTCAGCCCATGCTGAGGACTCCAGGTCATTTCCAAGCAAATAGTCTACAGGGATATTTGAGGAGACCACCACCTGTTTCAGGCCATTGACCCCTCCCCACTCTAAAGTTACCATAGCCATGGGATGTACTTTAGTCTGATTGTCAGCGTTGGTGACTGGATAAGTTTGTCCAGCCAGGTACTGACCAGGGGAAACCAGATTCTCTGTCACCATGGTGACACTGGCACCTGTATCCCTCAGGCCTTCTACACTTTGCCCATTAATTAAGAGTTGCTGCCTGTATTTTTGCATATTAGGGGGCCAGGCAGCCAGTGTGGCTAAATCCACCACACCCTCAGAGACTAGTGTAGCTTCAGTGTGGACCCTGATTTGCTCTGGGCACACTGTTGATCCCACTTGGAGACTGGCCATTCCAGTGTTAGCTGAAGTAGAGTTAGAAGTGGAACCTTTCTTGGGACAGGCCTTCTCTCCAGTTTGGTGTCCTGGCTGATTACAGCTACGACACCAGGCCTTTTTGGGATCAAAGTTTTTACCCTTGTACCCAAAATTGGATCGTGAAGAGGCTCTGGGCCCTCCCTCCTGAGCAGGTTTTTGGGGCCCTATAGAAGACTCTTTACTATTTTTCCCTTTGGATGTCTCAACACTCTTCCCCTGGGGAGGCTTTGTGACCCCTTTCTTTTGGTCACCCCCTGTGGAAGTCTTGGTCACCCTAGTCTTGACCCAATGGTCCGCCTTCCTTCCCAATTCTTGGGGAGAAATTGGTCCTAGGTCTACCAGATGCTGATGCAGTTTATCATTGAAACAATTACTTAACAGGTGTTTTTTCACAAATAAATTGTACAGCCCATCATAATCATTTACACCACTGCCTTGAATCCAACCATCCAGTGTTTCCACTGAGTAGTCAACAAAATCAACCCAGGTCTGGCTCGAGGATTTTTGAGCCCCCCTGAATCTAATTCTATACTCCTCAGTGGAGAATCCAAAGCCCTCAATCAGGGTAGCCTTCACGAGGTCATATGATTCTGCATCTTTTCCAGAGAGTGTGAGGAGTCTATCTCTACACTTTCCAGTGAACATTTCCCAAAGGAGAGCACCCCAGTGAGATCTGTTTACTTTTCTGGTTGCACAAGCCCTCTCAAAAGCTGTGAACCATTTGGTAATGTCATCACCATCTTCATATTTAGTTACAATCCCTTTAGGGATTTTCAACATGTCAGGAGAATCTCTGACCCTATTTATGTTGCTGCCACCATGGATGGGACCAAAACCCATCTCTTGTCTTTCCTTTTCTATGGCTAGGAGCTGTCTCTCTAAAGCCAATCTTTTGACCATCCTGGCTAACAGTAGGTCATCTTCACTGAGGCTATCCTCAGTGATTCCAGAGGCGCTGGACTCTCCTGTGAGAGAAGCAGCATCTCTGACTATCACATTTGGAGTCAGGGTTTGAGGAGCCCTGGCTTCCCTAACTAGGACTGGAGGTGGGACTTCCTCCACATCACTAGCTTCCTCCTCTGTGAGGTCATCCTCAGAGGGGTTGTTCTTGGCAAACTCTGCCAAAAGCTCCTGGAGCTGTGTTTTGGTAGGGTTTGAACCAGTTCTAATCTTTTTTGTTTTGCAGAGAGAACTTAACTCTTTCATCCTAAGATTCAGGTAAGGGGTGACGTCGAGTTCCATCACATTCTCTTCTGCATTAGACATTATGGGGGTCATTCTGACCCTGGCGGTCCGAGACCGCCAGGGCTATAAGGACTGAAAGCACCGCCAACAGGCTGGCGGTGCTTTCTTCCCTATTCTGACCGCAGCGGTAAAGCCGCGGTCGCACCGCCGGGGACGGCGGTTTTCCGCAGTTTCTGCCCCGGCGGTGATAATCCGCCAGGGCAGCGCTGCAAGCAGCGCTGCCCTGGGGATTATGACCCCCTTACCGCCAGCCTGTTTCTGGCAGTTTTCACCGCCAGGAAGAGGCTGGCGGTAAGGGGTGTCCTGGGGGCCCCTGCACTGCCCATGCCATTGGCATGGGCAGTGCAGGGGCCCCCTAACAGGGCCCCGGCCAGCTTTTCACTGTCTACATAGCAGACGGTGAAAAGCGCGACGGGTGCAACTGCACCCGTCGCACGGCCGCAACACCGCCAGCTCCATTCGGAGCCGGCTCCTGTGTTGCGGCCTCATTCCCGCCGGCCCAGCGGGAATGTCGGAATGGGGGCTGCGTGAGTGCTGCCGCATGGCGGTTTCCGCCCGCCAAGGTCGGAATGACCCCCTATGTTTCTAAAAGTTGGAATACTTTTTAAGAATCTAAAACTATCTCTAGAACTTAATTCAAACTTTTACAAAACTTTTAAACTCTAAAAGAAATGCTAACAGGGACTAACACAAGGCCCTAGCAGGACTTTTAAAAATGTAGAAAAATAGCTCAAATTTCAAAAATCAGTTTCTAATGACAATTTTTGGAATTTAGTCGTGTGATCAGGTATTGGCTGAGTAGTCCAGCAAATGCAAAGTCTTGTACCCCACCGCTGTTCCACCAATGTAGGAAGTTGGCTCTGTATGCACTATTTCAAAGTAAGGAATAGTATGCACAGAGTCCAAGGGTTCCCCTTAGAGGTAAGATAGTGGCAAAAAGAGATATTTCTAATGCTCTATTTTGTGGTAGTGTGGTCGAGCAGTAGGTTTATCAGAGGGTAGTGTTAAGCATTTGTTGTACACACACAGGCAATAAATGAGGAACACACACTCAGAGACAATTCCAGGCCAATAGATTTTTGTATAGAAAAATATATTTTCTTAGTTTATTTTAAGAACCACAGGTCCAAGATTCACAAACAATACTTTAAATGAAAGGTATTTCACTTAGGAACTTTGAATTAGCAAAATAGCATATACAGTTTTCACACAAATGACATATAGCTATTTTAAAACCAGACAGTGCAATTTTCAACAGTTCCTGGGGGATGTAAGTGTTTGTTAGTTTTGCAGGTAAGTAAACCACCTATGGGGTTCAAAGTTGGGTCCAAGGTAGTCCACCGTTGGGGGTTCAGGGCAACCCCAAAGGTACCACACCAGCAGCTCAGGGCCGGTCAGGTGCAGAGGTCAAAGTGGTGCCCAAAACGCATAGGCTTCAATGGAGAAGGGGGTGCCCCGGTTCCATTCTGCCAGCAGGTAAGTACCCGCGTCTTCGGAGGGCAGACCAGGGGGGTTTTGTAGGGCACCGGGGGGTGGGGGGGAACACAAGTCAGCACAGAAAGTACACCCTCAGCGGCACGGGGGCGGCCGGGTGCAGTGTGCAAACAAGCGTCGGGTTCGCAATAGGATTCAATGGGAGACCCAGGGGTCTCTTCAGCGATGCAGGCAGGCAAGGGGGGGGGGGGCTCCTCGGGGTAGCCACCACCTGGGCAAGGGAGAGGGCCACCTGGGGGTCGCTCCTGCACTGGAGGTCGGATCCTTCAGGTCCTGGGGGCTGCGGATGCAGTCTCTTTACCAGGCGTTGGGTCTTTGACGCAGGCAGTCGCGGTCAGGGGGAGCCTCAGGATTCCCTCTGCAGGCGTCGCTGTGGGGGCTCAGTGGGGTCAACTCTGGCTACTCACGGTCTCATAGTCGCCAGGGAGTCCTCCCTATGGTGTTTGTTTTCCACAAGTCGAGCCGGGGGCGTTGGGTGCAGAGTGCAAAGTCTCACGCTTCCGGCGGGAAACGTGTGTTGTTTCAAACTTGCTTCTTTGTTGCAAAGTTGCAGTCTTTGGGGAACAGAGCCGCTGTCCTCAGGAGTTCTTGGTCCTTCTAGATGCAGGGTAGTCCTCTGAGGCTTCAGAGGTTGCTAGACCCTGGGAACGCGTCGCTGGAGCAGTGTCTTTAGAAGGGGGGAGACAGGCCGGTAGAGCTGGGGCCAAAGCAGTTGGTGTCTCCGTCTTCTCTGCAGGTTTTTCAGTTCAGCAGTCCTCTTCTTCTTAGTTTGCAGGAATCTGAGTTCCTAAGTTCTGGGGAGCCCCTAAATACTGAATTTAGGGGTGTGTTTAGGTCTGGGGGGTTAGTAGCCAATGGCTACTAGCCCTGAGGGTGACTACACCCTCTTTGCGCCTTCTCCCTGAGGGTAGGGGCGCACATCCCTAATCCTATTGGGGGAATCCTCCATCTGCAAGATGGAGGATTTCTAAAAGTCAGAGTCACCTCAGCTCAGGACACCTTAGGGGCTGTCCTGACTGGCCAGTGACTCCTCCTTGTTTTTCTCATTATCTCCTCCGGTCTTGCCGCCAAAAGTGGGGCCGTGGCCGGAGTGGGCGGACAACTCCACTAGCTGGAGTGCCCTGGGGCGCTGTAACAAAGGGGTTGAGCCTTTGAGGCTCACCGCCAGGTGTTACAGTTCCTGCAGGGGGAGGTGAGAAGCACCTCCACCCAGTACAGGCTTTGTTACTAGCCAAAGAGTGACAAAGGCACTCTCCCCATGTGGCCAGCAACATTTCTGGTGCGTGGCAGGCTGCTAAAACTAGTCAGCCTACACTGGTAGTCGGTTAAGGTTTCAGGGGGCACCTCTAAGGTGCCCTCTGGGTGTATGTTACAATAAAATGGACACTGGCATCAGTGTGCATTTATTGTGCTGAGAAGTTTGATACCAAACTTCACAGTTTTCAGTGTAGCCATTATGGTGCTGTGGAGTTCGTGCATGACAGACTCCCAGACCATATACTCTTATGGCTACCCTGCACTTACAATGTCTAAGGTATTGCTTAGACACTGTAGGGGCACAGTGCTCATGCACTTATGCCCTCACCTATGGTATAGTGCACCCTGCCTTAGGGCTGTAAGGCCTGCTAGAGGGGTGACTTATCTATACCTATAGGCAGTGTGAGGTTGGCATGGCACCCTGAGGGGAGTGCCATGTCGACTTAGTCTTTTTATCCCCACTAGCACACACAAGCTGGCAAGCAGTGTGTCTGTGCTGAGTGAGGGGTCCCCAGGATGGCATAAGATATGCTGCACCCCTTAGAGACCTTCCCTGGCATCAGGGCCCTTGGTACCAGAGGTACCAGTTACAAGGGACTTACCTGGATGCCAGGGTGTGCCAATTGTGGAAACAAAGGTACAGGTTAGGGAAAGAACACTGGTGCTGGGGCCTGGTTAGCAGGCCCCAGCACACTTTCAAATCATAACTTGGCATCAGCAAAGGCAAAAAGTCAGGGGGTAACCATGCCAAGGAGGCATTTCCTTACACGTAACAAAACTTGAAGGGCCTCCTGCAAAGTACAAGGAGGGCCCTCCTGCAAAGTACAAGGAGGGCCCTCCTCTGGACTTAAACAGGAGCTCTCAGGCCCAGGTACTATGCTGAGGGGGCTCCTTGGAGCTCATGGTCCCCCTGCACCACAGGGGCCTTTGTTAAGCCACTGATCCTCCATCAATCACTGGGTTGGACGGGGGAAGGTGCTGTGGCAAGAGAATGTTAGGAAGGGCATATCCTGCTTGTAAGGAAATGCCTCCTTGGCATGGTTGCCCCCTGACTTTTTGCCTTTGCTGATGCTATGTTTACAATTGAAAGTGTGCTGAGGCCTGCTAACCAGGCCCCAGCACCAGTGTTCTTTCCCTAACCTGTACTTTTGTATCCACAATTGGCAGACCCTGGCATCCAGATAAGTCCCTTGTAACTGGTACCTCTAGTACCAAGGGCCCTGATGCCAAGGAAGGTCTCTAAGGGCTGCAGCATGTCTTATGCCACCCTGGAGACCTCTCACTCAGCACAGACACACTGCTTACCAGCTTGTGTGTGCTAGTGAGGACAAAACGAGTAAGTCGACATGGCACTCCCCTCAGGGTGCCATGCCAGCCTCTCACTGCCTATGCAGTATAGGTAAGACACCCCTCTAGCAGGCCTTACCGCCCTAAGGCAGGGTGCACTATACCATAGGTGAGGGTACCAATGCATGAGCATGGTACCCCTACAGTGTCTAAACAAAACCTTAGACATTGTAAGTGCAGGGTAGCCATAAGAGTATATGGTCTGGGAGTCTGTCAAACACGAACTCCACAGCACCATAATGGCTACACTGAAAACTGGGAAGTTTGGTATCAAACTTCTCAGCACAATAAATGCACACTGATGCCAGTGTACATTTTATTGTAAAATACACCACAGAGGGCACCTTAGAGGTGCCCCCTGAAACTTAACCGACTATCTGTGTAGGCTGACTAGTTCTAGCAGCCTGCCACAAACCGAGACATGTTGCTGGCCCCATGGGGAGAGTGCCTTTGTCACTCTGAGGCCAGTAACAAAGCCTGCACTGGGTGGAGATGCTTACACCTCTCCCAGGCAGGAATTGTCACACCTGGCGGTGAGCCTCAAAGGCTCACCTCCTTTGTGCCAACCCAGCAGGACACTCCAGCTAGTGGAGTTGCCCGCCCCCTCCGGCCAGGCCCCACTTTTGGCGGCAAGGCCGGAGAAAATAATGAGAATAACAAGGAGGAGTCACTGGCCAGTCAGGACAGCCCCTAAGGTGTCCTGAGCTGAGGTGACTCTAACTTTTAGAAATCCTCCATCTTGCAGATGGAGGATTCCCCCAATAGGGTTAGGATTGTGACCCCCTCCCCTTGGGAGGAGGCACAAAGAGGGTGTACCCACCCTCAGGGCTAGTAGCCATTGGCTACTAACCCCCCAGACCTAAACACGCCCTTAAATTTAGTATTTAAGGGCTACCCTGAACCCTAGAAAATTAGATTCCTGCAACTACAAGAAGAAGGACTGCCTAGCTGAAAAACCCCTGCAGAGGAAGACCAGAAGACGACAACTGCCTTGGCTCCAGAAACTCACCGGCCTGTCTCCTGCCTTCCAAAGATCCTGCTCCAGCGACGCCTTCCAAAGGGACCAGCGACCTCGACATCCTCTGAGGACTGCCCCTGCTTCGAAAAGACAAGAAACTCCCGAGGACAGCGGACCTGCTCCAAGAAAGGCTGCAACTTTGTTTCCAGCAGCTTTAAAGAACCCTGCAAGCTCCCCGCAAAAGGCGTGAGACTTGCAACACTGCACCCGGCGACCCCGACTCGGCTGGTGGCGATCCAACACCTCAGGAGGGACCCCAGGACTACTCTAAGACTGTGAGTACAAAAACCTGTCCCCCCTGAGCCCCCACAGCGCCGCCTGCAGAGGGAATCCCGAGGCTTCCCCTGACCGCGACTCTTTGAATCCTAAGTCCCGACACCTGGGAGAGACCCTGCACCCGCAGCCCCCAGGACCTGAAGGACCGGACTTTCACTGGAGAAGTGACCCCCAGGAGTCCCTCTCCCTTGCCCAAGTGGAGGTTTCCCCGAGGAATCCCCCCCTTGCCTGCCTGCAGCGCTGAAGAGATCCCGAGATCTCCCATTGACTTCCATTACCAACCCGACGCTTGTTTCTACACTGCACCCGGCCGCCCCCGCGCTGCTGAGGGTGAAATTTCTGTGTGGACTTGTGTCCCCCCCGGTGCCCTACAAAACCCCCCTGGTCTGCCCTCCGAAGACGCGGGTACTTACCTGCAAGCAGACCGGAACCGGGGCACCCCCTTCTCTCCATTCTAGCCTATGTGTTTTGGGCACCACTTTGAACTCTGCACCTGACCGGCCCTGAGCTGCTGGTGTGGTGACTTTGGGGTTGCTCTGAACCCCCAACGGTGGGCTACCTTGGACCAAGAACTGAACCCTGTAAGTGTCTTACTTACCTGGTAAACCTAACAAATACTTACCTCCCCTAGGAACTGTGAAAATTGCACTAAGTGTCCACTTTTAAAACAGCTATTTGTCAATAACTTGAAAAGTATACATGCAATTTTGATGATTTGAAGTTCCTAAAGTACTTACCTGCAATACCTTTCGAATGAGATATTACATGTAGAATTTGAACCTGTGGTTCTTAAAATAAACTAAGAAAAGATATTTTTCTATATAAAAACCTATTGGCTGGATTTGTCTCTGAGTGTGTGTACCTCATTTATTGTCTTGTGTATATACAACAAATGCTTAACACTACTCCTTGGATAAGCCTACTGCTCGACCACACTACCACAAAAATAGAGCATTAGTATTATCTATTTTTACCACTATTTTACCTCTAAGGGGAACCCTTGGACTCTGTGCATGCTATTCCTTACTTTGAAATAGCACATACAGAGCCAACTTCCTACATTGGTGGATCAGCGGTGGGGTACAAGACTTTGCATTTGCTGGACTACTCAGCCAATACCTGATCACACGACAAATTCCAAAATTGTCATTAGAAATTGATTTTTGCAATTTGAAAAGTTTTCTAAATTCTTAAAAGACCTGCTAGGGCCTTGTGTTAGATCCTGTTTAGCATTTCTTTTAGAGTTTAAAAGTTTGTAAAAGTTTGAATTAGATTCTAGAACCAGTTTTAGTTTCTTAAAAAGTATTCCAACTTTTAGAAGCATAATGTCTAGCACAGATGTGAATGTGGTGGAACTCGACACCACACCTTACCTCCATCTACAGATGAGAGAGCTAAGGTCACTCTGTAAACTAAAGAAAATAGCAATGGGCCCCAAACCTACCAAAGTACAGCTCCAGGAGCTTTTGGCAGAGTTTGAAAAGGCCAACCCCTCTGAGGATGGCAACTCAGAGGATGAAGATAGTGACTTGGAGGGAAATTCCCCCCCTCCAGTCCTACTTAGGGAGAGCAGGGCTTCTCAAGCCCTGACTCCACAAATAATAGTCAGAGATGCTGGTTCCCTCACAGGAGGGACCAACAACTCTGAAATCACTGAGGATAACTCCAGTGAAGAGGACATCCAGTTAGCCAGGATGGCCAAAAGATTGGCTTTGGAAAGACAGATCCTAGCCATAGAGAGGGAAAGACAAGAGATGGGCCTAGGACCCATCAATGGTGGCAGCAACATAAATAGGGTCAGAGATTCTCCTGACATGTTGAAAATCCCCAAAGGGATTGTAACTAAATATGAAGATGGTGATGACATCACCAAATGGTTCACAGCTTTTGAGAGGGCTTGTGTAACCAGAAAAGTGAACAGATCTCACTGGGGTGCCCTCCTTTGGGAAATGTTCACTGGAAAGTGTAGGGATAGACTCCTCACACTCTCTGGAAAAGATGCAGAATCTTATGACCTCATGAAGGGTACCCTGATTGAGGGCTTTGGATTCTCCACTGAGGAGTACAGGATTAGGTTCAGGGGGGCTCAAAAATCCTCGAGCCAGACCTGGGTTGACTTTGTTGACTACTCAGTGAAAACACTAGATGGTTGGATTCAAGGCAGTGGTGTAAATAATTATGATGGGCTGTACAATTTATTTGTGAAAGAACACCTGTTAAGTAATTGTTTCAATGATAAACTGCATCAGCATCTGGTAGACCTAGGACCAATTTCTCCCCAAGAATTGGGAAAGAAGGCGGACCATTGGGTCAAGACAAGGGTGTCCAAGACTTCAACAGGGGGTGACCAAAAGAAAGGGGTCACAAAGACTCCCCAGCAGAAGGGTGATGAGACAACCAAAACTAAAAATAGTAAAGAGTCTTCTACAGGCCCCCAAAAACCTGCACAGGAGGGTGGGCCCAGAGCCTCTTCACAAAACAATGGGTACAAGGGTAAAAACTTTGATCCCAAAAAGGCCTGGTGTCATAGCTGTAAACAGCATGGACACCAAACTGGAGACAAGGCCTGTCCCAAGAAAAGTTCCACTCCAAACTCCAATCCAGGTAACACTGGAATGGCTAGTCTCCAAGTGGGATCAACAGTGTGCCCAGAGCAAATCAGGGTCCACACTGAAGCTACTCTAGTTTCTGAGGGTGGGGTGGATTTAGCCACACTAGCTGTCTGGCCGCCTAACATGCAAAAATACAGACAGCAACTCTTAATTAATGGGACTAGAATAGAGGGCCTGAGGGATACAGGTGCCAGTGTCACCATGGTGACAGAGAAACTGGTTTCCCCTGGCCAATACCTGACTGGAAAAACTTACACAGTCACCAACGCTGACAATCAGAGAAAAGTACATCCCATGGCAATGGTTACTTTAGAATGGGGAGGGGTCAATGGCCTGAAGCAGGTGGTGGTCTCCTCAAATATCCCAGTGGACTGTCTGCTTGGAAATGACCTGGAGTCCTCAGCATGGGCTGAGGTAGAGCTAAAAACCCATGCAGCAATGCTGGGTATCCCTGAACTGGTGTGTGTGAAAACAAGAGCACAATGCAAGGCACAGGGTGAAAAAGTAGAGCTGGAGTCTGGAAAAATGGCCCAGCCTACCAAGAGAACAGGAAAGTCAGTTGGGAAACCAACTGCAACACAGCAAAAGAAAGGGAACCTCTCTTCTCAGGAAGAAGTTCTGCCCTCTGAGGGAACTGAGCCTTTGGAGCTTGAACCTTATCAGGTTGAGCTCTTAGGCCCAGGGGGACCCTCAAGGGAGGAGCTGTGTAAGGGACAAGAAACCTGTCCCTCTCTTGAAGGCCTTAGGCAGCAAGCTGCTGAAGAGTCCAAAGGCAAGAAAAATGGAACACATAGGGTCTATTGGGAAGATGGGCTCCTGTACACTGAGGCCAGAGACCCCAAACCTGGTGCCACTAGGAGAGTGGTAGTGCCTCAGCTGTTCAGAGAGTTCATCCTAACATTGGCCCATGACATTCCCCTTGCTGGACATTTGGGACAAACCAAGACGTGGGAGAGGTTAGTCAACCACTTCTACTGGCCCAATATGTCCAACATGGTTAAGGAGTTTTGCCTCTCCTGCCCCACCTGTCAAGCCAGTGGTAAGACAGGTGGGCATCCAAGGGCCCCCCTCATTCCACTTCCTGTGGTGGGGGTGCCCTTTGAACGAGTGGGTGTGGACATAGTTGGTCCACTGGAACCTCCCACAGCCTCAGGAAATATGTATATCCTGGTAGTAGTGGATCATGCTACCAGGTATCCTGAAGCTATTCCCCTTAGGTCGACTACTGCCCCTGCAGTAGCCAAGGCCCTCATTGGTATCTTTACCAGAGTGGGTTTCCCTAAGGAGGTGGTGTCTGACAGAGGTACCAACTTCATGTCAGCATACCTAAAGCACATGTGGAATGAGTGTGGAGTGACTTATAAATTCACTACACCTTACCATCCACAAACTAATGGCTTAGTTGAGAGATTCAACAAGACATTAAAGGGCATGATCATGGGGCTCCCAGAAAAACTCAAAAGGAGATGGGATGTCCTCCTGCCATGTCTGCTTTTCGCTTACAGGGAGGTACCACAGAAGGGAGTAGGGTTCTCACCCTTTGAACTTCTGTTTGGTCATCCTGTAAGGGGACCACTTGCCCTTGTTAAAGAAGGCTGGGAGAGACCTCTCCATGAGCCTAAACAGGACATAGTGGACTATGTACTTGGCCTTCGCTCTAGAATGGCAGAGTACATGGAAAAGGCAACCAAAAACCTTGAGGCCAGCCAACAACTCCAGAAGTTTTGGTATGACCAAAAGGCTGCACTGGTTGAGTTCCAACCAGGGCAGAAAGTCTGGGTTCTGGAGCCTGTGGCCCCCAGGGCACTCCAGGACAAATGGAGTGGCCCTTACCCAGTACTAGAGAGGAAGAGTCAGGTCACCTACTTGGTGGACCTGGGCACAAGCAGGAGCCCCAAGAGGGTGATCCATGTAAACCGCCTTAAGCTCTTCCACGACAGGGCTGATGTCAATCTGTTGATGGTAACAGATGAGGATCAGGAGGCAGAGAGTGAACCTCTCCCTGATCTTCTGTCATCAGACCCAAAAGATGGTACAGTAGATGGAGTGATCTACTCAGACACCCTCTCTGGCCAACAGCAAGCTGATTGTAGGAGAGTCCTACAACAGTTTCCTGAACTCTTCTCCTTAACCCCTGGTCAGACACACCTGTGTACCCATGATGTGGACACAGGAGACAGCATGCCTGTCAAGAACAAAATCTTTAGACAATCTGACCATGTTAAAGACAGCATCAAGGTGGAAGTCCACAAGATGCTGGAATTGGGAGTAATTGAGCGCTCTGACAGCCCCTGGGCTAGCCCAGTGGTCTTAGTCCCCAAACCTCACACCAAAGATGGAAAGAAAGAGATGAGGTTTTGTGTGGACTACAGAGGGCTCAATTCTGTCACCAAGACAGATGCTCATCCAATTCCAAGAGCTGATGAGCTCATTGATAAATTAGGTGCTGCCAAATTCCTAAGTACCTTTGACTTGACAGCAGGGTACTGGCAAATAAAAATGGCACCTGGAGCAAAAGAAAAGACAGCATTCTCCACACCTGATGGGCATTATCAGTTTACTGTTATGCCCTTTGGTTTAAAGAATGCCCCTGCCACCTTCCAAAGGTTGGTGAATCAAGTCCTTGCTGGCTTGGAGTCCTTTAGCACAGCTTATCTTGATGATATTGCTGTCTTTAGCTCCACCTGGCAGGATCACCTGGTCCACCTGAGGAAGGTTTTGAAGGCTCTGCAATCTGCAGGCCTCTCTATCAAGGCATCCAAATGCCAGATAGGGCAGGGAACTGTGGTTTATTTGGGACACCTTGTAGGTGGAGGCCAAGTTCAGCCACTCCAACCCAAGATCCAGACTATTCTGGACTGGGTAGCTCCAAAAACCCAGACTCAAGTCAGGGCATTCCTTGGCTTGACTGGGTATTACAGGAGGTTTGTGAAGGGATATGGATCCATTGTGACAGCCCTCACTGAACTCACCTCCAAGAAAATGCCCAAGAAAGTAAACTGGACTGTGGACTGCCAACAGGCCTTTGACACCCTGAAACAGGCAATGTGCTCAGCACCAGTTCTCAAAGCTCCAGATTATTCTAAGCAGTTCATTGTGCAGACTGATGCCTCTGAACATGGGATAGGGGCAGTTTTGTCCCAAACAAATGATGATGGCCTTGACCAGCCTGTTGCTTTCATTAGCAGGAGGTTACTCCCCAGGGAGCAGCGTTGGAGTGCCATTGAGAGGGAGGCCTTTGCTGTGGTTTGGTCCCTGAAGAAGCTGAGACCATACCTCTTTGGGACTCACTTCCTAGTTCAAACCGACCACAGACCTCTCAAATGGCTGATGCAAATGAAAGGTGAAAATCCTAAACTGTTGAGGTGGTCCATCTCCCTACAGGGAATGGACTTTATAGTGGAACACAGACCTGGGACTGCCCATGCCAATGCAGATGGCCTTTCCAGGTTCTTCCACTTAGAAAATGAAGACTCTCTTGGGAAAGGTTAGTCTCATCCTCTTTCGTTTGGGGGGGGGTTGTGTAAGGAAATGCCTCCTTGGCATGGTTGCCCCCTGACTTTTTGCCTTTGCTGATGCTATGTTTACAATTGAAAGTGTGCTGAGGCCTGCTAACCAGGCCCCAGCACCAGTGTTCTTTCCCTAACCTGTACTTTTGTATCCACAATTGGCAGACCCTGGCATCCAGATAAGTCCCTTGTAACTGGTACCTCTAGTACCAAGGGCCCTGATGCCAAGGAAGGTCTCTAAGGGCTGCAGCATGTCTTATGCCACCCTGGAGACCTCTCACTCAGCACAGACACACTGCTTACCAGCTTGTGTGTGCTAGTGAGGACAAAACGAGTAAGTCGACATGGCACTCCCCTCAGGGTGCCATGCCAGCCTCTCACTGCCTATGCAGTATAGGTAAGACACCCCTCTAGCAGGCCTTACCGCCCTAAGGCAGGGTGCACTATACCATAGGTGAGGGTACCAATGCATGAGCATGGTACCCCTACAGTGTCTAAACAAAACCTTAGACATTGTAAGTGCAGGGTAGCCATAAGAGTATATGGTCTGGGAGTCTGTCAAACACGAACTCCACAGCACCATAATGGCTACACTGAAAACTGGGAAGTTTGGTATCAAACTTCTCAGCACAATAAATGCACACTGATGCCAGTGTACATTTTATTGTAAAATACACCACAGAGGGCACCTTAGAGGTGCCCCCTGAAACTTAACCGACTATCTGTGTAGGCTGACTAGTTCTAGCAGCCTGCCACAAACCGAGACATGTTGCTGGCCCCATGGGGAGAGTGCCTTTGTCACTCTGAGGCCAGTAACAAAGCCTGCACTGGGTGGAGATGCTTACACCTCTCCCAGGCAGGAATTGTCACACCTGGCGGTGAGCCTCAAAGGCTCACCTCCTTTGTGCCAACCCAGCAGGACACTCCAGCTAGTGGAGTTGCCCGCCCCCTCCGGCCAGGCCCCACTTTTGGCGGCAAGGCCGGAGAAAATAATGAGAATAACAAGGAGGAGTCACTGGCCAGTCAGGACAGCCCCTAAGGTGTCCTGAGCTGAGGTGACTCTAACTTTTAGAAATCCTCCATCTTGCAGATGGAGGATTCCCCCAATAGGGTTAGGATTGTGACCCCCTCCCCTTGGGAGGAGGCACAAAGAGGGTGTACCCACCCTCAGGGCTAGTAGCCATTGGCTACTAACCCCCCAGACCTAAACACGCCCTTAAATTTAGTATTTAAGGGCTACCCTGAACCCTAGAAAATTAGATTCCTGCAACTACAAGAAGAAGGACTGCCTAGCTGAAAAACCCCTGCAGAGGAAGACCAGAAGACGACAACTGCCTTGGCTCCAGAAACTCACCGGCCTGTCTCCTGCCTTCCAAAGATCCTGCTCCAGCGACGCCTTCCAAAGGGACCAGCGACCTCGACATCCTCTGAGGACTGCCCCTGCTTCGAAAAGACAAGAAACTCCCGAGGACAGCGGACCTGCTCCAAGAAAGGCTGCAACTTTGTTTCCAGCAGCTTTAAAGAACCCTGCAAGCTCCCCGCAAAAGGCGTGAGACTTGCAACACTGCACCCGGCGACCCCGACTCGGCTGGTGGCGATCCAACACCTCAGGAGGGACCCCAGGACTACTCTAAGACTGTGAGTACAAAAACCTGTCCCCCCTGAGCCCCCACAGCGCCGCCTGCAGAGGGAATCCCGAGGCTTCCCCTGACCGCGACTCTTTGAATCCTAAGTCCCGACACCTGGGAGAGACCCTGCACCCGCAGCCCCCAGGACCTGAAGGACCGGACTTTCACTGGAGAAGTGACCCCCAGGAGTCCCTCTCCCTTGCCCAAGTGGAGGTTTCCCCGAGGAATCCCCCCCTTGCCTGCCTGCAGCGCTGAAGAGATCCCGAGATCTCCCATTGACTTCCATTACCAACCCGACGCTTGTTTCTACACTGCACCCGGCCGCCCCCGCGCTGCTGAGGGTGAAATTTCTGTGTGGACTTGTGTCCCCCCCGGTGCCCTACAAAACCCCCCTGGTCTGCCCTCCGAAGACGCGGGTACTTACCTGCAAGCAGACCGGAACCGGGGCACCCCCTTCTCTCCATTCTAGCCTATGTGTTTTGGGCACCACTTTGAACTCTGCACCTGACCGGCCCTGAGCTGCTGGTGTGGTGACTTTGGGGTTGCTCTGAACCCCCAACGGTGGGCTACCTTGGACCAAGAACTGAACCCTGTAAGTGTCTTACTTACCTGGTAAACCTAACAAATACTTACCTCCCCTAGGAACTGTGAAAATTGCACTAAGTGTCCACTTTTAAAACAGCTATTTGTCAATAACTTGAAAAGTATACATGCAATTTTGATGATTTGAAGTTCCTAAAGTACTTACCTGCAATACCTTTCGAATGAGATATTACATGTAGAATTTGAACCTGTGGTTCTTAAAATAAACTAAGAAAAGATATTTTTCTATATAAAAACCTATTGGCTGGATTTGTCTCTGAGTGTGTGTACCTCATTTATTGTCTTGTGTATATACAACAAATGCTTAACACTACTCCTTGGATAAGCCTACTGCTCGACCACACTACCACAAAAATAGAGCATTAGTATTATCTATTTTTACCACTATTTTACCTCTAAGGGGAACCCTTGGACTCTGTGCATGCTATTCCTTACTTTGAAATAGCACATACAGAGCCAACTTCCTACACTGCTGAACAGTGTGCAGCACCCAACTGTCAGATGTTATGACCGGCCAACCTAGCAGGAATCATGGGATCCTCCCACCAGGTGGCTTTGTCCTGCTAAGGGCACGCTAAAGAGGTGAGGCAGGTGAGACTGTGAAGGGGTTGATGGACTGGGTTTATGTACTGGGTGAGGACTGGGCGGAAAATGTTAAGGGGCACATGGGATGACGTTTACCACCAAATCCCAAAAGGCATGGGAATAGTGCCCCAGGAGGCAGCTAGCATTTACAGATCGAAGCACCAAGCTGGTGGGCAAGAAGACTCTTTTCCAAGGTCTCCACCCATTTGGACTCCCTACTCGGGGAGTTGTTGGAAATGTGCTTAGGCTAGTCTTGCTTGCAGACACCTGCACCACCAAGCTTTCAGGGGAGGGGTGCTGAGATAAAAATGCAGGGTCTCTGAGGGAAGGGAGATGGCGTCCTGCAATCTGGCAGTTGACCGGTGGCCAGAACAAGATTTGGCCCCTAACCTCAACAAAGTATCTGTAAGGGCATTGTTAAAAGGTAAGAGGGGCTCAGTGGGTGTTTACCCTGGCTGAAGAACGTCTGTATGAACATTAGTCTTGACCTTCAAGGTGGGGAGCTGGAGGTCATGGACTTCAGCTACCCTACGAATTTACCATTGCATACCAAGCAATCTTCTCAGTGGCATGACCAGGGGGTGAGAGGAGCCATGACTTAAGAGAGGTATCAAGGCCACTAGGCTCTTGTAACTCATCGTACCAATGCTCCTCGAGATACGGTTAACTAATCTTATCATCCACCTCAAAATTGTAGCCTGACTGGGCTAAATATGGAATGCAGAGTATGTGTTCTCTCGAGTGGAGGAAGTGGCACCTCAATAGCGGCCAGGTTTGACGCTGACTTGAAGTCAGGGAGTACAATAGGTACCTCGTCTTTTGACATTGATGGACTTGGCATCAGCATAGAAGTTCCAGGTCCTTACACGGAGGTGGAGTAGGAACTTAAGTGGTAGGTGGCCCCTCAGTGGACTTGGAGGGACCAAAAGGCGCAGACGCCGAACCCACCAGTGGTATTCAGGATGGAGGGGCTCCAGTCTGAAGTTGAAGGAAGAGAAGTCTGTACAAACAGACCAGACTTTATTAGATAGGTCAGCAATAGTTGTATCAAATTTCGAAAAGGAGAAACCAATGGCTGCAAATATGTTTGGCACTATCTCCATTGTGGCATGCGGCTGCAGGACTTGATCTGTGCATGAAAACAGTTTGGCACCTTGTAGCACTTCAGAAAACTAGAGTTAACGTGTTGGTTTTGGTGCGACATACCTGGATAATTAAATGATAATAATTAATCAAGTGGGGAGCATGTGAAATAGTCAATTGCAAGGCATTGTTACTGCAATGATCAGCAGGTAATGGTACTGGAAGAGTGGTTGTGACCTTTCCTCTCCACGTCTGCCACAGAGTGCAGGCACCAGGTTTATCATCTTTAAGAGTTAAGTGCAGGATTTGCAAATATAGTCAACCTAGTAAGGGAGCTCACAGTGGCAGGGGGCTGTTATTTTGACAAGGCCCGCTGCCCTTCAAATTTAGATTAGGCCTCAACTAGTAGAGTAAGTGTAATAAGCAGGCACCACAGAGGGTGTGCCCTGCTGCCCGTGAATAAAAAAAGGGCGAGGCATCTTAACAAATGTACGGTGTGTCTTTCAGGTCCAAACTGTACTAGGCTCCTGACATTTTATTGGAGCTCAAAAAGGCACACTGTAGCTCTGCCACTAATGTGGTGAAGCACACTCTCCTTAAAAGAAAACAGGAGGAAATGCTTTAGCAGCCTTAAAGACGCAGGTCAGAGCCATGCATGTCGCCCCTTCCGGTGGGAACGTGGAGGGGTGATATCACAAAAGGGTGGTGTTTGCCATTGATGACAGCAACATGACTGCATTCAATCACCAATGCAATGTGGTTGGCATGCTCGTTCTAGATACAGGCCCTGTCAACCCCAGTGGTATTAGTCTTCACTGTGCTTCTCGTCTCTCTGCAACAGGCTGAGGAAGGAGTCGCACTGCATCAAAGTTGTCACCTGTTGGAGTGATATAAGTGGCCACCAGCGTTTGGAGGACAGTGTCACAGTGTCCTTTCCTCTGGAACTGCACATTGCTGAACAAAAGGCCCACCTTCCGGCGTCACCAACTCAGAAAGCTATTATAGCAGAGTTATGATGAAGCCAGTCGGGGGAAGGGAAGTAGGGTAGGGAACAGCAGGGAGAGAGATCTGAAAAGAAAAGGTTAGAACAAATAGGCACTTACTCATTCATAGAAATGTAACTCATCAATAGACTCTTGACTAAATGCGTCTCCGTGATATCAGATGGAGACCCCTTTTGAAATGAGGGCAAAGCCCCTTCTTTGAAACATAGAACAAGAATAAACTACGACCTCAGAACCTAGAGATGGCAAGAGCTTTGGACTATGATCATACTCAGAATATCAATTGTGTAACATCTATGCATTCATAACATAAACCTTTGATCATGACCTAGAAAATCTCAAAGAATTAAATATGCTTTCACATATTATGCATTCCAAAAAAAAGAACAATGAAAACTATGATTTGCTTATCTCCAAAAATACTTTCACATTCGCAACTATAAAGGCCGAAAGGTTTTGACTCATTGAACTTGAAGCACTTTACTTATAATACCAGGAAGCGCTTTTACTTGTCTTGCCTGAAGCGCTACGCTCATTATGCTAAGGGGGCGCTTTACTCATGTGGCCTGAATCACTTTCATTGTTGTGCCAAGAGCCTTTTTACTCCTGTGGACTGAAGCACTTGAATTGCCGTGCCAAGAGCGCTTTACACCTGTGGACTAAAGCGCTTGAACTGCCGTGCCAAGAGCACTTTACATCTGTGGACTGAAGCACTTGAATTGCTGTACCAAGAGCGCGTTTACACCTGTGGACTGAAGCGCTTGAATTGCTGTACCAAGAGCGCGTTTACACCTGTGGACTGAAGCGCTTGAATTGCCGTGCCAAGAGCGCTTTACACCTGTGGACTGAAGCGCTTGAATTGCCATGCCTAGAGCGCTTTACATCTGTGAACTGAAGCGATGGAATTGCCGTGCCAAGAGCACTTTACATCTGTGAACTGAAGCGCTTGAATTGCTGTGCAAAGAGCGCTTTACATTTGTGCTCTGAAATGCCTTTAATCGTCGCACCAAGGCTGCTGTACTCTGGAAACTGAAAATGTTTTGCTCGTTGTGCTAAGGGGTGCCTTACTTCTGGAAGTAATGACTTCCTCCAAAATTGGATTCATCAAGGCCTTAAAGCTACGAGTATGACCTACTAGTTTTTTTATTTACCATGGAAACAAGGATACCTCGATTGGATGTCACTCTGCCATACACAAACTCTGTTCTGCTTGGGTGTGGCTGGGCTGTATAGGCCTGCCACACCCCAAAATGGCTGCTTCCTCTAAAAACATCGGAATTGTAGTCCCTTCATGGAATAGCACTGATAAGTGCATCTTGTCCACCAATGTCCTGAACTTGCAGCTCTATGAGCTTTGCCACAGGGCAAACGACGCTGATGGCCACCTTTGGAACAAGAGGGGATGACAAGTGGTGCGCGTAAAGCGCTGCAGAGCCGCGCAGCGGAGTTTGGGGCGGGACCTGGACCGCGCAAGGCCTTATTCCTGACATTACACCCCTCTCCCAAGCGCGGTCCAGGGCCCGGTTTATCAGGATGGAGGAGGTGAAATCGTCGCACCAAACGTGGTGCATGAACATGTCTTGCAGGATCCCAAGAGTCATTTTCCGGTCCGTATCCTTTCTAGGACACCAAGTACCATATATTTAGAGTCTAAAATATCACACCTCATACTTCCAATGACCTTGGACTAATAGAGGAGCAGGTTGTGTGACGCTTGAGGGAGAAGCAGTTTTAAGAAGCGAAGTGTGAAACACCGGATGAATTTTCAAAGACAATGGTAATTTTAGCTTATATGTTACCGGGTTTACTTGTCGTAGTACTTCATAGGGCCCTATGAATTTTGGATGAACCATATTTTTATTTTTTTAAACAAAGTTTTTTGTGGATAACCAAACTTTATCTTTGTTTGTATACTGAGGAGAAGGCTGGTGTTTTTTGTCATATTGCATTTTATATTTTTTCTTTGCTTGATGGAGATTTGTTTGCAATTGTGAATGTACCTTTTTCATGTGTGTTAGCATGTCCATGACTGCTGGAGTGGTTTGAGTAGAGGCAGGTAACGTAACTGGCAAAATGTGCATATGACGGCCATATAAACCAAGAGTGGTGAGAGTTATTATAACCCAGTTTTGCAAGCCACAAAAGATCCAGCCAGGTTTTAGGGGACTTTGTTGCGTAACATCGTAAATATTGTTTCAGAGTTTGGTATAGTCTCTCTGTTTGACCATCCGTTTGTGGATGATAACTAGTAGATAAAGTCGAATCAATTCGTAAAGCCTTGCACCATTGTTGCCAAAAACGTGCAGAAAATTGTGTTCCTTTATCAGAGAGGATAACTCTTGGAAGTCTGTGAAGATAAACTATATTTTCTAAGATGATAGTCGCTAAGGTGTCGGAAGTTGGGAGCCCTTTACAGGCAATGAAGTGAGCATACTTGGTAAGGCTGTCTACTACCACTAGAATGGTTGTAAATTGTCTTATTTGAGGAAGACCAGTAATAAAATCCATAGAGATATGTTCCCATGGATGATTGGGAATGGGTAGAGGTATCAGTAGACCTTTGGGCTTGATATGTTCGCTTTTGCATCTTGCACATACTTCACATGATTGTAGCATTTGCTTAAGGTCGTGAACGAATGTAGGCCACCAAAAATACCTTTTCATGAGTTCTATTGTTTTTTGAGGACCTGGGTGACCTGCAAGAGGATGACTGTGAACCAATGAAACTCTGTCTCTCTTAACTCCTCAGTAGGCAGGAATACTCGAGATTCATTTAGAGGTAAGCCTTGTTGAATATACCTCTTGATGTCTCGTTGTAACCACTTTTGCCACTTAGTGATGTGAAAATGATTACGAATGAGATCAAAAAATTTCTCTGCAGCTACTAAACACAACACTTTTGAAGGTGTTATAATAGGCATGGGTTTTTGTTCAGTAGGTGTGATTGAAGAATCTTGTCTAGATAATGCATCGGCCTTACGATTATCTACTCCTGGTCTAAAAGTCACTATGAAATCAAATTCTGCAAAGAATAGCATCCATCTTAGTTGTCTAGGAGTTAGTAATCTGGCAGAACTCATAAACTGTAAATTTCTATGATCAGCATATATAGTTATGGTGTGTTTCGCTCCCAATAGATAAAGTCTTCATTCTTTAAAAGCATTACGAATTGCTAGTAATTCTTTTTCCGGTACTTCTTAGGATTGTCAACATCATAAAAAGACAAAGGCTGCAAGGTTGAAGCCTTCTCCTTAGACAAGAAGGAAGTTGGTTGACCTGCCATTTGAACTATAGGGTAGGGCTACAGGGTGCAATGGTGACAGAGCAAGTCTCAGTGAAAAACTTCACCATAGTAATGACTAAATGCAATTTCTGTTGCATGACAAAAGAATAGGAGCAGTAGACTTTTACTGTAAAAATACCACAGCACAATACTGCTCCTAGTCATTCAATGTCTTTGCAGAAAATCTGAGGCAATATATTTTTTGCTGGATTCATGTGAAGAGTTAAGATAGTACACTCACTTAGGTTATGAGACATCCATTTAAATCGTTTTGCCACAGGAACAATAGTCCTTTACAGATACTTTTTCAAGGCTTTCTCCGACATAGTGAAGAGGGTTATCTTGATCAGAAATCCAATCAATCAGTCATTTGCCGCAAGCAAAATGAATAAAAATTCTATGCACACTCTTCCTTAACGCAGATGAGCTGAAGTGAGTTTAGAAAAAGGCAGAACTAATGTAAAAAAAAATAAAAAAAGGAAAAATGGAACAATTCAGGAGCAGCGCTTCAGAGGATTGTCTCACAAAACGTGTGACAGAAATTATTTCAGTTGGATCCTCTCATGGAAACTGATCTGTATGTCTCTCCACGTCCTTGAATAGTTTTTGAGCAATGATGTTTGGAGGCTACACATACTAGAAGTTTGTTGTCAATGTTAATGGAATGTAAATGTATACACTGATTACCAAGGATTGCCAGCCCAACTACAGGGAATATTTCATGTATGTGTAGCTATAGAAGATCCGAATGCTGGTGATAAGCCCTTCCCTTTCTGCTTCAGAGGCGCTTGTCTAGCATGAAACAATTGCTTACCTAGTCCCTGTGCCTTGAGAAGGACAAGAGTAAAAACCTGGCATGGACTGGAGGACTGATTTCCCCAAGACATGTCTGAGTCTGACATTTGGAGGAATGTTGTCGGCTGAGCCACTTATGTGCAGGCAACTGTCAAAGGTGCTACTGCACATCGGAAGGAGCATTTCCTTGCTTACTTTGGCGAAGCTCATGATGGCACCTTCACGCTGTGAGTCAATCTGCAGAACACGGCTGACATCCCGCTCTGCCCGCTCTTGGATCAGTTTCTGCTGTGTATGGAAATCGGACCACTCAGCAGCCAACTTTCGACGTTCCTCTGCACATCTGTGCATGACCGACTGCTGTTCCTCCAGCAGGGTGCTCTGAAAGGTCAGAGAGAAAGAGCTATTAAGGGAGAGACCAAAGATGGTAATGAAGATAGAGTAAGCTACGAAGTGTGGAAGGAAATAGAGATCAACAATGAGAAGAAATGACTTAAAGCAAGGAAAAGCTAAAGTAACAACAATGGAGTGAAAGAGGAAAAGAAAACAAAAGAAACTAGAAAGAGGGTCACAAGAGAGAAAGAAAAGAGAAGAGACACTGGAAGCAGGAGAAAAGAAAGAGAAACCAAGGAACAATAAAGAAATATCAGGAAAGAATGGTGTGAGTCCAGGAAAGGAGGAATGGACAAGGGACAGAAGGAAATAAGACACTTACCTGTAACTCCAGTTCTCCTGCATTCTTACCTTTCATAGATTCACATGCTTGAATCCTTCCCCGTCGTCAGACTGGGAATCCCCAGTAACATTACCAACAGCAGTACGAACATGCATTGCAATTTTTTTTCTAAACAATCCTCATCATTGTAATGATCCGAACATCAGCCATTCAGAACCCACTACACACCAAGCTGTTTGCATGCTTTTGCTTCCAACTATCAGATTTTGATAAGCGCTATATTCGCTCTCATTTGGGAGCCTCAGAATAGAGGAAGTGGGTGGGCTGCATGTGAATCTATGAAAAATAGAAATGCTGGAGAACGAGAGTTACAGGTAAGTAACTTATTTCCTTTCTCCATCATAGGTTCACATGCTTGAATACCAGACTAACATAGCAGTACATGATTCTTAACAGTGGAAGGTGGTAATAAGGCTTACCTTATGCAAACCGATTCCTAAGAACTGATTGGCTTATAGCTGCCTCCTTGCTTACTTGCAGGTCTACACAATATTGCCTTACAAAGGCATGTGTTGTCTTCCACATTGCAGCCTTCCAAATATCTTTTAACGAGACTCCCCCCAAAAAAAGCTGTTGTCGTTGCTACTGCCCTTGTCGAATGTGCTCCGACTTTCCATGTCAGAGATCTGCTCATCAATGAATGAGCTCTAACTATGCATGCCCCAATCCAACGTGCGACCATCTGTTTAGACACTGCGTTTCCTCTACTGCCTAAAACATAGCAACCAACAATTGATCTGTATTTCGAATTTTTTTAGTAGCCTGTAATGAATGCAGTGCCCTTTCAGCTGCTGTTACTGGCTTCACAAAAAAACGTTGGTAATATTATCTTTTGTTTTAAATGAGAAATGCTTGGCACTGTCGGCCTAAATTTTGGATTTGTCATCATCGTCATTCTTATTTGTAGAAATCAAAAATGGTGCTTTACAATGTACCACCTTGTAATTCACCAACTCTCCATGATACTATTATGGCAAACAAAAAGGCCATCTTCCATGACACATGCTTTAATGTTGTGTTTTGAATTGGCTCAAACAGGGCCTTCATCAAACCTGCCAACACTATGTTCAACTCCCATTCAAGCACCACCTTCTGTATTGGTGGAAATACTCTAAACAGACCCTGCATGAATTCTTTAATTATTCTTTGCGAATATAAAAACTTTCTATTTGGTTTCCTTAGGAATCTTGAAATTGCTGCAAGATGCACTTTTACTGACCTAAGTGATAATCCAGATTTTGCCAAATGCAACAAATAATTACTCATGAGGTTTCATGCATGTTGGATGCAGTCCTTTTTCAAGTGCCCATATCACAAATCTTTGCCATTTCAAATTATATGTTTTATCAGTTGACTGAGCCATGGCCTTTTTTAATCTCCCTACAGTATTCAGGTATGTTGAAATCTCCAAACTCAAATCCTGATAAACCATGCCCTCAGGGGTTACAACTTTGGTCTGTGAAGAAACACCTGCCCCCTGCTCTTGGAAACTAACTGTGCATCCAGCCTGAATTTCACTGGTTTGTCCACACAAATCTCCAACAGGTCTACTTATTAGGTTGATGTGGCCATTATTACGCTACTAAAATTGCCCTGCAAGTCTCTCCTCATCTTGCACAATACCCTTACAATCAACGGTATTGGAGGAAACCCATAAACAAACTCAATTTCCAATTTATTGCAAAGGTATTTCCTTGCGTTTCTGGGCAATTCCATCTGCTTGCATACCTTTTGTATTTGTGATTCTGATCCGTTACAAACATATCCAGTTCGGTCTTTCCCCACTTTTGAAATACTTTGTCCAATTGCTCTGCATCTATTTCCCACTAATTGGTATCCACAGGCTGTGTTGTTCCTCCTTGTTTTCTTATATAGTACATTGTGGTCGTATTGTCCGTTCTGATCATGACTTGACACATCTTTATTAGGTGCTAAAAAGCTTTTAACACTAGCCATACCGCCTTCATCTCCAGTACATCTATGTGTAATCTCTTTTCCTGCTCTGGCCATACACCATGAACTATCTTGTTGTCTAGATGTGCTCCCCAACCTAACATGGAACCATCTGTAGTCCGATATTTCTGTGAATTCTGCATCTGTAGACTTTGTCTTTTGAAAATATTTTTGCTCTGCATCCACCAGCGAAGAGCTTCTTTCATATTCTGAGTTATGAGGATTATATCATCCCAACCTCCATCTTTCTGTTGCCATTGCCTGTTCAACTCCTCCTGCATTACTCTCATCCAAAGACGGCAATGAGGAATCAAGAGAATGCATGATGACCTGTTCCCCAACATTGCCTTCATCAGTCTTACAGTCACTCTTTCTTTCTCCATCAGGGTTGCCGCCTGCTTTATCGTCTTTTTGCCCGTTTCCTGCAAAGGGAATACCATCCCCTTTAACCCCTTGGGTGCTGTGGTCGAGCTGGTCTCACCCTCGGCCACGGTTGCCGTGTGCCGAGGACAAGACCAGCTCGCCCTGCACGCAGCCCACGGGGGTTGCTCCCCTGGGGGGCAAATTGTTTTTAGGCCAAGGGGGGCAGAAACCACTAGATACCAGGGATTTTTTTTTCACAACAGTTTCACGAAAAGGGGAGCGACCCCTTAGGCAAGGGTCACTCCCAGGGGGTGGGGTGGCGGGGGATTTGTTTTAAGGTAATTTCTGCCCCTCTTGGGAGCAGATTGGTCTATTTTCATTAGGCAAACCTCTAGGCACCAGGGATTTAAAAAAAAACAAACATTTTTTTTACAGATGGGGTGTGACCCCCTCAGGCAAGTATCGCTCCCCTGGTGGGGTCATTTTATTTTAGGCCATTTCTGGCCACCTTGGGGCCAGATCGGCCTATTTTTCTTATGTGAATCTGACACCAAGGGGAGCAGAAACCACTAGACACCAGGGATTTCTTTTTTCATGACTATTTCATGCAACGGGAGCCACCTCTTAGGCAAGGGTCTCTCCCTTGGGGGCAAATTTATTTTAGGCTACTTCTGCCCCCAAGAGAGCAGATCAGCCTATTTTAATTAGGCCGATCTGCCCCCAATAAGGGCAGAAACCACTTGGGCAACAGGGCTATATGTGTGTGTGTGTTTTTTGTTTGGGGGCAGTTCCTTGGTCAATGGTCACTCCCCATGGGGGCACATTAATGTTGGCCAAGGGGGCAGATCGGCCTATTTTTTTTTTAGGGCCCTTCTGCCCCCAGAGACCAGGAAAGATATTTTTTTAAATAGAGGGTGGGGGTATGGCCATACTCCCACCCCAAATTAATGGGGACAAAGTTGTTCTGCCCACCAGGGGGCTGATGGAGCAATTACCCCAATCCACTCCCCAGGAGGCAAAAAGCCTACTAGATGCCAGGGAATTAAAAAAAAAGGAGTGGGGGGTGGTGGCTATTTTTCACTCTTTATATTTTACCAAATGAATTGCTGTATACCGGGTATATGATGAAAACCCATTGCAAGGTGCAGCTCCTTTATTGGCTCTGAGTACCTAGGGTTCTTGATGAACCTACAAGCCCTATATATCCCGCAACCAGAAGAGTCCAGCAGAAGTAACAGTATATTGCTTTCAAAAATCTGCCATAGCTGGAAAAAGTTGCAGAAGAAAACATGGACAGAAATTGGTCTTTTTTACCTCAATTTCAATATTTTTTTATTTTAGCTGGTACTTTCTGTAGAAAAACCTTGAAGAGTCTACACAAATGACCCCTGGCTGAATTCAGAATTTTGTCTACTTTTCAGAAATGTTTAGCTGTCTGGGATCCAGCACAGCTTTCACACCCATTTATGTCACTAAATGGAAGGAGGCTAAAAGCACACAAAAATAGTAAAAATGAGGTATGTCTCAGTAAAATGCCACAATTGTGTTGAAAAATTTGTTTTTCTGATTCAAGCCTGCCTGTTCCTGAAAGCTGGGATAATTGTGCTTTTAGCACCGCAAACCCTTTGTTGATGCCTTTTTCAGGGAGAAAACCACAAGCTTTCTCCTGCAGGCTTTTTTTCCCATTTTTGTTTTTCAAATCGAAAGTTTAGCTGTATTTTGGGCAATTTCTGGTCTCCTCCAGTGGAGCCCACAAACTCTGGGTACCTCTAGAATCCCATGGATGTTGGGGAAAAAAGGATGCAAATGTGGCGTGGGTAGCTTATGTGGACAAAAGGTTATGAGGGCCTAAGCGCGAATTTCCCAAAATAGCCAAAACAAGGCTCACCAACTGAGGCCTGGCAGAGAAGGGGTTAATGTTCTCATTCTTGCTCCTAGATAAACCAAATCCTGACTTGCTTCATGTTTTTTTGGTTGCATTTAACATGAGGCCCAAATGCATAAGTACTTTATGGCATAACTGTGTTACAGTAGCGTCTCGAGGTGCATGGCGGGGCAGTGGTGTTGTGGGGGGTGGGAGATTGAGGAGGGTGGGGGGTTTGAAGAAAAATTAATAATAATAAAAAAAAAAATTTTTTTTAAAAACGGAATGCCCCGCCAACGGCCGCCACTGCACAGCTCTTCTTTCCTTTGCAGAAGGCACAGGCTCCCAGCCTGCCCTGCAGCCAATCTGAATGCTGCCGTCATGTTGCTGGCAGCATGACAACAGCATTCGGATTGGTCGGAGCGCCCTGCCAGGGTGCTCCTAGGCAGACTGGGAGAGTCTGCCTGCTCTCTCCAACCCGGCATTGCGTGGCCGGGTTGGATAGAGCTTAGTGCGCATATATATATTTGGCCAGACTGAGACGGCCGGCCAAACATACGTGCGTACTGAGGGGGATTGCTGAGCACTCCCCCTTTGTGCTCGTCATGACCTGTGGCCTGCCCCTTCTACACAACAACGATAACAAATATAGTTTATTATCGTTGTAGTGTTGAGGTTTGGCAGCTGCTGGCGGGGGAGGTGCTCCGCCGCCCAAATGGAGGAGCTGCCCCTGCTCTGTTATCTCTCTGTTCCTACTCACTGCTTTTGCTTTTACAAGCCAATCGTCCAGGTATGGATACACCATACTCCCCTTCCTACTTAAAAACGCTGCTATTGGTGCCATGCATTTTGTAAATATTCGAGGAGCTGATCTCAGACAAAACGGAAGGGCTCTGAAATGATAGTGTTGTCCTGCCACCATGAAAAGGAGATCTTTTCTGTGTTTCTTGTGAATCAGTATATTGAAATATGCATCCTCTAAGTCTATTGAGAAAATCTTCTTTCTTTATAAATGGGGAAGTATTGTCTAAAAGTTACCATACAGAAACTCTGTCTTTTTATATACCTGTTCAGTTCTCTCAAATTCAGTTTTGGATGTCAATCTCCAGATGTCTTTAAAATTAGAAATAATCTCCAGTAAAACCCCTTGAATATTTCTTTCATCTGCACCTTCTCGATTGCATTCTTATTCATTAATGTTTCTCCTTCTGCGTTTCTCTTAAATGTCTGTTTTTCTTTTATTGACAGGACTGATAGTGGTTCCTATATACATTTTGATACATGGCCTTGTTTTGCAATATCCAGCACCCACTTGTCTATTGTTATCTGCTGCCAATTCTTGAAGTAGTACTGCATCCTCCCTCTGACTGTTGGGGGCTTCTTTCTCCAGAAAGTCATGATCTTCCGCCTCTGCTGTCAAACCTTGAGGGTGGATTTCCTTTCCTGACTCTGCTTTGACCTTGCCTATAGCCTTGTCCTCTCTGCCCCTGCTTTCTTGCCTGTTGTGCATATGAGCTGTAGTGTTCATATGTTGTATTCTGTCTGTACGGTCGAAAATAAGACTATAGCTGGTGTTCTTGACGAAAATACTGCCATCTATACCCTGTGTATGTCTGCAACATACCCAGCAAACATGCTTTTTCTGTGTCCACCTTAATTGCCTGAAGGGCTTCATCTATCTTACTTCCAAAAATATTACTGCCATCAAATGGCATATCTATCAGTCGTGCCTGGACCTCCAGCATAAAAGCTGTGCTGTTTAACAAGCCATATCTCCTCATTACTGCTGCATTTCCAACCTGCCTAAATGCGCAAGCTGAGTCATCCATGGCCACATCAATTAACGAAGATGATGCTTGTTTGGCATCCTTCAGTATTGCTTTCACTTTTTCTTTGTCTTCCTCTGGCATTTTTTCAAGTAGTGGAGTCATGTCACTCCATAATTGTCTTTCATACCTTCCTATGATTGCTGATCAATTTGCAACCTTAATCGCAACCGCAGCCAGCACATTAACTCTTTTTCCCACTGAATCCCATTTTCTGCCTTCCTTGTCAGTTGGCACTGTGAATGGGGTTGAAGGATTCTATAATCGCTGTAGTGCAAAGGCTGAAGTCACCTACTCAGTACCTACTTGGTTCAAAATACACCTCCTGCATCGTCTGTGGGCTTGTATTTTTCTCTATTTGATTTATTGTTGCACTTGCTGGATTTTTTATTGTTGTAAAACTTCTTTCCATAGATGTTCGAAAATAGGAATTGATCTTGTGCCTTTATGTGATTCTTCTGACACAGAAACTGGCAGGCTAAATCGGTCAGATGTTTTATTTATCAGTAAATGAAACCTTCCAATTTTATCTGGGGGCCAATTTCGTCGTACAGGATCTGGACTAGCAACCTTCGGCACAAGAATCTGATTCCACTCTGAATCATTTTCTGGGGCCAAATGTGTGTACTTTCTCCATCATCATCTGTATTTTTGCTATTACCACTGTTGCAATTGAATGGTGTTATCTTTACCACCATGTTGCTCTTCCTTGTCTGATGTCGCTTCCTCTGGATGCACATCCTTTGAAAATGGCTGCTTTCCCCGTCTTACTTGTGTCTACGGTTCTGGCCGCAGAACTGTAGGCTGATGGGTTCTTGTTGCCCCTTGTCCCTCCTGTGGTGTCTGAGGTGGTAGTCACTTATTGATATCTGCAATCTTGTCTTTCAGTGATGTTAACATTTTCATTGGTAGTTGTACCAGTTTTTTGGTTGCCTGTATCCCTTGCATCCCTCTCGGCTTGAAAACGATCCACATATTCCATCTCATCCGCCTCATCCTCTATATATTGTACATTTAGAACCTCTGGATGAGTTGCCCTTTCCTCCACACTGCAACAAACCTTGACCTTTTGGTGAAGTGTCCTGAAATATCTTCCCTGGCAGATTCAAAGGCACAGGAGACACTTGCATTGTCTCCAATAATCGCTCCACTCTCTCAATACTCATTTCTTGTTTCTGACTGTTTGTTTTAATGCATGTTGTTACTACTTGTTTTTCTTCGAGCATCTTTGTTCTGTTCGCCTACAGCATAGTTTGAAAATCTCCCATTGACAGCAATACACTCAGCTATGTGTTCCCTTCGCTGATGCTACAGCCTTCGTCGACAATGATTTCTTTGTGCTCGACTTCCAACTTGGTGACGATGTTACTCCAGTCAGCGATCTCTCATTCATCGGCATAGAAGGTATACCTTAACCTGGTTACCTCTTTTATTATAGTTTCTGCAACACTCAATGGTTTCTTAGTCTGCTTACTTATATCTCCTTTTTTCAATGGTGTTTTGATATTTATTAATGACTTAACCCTTGCTTTTTTCCTATGTATTGTGGGTTCGTCAACCTTTCACTTATGTTTCTTTGTCTTTTGTTTGTCACCTGAGTGTATTTTACCATATGTCTGACTCTTAATAGCATTTCCTTTTCTAAAGTGGTCAGTGTCAGTAGCCTCTCGTGATCTTTCAGTGTTTTAGTTGAAAATGCCTGGCAAATACTGCACTCCACGGACTTGTGCCCCAGGTGCAGGCAGTACAAACATTCTGTATGTGGACCCTCCACATAAATTATCTTTTTTCCCACAAGATTTACATGTCTTAAATAAAGTCTTTTAAAGTGCAGCCTCTGCTATCCCTTAAAAAATTTCTGATTGTGCAGCAGAAAATCTGACAGATGGAAGCATCAGTAAGGGAACAGTTGGGTGTGGTGGGTTCTGAATAGCTGAAGTTCAGATCATTAAAACAATGTTGGAAAATGTTGCAATGCATATTGATGCAAAGTCATGTTTGCACTGCTCTGGGTAATATTTCCGGAGGTTCCCAGCCTGACGACAGGGAAGGATTCAAGCATGTGACTCTATGAAAGATCCAATGCTGGAGAAGAAGAGAAAGTAGAGACGGAAGAGCAGACTGGAAAGCAGGTGAGGGAGGGATACCTAGGAAAGAGGAAGACATACAAAAGGAAGCAAAGATACCAGCGACAGAAACTGGATGGAAAAAGGGGAGACTGGAGATTAACTAATTACTGCTTGATTGAAAGTACTTGCATAGCGTACACTGGTCAACAGGGTTCCTTGGACCAGAATGAAAGAACCCAGTGAAGGAGGAAGAAAGACCAGGGAAGCAGGGAGAGAGGCCACAAAAGAAAGCATAGAGAATGTGGAAGGAGGAAGCATGACCAGGGAGAGAATCAAGGGATGAAGGGAGAGAGAGAGACCACAAAAGAAAGACAAGCAAATAATAAATGAGGAAGAAAGCAGGAAGGAAGAAGAGAAACTACAAGACAAAGGAAGGAGGAAGAGGGACTAGGAAAAATGGGAGCGACTTGGCAGAGGAAATGATAATGTGTTTATAGAGTGAATTGGAGAATGGCTATTGAGGGAAGACTATAAGAGGAATGAAGGGAAAGAATGGGTATCTAGAGGAACTAGGAAAAATGGGAGAGACTTGGTAGAGGAAATGATAATGTGTTAATAGAGTGAATTGCAGAATGGCTATTGAGGGAAGACTTTAAGAGGAATGAAGGGAAATAATGGGTATGGAGAGTAGATGTGGAGAATAACATAACAGATGGAGGAATACAAAAAAGGAGGGGCTGATATAGTTAAAAACAATGACAAACAGAGGAGGGGAGCAAAAGGGATGGAGAAGGGGAAAAGCACGAAGGGACCGTCGTGGAAGAAACTGGAATGGTGGATGACTACAGAATAAGAGGGATGAAAGAAAGGCCATGAAATTAAATTGAGAGAAAGTGGGGTATGGAAAAAGAACAGGGAGAGAAAAGGCCAAAGAAGGAGTTTGAAAGAATGTAGGAGGAACAGAGAGTAGAGGGGAAGGAGAAAGAATAAAGATGGAAAAAACTGAATGCAGAAGGAAGCAACAAGTAAATCTGGAGGTAAAGAGAGAGTGGTAATAGTGGGGAAGACCATATGTTAAGGTAAAGAAAAAAGGATGAAAGACAAAAGATAAAAAATGAAAACTGAATGTATAAAAAAACAAAAGTAGAAAAGTGTAGTGGTAGCCTTTCATGGCCACGAAAGCAGTCCTGCAAACCAGGAAGAGACTGCTAGTATAACCTGGGACTGAGCTTGTCAAGCCTGTGGCAGTCAAACTCACATGCCTTAATTTACTTTTCTCAAGCTCTACTTTTTTTTCTCTTTAAATTCTTTTTATTCGATTTTTGCATGTACAACAACCACAAACAAACTTCATGAGGTACATTGAAGAGATAATTGATATATGTTCATCGATCCATGGCACCATGACGTGCATTTGCTAATCCATAAACATATTGCACAGATATCAATGGAAATAACTTGATCCTTGTTGCAGAATTACTGCAGCTAGTGGATGGAACCTGGAAATTGCGCGCCAAACATTCGTACTCCCCTTGAGGTGTGATGATTTGCAAAATAGGAATCTTGTAACATCCCTTTGGATATTTTAGGTGAGCTGTGTGGTTATCGTTTTTGTATTTTTGCCTATCCCTCCTTTGACTAAATAGAGTTATGTGTCGTTGCGTTAGGGGATTCAGGTATATTGTGTGCGTATAAGTATTTCCGGAAGGGGCCCCAAATATCTTTGGGTTGGGAACGTTGTGGCAATAAATCCTAGTATGTATCTAGTTGCTCTTGGCAGTAAGTAACATCACATATCCAGGCTGTCAATATGGAAGCGAGGCACCGGCCCCAATGCACTGCCACCCTACGCTTTGCCAGCAAAAGTAGCATGGCAATTAGGCTTCTACTCTCATCTGGTACCTCTTTGACGTGCCCCAATATTGCACAAGTTTTCTTTGGGAAGGACTGTGTCCTGTCATTTATTGCATGACTTTAAACACCTCCTACCAGAATTCGAGGACATTGCCAAGCTAGGTGTATAAAAGAAGCTCTCACGTCTCCGCATCTAAAGCATCTTGCATCTGGAATTAGACCAATTTTGAAGAGGTGTACCGGTGTCTGTAAAGATGGTGCAGAAAATGTAAATGGATGAGGCGGAGACTGTAGCTGGGGGAGAGGTGTTTTAATTGGTTGCAGCAATAGCCCCACTGTTCATCTGTGAGTGTTATAGAGAGGTCCTCGTCCCAACCCCTCGTGGCTTTTAAGGTCAAGAGCGGGGCAGAGGCCTGGGTGGATATGTAGTCTTGTGATCAGTCGTTTAGGTGATGTGGACCTGAGCACCATCGCTAGGGATATCATAGCTGGTGGGGCTGTTGGGAAAGTGGGGTGCAGGGTACGACATGCTGCTCGAAGTTGGTAGTATGTCAGTGTAACCACAGGGGTGTTACTTGTACCCTCCTACTCTGGTAATTGTGTAATGTAATGGCCGCTGGAATAGACATCTGCAAATTGCGATACCTTGGGCTCGAGTGCTCGTGCTTTAACACCTGGTTCGTGAAGGGGCAAAAGCATAGGGTAATTAAACAGGGATATAGACAGCGTGTTTAAAAGGGGTAGTTTGGTGTGTTTGCGCAGCCCTTCCCATGCCCAGCAGACACAGGCAACAGTATCTATCTCAGCTCTCGGCTTCTTATAGGGTCTGAACAGTGATGTTTCAAGAGGGTATGGGGTTCTCAAGCTATACTTTCATTTCCAAGAAACCTGCCTCCTAGGAATGTCCTAATTTGCCTATAGACTAGTCCACTCCAAACTAGTCACCCAAGCTCGAGTAGCACTCCAACTGCCTTACCTTTGCCCTTTCCAACTCCTCACGCTCCATGCTCAACTGCTGGGTCATGACCCGCCTTTGTTCCTCCAATGAGCGCTGCAGTGACTCTACCTTGGACTGTTCTGCATTCACTCGCCAGCGTTCCTACAGCATTTAACACAGAGATGGAACATTTCTTAGAGGAATTTTTCATAATTAATTACATATTAGTTCTGTATTTTCACATGCTGTGCCTGCTTTAACTTTATAATGCTTGACATCATCCTTTACACTATAACACATGAAGAGCTACATTACGCATACAGCTCAGTGATAGGAGCTGGCCTAGAACCATCTCCCATCGTGTGTGAAAGAAGGACACTTAAAGAACAAGTTACTTACCTTCGGTAATGCCTTATCTGGTACAGATAATATCTACCTGCAGATTCTTTACCTTTGAATTTTCCCAGGTGTCAGACTGGATCCGGAAGATTTTCTTTAGACAACCACTGCGCACAGGTAGGTGGTGTTGGTAAGTTCTGCGTGGCGTCGTCCACACCAGAAGTGACGTTCGCATCACCTATATAGGCATCACCACGGTGTGCTGATGTCAGTTACTTTTCATGAGTTTCCACGCCAGGAGCGCAGAACCATGAAGAACACTGACTTGTCCAAACTAGGGCCCTGAAAGGGATCATCCCTAACCGTAGAAATCTGTCCACAGAGCAGGGAGCAAGGGTGGGTTGGTAAGGTATCTCCGGCTAGATACTGTGCTACTGAAGGTAAGTAGCTTGTTCATCTAATAGAAACTTCTAAACATAGGTTCCTTACCTTAAATAGATACCCAAGCAATAGCAACCCCAATGGTGGGACTGTGGACAAATTTAAACCAGGAAGTCCTGCAGGACCGAATAGGCAAATGCCCATCCCTTCGGACCTGACTGTCCAGGCAGTAATGTTTGATAAAAATGTGCAGGGAAGCCCAGGTTGCTGCTTGGCAGATGTCCAGGACTGGGACACCACGTGCTAACGCAGTGGTCGCAGCTTTGGCTCTGGTAGAATGAGCCCAAAAGTTCTCAGGGGGTTTGTTTTATTGGCCAATGAGCAGCAAAATTTGATGGTCTATTTCTGCACCGCCCAACCTTTCTTCGCACCAACAAACCCTACAAAGAGTTGGTCATCCACCTGGACCTGTTTTGTGCAATCAAGGTAAAACAATCCTCTTTTTGGGACCAGACGGCTGAGTCACGCCTCTTCTTTAGAAGGAAGTGGCAGTGCATAAAACATGGGTAAGGTGACAGATTGTTCCACATGAAATGGTGTCATCACTTTCAGGAGGAAAGAGGCCTTAGTGCGGAGCACCAATTTGTCTGGAAAAACAGACAAGCAGGGAGACTTGGATGATAAAGCCTACAGCTCAGTCACTCCCAGGGCAGATGTTATTGCCACGAAAAATGCTGTTTGGATCGTAAGCACTGGAATGGATCATTATCAAAAGGAGCACACATTAGGGATGTGAGGTCCAAGTAAAGGCCCCACTGCACATTATAAAAGGAGAAGGGGAAACATATATACAAGACCCTTTAGAAATCTTTTTATAATAGGGGACTTAAATAAGGAGGGTTGGTCAGGCAGCTGCAAGAAGGCAGACAGAGCAGAAGGGTAACCCTTCAGAGTGCCCAAAGCAGAACCCTGGTGAGTGAGGGTACGAATAAATAGAACATCAGAAAGGGAAGCAGAGATCGGGTCAATGGACTTTTCAGTACAGTATATTACAAATTTCTTCCACCAGCAGGTGCAGACTGTCTTGGTAGAGGGCCGCCTGGCTGCCAAGATAACATTGCATACTTCAGGAGGAAGGTCAAAAGCTGTCAACATCACCACTCAATCTCCAATGAGCATCTGAGAGGGAGTCAGATGTGACTTTACCACATTTATAGTGAACTCCAGCAAATGCAGGAGGTCCGCCGTAGTCTGGAGATGGGAGACGACAGCCTGAGGCAAATCCGCCTTCAGCAGCCAGGTGTTAATATAGGGGTAGACTGACACCCTGATCTGCGCAGAGAAGCTGTGACCGCTGTCATCACCTTGGTGAACACCGAGGGGTGCGCGTAAGACAGAAAGGGAGCATGGTGAAATGAAAGTGTTCGTGGCCTACCGTAAGCCGCAGATATCGCCGATGAGTGGACAGGTTGGGGATGTGAAAATACGTGTCCTGCAAGTGCAACACTATCATCCATTCTTCGGGATCCAGGGCAGACAGGACCTGAGCTAAAGAGAGCATCTTTAATTTCTCCTTTCTGAGGAAGAAGTTGAGAGTTTGGAAGTGTAGGATAAGGGGAAGTCCCTTGTCCTTTTTGGGAACCAGAAAGTAGTGGGAATAGCAACCACAGCCTACTGGCCCTGGGGCCCTCTCTATGGCTCCCTTGGCCAAGAGAGCCTGAATTCCTCACAGAGCAAGGACAGATGATCCTCCCTCAGCTGGTCATACAGTAAAGGTATGGAGGGAAGGGGAGATTGGAAGGGGAGGCAGTAGCTCTTCTGAATGATCTGTAAGACCCACCTGTCTAATGTTATGGACTGCCACCCACAATCTTGAAAGGGAAGATTAGGAAGGCTTAGGGGCTGCAGCTGCTGGGGGATAGTGGGTGTTGCAGACCTCAGGCTGCCCAATCCACGGGGTCGGGAATAACTGCATCCTCGCCCATTCAAAGGCTGATAGGCATCTGCGGGACCGTGGCTGGGGTAGGACTGGTGCAGTTGAACTCACCTTTCGTAGCCATGAAAGGGGCAAAAGGTAGACTGGGGTTGACGTGGGAAAGCTGAGAGGCCCTAGAACTTGGCATTAGCCCGTGAGTCCTTAAAGTGCTCCAGTGCAGAGTCTGCCTTGTCTTCAAAAAGACGGTTGCCATCAAAGGGCATGTCCATGTGGGTGGCCTGGACATTCCCCCCCAAAAAAGAGGTTCTCAGCCAGGCATGGCGTCAGAGCAACACCGCCATGGAAACCGCCTTGCCCAGCAAGTCGACTTGGCTGTGTCTCTCCTGTCCTTGACAGCTTGAGAGAGAATGGCCTGGGCCTCCTCAGGGATCTGTGGAAACATCTGCACAACTGTATAGCATAGGGTGTGGCAATAGCAACCCAATAAGGATGCGGTGTTCACTGACCACAATGCAAGGCTGGTGAAAGAAAACATTCTCTTTTCGAAGCTATCCAGACTTTTGGATTCCCTGTTCGGGGCTGCAGCCGAGAACGTGCCATGGGAAGTGGAAGCATGGACCGCCAAGTTTTCCGGGGTAGGGTGTTGGGTGAGGAAAGATGGGTGATGGCGGTGGGGTATTACCCTGTTCACAGGACCCCCTCTGCTGAGCTTGGACCAGGTTCCCAGTAGGACATCAGCTAGTGCTTCAATGAAAAGGAGTAGGGGTTTGGAAGATAAAGCTCCCGGCTGTAGCACTTCTGTCATTATGTTCGTCTTGACTGCCATCAAGGGCAACTCGGGATCCAGCTGCCCTCTTCACCACCTTAGTGCATGTTGCTCCCTCCTCCATAGCCACGGTAGGGGGAGAAAGCATGCTGGTATCTGGAGACATGTCCAGACTGCTGGCATCACCCAGTTCCTCAACCCAGTCCATGTTCTGACTTTCAGACTGGTATTCTCAAGGGTCCAGTGACCCCTCCCATTCTTACCCAAAGACTAGTCCTTTAGAAGAGGACTAGGACACCGACCTAGGACACACGGGTCCTGTCGGCCCGGGAGTTGGCCAGCTCCATGTCGGATTCGGGGATCCAAATGGGGCTGGCACTGCCAGTGGGCACCGATGTCGGGGAAGGTCGAGTTGACACGACTAGCACCAGTCTAGATCTCTGATCGGTTCCACGGGGTCTCTTCGGAGCTAAGGCCGAAGCCGTCAGCGTCTCCAACCCTGCGGGACCCAAAGGTGCTCCGCTGGGTTCGGCACACTCAAAAATGAGGTGCATGGCCTCATAAAAGTCTTTGATGTGAGCGGGGGTCGCTTCATCTCACAGAAAAGGTGGGAGGAGCAAAGTCAATCCAAGTTTATGCTCTGCAGGACCATGCCCCGAATGTGATGCTCTTTTGTTGCGTCGGCCGATGGAGAAGGAGAAGTCGAAGCACGCTTTGACTTCTAGTGCTTGTTACCCTGAGTGCCCCGAAGTGAGACGAGGAGGACTTAAAGCTCCTGGAGCGGTCCTGAGACCTTCCCCTTGAACTCGACCAAGATCTCGGAGGAGCAGTGCGATGCGGAGTCGCCTTCTGAGCCACTAGCACCTTTAGGGACTGCCTTCTCAAAGCCTTCAGTGTGATGGCCCAGCAGTTGGACCACGACTTGGAGTCATAGTCGCACTCCAGACATCACAGACACACAAGGTGTGGGTCCATAACTAACATGGAGCGGTGACAGGTGCCCTGAGGCTTGAAACTTGTCTTCCTCGAAGACATCCTCGACACACCAGGAGACAAAAAATCTCAACAAAGAGGTCGAGAAACGTTAAAACAAAGCCTGTCAAAAAGTGACAAAGGGTATCTTTCGCTGGATCTGCAATGACTGGCGTGGAAAGAAAATAACTGATGTCAGCGCGCTGAGATGGTGCCTACGAAGGTGATGTGGATGTCACTTCCGGCACAGACAACACCAATGACACTGCGCAGAGCCGATCAATGCCACCTACTGACGCATAGGGGTACTGCACAAGAAAATCTTCTGTATCGAGTCTGATGTCTGGGGAAATTCAAAGGTAAGGAATCTGCGGCTAAAAGTCTCTTATCAGATACTAAAAACAACACAAAAATAGAGGATCTTATCACCTTCTGGGAGTCTTGTCTCAAAAGTTGAAGGAGTTGTGTTTGCCATATATAAACAACAGTTTCTCTTGTGCACCTTTGGGATCCACTTTGACCGATCTAGTAATTTTCAGCCCTGGCAAGCATCAGTGCAAAGCGTCTGACTCTGCTTCGAAGCCTTCTTTAGCAGAGGTGTTCTTGAACAGTCTTCCAGCTCTGGCACCAGGTATGGTGTTGGCACCGTTTGTCTCTCTTAAGAAGAAACTGAAGTGGCTGTTGGTTCATTGGCATCATTTTCGTGGTAATCTGAAACTCCTTTGGGTTGTATGAGTCCATTTTGAGGATTGCTAAGGATAAAATTGCATCTTACTTAAAGATATCAGAATTTCTGAATATTCCAAAGTCCAGATAAGATTAGCTCAAGAGAAAGGAAGACTTGAATGGTTTTGGAGCATTTATTCTTTCCTAATGGACTTCCCCTGGGTTTTGGTGAGGAAGATGAACGTGATGAGCCTGATTCACAAACTGCATTTTTTAGTACGTTTTGGAATACTACAAAACAAACTACAAAGTGCTATTCACAAAATATGTGTAGATTTTTAATCTCTGTGTTACCTATACTTATGTGTGCAGAGGTCTCCGTTTCACTGCCGTGTTTCTGCACATGCAAGTCCACATTTTGATAGTACATGTGGAAGGAACAGGAGGCAGTTTTTGGAAAAAGGGACAGACTTACTACAAAATGGGATGGTACTAGGGAGGAATAAGAGGGGTGTATGGAGGGATGTCAACCCTCCCCGTTCCCCCTACTGCACATCATCCGCCACACACACACACACACACACACACAAACACAACAGTAAGCCAACTGTTATACATTGGGATTGGAGACATGTATCTTACACTTTTGTAGTAGATTTCCATTCTGAGTTTGTGAATACAGAAAAGTAGTAAAATTATTCAAAAGTGTAAGTTACCTTTTAGAATTAGGCCCCATGATAGAAGGCAGACAAATCACCACCTATGGATTAGGCAGATTCTGTATTGTTAATGGATATGTATAGTGCCAGTGGGGTTGATACTTTCTCAGAGTCTGAGTTTCTGCCTTTCTCTTTAGAGAAGTTGCACTATTTGTGGAAATGAGGGTTTGGAAGATGCCGAATGTTTCCTTTCAGGGCACCACATTCTTGTTTATTTCTTCTATAAAAGAAGAGTCTAAATCTTATGAGGTGGTTGATCAAACCTTCATTAGGTCTGTCTAGCACAATCCCAACTTTTCAGAAGCATGTGTGTGCATTGAAGGGACAGCCATAGTCTTTTCACTGCTCAGCTAGACTGGGCTTCAAAAAAAATTCTTTAACCTGATCTGTATGTGCTTCATTTAAGGAAAATGTTGATATTGGAATAATCATTGTTAGAGCACACAATACATTAACATATAAGAGCTAAGTCTCATCATCACTATTAAATAACATAGTCATAAACTCTCCATCCACCCCAGCACAAATGTATGTGGTCAGGCAGGCTTTGAGACCTAGGCCAGAGGTTACAGAGTGGCAGGTCACAGGTGGGGTGGTGTGTAGCTAGCAGAAAAACACACAAACAGGAATCCTAGATCAGTCCCATACATTGGCGCAGTGACACCACAAGGGTCCGAGGAAATTGGCCTCAATAAAACACATATGGCCAGAGGGGTGCCCACATTCCCCAACACACCATAAAGTCAGATGCAAAACAAGTTATGAACACTTAGCCAATCAGAACACAGCAACATGCATCAACCACGCGCCCCTCAGGACTGACATCTGGACACATACTCGCTGGTCCATACTGTGTCCACGCAAGGTTGAGGGCCACCTGCATTTGTTAACAGGACAGCTGTTCAAATTTTTCACCCCAAAAATGAATGTTGTAATTGTTTTGTGGTACCCACAGAGCTCTATAAATCACCGCTCAGAACCATTGTATTTTAAGACAGTTCTCAGACCCTCAGTTTTGTAACTGTTCTCCTAGCTGTAATGCTTAATTAAACAAACTGTTCCTGCTTTGCCAGGGCCTCTTGTCTTCTTTTTTTTTAAGGTAAATTCTAATTTGAGCAACAAAGCACTATTTCAGAAACCTGTTTATCTACCAAAATGTCAATATATAAAGGTGGAATGGCCTATTGCAGCTGCTTAAGAGTTTCCACCATCTCTTGCTTTCAGCAATCTGAGGGGGTTGCAGTCTATCTGGTGCATGAAATGGGACCCCAAAAATGGAGCCTTAACTACTATGAAGCTCAGACAATGCATTAATTCTCAAATCCCAGTCACGTTCTCTCTACAGGGAAGAGTCAAACTGATAAGGTGGCTGGGTTATCCCTCTCCTGCTCATTAGTTGCGGCTAGGAAAAAACCCAACTCCCTTACATCTGTCTGCAAAGAAGGGATAGTCATAGCCAGCATCCTTCTATACACTGCACAATGCTGTTTCCAGGACCTCTTTTAGAATTTAGGTGATTATCTAGGGCTAGTTCCTTTCATTCACAGTAATCAGGGATACAACTACGGGCCACTGCTAGCCATACAATTATTGTGGAAGTCGGTGATACCAAGAAAGGCTCTCATAGATGCTTGTATATTGGGGACCTCCCAGTCTTTGGCCAAGTTTCCAGGGAAATCTGATGAAAATATATTCAATGTAAAGCTATGCCTGTTTTTATTTTTTTAACAATAGGCTGAGATCAGTTTCTTCAAAGCTGAAAAAATACAAATAAACCCGCTCTCACCAGCATAAAGTGTTGTAAACAAAATTTGCTAATGTAATTGTAGCTGAAGCTTCAGTTGCCGTTCTTCTGCTTTACTTGTACTCTTCCCCCAGTAAGTATTCAATAATGAGGCTGCCTGAAATAAAACTGGTGCAAACACAACTTGGGTATTTGCAAGGATGGTAGTACTGCTTTGTACTGTTGAGGTCTGCAGAACAATATGGTGTACCTTAGCCTCAAGCTAGTCTTCTCCATCCAGGGGTTTTTCCAACATTTTTGTCTGGACAGCCAGTGAAAAATATTCACAACTATAAATAGGATCTCATTGCCAATCAAGTGAAGAGAATCCATGAAGTTTGTACCAAAAGGATGATAGGTTTAGGAAAGACTAAACCACTAGCTACCAGCTAATTTAGCTACCAGCTGATTTAAAGCTCCTGTGCACTCAGGTCAACAGCCTTTTCCACCAAGTGTAACTACAAATAATGGTACTTGACCAAATTAGTGGTCATATGAAGAGAACTCAAATCAATAACCCAAAGGCATTTTTTTTAACTTATGTAAAGATGTTATTCAAAGCAGGTTCAAAAGGCAAAGCAATAAACTGGGATGCAAAATTGTGATTAAACCTGAAGACGAACAAGAGATATATTTGGGTAGAGCCAACCAGATGTGAGTTGCAAGCTGGGGAGAGAGGTTGAGCAAAGGAAGAATGAAATGTACCAAATGGAAAAGAACCAAAATTATAGGAATATATATATTTATGATCTCTTACATTCAAAGATGATGCTTCCATTTGAATATTACAATTACAGTATCCCCAGTTGGTCATCCTCTCAAAAAAAGTTACCAATTATTCCCTTATTTACACCCAACTCCACAACATCTGCTGTGTTGTGCTCCTTCAGGGGCCTCTCAACGTAGTGGAGAAACATTAATGGGTATGGAGACCACAAAGTGAACCATCCCTCACAACCTGCAATTTCAGTCCCGATTTGAGATGTTTTGCTGCCTACATCCCAGCAAATTTATGAGTAGTGAACCATCCCCTTCATGTGCTGTTGAAAGCAGAATACATCTTGATAAACATAACTTTGGTAAGGCACAATCAGGGTTACTCTAGGTAACACATTCTTCTGCATTGTAGGATGCTGGACAACAACGCACACAACAGCAGGGAGCTCTTCAACATCGTAAATGAACCCTCCAACCCCAGCACAAACGACATCCCACCTTCACAAGACCTGTGCAACTCCCTCGCCGCCTTCTTCCACCACAAGATCACAGACATCCATGACAGCTTCAACAGCCAGACCACCCCGCCAATCACCGACTCCTCAGACTCTCCACACACTTTCAACTATGAACCCCTGCTCGTCTGGGCCAACGTGAACGAAGACGACACAATCAAAACCATGGGCACCATCCACTCTGGATCTCCGTCAGACCCACGCCCGCACCACATCTTTAACAAAGCAAGCGCCATCATCGCACCCCACCTCTGCAAAGTCATCAACATCTCCTTCGAGACCGCGACCTACCCTGTGAGCTGGAAGCATGCTGAGATCAAACCCCTATTCACGAAACCCATGGCGGACCCGAGAGACCTCAAGAACTTCCACCCCATCTCACTGCTCCCATTCCCAGCCAAGGTCACCGAGAAGATCGTCAACAGACAACTGACCCACTACCTCGAAGAAAACAACATCCTGGACCCATCCCAGTCAGGGTTCCACAGCAACCACAGTACTGAAACCGCCCTCATCGCCGCCACCGACGACATCAGGGCTCTGCTTGACAACGGCAAAACCGCGGCCCTCATCCTCCTGGACCTCTCGGCCACCTTCGACACCGCCTGCCACCGCATCCTATGCACACGCCTCCACAATGCAGGGATCCGGGACAAAGCTCTGGAGTGGACCACCTCCTTCCTCTCCGGCAGAACCCAGAGCGTACATCTCCCCCCTTTCCGCTCCAAAGCCTCCAAGATCATCTGCAGCGTTCCCCATGGTTCGGCCCTCAACCCTACACTTTTCAAGGTCTACATGGCCCCGCTTGCCCGGCTGCACAACCTCAACATCATCTCCTACGCCAACGACACCCAACTGATTCTCTCCCTCACCAAGGACCCCCTCACCGCCAAATCCAACCTCCACGAAGGAATAAAGGCCGTCGCCGAATGGATGAGGAACAGCAAACTGAAGTTGAACTCAGATAAGACGGAGGTGCTCATCTCCCCCTCACCAAACCTGTAAGGGAACTATAATGTTCTAGGCTTTCCCTCTAATATCATAGCGTAGGATAACCTTACCTCGTAGATGGGCATGTGGTTGTGCAGACACTGCCTCTGAGTGCTCCATGCTGCCATATTATTGCTGGTCCTGCCTGGGCCTGTAGGCATTCTGCCAATCGTCATGTCATCAACGTCTTTGTGCCTCCAGCCGTTGAGAAGTTTTGGTTTCCTTCCTTGAGGGTGGCATCATCCTACCACTCCTATTCTCCACCTCTCTCCAGCCACTCCCAGGCCTTATCTGGCAACCTGAAGAATCAGGATTTGTCCTTCTATAATACTTTCAATTTTGCTGAGAAGATCATCATGTATTGTGCCTCACGCTGATGCATCTCATCTTTCACCATATTGAAGGATTTCCACCGCTCCTGAACCTCTTGCATGTATTCTGGGAAGATCATTATTGCGTGTTTTTCAAAATGTGAAGAGCTATGTTGATGTGCTGCTTTTATGATGGTATCACAATGTCTCTGTAGTTTAGAATTCAGGCTACAAGTGGTTTTGGCTGGGCTACTGGTTTTGGCAGTGTCCCCGGCACCTGGAATTCCCAATCAACTGTAAAGTGCAGTGAGAGTCCCTCCAGTTTAGCGGTAGTGCGCACAAAGTTCTTGACAAACCACTCAACTGCTTGGCCCTTCACCTTTTTTGGGAGTACCACAATGCACACGTTATTGTGCTGCGATCAGCCTTCTGCGTCTTCTGCCCTGGCATGGGATGTTGTGTCTTTCCTTTAAGGCAGTGGACCTCAATTTGAAGGGTTTTAATAGCTTCTGTGTGTTCTCTTAGGTGACCTCTGCTGTGTGCATCCGTCTGGCGATTTTACCTACATAGGCGCAAATGAGAGTTGTATCAAACGCCAATGCGTCAATCTTTTTCTCTAGTGCCAATCTGGTTCCTTGATGGTTAGTAGCAGCTCACCCAGTGTGGACTCCTTGTCACTTGTATCGTGCCTTCCTGGGGCAAGGGTCCGCCTTCGCCGTCCCCTGCCTTACTGCTCAGCAACGGCATATTTGTCTATTTTGTTTGACTGGTGTTTCGGGACTATGTTCTCGACAATTCTGCCCTCCAGTCAGGGCGATGTGGATCTCTCCTCCCATGGGGTGTAGTTGACTTCAGAGCAGAGCTTCTATGGTCTACTAAATGCTGCAGCACACAATGACCTGGGGATGGAAGGAGAAAGGCATGAAATCTTCTGCAGGTTACGTCTTTCCCTTTCACATGCAAGCTTGCCTGTGATTCCACATCTTGTTTCAGAAGGTAGTCTCTGCTTGTCCCTTTTGAGTCCTGCTGCCTCAGAAAGTGATCTGGGAAGCCTTCATATCCCATTGTCTTGGGAAGGAGCCTTCCAGTGTGAGGCCCATCGTCTGCTGTGGTGCTGATGCTCGTAGATGGCCTGCTTACAGTGCTTTGTGGAAGGTGGTCATATTTGATTACTGCCGCTGTAAGACTCAGTGTTGGGCCTTTTTGCAGAGCGTTACATCTTTGGGCCCTGGCAGGGCAGCTTTGGGCCCTGGCAGTCTCCTCACCTTCCTTTATCCAGGGCCGCATCTGGAGCTCCAGGAGGACCCAGATTCATGCCGCTTGCACTCTTCCTCAACAGTAGCTCACGCTCTGAGCTTCAGCCTGCCATGGCGCTGCAGCCACACCCCTCTAAGAAAATATCATTAGAAATGCAGCAGATTAGCTCCCACTTGTGACTTTTGATTTACTATCTACTTAGCAGATATGCTTGCTAATCCTGGAGACCCAGAGGTGTACTGTCTGAATGGACAACTATCTTAAGGAAGCCAATACTATATTGCTTGAGCTTCTAGATATAGAATGCTGGATCTGGTCCTGCCCTGTTTGCTGAAATAATACACTGTGGTTTTGCTGAGTGTTTGAGTCAACAACCTCTTTGATTTTATGGACAGCTGAAAATCTTTCAATGCTAGGTGCAGAGCTTTAAGTTCTAGCACATTTATATAATAGAGCTGCTGTCTTTTCAACCATAATCCTTGTATTGATAAGCGTTGTATATGGGCTCCCTAAAATGACACAGACGCATTTATCAATGTTTTCTGAGAAGGAAGTTTCTGGCGGAAAGGAGTCCCTTTTAAAATATTCTTTTTCTGACACCACTACTTCAGCGACTCTTTGGTTTGAACAGTGAGGATCAGCTTATCTTACCAGTTGTCCTTGTGGGGTTCCACTGATATTCCTTGGATTGTTGAAAAAGATTAATGTACAAATGTGCATTAGGAACTAGAAAATGTGAGAGGCCATCGTTCCTAGCATGGATAAAACTTCCAGAGGGAGCAACCTCTCTCCTTTTTTAAGGTTGCTCTTAGATAATAAAGTCTGAACTGCTGTTGCTTTTGACTTTACATGGGTGACCTGTAAGCTAAGATGGTGAAGTAACTGAATGGTGAAGTTGTAATCTTGACAACTATCTGTGGCGAGTTAGCTTTTATGAGCCAATCAGAGAGATATGGGTAAACATAAATCTTCCTTCCCATAAGAAAGCTGATCTTATCACCAAGTATTTGCAAAACTCTCTTGCTGCAGATTTCAGACTGAAATGAAGAACAATGTACTGGTAGTGTGCTTTTCCTACAGTAAATCTCAGGAATTGTCTGTGGGTTTCCAATACTGGGACATAAAAAAAGGCATCTTTTAAATGAACCAAACATAGCAATCTATTTTTATCAATTGTGGATACATTTGATTTCAAGCCACCATCCTGAATTCTTGTCTCCTTATGAATTAGTTGGATTGCTTTAGGGCTAGAATTAGACACTATCCTTTTTGGGGAACCAAACATTTCTTTAATAGGTACCTTTTCCTCTTATTGATAGAGGAACAGGTTCTATTGCTTGTCTTTGTAGGAGGGATAAAATCTCCTTTTTAATGCGTGCAGATGACCTTTTGGTGGAACAGTGGAAAGCGGTTTGAATTGGGTAGCATATCCATGTTCAATAATTTTTAGAACCCATCTGGCCGATGTTATTTGGATTCACTCAGTTAGGTGTTTTGATACACTACCTCTAACTGGAGTGGTGAATATAGGAGAAGAAGTGAAGACCTCATTGTTTAGACTCGGTTTTTGACTTGCAAATGAGGAACGTTGCTGCTGTTGGTGGACTCCTCCTCTAAAGAGACGTGTTCAATAAAGTGCTTTAGATTACTGTTACTGCCTCTGATTGTTTTGCCTGGAGGTCCACTGAGAGGGTTAAACCCTCCGACATTCCTGGTATATGCAGTCATGGCATCAATATTGGGATTTGTCATATATTTTACGTTCTTGTAGACCCAGAGTCTGGCTTAAGAGTTGTAAGTCTCAACCAGGATGATTGATGAAGCAAGATAATATAGCAATAGTGAGAGGCAACAACATCTGCAGAATCAATATTTGAATTGATGACTTTGTCACCAGCTTTCCTTCTTGAATGACTTCTAAAACATCTTGTCTGCATTCTCTTAGTAACTTCTCTGTAAAAAAGTATAATGTCCCAAAGCAGTTTATCGTACCTTCTAAGCAAGTTGTTCAATAGCTGTTTTAAAGGGGACTATATCAAAACCACACACCCTGTGGCCAGTGGCATCAATTATTTTACTTTTGTGGTCTGGAGATACTGAGGTTTGTAGTGCTGGTGCATGTTTCCACAGGAAGGACACACTACAAATAGTGAAGACATTGGAAAAAGATACTTTTCACTAATATAGATGAGTAACTTGCACAGGGACATTAAAAAGTATTGAATGAAGTGACACATTTCTAATTGTGATGAATCACACCTCAAGCAATAAGAAGAAAAATCTCCTCAATTCATCTTAGCAACTAGCCCGCATGATCTTGAAAAAACAGGTCTGAGGCAAACTGCCAGTACATGGCATCCTTGGATTTGAAAGCTGCTAACTTCTTCCAAAAATGCATTTAGAAAAAAACACTTTGGTGAACAAACATACAATATGGTGCATAAAACAACTCATGTGACTGACAACAGCAAGGGTGCAATGTGTCAGAATGTACTCAAAAACAACTGTGAACACAAACATTGTCATTGACATAGAAAACAACTGTCACATGCTTTGTTGTACTATTCCAGTGGCATTACCATGCCATCACATCCTGGTCTTCTTTAATTCTGTGAACTCTGGATCCCATTTGTACTGTAATACTTACATCATCTAATATTCAAGATGCTCATGATAAAATAAAATAGTTTCTCTTTTTAAGTGTTCTGCTTCTCCAGAATTAGGTCTACACTACATCAAACCCCTAAAAATCTTAGAATGATATGTCCTGAGATATCAAAGACTGGAGACCACTCTTGTGAACTATAATTCTGATGCCTTCATCTACCTGGCTTTCATTACCCTACTTACACCGCCTATTTAGCCAGGCACAAATAATGTAATGCCTTGTGTTGAGGGCCACACTGGGGTTTCAATGGCTTGATTAAAGACATGCCTGCTTTCACCTATAAGAATACAATTTTACTTTAACTCTCAAGAACAATTTAAGATGGGGGGATAATGCAAGATATTCAAATCTAATTTTGTTTTTTAATAATAACGTCTGGCCATACCAAAACGTGTCATACACAACTGGCAGCCCTTACCTGTCGAAAAGGTAGAAGGGAATGAGAGTTTTTTTTATTGCAGTCACTTGATACAGTCCTCCCTAATTAAGCTCACCCCTGCCTAATTAAACTAACCTCTGTCTACATATAGGTGCAACAGAGGGGCAATACCTTTTACGAATGTGTGACTATAAAGATTTCGTCACAAACTACTCAATGGGGCCTTAAGTTAAAGAAGATGGGGACCCGTAAGGCACATGATTCCAGCATAGGCTGGTGTGCAGGACCATAATAACAGTTATCGAGTGCCTGGAGATGTATGAATATTAATGTATGTTTACAGTTAGGACTTGGGGAAATTAAGATCTGGTGTCCTGAAGAAAGCCTGAGCCTACTTGAGGGCCTATATAAAGGTTGGAACATGTTGACTCCAAGGATGCAGGGATACTAACTAATCACGGGTGTCAATCCAGTTTTTGATCATCCCTTAGATTTGGTGTCTCTAAAAAGGTGATTGCGAGCTACCAGTAGCTGCCAGACACATTCTGAATAGATCACAGCTTGAGTTTATTTTTAATTAAACACAGGGTCCCATTTTCCTTTTAAAGTTAAGGGAAGGCTGGGTCTATTTTACATTATCATCAGGATGGAGATAGCGGGCTTGATAATGAGCAGTGCTCAGTCAGATTTATGACTAAGGCTCAGGCACAGAAGTGAAGGACTTAAGCACTGAGGTATTTAACGCTTCAATAAATGTTCTTGTCAACCCAATATTAGAGAATGAGAACAAAATGATGTTTCTGAATGCTGTTAAATGGGAGACTATTCAAATGAAAAATTACCTTAATGATAAAGTTAACTCTTCATTTTAAGTTTTTCTCATTTGAAAGTGACACATTTACAAACAGTAGGACTCTTGCTCCCAGTGGCCAGTAGATACTGTGCCATATGTATAATCGAAAAATACAGTAATTTTTTTAAATGGGAGAAATTTAAAGCACAGAAAGGTTCCATACTT